>NC_030831.1:59106800-59729300 GCF_001704415.2 Capra hircus
AGATCCGACACATTGGAAAAGACCTTGATGCTGGGAAGATTGAGGGCAGGAGGAGAAGGGGGCGACCGAGGATGAGATGGTTAGATGGTGTCACTGACTCAACAGACACGAGTTTGAGCAACCCTGGGAGATAGTGAAGGACGAGGAAGCCAGGAGAGCTGCAGTCTATGGGGTCGCAGAGAGTCAGACATGATGTAGCGACTGAACAAGACAGCAAGTGATTCCAAGAAAATAAGAGAAGGGATTCTAGAGGGCATTCTGCACACCTGAGGTGGAAGGGTTGATCCTTAACGCATCACAAAAGAATCCATCAATTCCCTCATGTAGAAAATTGAATAACTTTTACATAATGCAACGCACAGGTAGGACACTGCTTGGTTTCCATGATAAGACAGTATTCCAGCTACCCTGACAAAAGAGTACTCCAGCTCCTAGACTAATTTAAACTGTTTGATTTCCAATTATTGTATCTACTTAATTCAAAAAGACTTTGTTTCGGGTGACCTAGTAACTTACCTTCAAAACCTGAAGATTTGCAACAGATGATGTTTATTTTAGGAACAAGAAAGTCCCCAAGTATTTCTGTAATGGCAGCATCTTCAAGCATTCTTTTCATAGGAAACAATATCAATTTGATACATTTGTTTTGAAGCAGAGTTATTCCTAAAGGAGTACATCTTAACAGATCTTATCCCAAGAAAAAACAATTTGTCACTTACTGTGTGGTGGCAGGCTACATACAGTCAATGGGGTTGCAAAGGGTTGGACATGACTGAGTGACTGAGTATGCATCAGTTCAGTTCAGTTCATTTCAGTCGCTCAGTCGTGTCCAACTTTTTGCGACCCCATGAATCGCAGCACGCCAGGCCTCCCTGTCCATCACCAACTCCTGGAGTTCACCCAAACTCACATCCATCGAGTCAGTGATGCCATCCAGCCATCTCATCCTCTGTCGTCCCCTTCTCTTCCTGCCCCCAATCCCTCCCAGCATCAGTCTTTTCCAATGAGTCAACTCTTCGCATGAGGTGGCCATAGTACTGGAGTTTCAGCTTCAGCATCATTCCTTCCAAAGAAATCCCAGGGCTGATCTCCTTCAGAATGGACTGGTTGGATCTCCTTGCAGTCCAAGGGACTCTCAAGAGTCTTCTCCAACACCACAGTTCAAAAGCATCAATTCTTCGGCACTCAGCTTTCTTTACAGTCCAACTTTCACATCCACACATGACTCCTGGAAAAACCATAGCCTTGACTAGATGGACCTTTGTTGACCAAGTAATGTCTCTGCTTTTGAATATGCATGCACAGACACAAATGAAACTTATTTTGCAATGATGATCATTTTGCAACATATATTTACATCAAATCATTAAGCTGTACACCTAAAATGAATACAATGTTATATGTCAATTATATCTCAAAAATAACAAAAAAGCCAGAAAAAAGCAATCTGTTTCCTGAAATCATATGACTTTAAAAAGATACTCTGCCAATGATAAAATAGGAGACCTATATAAATGTCTTTTAATTCGTTCCCTTTACCAGCCGACTCTTCTATGACATGAACAACATGCATCAGTATGCTGAAGAGTGCTGAAAAGAGAAGCGATAAGTACGTTTACATTATTCTCAGCTGGCCTCCTCAATGCGTTTTCAAACGGTATCTTTTTCTTCCCCCCAGTACAGATTTGCAGTGAATCTACACCAAGCACCGGCGCCTGTTCGTTTGCAGGGGACACAGAGCATCGGTGAGAACCCTGTAAAGTGCGTGCTCGCTGTTCCTGGGGGTTTCAGTCAGTGCACATTAAAAAAGCGTCAGTAGTTCCTTGTGCTTTTACAGCCTCTCAGTGGAAGTTAACAGTGGCCAAAGGGACTAACTTTATTTTGCTTTTAGAAGAAGACATGAAAACATCTCTTCTGAAACTCATGGACCTCGTCTATAGAGCTGATGAGGCATGAATTAAAAAAGGAAATTCAACACCTTGTTGACAAGGCTCTGAGGGAATTTACCCAGGAAGGTATTCTCTTTCTTTTTCTTTCACATTCTGAGACTTGCGGGGGACTGCCCGTGAAGGGTTAAGTCTTGGGAGCTGCTCGGCGTTATGCAGAGCCTTAGGCATGTTCCTAAACTCCCTGTCCCGCCCCCCTGAAGAATTTATTACCCTTAAGGCTCCAGGACGTTTGGTTCTTGCAACATTTCATAGAAGATAGATTAGCTTATTGATAGAAGATAGATTATCTATTTGTGATCTGTACACAATGGTAAGGGGCTTGTGATTGTATCTGGAGATTAATATACAATCTTGTGAATGTCAGAAGTCACGTACTTTATCCTATATATACTGCAGCACAATAAAGGAAGGCATCAGCCATTTTGGTCTGATCCTCTCAACCCCATCTTTTGTCTCTCTCTTATTTTTCTTAGCGGGGACGCTCCGTTCTCTCCCTGTGCAGGTGCGACTCTTGCTTGTGCTGGCCGCGGCAGAGACTCATAAACAGCAATTCAGTTTGACCCACTGAATTAATTTCTAACATTCTCACTGGAGTACCCAAGAGAGCTGTGGTCATGGGCAGTCTGGGGTAACTACTCATATCATCAAAACCTCCCAGAGGCATGCTTGTGTGAGTCCTCAAGACCTGCTCTAGGAAACAATCTGCTTTAGTTTCAGACAATGATGTTTTGACACTGCACCCAAATGGGAGATTGGGTCATTTAGCACTCTCTTGGATTATTCCACAGCTACAGACAGCGTCCCAAACCCCGACACGCCAATAGAAGGCATAACACAGGACCCCATAAAAGGAAGACACAAAGGCTGGATAGAATAGACATGGCAAATGCTTACCTGATAGCGGACAAGTTCCAGCAGAGTTGCAGGCAATTTGTGATTGCTCGGTAAATGTTCAGCAGCTTGTGGTGCCTACATCTGAATTTAAGATAAAAAAATACTATGACGTGAAATATGCAGGAAGCCTGTCTCGCCCAGTCTTCACTCTAGTTTATAGGGTGTGTTTTGCTCATTCATTTTTATGGAAGTTTTGTCTGGGTTTATTCTTGAGCTATGGTGGAAGGACAAAAGAGCCTGCCTGGTTATTTTCTCCTTTGGTATTACAAAATGTAGGCACTGAAATTTAAATTCACTTTTAGTATAGCTGAGTCAGCCCCACTGATATATAGACTGTCTCCAAGGTATACTTTATATCCAGCTGGGAAATAAAACATTGAAAGTGTTTTATAAGATGTGATGATAGAATAATAAAAATTATTCTTGAGATAGTGTCAATTCTCTAGATGAGAAATTTGGGAGATATTTTGTTACCTCTGTCGTATAATGGATGTTTATCGCAGGTTAGAAGAACAAGAGTTCTACTAAATTTATTTGAGTGATTTGGTCTGTCTTTCTGGAAATGTGTGCAGCCTCAAAGGTTGAGAAGTGTTTCATGTTAGTTAGAGATCTGAGATGCCGGACTTCTACTTTCAGAAAGATGTAACACAAGTGCCTTCTCCTATTGTTCTGCCTAAGGACAACTAGAAACTCTAGACGTTTGTTTAACAAGCACAAGAAGACTTTGAGAGGTGGAGGGAAGTCAGATCACCTAGGATTCTTGGGTCCCAAGAAATGACACAATGGTGAGCTTCCTGGCGTTTTGGTCTTGTGTAACCTAGATCAACATGAACTGTGAACTCCCTGATGTTCAAGCTGGTTTTGGAAAAGGCAGAGGACCAGAGACAAATTGCCAACATCCGCTGGATCATGGAAAAAGCAAGAGAGTTCCAGAAAAACATATACTTCTGCTTTATTGACTATGCCAGACCACCTGACCTGCCTCTTGAGAAACCTATATGTAGGTCAGGAAGCAGTAGTTAGAACTGGACATGGAACAACAGACTGGTTCCAAATAGGAAAAGGAGTACGTCAAGGCTATATATTGTCACCCTGCTTATTTAACTTCTATGCAGAGTACATCATGAGAAACGCTGGGCTGGAGGAAGCACAAGCTAGAATCAAGATTGCTGGAAGAAATATCAATAACCTCAGATGTGCAGATGACATCACCATTATGGCAGAAAGTAAAGAGGAACTAAAAAGCCTCTTGATGAAAGTGAAAGAGGAGAGTGAAAAAGTTGGCTTAAAGCTCAACATTCAGAAAACGAAGATCATGGCATCTGGTCCCATCACTTCATGGGAAATAGATGGGGAAACAGTAGAAACAGTGTCAGACTTTATTTTTTGGGGCTCCAAAATCACTGCAGATGGTGATTGCAGCCATGAAATTAAAAGACGCTTACTCCTTGGAAGGAGAGTTATGACCGACCTAGACAGCATATTCAAAAGCAGAGACATTACTTTGCCGACTAAGGTCCATCTAGTCAAGGCTATGGTTTTTCCAGTAGTCATGTATGGATGTGAGAATTGGACTGTGAAGAAAGCTGAGCGCTGAAGAATTTATGCTTTTGAACTGTGGTGTTGGAGAAGACTCTTGAGAGTCCCTTGGACTGCAAGGAGATCCAACCAGTCCATCCTAAAGGAGATCAGTCCTGGGTGTTCATTGGAAGGACTGATGCTGAGGCTAAAACTCCAATACTTAGGCCACTTCATGCGAAGAGTTGACTCATTGGAAAAGACTCTGATACTGGGAGGGATTGGGAGCAGGAGGAGAAGGGGACGACAGAGGATGAGATGGCTGGATGGTATCACAGACTCGATGGACATGAGTTTGAGTGAACTCTGGGAGTTGGTGATGGACAAGGAGGCCTGGCGTACTACAGTCCATGGGGTTTGCAAAGAATCCGATCCGACTGAGCGACCGAACTGAACTGAACATAGATCTGGAACTGGAGAAGCAGCTCAGAAACATGGATTAGATGAGCTATTTGAAAAGCTCCAACAAAAGCCTGCTCTCTCAAGCCAACACACCACAAAAGGGACAGCCCAGCAAGAGAGAGATCTTGTAAGCAATCACCCTTCCTACCTCCATAGCACCCAGCGGTGATGAGCAACAGAGAGCCCGCCTCCTCCTCACTGCTGGATGTGGTCAAGAAAGCCTCATGGAGAAGCAGGAATTTCACCACTGCCCAATGCTAACAAAACCAGTCCCTCTCCACTATGCCACCACCTCAACCCTAGGTAAAAAAAAAAAAAGAAAGTAAAAGTACTCCTGGCCAGGTATCGGCTGAGGTCTAGTGAGGAGCCAGAACTGTCAGCCCTCTTCCCACCCCACTCCAAACCCCCTTGGGCCGTAGGTTCTGGACCTCCACCCTCACTGGTAGTGAACCCTCCCCTTCCTCCTCCAATCCCCTGGTGGAGGGGTGTCACAGGAAGCCAGACCAAAGAGAAGATAAAATAAGACTCAGAGTTCCATACTTCACACCCTTACAGAGAATCAGGAAAATCACAACTTAGATGAGCACGAGATAGTCAGCAAGCAACAATGCCAAGGTGAAGGAGAGCTCAGGGTTCTGTGATGAAATCTGCAAAGCAAGTGCTATGAAAGGGTTTCAAAGAGCGATTACAAACACACTGGAAATGTGGGAAAACCAGTAGAGAATTTGGAAACATAAAGAAGAACCCCACGGGATATTTGAGAAGTGGAAAGTATGACTGAAAATTTACAAACACATTGGATGGGCTCAAGAGTAGAATAAGACAGGAGAAAGAATTAAAGGTCACGAAGGACAGAAGGATATAGCCCATCTGAAAAACAGAGAGAAAACAGACAGGAAAAGTAAACGAGCGGAACTCTGGGGACTTGATGGACTCTGAGAAACATCTAACATTCACGTCACCAGAGATGCAGAAAGTGGGGAGAAAGATTTGGCTGAAAAATGGTCAAAGAAATGACATCTAAGAACTTCCACAGTCTGGTTCCACAGTGACCTTAAATTTAGGTGCCTACACTTTTTATACCGAAGGAGAAAATAACCAGATGAAAAGAACTCTTCTCTTTTCCCTTACATGACAAATAGCTGATTTAAACAGGTTATTCCAATTGCATTTGTTTCTTTTGAAGTTAGCCTCAGCCTGTTTCAGTCATAACATTTTCTTTTATCATTATTATTATTATTTTATTTTTAAAAAAAATTTTTATTTTTACTTTATTTTACTTTACAATACTGTATTGGTTTTGCCATACATTGACATGAATCCACCACGGGTGTACATGCGTCCCCAAACATGAACCCCCCCCCCCCACCTCCCTCCCCATAACATCTCTCTGGGTCATCACCGTCAGTCATAACATTTTCATGGTGTTCTTTCTGCTGCCTAAGCCCCATTAATTCAAGATGAGCTATGCTTATGGAATACATGCAAATAAAGTGTAAGTCTGTTGATAGGCAATACTATAGAAATTTAAATGGATTTGGAAATACAAGAAGAAAAAAATTTAAACAGAAAGCCCAAGGCAGAAGTCACGGTCTGGAAATAAACATGACCTATGGCTCAGAAAAGCAAGCTGAAAATTTAGAACAGCAACAAAACGAGTATGCGGCTTTTATTTCTACAGGATCAGATAAATGCCTTTACATGGCTTTTACACTTTTGACCAGTTGGTTGGATGTTCTGTAGAGCAACTTACTGAAAAAGCTTGCTAAGGAGAAGATAATAAGCACAAATAAACAACAATCATCATCGTCTGAGTTTTTCCTATTATCAGGTACTGTTTTAAGTACTTTTATTTACTTAGTCCTTGCAATAACCCTATGACATCCTATTTTATGGGTGAGTAAAATGAGGCAGAAAAAGGTTAGGAAAGTCAGCCATGATCATAAAGCTGGTAAGTGCCAGAGCTGGTAACCCAGGCAGTCTGACTCCAGAGACTGCATAATATAACTAGCAAGATTATAGTATCTTGAAAGAATCAAGGAATATGGATGCACCAAAATGCACCAAAGAGCATTTTTAGGAACTCCTGAGTTCCCTGAGTCATACAGCAAATTCCCATCGGCTATATAGGAATACAGATCCACTTGCTTAACAGAGACTTATTGGACACTTTCCTAAGAAGATCATGACCTCAATATATATCTCTGTGTATGTGTGTATACATATCTATACACACACATAACTGAATCCCTTGGCTGTACACTTAAAACCAACAACACTGTAAACCAACTATACCCCAATAAAGTTAAAAAAATCAAATCACCCTTAAAGAAATAAAAGGGAAATTTAAGGTGAAAAAAACTTAAAAAAATGACTCTAATGAGCATGATGAATAAAGCTAAGTAATTTTTTAAAAAAGAAACTTTAACCATATGATAATCTCTATGGAAAAAACATATGTATGAAGTACAATGGGAATACAAATAAAAGAGAAATGAATTCTGCTGAATTACAGATTCAGAGAAAATGACAATAAAGCTATGACATCCGATGTGTGTCCTGTGATATCTGCTGATTAGATGAATAAGAAGAGTTTTTCTAACAGAATAACACATCAAAGGGCACAAAGGCTTTAAAATCCTTGACGTATTTTTAGAATCATAAATGACAGTGTCGTAATAGTATGACAGAAATACAGGGAGCATCTGAGTCAGGGGAAAAGGTTGGAGACGAGAGTGGGAGTACAGGTTGCAGGCACTTATTCAGTGAAGGGGCCAGTGTCTCTGATGAGCAATTCGATCTTGATTCTTTCAGCAGTGGTTGGAAAGGTCATTCGTGACAGTACAAAATAGACTACCGCAGTCTGCAGGTCCAATCTGGCTCACCACCTGTTTCTCTGCAACCTGCGAGCTAAGAATAGCTTATATGCATTTAAAGGGGTTTTTCAAATGGGAAGAAGAGTAATATTTTCTGTCACGTGAGATTTAATTCCAGCGCCTGTAATGAAAGGCTTACTGGAAAACAGCCATGCCTGTGCGTTCACACACTGTCTACATCTGCGCTCACGTCACACTGCAGGGTTGAGTAGTTATGACGGGGACTGTATAGCCACAAAGCCTAAGAGATTTATCATCTGGCCTTGTGTAAAAGGATAAAGGCTGACACAAGGCAGAGAAGAAACCGAACTCAGGACGAGTGTTGTAAGAAAGTTATTGAGATGCTTATGGTAATTGGAGCTTGTAACAGGGCAAGTGGCAAGGTGGGCTGGGGGAACCATGTACTTGAGAAGCGTCTAAGTAGCACAGTCATCAAGCTCTCTTGATGGATTGATCAAAAAGATGAGGGAAAGCGCTGACTCTATGGTGATAAAGGACGCATAGACAGACATTGCACGGATCACAAATGCATATTTCCCTTGTGGCCCGCTGGTAAAGAATCTGCCTGCAGGGCGGGACACCTGGGTTTGATTGCTGGGTTGGGAAGATACCCTGGAGGAGGGAAAGGTTACCCACTCCAGTATTCTGACCTGGAGACTGTATTATCCACGAGGTTGCAAAGAGTCAGACATGACTGAGCAACTTCCACATCACGAACGTATAGATAGACAAAGCCAAATTAAAGACGGCAGGAAGAAGGGCAGATTAAGGAAAAGGAAGAAGATGAATTTAATTCTGTACATGGTAAATGCAGAGTCTTTGGGGAGGCATCTTTCTTTACCTTTTACTCTTTGCATACCAGCTGAATCAGGAATTACTGACCAAAGGTGCCTATCTTTGTTGTCCCTCTCTCAGTTATAAAATCTTGTCACCTGCAGGCTCGGGTCTGCCAGGGCTTGTCCATTGATAGCTTTTCTTTGTATCAGGAGTCTGTCCATCCCCTGAATCGAGGTGACCAGGTGCACAGAAAGTCGGGGTCTCCACACTGAGCCCTGTCCACTGCGGGCTGGCATCAAGCAACTGGTTTTCAGTCCCCTCTCCATGGAGCTGGGGCGGGTGCAGCCACGAATGAACATGCTGAGTACGGATTCTGACCAAACCTGACTGAGTACCTTACTCACCTCAGGTGCCCCCTTCTGGGCTGTGCCACACCTGGGGTTCTGCATCTCCCTGGAACCCCAAGTTTTCGGCTGAATGATACAAAACACCAAGAATGCTCTATATAATTAGTACCTCCTCAATTGCCAACTTTAAATCCTCCTTGAAAAGAGATTGTTGATTCAGTTT
The DNA here is from genome assembly GCF_001704415.2 of Capra hircus. Taxonomy (NCBI): domain Eukaryota; kingdom Metazoa; phylum Chordata; class Mammalia; order Artiodactyla; family Bovidae; genus Capra; species Capra hircus. Next base: position 59,115,847 of record NC_030831.1, read on the forward strand.
CAGCATTTTTTTCCCTGTTTTGCTCAGTTATTCATACCAACTAAGTACTTTTCCAGTGATTACTACAGGTAGCTACACTTTAGCTTCGACGTGACTGTGCAACTCAGGAATCAGAGAAGCCTTTCTGGCCCAGCCTCGTCTCCCCAGGCTGGGTGGAAGCCTCCCTGCCCTGTGCTCTTCACTCTCAGTTCTTTATTCGGCCGCACTGTCTGTCTCTCCCATCAGACAGTGCACCACTTTAGGCGAAAGATGAACCCTTTCCTGCCCTCAACACCCAACAGGTGCTGACAAGTAGATGCTTTCCTTTTCCCCCCTAGAATTAGTAGCAACAACAAATCATATCTAAAGTTCTCTTTGGGTTGGCTGCAGATCCAGCTCTGAGCTAAGCATGTTGCGTGCACCCACGCATTCAGCTCTGAACAAGAACCTTATGACACAGGCATGTTTATTATTTTCAGTTTATCTATGGGGGAAGCGATGCTCCAGTGCTGGCATCCTTAAGCAACATGCCAGAATGTCTCACTTGTTATGCTACTCTAAGAAATGGATGGATGCAAAGGAGGATGGACAGACAGGTCTCCCTGGGAACATAATCGCTGAAACATAAGATATGTACAAACTTATAAAATATATGAGAATGAAAATATATGCTTCATCTTTCGAATGCACTTTCTAATTCCCTGGTGGCTCAGACAGTAAAGCATCTGCCTACAATGCGGGAGGCCAGGGTTCGATCCCTGGGTCGGGAAGATCCCCTGGAGAAGGAAATGGCAAACCACTCCAGTACCGTTGCCTGGAAAATGCCATGGATGGAGGAGCCTGGTAGGCTACAGTCCATGGGGTCACAAAGAGTCGGACATGACTGAGCGACTTCACTTTCACTTTCTAATGCACTTGGAGTAGGGAATGTGAAATGGACACACAGAATCATTACAGAAGTTAGAAAGTGATCAAAATAAATTAGAAAGGTATGTGTAAAATGCTAACAGTCAGACTGAAGCTACTTCCAACACGGGCAATTAAGAAAGGCTTGATGCCACTTACTGCTTCTTCAATTAATCAACAAAGGTGAATCCACTGCACAGTAGCAACTGGGTACATGCTGGAGATACAATGCAGCGAGTTTCTGAACCCTTGATTGTTAAAAACAAGACAAAATTACTATTTCTAAGTGGCTATAAAGCAATTTATTTCTTGTGACTTCCAAGGTTGGAAAAGTCAATTTCAAAATAAAGCTGAATGACAGGGAAAAAAAAAGAAAAGCCAGTTTCCTCTTTGCTCCCAGGAACCACTTTAGTGAGCGCTTGCAGCTTTGGAGCGATGAGTCCTCTTTTTCTGCAGTCTAAGGCAGCCCTAAACACTGGTAAAATAAGCCACAGCTTCTGATGTGCAGGCTCACCGTATTCTGCAAAGGTTCCCTTCCTGGTGTTAATCAGTGGGGGTGGAGACTTCTGGCAGATTATGTCAACTGATTGTTTTTTTTCCTGTTGGTTTATTTATCAGTGTGCTTGAAAAAGGACACAGGGGGAATAACGGACTTGTGCTTTGAGAACCGAGGGCAGGATTGATGGGGATTCCTGATGGGAAAAGAAAAGTGGTCACAGAGAGAAGGGAATACAGACCGGCCCGCAGAGCCTGGGCCAAGCACCTCCCCACAGGCGTGGCGCCGCGCCTCTAGGACACGCTCTCCAACCCGTTTCTGCATTGCTCTTCTGCACTGTTAGGCATGCCCAGTTGTGTCCGGCTCTTTGCCACACTTTGGACTGTGGCCCGCTAGGCTCCTCTGTCCATGGGATTCTCCAGGCAAGAATACTGGAGTGGGCTACTACTTCCTCTGCTGGGGGATCTTCCTGACCCAGGGATCCAACCCGCACCTCTTCTGTCTCCTGCACTGGCCGGCGGGTTCTTCACCACAAGCGTGATGCAGTCTTAGAGTCTCTGGCACTTGCTCAGGCTCTGCAGCCTCTTGCTGGGTAACTGGGAGCGCTGGGCCAGTGCTGAGGGGAAACTTGCTCAGTGATCTGGAGTGGCAGACCAGAGAAGGACAAGCGGCAGCCTGGACCAAGGGTGCTTCCCTGGGATGCTGAGTGACACAGCTTCCCTGACCTCATGGTCTTGCGGGAGGCAGCGGGGGAGTCTTGCCATTATATTTGCACATTAAAGGAAAGGATGGGCCAGCACTTCAGTTCCCATAAATGAAGGTGATATATTCTCTGCTCTCAAAGAACTCACAGTTCTGGGTTTTGATGAATGAGTAGAATTCAAGCTTGTTCAGGCAGGTAGGAAAGAACGAGGAAAGGCAAGAAGGTGGAAAATCCCCAAGCATGAAATGTTTCTTCTTTTTTAATTGGAAAAAGAAAAGGTTTTTCTCTGTTCCAAAAAACTTACTTAAAATGTACTTTGGAAACTAATCCATTTATAAACGGGACTTCATGAATAGGTCAGAAGAACAAAGTACACCAAGGCTTCACAGATGTACGGCAAGAGAGATTTCTGCTTGAGAATGAAAACGGGAACAGTTATTTTCAGTTCCTAGTTAGCAATCAGAAAGGAGCTACCACATTTTAATCCCATAAAAATTCATCATTAGTAAGCATCATTTATAGACTGTTTGGGGCTTCCTCAATGCCTCAGGAGTAAAGAAGCCGCCTGCAATGCAGGAGGTGCAGGCTTGATTCCTGTGTTGGGAAGATCCTCTGGAGGCTGAAGTAGCAACCACTCCAGTATTCTTGCCCGAAGAATCCCAAGGATGGAGGAGCCTGGTGAGCTACAGTCCAAAGGGTGACAAAGAGTCAGAGATGACAGCATGTACCCAAAGACTGTTTAACTACAAACATCTTGTTTAATTGACTCATGATTATAGCAGATATTGCCTTTTTATTAATCTACAAAATTTTAAAGGCCCTTCTAATGTTAAAAGTAACAAAAACATAAATAGAATGAGAAATGTCTTCAGTTCAGTTGCTCAGTCATGTCTGACTCTTTGTGACCCCATGGACTGCAGCACGCCAGGCCTCCCTGTCCATCACCAACTCTCAGAGCTTGCTCAAACTCATGTCCATTGAGTCGGTGATGCCATCCAACCATTTCATCCTCTGTCATCCCCTTCTCCTCCTGCCTTCAATCTTCCCCAGCATCAGGGTCTTTTCCAATGAGTCAGCTCTTTGCATCAGATGGTCCAAGTATTGGAGTTTCAGGTTCAGCATCAACCCTTCCAATGAACACTCAGGACTGATCTCCTTTAGGATGGATTGGTGGGATCTCCTTGCAGTCCAAGGGACTCTCAAGAGTCTTCTCCAACACCACAGTTCAAAAGCATCAATTCTTTGGTGCTCAGCTTTCTTCACAGTCCAACTCTCACATCTATACATGACTACTGGAAAAACCATAGCCTTGACTAGATGGACCTTTGTTGGCAAAGTAACGTCTCTGCTTTTTAATATGCTGTTTAGGTTGGTCTTACAAATGTAAGAAATGTCTTACCTTTATAAAATATCACCTTTAACAATTTTAAAAGTATTTGCATAGATACAGTACAGTTTTTATGCTGCTTGAAGGCTGACTCCTTGGAAAAGACCCTGCTGCTGGGAAAGACTGATGGCAGGAGGAGAAGGGGATGACAGAGAATGAGATCCCTTGGATGGCATCACCAGCTCAATGGACATGGGCTTGAGCAAGCTCCAGGAGATGGTGAAGGACAGGAAAGCCTGGTGTGCTGCAGTCCATGGGGTTGCAAAGAGTTGGATACAACTTAGTGACTGAACAACAACTCATTATATTATCTCAAGCTCCTTGCAAGATACGCTGGGCAAGTGACAGCTCCATTTTTCAAAAGAGGAAACAAAGTTATAGAGATTAAAAGATTGGCTGGAGACTATAAAACCACTTACTGATTTTTATCTCCCAATTCCTAATCCAGACCTCTTGCTAGTATCTCAAAATGCCTCTCTTGTGTCTATAATAATCCCCAGGTTTAGAGTCCCCTGCATAAAAGATCATGCCTAATACTTAATCTGATCACTCAGAAATTGGAATTAATTATACTTTTAAAGAAATCAAGTGTTCACCTGTTACTTCTAGCAGTTTGATAATTCTGGGAGGTAAGCTCTGAAAGAATTAATTCGTTGGGGTGAGGTCTAACAAATTTATTTTTTTATATTCCATACTCAGTAGGGTTTGACATGATTTATTATTTACACATGGAAGGAGAAACCACACATTTTAAAACACTGCCTTTAGCCAAAGCAAGAATGTTAGCCTCAATTTTTCCAGTTATATTGTATTACAGATGAAATCAATATCTCCAGTGGCTGAAAATAAAGAAGGGGAAATGTAAACTGAGATTGACTTAACAAAGGAAATGAATGTAATTATGTTGATAAGATAAACCCCAAATTGGGAAGAAACCTGTCAGGTAAATTATCTCATCAACACTCCAGTTTGATGAGTGTTGTGACAACACTCTAAGCAACATGACCTATGCCAATTAGGGCCACTGTTCCACAGCAAGGAAATACTATTGCTATAGTTTTTAAAAAGAGGAAATAATGTTGGATACAGGAAAAAAGCGGATGAAAGGCACAGTCGCAGAGGCCGCATGTAAATGAGCAGAGGATACTGCCTGTTTTGGGCTTCCCCAGTGGTGCAGGGTAAAGAATCTGCCGCCGTGCAGGAGACACGGGTTCGATCCCTAGGTTGGGAATATCCCCCTCCAGTATTCTTGTCTGGAGAATCCCATGGACAGAGGATCCTGGCAGGCTACAGTCCCTGGGGCCACAAGCAGTCAGACACGACTGAGGCACTAAACAGCAAGGCTGCATATTTAGAAACAGTCACTTTTTAGTCGGGAATATTCTCTTCTAGGAAGTAGTGCTCTTGAGAAAGAGAAAATACGTGCTTTTCGTAAATATATGAGTCTGTTTGACAGGTACACAAGGGTATCAATCTCCAACACAGAGGATGAGCTAAGAAGTAAAATACAATAAACTTTCTTATTTACAGATGGCTCGCCCCTCCCAGAGATTCCGAGTGGTGCAGTGGTAAAAAAAAACCCACCTGCCAGGGTAGGAGACACAAGAGACATGGGTTCAATCCCTGGGCCAGGAAGATCCCCTGGAGAAGGAAATGGCAACCCACTCCAGTATTCTTGCCTGGAGAATCCCATGGACAGAGGAGCCTGGCAGGCTACAGTCCATGGGGTTGCAAAGAGTCAGACACAACTGAGTGACTCACACGTGCACACAGCCCTCCCAGGCAGAGACCACGCCCAGCATCTCTGTATCACAACACCCTCACCTAAGAGTTTGCATTTAGTAGGCACTTGGTAAATAATTCTGAATGCAGGCATCAAGTGTTCTGGTAGACTGAATTTTCTGACTCACAAAGATTTGTATTATGAGCCCTATGTGGATTGCTAGTTTTTAAGGAGTCAGGATCCATGAAACTGCATTTAGTCCCTAAGCATTTCTGACCATTTTAACACTTGAAATATTCATAAAAATCTTCAGAATCACTCACTGTCTCAGGGTTGCCTTAGGGATAATAAATGAGTGTACAGTACTAAGATTTCTTTTTTAATGTTTGTACTATCTACAAGTTAATAGATTCTTAGGCTAGATTATTAAGTTACTTACAAAAATTTATAGGTTTTATCTATAAGCCACCATTATTTCTGAACAAGGAGTGTTCTACATTTGATATCTGGGTTTCCTGACTTTTTTCTCAGTCATGTGACTCTTTTGATTTCTTTCTTTTTTTTTTTTTTTTACATAAGAAGAAACTGCCAGGAGTGACTCATTCACTTACTGGATAGATTCTTACTGAGCCCACTTTACATGCTAAAGGTAGCAGCAGTGAACAAAAATAGCCCCTACCTCCACTGGGCTAACTTTCGCATTTAAAAAGGTAAATAGGAAATAAATAAATGGCCAGAATACGTAGTTTGCCGGAGGAAAGTAAAGTGAAGCGGGGAAATACGGTCTGTATGACGGAAGGGGGTGCAGCTTTAAATAAGACAGCCTGGGAAGGCTTCGCTGAGGCGCTCCCTGAGCTCAGACCCCAAGGAGCAAGGCAGCGGGGCCATGCAAACAGACGGGGAAGAATACTGCAGGAAGATGGGTCAGAGGATGCGGAGGTGCGGAGCTGTGAGCATGCCTGGGGTGTGTTTAAGAAACAGGAGGAGGCCAGTGAAGTGGGGCAGAGAGGCCGAGGAGGAGGATGGGTGTGAAAAACAAGCTTAGGGGACGAATGGATGGAGAAATGCACACGATGGAATGCGATCCAGCTTTCAGAGAGAAGGGAATCCTGCCGTATGTGACGACCAGGATGAACCGGGAGAGCGTTATGCCAAGTGAAACAAGCCATTCACAGAAAAATATGGCATGGCTCCACTTATATGACGTATCAGAATAATCAAACTCATAGACACAAAGAAGAGAATGGGGGTTGCCGGGGACTGGGGGGAGGAGAGAATGCAGGGTTGTTGTTCGACGGCTACGAAGCGTCAGTTATGCGAGACGGATAGCTTCTCGAGGTCTAAGGTGTGACCCGGTACCTGTGGCCAACAATACTGCATTGGGCGCTCAACAAATTCGTGAGGCGTGCAGAGCTCATGCTGTGTTATCACCACACACGCAACACGGCAGAAGGACACTTCTGGAGGTGATGGAAATGTTTGTCACCTTGATTGTGGTGATAACTTCACGGGTGTATGCACAGGTTAAACTTAAACTGTATAAATGTTGTAGCTTCTTGTATATAATAAAGCTGCTTTAAAATGTTCAAGGGTATTATTTGCATACTTTAACTCACATATTGCAGTAGAAGGGAGTGAGAGGGTGAAATCAGGTCTAAGTAGGTATGTATATTCAATGTGGAGAATAAAGGAGTTTCTATCCGATGCCTTCTATTTTTTTTTTCTGAAAAGCAGAGCTAGATAAAACTGCTAAGAATATGGAGTAGGATGGATTGTGGAATTTGGAATGTTCCAGAGAATAAAGAAAGTTAGAAACAGTCACTTTGGAGATGGAAGGATACCTTAAATAGTACTTCAGTTGGATTGTCAAGAGAGTGAAAAGTCCGTTACAAGCCAGGGGAACCTGAATAGACTGGAAGTAATATTCCTTTTCATGCGACTTTCTCCAGAAGCATTCAGAAAATGACAACTGTGCTCAGGCATGGAAGAAAGTGCTAATTCACCCAGGACTGGATGAGAAGAAGACAGAAAGAAATTAGGATTTCAACAGGAGTGATGCTGCAAACGTAGGTCCTGGCTTCTGATTGGATCGGGTGAGAAATGATGCAAGTCGGTAACAGGAATTGGTAAGAAACAGGTCAGTGGCCTGATGGCTCAGAGAGTGGAGGATGATCACAAGGGAGTTACTGGGTCAAGGAAGCTGGAATGAGCCAGAAAACGAGAGAAGAGACGTGGTCAGGGGGAAAGCTGGCTGAATCAGTGGCTTTGAAAGTGGAGCATTGTTTGTGATGGATTATTTGTGATGGCGAGATCCAAGGCATGGCCATGGGACTGGATTGTCCAAGTGAAGGAGAAGATGGTTGACGAAGAGGTGAGAGAATCAGGCAACAGAGGGAAAGTAGACGTCCCCTGTCTTCATGGTTTTATAATGAGAAGCATGGCAAGATTACATTTCAAAGGAATGGTTCACAGGTGCCTAAGAAAGACATTCCTTGGCAAAAGGTTTTCTTTTTTTAAAAACATTTATTAATTTCAAATGGGTCAGAGAAAGAATTTATGATGTTCATAAATAAAGAATTTATACATGTTTCCTAAATAAATGCTCTAAGAAAAGAGAGGCCGGGTGCCTATTGTCAAGAAGAAGCTTGGGTAATTTTGTCAAAGGAAGGGAGCACCAAGGCCATGTTGGTCAGCTGATAGCAAAGGGCAATTTAAAAAATACATCTTAGCCAAGGTGTATATGTTTATTTAAAATAAAGCTTTGCTCTTTGTTAAAATTTCCCCATGAGCCTTACTAAAAAATATAATTCTAAAGTAATACTTACATAGATCCCTTTTTAAAGAAAATTGATAATTAACTGTGGATCTTGTAAAGGAAGAAAATCTAAGCACAGCCAAAGGGACGTGATAATCAGTTTTTGTCCCAGTTTTATAAATGATGCCTGGTATTATAAATAAAAATGACTCAGCCTAGAAATATCTAACTGTCCACATAACTCAACAAAAAAAATTATGTTTTTTTGGAGAAAGCACAGGCTTTTATATATAATACATCTCTGAAACTCAGTTATAGCTGCGTATCTGAGCAATACAAGAGATATATAAGCCAAGAAAGGATTCTATTTCAAATGAATTAAAACAGTAGTGCAGACCTTAGTGCCACTTCTCGCCGAGCTCTCTCCTCATTGCAGAAGCATGTGAACTTATGGTTCCTAGGTCAAATTCATGTACTTGTCAATATTCCAAACACAGAAAAGGGGGAAGGAAAGTGGAGGACTCATAGGGATCACAGGTGACAAACACATCATTCTTCTCCTGGACTCTCCAAAGACGCTACCTGCTGGATCTCTAATGGCTATCATGCCAGGCAAGACCTAGTCTAGCGACAGAGAAAGTCCTGCTAAAGGCAAACTTAGGAAGAAGATGAAAAGGCAGAGACGTCACTTTGCTGACAAAGGTCTGTATAGTCAAACTATGGTTTTTCAGGAGTCACGTATGGATGTGAGAGCTGGACCATAAAAGAAGGCCGAGCGCCGAAGAGCTGATGCTTTAGGACTGTGGTGCTGGAGAAGACTCTTGAAAGTCCCCAGAACAGCAAGGAGATCAAGTCAGTCAATCTGAAAGGAAGTCAACCTGGACACTCACTGGAAAGACTGATGCCACAGCTGCAGCTCTAGCTCCTTGGCTGCCTGACGTGAAGAGCTGCCTCATTAGGAAGGACCGGGAAGTTAGCAAGATTGAAGGCGAAAGGAGACGGGGGTGACAGAGGATGAGATGATTGGATGGCATCACCAAATGAATGGACATAAATGTGAGCAAGCTCTGCGAGATAGTGAAGGACAGGGGAGCCTGGCATGCTTCAGTCCGCAGGGTCACAAAGAGTCGGACACGATTTAGCGTCTAAACAACAAGAGAGGATTCAAATTAAAACCCACATAGCCAGAAATTATTTCTTGTTCAGAAAGCGGGAGGATTTTGATGACACACTTGTTATTAAACATTCCCACTTGAAAATTTTCTATTTCAAGTCCAACTCAAGAAGTTATTTACCAAAACATTTCCCCATGCATATCATCTTTAAATAAACTTCGTTTGGGCGTGTTCAGTGTATTCCTTCAGTTCAGTTGGAAGAAACTGATTCTGACTCCCCAGTGAGCAAAAGACTTTCAGTGGAAAGACATTTTTACTGTACCTGTTCAGAGAGTAGCTGCAAAGCTAACCCATGGCAAGGACAGAAATCCAAAATGCTCATGACTTTCAGAAAGCAACACGATGGACTTTTTCTCTCAACCTCCCTGCCAAACAAGTCGCCTCCACCTGTTTGTTCTTTCAATGCAACTCTAAGGATATTTTCAAATTCCCAGGAATGGGATCTGCTTGTCCCACCATGGGTCATAACAAGTGTCTGTCATTACAAACACCATCCATGACTCTCTTAGTTTGCTGGAGCTGGCTAGAAGAAACTGTATCAGACTAGGGAGCTTAGCAGAAATTTATTCTTCCCAGTCTGGAGGCTAGTAGTCCAAGATGAAAGTGTCAGGAGGACTGGTTCCTTCTGAGGTCTCTCTCTCGGCCTGCAGGTGGGCCCCTCCTCACTGTGTCCTGGCACCGTCTCTGTGAGCTTCCCACCCCTGGTCTTTCCATGTGTCCAGGTTTTCTCTTCTTATAAGGATACCAATCAGCTGGATTAGGGCCCACTGTAATGACCTAATTTTAGCTGAGTTACCTCTTCAAACACCTTATGTCCAAATGCAGTCACATTCTGAGTCCCTTGTGGCTAAGCTAGTAAAGAATCCGCCTGCAATGTGGGAGACCTGGGTCTGATCCCTGGGTTGGGAAGATCCCCTGAAAGGGAAAGGCTACCCATTCCAGGATTCTGGCCTGAAGATTTCCATGGACTGTATAGTCCACGGAGTTGCAAAGAGTCGGACACTACTGAGCGACTCTCACTCCGCAAATGCACCAACAGGCATGGCTAGAAATCACGTTTATCAGCTGTCTGGGCTTCCCTGAGCCCAGACAAACCGACATAACATCAGGCATCACAAGGACTAATCTGGGGGGAGAAAGCCATTCTGAGAAGAGAAACTGGAAATGACTAATAAAAACAAGCAAACTATTTTAAAGTCGTTAGTAATCTAAGAGGGCTTCCCTGGTGGCCCAGATGGTAAAGAATCTAAGAAATGCAAATAAAGCCACTAGGTGATCCTACTACACATCCAAAAGCCATATCAAGTCACGGATGGGAGAGGATGTGGCGCAGAGGGAGCTCTCCTCCTCTGCTGGCCAGTGTGAGCTGATGCTGGTGAGCACTTTTCAACGTCTCATGGAAGTGGAAGAGTCCACGCCCCAGAAATTCCCCTTGTATGTATACAAACACAATTCACCCCTGTGTACAAAGAGATAAACAAGGTGTGTTCAAGGCAGTCATTTCTGGGATTGAACAAACAAATCCCCAAACAACCTAATTATCCATCAAGTGAATAATGACAAACTTTAATACCAGTGAAAGTAAGTGGATGGGAGATGCACCTGTCAGCACAGACAGATCTCACTCAACTGAGCAGGAAGAGGAGGAGCTTAAGCAGCAGAACACGATATTATTTGCATAAAGTTTAAAAACATGCAAATCCAAGCTGCATGAATCCCTTGGGAACGCAAACCTACACAGTAAAAATCTACTTAAGAAAGAACGCGTGCGTGCGTGCGTGTGAGTGTGCGCGCTACGTCGCTTCAGTCACGCCCAACTCTTTGTGACCCATGGACTCCTCTGTCCATGGGATTCTCCAGGCAAGAGCACTGCAGTGGGTTGCCATGCCCTCTTCAGGGGATCTGCCTGACCCAGGGATCGAACCCAGTCTCCCACACTGGCAGGCAGGTTCTTTACCACGAGAGTTGCCTGGAAAGCCCAAGAAAGAACATGCGGCATGATAAATGCCAGATTCTGGATGGTGAAAGGGCCGAGGAGCACGACAGAGTGGGGGACACCTGGAGCTTTAAGTCATCAGTACCGTTTCATTTCTCGAGCTGCATAGTACAAAGTATTCGCTGTAATGTATTTAAAACCTCTGTATGTATTGAATTCATCATAGTAATTTTAGAAAAGATCCCTACCTTCACTCATAATTACAGAAGTGCAAATATTGCAGAAGGTTTAATTTCCCAGAAAAAAAAAAAATATTGATGTGGAAGGAGGAATGCCTCCTCTTTTGAGGCATTCCTTTTTCAGGCTGGATGAAGTGAATCAACACGCTGGCACTTCACAAAGCTTCTGACACAAAGAATCTTAATTTGCAGAGACCTAGCATACATGAAGAAAGAACAATTAATTCTAGGCATGAAGGTAATTATTCAAATCCAGTGCGCGTTCCTAGCCCGTGACGAGCACAGAGCCTGGATCTGCACAACTTTTTCAGGAAACACATGAGCATAATGCAGGGTGATGATGCATTCAACTGATTCACTAAAACAACATGTTTGAACTACACTCCGCTTAAAGAGCAGTAAGACCTTCCCGGATCAGTGACGCAGGGCCTGTGCTGTAATAGCCCAGGCGTCTGAGTTCAAAATAACCAGACAGCGGTGACTGCGCCCTGTGCTCTGTTCAGCGGCTCGGTCCTGTCTGGCTCTGAGACCCTCTGGCCTGCAGCCCACCAGGCTCCTCTGTCCATGGATTCTCCAGGCCAGAAGACTGGGTTGCCGTTTCTTTCTCCAGGGGATCTTCTCGACCCAGAGATCGAACCCGGGTCTCTCTTTTGCATTGCAGATGGATTCTTTACCAGCTGAGCAACCTGGGAAGGCCAGAAGTGACCATTTGCTTTTTAAAAAGACAATTCTAATATTAAATAACTTAGGCTAAACAGAGAGAAAAAAGTAGTTTCATTCATGTGAGTAACTCATCTAACGTTTAAAGGATGGTAAAAGCAAGGTGGGGTTCCCAGGTGGCTCAGCTGTAAAGAATTCAACTGCCAGTGGAGGAGACAGTGGTGAGATCCCTGGGTAGGAAAGATCCCCTGGAGGCGGGCATGGCAACCCACCCCAGGATTCTTGCCTGGAGAATCCCATGGACGGAGGAGTCTGGTGGGCTACAGTCCATGGGTTGCAAAGTCAGACACGACTTAGCTACTAAGCAACAACAACAACAAAAGGGGAAGCTAAACCAACATTGCTGGGTACAGAGCAGGCATAAGAAATAGGTCCTATCCTTCCACATTATGAATAAACTGAGCACTACGTCAGATAAGTTATGTAATGCCAGACAGCCAGAAAGGAGCCAGATTGGAGTATGAATTCCATTCCTCTTCATTCTAAATCCCATACCCTTCTTCCTGGGAGACAGCTAGCTAATAAGCAGAAAAAGATGTAGACAGTTTCTCTTACGGCATTTTTCAGACGACATTAGAGGAGACATTGCGTGTGTGTATTTAAGATTATGTGATTATAAAACTGATTTTAAAACCGGAGATGATAATCTCCTTCTTAACAAGGTTATTTGTGGAACAGTAAACAAACTCAGAATTAAAAAAAAAAAATAAAAGGGCAACATCAGACACATATCTGGCAAAGCACTAGCTTAGGCTGTAGAAGACCCCACCATACCGGACCCTGCCACTATCTGTGAGGCTGAGAACAAGACCCATGATCCTCTGTGAGGACAAAACTACTCAAAATAGTTATGTAAACACGACAAAAGCCAGATCACGTGCATCTGGTTACTCTGTAGGTACAACCACAGCCCAGAAATAAATTTATTTTATAAAATTATAAAATATCCTCCATAGGGTATTTTAGACTGTAGGTACAACCACAGCCCAGAAATAAATTTATTTTATAAAATTATAAAATATCCTCCATAGGGTATTTTAGACTTTTAACCAAAAATTCTACTATTTTTGATGTCATAGATTTGTTGTTTAATCGCTCAGTTGTGTCCGACTCTTTTGCAACCCCCATGGACTGTAGCCCCCCGGGCTCCCCTGTCCATGGGATTCTCCAGGCAAGAACACTGGAGGGAGAGGCCATTTCCTTCTCCAAGGGATCTTCCTGACCCAGGGATGGAACCCCCGTCTCTTGCATTGCCGGTGGATTCTTTACGGCTAAGCCACTGGGGAAGCCCTGTAAAAGGCTATTCTCTTTTGAAACTGGGCATCAGATATCTGGGGGTTGTTTGTTTTAGAGCTACATATAGATACTGAAGTCAGAATGCTTAAATTCAGAAGTAATTTATTATTTCTGAATTTCAGTTCCACTTGGTCTTTGATGCTGCTATTCTTCCCCATTATTTCACAATGAGGTTGGAAAGGAAGGCTGAGTATGAGACGTCTTAAAGGAGAACCTTTAAATCTTACACACTGAACAGATGAAGGAACAGGAATGCAAGGGGCACACCTCGCCGGACCCCCAGGGTGGTTGCCCGGCTGACAGCCTGGACAGCGCTGCCACTGACCAGCGCAGAACCTGTGGGACAGGATCAGATCTCACAAAAACACGACAAGGCAAGTTCTGGATATGCTGAACTGGAAGAGCCTATGGACGATCGAAGGTGCCTTGGATGTCCGTTTCTCTGGAGCTCAGTAGGAGGTTGCAGGCTGGGCACCAAAGAGCCTTCATTATTCATGAGCTATCTGCTTTAATCTGTCAGGCACAGAGCTAGATTCTGGTGACTCGAGGTTGAAGAAAACAGATCCCTACTCTCATAGGTTAGAATGTGAGAGATGTAAAGATAAATGGTAACGCACTGATAACATGCTCCAGTATGGGAACATTAAAGATGCGTGGATGCTAAAGAGAGGCCCGAATCTTCCTGGAGGCATCGAGGATATTTCACAAAAATAATGGTTATTGAATCTGTCTTGAAATGGGCGTTAGACTTTGAAACTACAGATTTCAAAGTTGTCTTCTTGGACTTGCGACAATACTTACAGGATTGTCTGAGTTAGCAAATAAAAACATGGAGCTCCCAGTTCAATTTGACATTCAGATAAACAGTGAATCATTTTACAGTATAAATATTCTTTTTGTTAATATGAAATTAAATTGACTGGACAACTGTACTTTTCTCTTGCAACCCTAATTATTTATCAGTATCATTTAAAGAGTAGTGTGAGAGAGATGAAATTAGTTAAATATCAAAAGATAGTTATTTAATGTTACCTTGTTTAATGATATGTAACAAAATGAAATATCAAATAGTTACTGTTAGAAACCAGACAAAATTTTAAGACTAGACAATGTGTATCACAAATACTATCTTTTCCAAATGTTTCTTAGAATATATATGTTTTAAAAAATATCTCTAAAATCTTGGGAGGAAAAATCACATGAACTAGGCCTTTGACATCTGCAGTACTGACTCTAGTGAGATAAGACTCTCCTTGGCCTTAATAACACCCAGACAATATTACTGCTACACTCCCGAATAACTTCAGCATCGTAACCACGGTGACAGCTGGTTCTCTGACCATGCTGACAGCTGCGACTCCTTTGCTAGAAATGTCACTGCTGATTCCACCTGAGTCATGCTGGTGAGCCTGCTTGTGAAGCTATGTTCAGCCCAACAGTATTGCTAATAATGAGCAAAGCAGGTTATGGAAATCCTGACTTCCACCACGGTAATTTTAAAAGTTACATTTTAACCATTAATTCCAACATCTCTCACCTTCAGACATTTCCAAGATGGCAAATGAGAGAGTTAATCACCCTGGAATTTTATTACCCTAACAATGAAATGTGATGGTTGGAATAAATCATCTCTAAATGCTGAAAATCTGTACTTCCCAGACACACAGCCCTCCCACCTGAGGCCTTGCTGACCCCAGGGAGAAGGGAGGCCAGGCAAGCCTGAGCTGGTGTTCCCCTAATGTGCCTGGGCTACAAGGCAGGAGAACGGGGTTTGATCCCTGGGTCAGAAAGACCTCCTGGAGAAGGAAATGGCAACCCACTCCAATATGCTTGCCATGAAAATTCCATGGACAGAGGAGCCTGGCTGGTGATAGTCTATAGGGTCGCAAAGAGTCGGACACGACTGCATGACCAAGCACACATACCATGCACATGCCAGCTCAAAGCTGCTGCTGCTGCTAAGTCATGTCCAACCCTCAGTGACCCCATGGACTGCAGCCTACCAGGCTCCTCCATCCATGGGATTCTCCAGGCAAGAGTACTGGAGTGGGGTGCCATCGCCTTCTCCAGCTTCAAGCTATTTAGCAACAACAACAACAAAAAACAACAAAGAACAGTGCCCAAGACAGGAATGAAAGTAAAATTATTTCTACAAAATCTTCTGAGTCCACTTAGTGATCTTTACCACTGGAACACATCAAACACATGGGTGGAGATAACCCAGCCAGTGATTTGCTTTGATATCATCACTGTCATCTCATTATTGAAAAATGGATAAAAATGTCTCCCAAATCTTGAAAGCTTTTGTCTAATTTAATAGGTGTAGATTCCATAGAATCAAAGCGAGTGTTATCTAATTTTAACAAAACTCATATAGTAATTAGTATGTACCAGGAACTATTCTTAACATTCTATTATTAACACTAACTTACTCTTTATTTAAATAAAGGCAGAAATAGTATGGACCTAACTGGCATGCTGTGATTCATGGGGTAGCAAAGAGTCAGACACGACTGAGTGATTGAACTGAACTGAACAGAAGCAGAAGGTATTAAGAAGAGGTGGCAAGAATACACAGAAGAACTATACAAAAGAGATCTTCGCGACCCAGATAACCACGATGGTGAGATCACTCACCTAGATAGAGCCAGACATCCTGGAATGTGAAGTCAAGTGGGCCTTAGGAAGTATCACTATGAACAAGCTAGTGGAGGTGATGGAATTCCAGTTGAACTGTTTCAAATCCTGAAATATGATGCTGTGAAAGTGCTGCACTCAATATGTCAGCAAATTTGGAAAACTCACCAGTGGCCATAGGACTGGAAAAGGTCAGTTTTCATTCCAATCCCAAAGAAAGGCAATGCCAAAGAATGCTCAAACTACCGCACAATTGCACTCATCTCACACGCTACAAAAGTAATGCTTAAAATTCTTCAAGCCAGGCTTCAGCAATACATGAACTGTGAACTTCCAGATGTTCAAGCTGGTTTTAGAAAAGTGTAGGAACCAGAGATCAAATTGCCAACATCTGCTAGATCATTGAAAAAGCAAGAGAATACCAGAAAAACATATACTTCTGCTTTATTGACTATGCCAAAGCGTTTGACTGTGTGGATCCCAGTAAACTGGAAAATTCTGAAAGAGATGGGAATACCAGACCACCTGATCTACCTTCTCAAAAATCTGTATTTAGGTCAGGAAGCAACAGTTAGAACTGGACATGGAACAACAGACTGGATCCAAATCGGGGAAGGAGTATGTCAAGGCTATATATCGTCATCTTGCTTATTCAACCTATATGCAGAGTACATCATGAGAAACGCTGGGCTGGAAGAAGTACAAACTGGAATCAAGATTTCCAGGAGAAATATCAATAACCTCAGATATGCAGATGACACCACCCTTATGGCAGAAAGTGATGAAGAAATAGAGTCTCTTGTTGAAAGTGAAAGAGGAGAGTGAAAAAGTTGGCTTAAAGCTCAACATTTAGCAAACTAAGATTATGGCATCCGGTCCCATCACTTCATGGCAAATAGATGGGGAAACAATGGAAACAGTTACAGCATTTATTTTTCTGGGCTCCAAGATCACTGCGGATGGTGATTGTAGGCATGAAATTAAAAGATGCTTACTCCTTGGAAGAAAAGTTGTGAGCAACCTAGACAGCATATTAAAAAGCAGAAACATTACTTTGCCAACAAAGGTCCATCTAGTCAAAGCTATGGTTTTTCCATAGGTCATGTATGGATGTGAGAGTTGGACTATAAACAAAGCTGAGCCCCGAAGAACTGATGCTTTGAACTGTGGTGTTGGAGAAGACTCTTGAGAGTCCCTTGGACTGCAAGGAGATCCAACCAGTCCATTCTAAAGGAGATCAGTCCTGAGTGTTCATTGGAAGGACTGATGCTGAAGCTGAAGCTCCAATACTTTGGCCACCTGATGTGAGGAGCTGACTCTTTTGGAAAGACCCTGATGTGGGGAAAGACTGAAGGCAGGAGAAGGGGATGACAGAGGATGAGATGGTTGGATGGCATCACTGACTCAACGGATGTGAATTTGAGTAAGCTTCGGGAGTTGGTGACAGACAAGGAAGCCTGGCGTGCTGCCGTCCACGGGGTCACAAAAAGTCGGACATGACTGAGCGACTGAACTGAGGTGACTCTTTATTTAAAATGCCAATGGGAAAGCAGTGGGCCAGAGAGACTCCCCACAATTAAATAAACTAGAGCATGGCAGGACCATAAGTGGAACCCAGGCAGGTGGGTTCCAGAACAGGGCTCTTGAACACAGTGGCAGGCTGGCTCTCCCATACTAAACTGTTGATAACATTAATTTATGACCGTATTCAAATGAACCTAGGCAAGTATTAAGTGCTGACCAGGAACCAGACACTTTACCCAAATGATCTCAGATCTTTAGCACACCACTGAAGGGCAGTTTTTATCATCTTCAGGTCACTGGCAAAGCCCAGAGCTTGAGACTTGAAACATGCTAGGCTGGAGGTTTCAGCCGAGGTCTGAATGGCTTTAAAGCCCGGGTACTTTCTGTTCTCCAAGACTGCCTCCTTATGGTGCCTTGGGAATAGTACTGGGGCTCTTCACTTTTCAGAGCTCTTTTTCCCTAGGATCTATTTGCATTGAAAAATGCTACAAGAATACTCATAATTGAATAAGGCAGGTAGAACCGAGGCATGCATGCCCACAGCCATGCCAGCAAGCACCTGCAGCTCAGCCTGCAGGACAGGCTCTTCAGCAAAGACAGTTTCTTGAGAGGAAACTACAGTCCATCCATCCTGTGTTCTCAGAGTCTGAGACAGAGTTTGGATAAAGTTGGTGCTCAGTAAAACTCTGAATGAAGTAACTACTGAAGGCATATCCACATTCCTTTAATGTAGGAACTTCTATTTAAGATAAATGTCAGGAAACACAGGAGTACAATTTATTACATAGCCGTTTCCAGGACTAGGGAACCACTGATAACTCGGTTCCTAAAGTCAAGTTCTAGTGAAAACTACAACTCCTAACACCACCTTCTTAAAACCCCCAGATCAAAGTTACATATCCCTCCAAATCTATCAGCAAATGAAATCAACTCTAAACAACAGCAAGCTAAGTCATCATTAGGAGAGAGTCTATATACATTTCACTCACACTTACTCTGAGCCAAACACCCTCTTCAGTTCAGTCGCCCAGGCGTGTCCGACTCTTTGCGACCCCATGGACTGCAGCACACCAGGCCTCCCCATCCATCACCAACCCCCAGAGCTTGCTCAGACCCATGTCCATCGAGTCGGCGATGCCATCCAACCACCTCATCGTCTGCCGTCCCCTTCCCCTCCTGCCCTCAACCTTTCCCAGCATCAGGGGCTTCTCAGATGAGTCAGCTCTTCACTCTTACCGGAACTCTTAGCAGTGTGCGAAAGCAGTATTTCCTTTGTGTTTCTTGTAAAAAATCTTGGAAATCTCAAATAGAGTTAGGAGACCAGCAGGGGGAGCCCTCACACCCGGGGACGTGGCCGAGCCCAACAGGAAGGAGACTCTTCCCTCCTGGCAAGGTCTCAGCCGGTGGAAAGCCATGGGCTCCATTTCCACAGTCCTGCCCGCTTCCACCTCCCCTCTAGGAAAGCGTTCCCCTTTCCTTGTCATCTTGGGACCTGCATGGCACATGGCTTGCCATGGTTACAGACCCCAAGTTACAACTCTCTGCTGATCCTGAGTAAACTCATCTTTGTTGGAGAAACATATGGCAGTCTATCTCAGGTCAACACACTACAGATGAAAGAACATATGTATTTCTTAAAGGAACTCAGGAAAATGAAGAGGATGAATGGTAAAGTAAAAAAATCAAACTAACAAAGCACCGGTTAAATGTCTTATCTTTGCCCACGCATGAATATAGATGCTTTAGAAATAATACATTTTATTTATAAAAATCAAATACACACACTTGTATTTCTATGGGATGCAGACTGACCATACTATGTGATGTCGTGGAGGTGTGTGTACTTGTGTGCACACACACACTCCTTAGAGGCCGTCGACTTGGAAATGGTTTGTTCTCAAAGTCTGTTTCTAGGTCAGCTTTTGGCGGCTGGATCATACGTTCTCTTTGAAATCAACGTGGTAAATTGGCACTGTGGGAATGGAAACATATAGGAGGCACAGTTTCTCCTCTGTAAGGAGACAATGGTATATACTCATCATGTACTAAAAAGACAAATATATAAAAATAGTATTAGGAGGAACACAAAGTGGGAAAGAAAGAAAGCTTCTTTATATGTCTGGGGCATGAAACACACAGAACTCAGCTCAACATCGGCCACTGGCCTTATAGTCCAGTGGATCCATCCCAAGCCCCATTGCAGCTCTGTGGTCAGTCACAGAGTCCTCTGAGAGACATGGAAGAGGAGGGGAAGTCGCTCTCCAACCCAGCTTAGAGGAATCGTGCATTAAGATAAGCTCACCAAAATGCTGAATTTGTAACGAACACCGCTGCAGGAAAACACCCTAGTGCTTTGTTCATGCAAATGGATGTTACACCAGTTAAATCCTCAGTGGCTTCTCCCATCGTTTTTTTCTGTGATTTTATTTATTTTCCAAAATTTTAATAGTCATTAAAAAAGCTTAGATAACAATAAACATTTACGTGGTGAATTCCGCTGAAAAGAATTAGCTAAGGAAACACCATGTAAGCATCTGCTGCTGCTGCTATACAATAAAAGATAAAGGAGTTGAAATGAAGCATTCAAACACGCAAACAATTTTTTAAAACCTGAACAGCAGGAATAAGGTCCTTAAGTCTCTCATCACTTTTAATTTCAGTATTTGAGATGTACCCCTCCCCTCAACAAAACAAAGCCAGAACTGAAATAATTTCTAACCTTTAATAATGAATAATGAAACTGTGATAATGAAACATGTGAAATCTCATTTTACTAAGCACAACACTGAATATCAAATGGGACAGAATAGAAAGTCCAGAAATAAACCCGTGCATTTATGCCAATTAATTGACAACAAAGAAGGCAAGCATATACAATGGGGCAAAGACAGTCTCTTCAACAAGTGGTGCTGGGAAAACTGGCCAGCTGCATGAGAAAAATGCAAATAGATCATTCTCTAACACCATATACAAAAATAAAATCAAAATGGATTAAAGACCTAAATGTAAGGCTGGATACCAGAAAACTCTGAGGAAAACATAAGCAGAACACTCTTTGACATAAATTAGAGCAGTATGTTTTTGGATTCATCTCCTAAACAAAGGAAGTAAAATCAAAAAATAAACAAATGGGACCAATTAAACTTAGAAGCTTTTGCACAGAAAAGGAAACCGTCAACAAAGTGAAGAGAACCTACTAGTGGGAGAAAATACTTGTAAGTGCTATGGCAGACAGGGGCTAACACACTACACATATAAATAGCTCATACAGCTCAACATAAAAAAAACACATCAAAAAAAAAAAAGAAAAAACATGGAGAATACAGACAGAACCCAATTAAAAACTGGCAGAGAAACTGAATAGACATTTTCCCAAAAAGGAAATGCAGATGGCGAGTAGGCACAGGAAAAGATGCTCACCACCACCATCAGGGAAATGCAAATCAGAGTGACAGAGAGAGGCCCATCAGAACGGCCAGCGTCAAAAAGTACAAATCGAACAAATGCTGGCAAGGACAAGGAGAAAAGAGAGCCCTCATGCACTGCTGCTGGGAATATAAATGGGTGTGACCACTGTAAAAACAGAACTCCCATGCAGTCCAGAAATTCCATTCCTGGGTATGCATCCCCAAATCCCCAAAACACGAATTATGAAGATAGACACACCCGAGTATTCATAGCAGCGTCATTCACAACGGCCAAGACACAGAGGCAACTTGTGTCCATCAACAGATAAGTGGATAAAGGGGTGCCTGCCTCTCCATCTAAGGAATACTAGACAGCCGTAAAAAATGAAATAACGCCATCTGCAGCAATATGGCTGGACTTAGAGTTATCACGCTAAGTGAAGCCAGTCAGAAAGAGAAAGACAAAGCCATGAGACACCACTTATATGTGGAATCCAAAAAATCTAACAAACTAGTGAGCGTAACAAAAACGAAGCAGACTCACAGAACAAACTAGTGGGTGTCCGTCGGGACAGGGACGGTAGGAGGGGCAATATAAAGGTAGGGGATTAAGAGGTACAAACTGTTGTATAAAATAAGCTACAAGGATATACTGCATAACACGGAGAGAACAGACAGCATTTAGAGATAACTGTAAGTGGAATATAACCTTTAAAATTGTGAATCACTATATTATACACCTGTAACTCCCTTAATACATCAACTGTACTACAATAAATGAAAAATAGAGTGACTATAGAACTGAAAAGCCCCTGATGCTGGGAAAGATTGAAGGCAGGAGGAGAAGGGGACGACAGAGGATGGGATGGCTGGATGGCATCACCGACTCGATGGACATGGGTTTGAGTGAACTCTGGGAGCTGGTGATGGACAGGGAGGCCTGGCGTGCTGCCGTCCATGGGGTCACAAAGAGTCGGACATGACTGAGCGACTGAACAACAGCAAAAAAAGAACTGAAGCACAATTTTAAAGAAATACCTTCTGTTTTCCTTTTAGCTATTCCATTTTTTCCAAAGGAAATAAATATTTAAGAAATTTTTAAAAAATGGACTTGTGACACATGGCTGACTAGTTTTCAAGCTGACTTCCCAAAAGCTGTATCATACCACCGATTTGAAAGAAGCCTGATGAAAAATACTTCTGTGTGTTTGTGTGAGTGGACACTATGTATGAATACAAAGCAAGAAGTAATCTTCAAGAAAAAGAAAAGTGGATTCAAAGCTCTGTTTTCATAGAGATGATTCATTTTCTGTACCTTTTCATCACACTTGCTACTCATAGCAGCTGGCAGCAAGAAACCAATTCATGCTGCTTGTAAGTCTAGCTGTAAAGGATTTTCATTTGTATGAAGCATTTAATCTATAATTCAGCAAATCTATATAAACAAGCTCTTCTGTTCATCTGGATCTCTGCCATGATAATATTCAGTGTTGTTAATATTACAGCAGCTGGTCATCAATATCATTAACAGAACCAAAGTGTGTTAAACTGCTTTCAAGCCTGTGGTGTTCTTTTTGAAGCTGAGTAGAAGTGGAAAATACTACTTCAACACATGGGAAAAGCCATCCATGTGCTTTGGGACCAAACACATCCATCATTTGGCTCAGTCAATCAGATAGGTCCTGAGGACATCAGTGCAAACACTTAATGTGACTGATTGGCAGAGACAGAGCCGTGTAAAAAGTCAGCCCGTCTAATTCCTCACTCTTTTATGCACTTGGCTTACAAATGTCAGTGCAGCAAATTGCATCGCTTCATAAAGAGACTTTTTGCTCCCAAACTCTTTACACACTGACAGTCTTTGGAAAGCAATTTTTCAGCCTCAGATGACATCGTAACTCTCTTTATTATCTCAGCTTCCTGACCTACCTGCCGTGCCCATGGGGCCACCCAAGACAGCTGGGTCATGGTGGAGAGGTCCGACAGAATGGGGTCCACTGGAGAAGGGAATGGCAAACCACTTCAGTATTCTTGCCTTGAGAGCCCCATGAACAGTATGAAAAGGCAAAATGATAGGATACTGAAAGAGGAACTCCCAGGTCAGTAGGTGCCCAATATGCTACTGGAGATCAGTGGAGAAATAACTCCAGAAAGAATGAAGGGATGGAACCAAAGCAAAAACAACACCCAGTTGTGGATGTGACTGGTGATAGAAGCAAGGTCCTGAGACGGTAACAGGCAGGAAGGCCACAGGTCTTCAAACAGAGGAAATAGCCTGCAAGTGTCAGACATTTTTCTCTCTCTTAAGCGGCAGGAGGAAACAAACTACCAATATTTTTTCCTTCTCTATGCAAATTTAAAGGGAGGTTTCTCTTAAAATTCTGTGTTGCCATAGTGACACCTGGTTTCACCTGAAGTTAACCAATGCATTTTTCTTATGGAAATGTTTATCTTAAGCTATGCTAATGTACCATGCATTTACCCCAAACTCTGTCTTCAAGTCCATCCGCCTTTTGGCTCAGAAACTACTTGACAAACCAGTATGTTATAGTCAGATATTGTTCCTCTAATCTATGTAAATGAAACTATTCGTATGGTGATCTGCCCTTCTTCAAGATTCAAGTTAATCATTTTATGGCCCAAGATGAACAATTTGGTGCAAAGATTATCACAAAATGCATCTTATGGGTGAGGGGCCTGGTGCCATTTTGAATTTTTAGACATTCTTTTCTCTCATTAATAGACTGCTAGTGACTATTCTTCAAGAGATGAGAATACCAGGCCACCTGACCTGCCTCTTGAGAAATCTGTATGCAGGTCAGGAAGCAACAGTTAGAACTGGACATGGAACAACAGACTGGTTCCAAATAGGAAAAGGAGTAAGTCAAGGCTGTATATTGTCACCCTGCTTATTTAACTTATATGCAGAGTACGTCATGAGAAATGCTGGACTGGAAGAAACACAGTCCACAATCTGGAATCAAGATTGCTGGGAGAAATATCAATAACCTCAGATATGCAGATGACACCACCCTTATGGCAGAAAGTGAAGAGGAACTAAAAAGCCTCTTGATGAAAGTGAAAGAGGAGAGTGAAAAAATTGGCTTAAAGCTCAACATTCAGAAAATGAAGATCATGGCATCTGGTCCCATCACTTCATGGGAAATAGATGGGGAAACAGTGGAAACAGTGTCAGACTTTATTTTTGGGGGCTCCAAAATCACTGCAGATGGTGATTGCAGCCATGAAATTAAAAGACGCTTACTCCTTGGGAGAAAAGTTATGACCAACCTAGATAGCATATTCAAAAGCAGGGACATTACTTTGCTGACTAAGGTCCGTCTAGTCAAGGCTATAGTTTTTCCTGTGGTCATGTATGGATGTGAGAGTTGGACTATGAAGAAAGCTGAGTGCCAAAGAATTGATGCTTTTGAACTGCGGTGTTGGAGAAGACTCTTGAGAGTCCCTTGGACTATAAGGAGATCCAACCAGTCCATCCTAAAGGAGATCAGTCCTGGATGTTCTTTTGGAAGGAATGATACTAAAGCTGAAACTCCAATACTTTGGCCACCTCATGCAAAGAGTTGACTCATTGGAAAAGACTCTGATGCTGGGAGGGATTGGGGGCAGGAGGAGCAGGGGACGACAGAGGATGAGATGGCTGGATGGCATCACCAACTCGATGGACATGGGTTTGAGTGAACTCCGGGAGTTGGTGGTAGACAGGGAGGCCTGGCGTGCTGCGATTCACAGGGTTGCAAAGAGTCAGACACGGCTGAGTGACTGAACTGAACTGACCGACCTACTCTCAGGGCTCCATGCTGTTCCTTGTTCCTTGGAAGCTCTTTGCTTTTCTCTAAGGTTTATTTGATTACTTCTCATCCTTCAGATCTCAGAGCCAGCATTACTTTCTCAGGGAAACCTTGCTGCGGCCCTCTGTCTACGTCTGGCTCCCACAGCAGAGGCGCTGATGTTGACACAAACCTCTTCTTGGTAACAAGTGTCATAAGAACCATGTCAGAGTTCATCCTTTTTCTCTCACAAGGCCATCAACACTAAGAAGGCAGAGATCAAGCCTGGTTTGGATTATCAACTACATTCAACTACTACAGAGGCTTTTAAAAAGTGGATCCTGGGGCTCCATAAGTATTTTTAAATGGAAGAATTTGTGTCCTTAATACTATTATTATAAAAATGAAATACAACAAATTTTATATTACAATCTTATTGTCATTAATATTATTTTTCATTTTTCCTATAAGCTCTTCCTAGAGCTTTGTAATGAACTAAAACATAGCCTTAACATCCTACTTTCAGAGATGATATAAATCCATGAATTACTAAAGCTACAATTGTTACAGATACACTCAATTTTCAATTATATGACTCAAAAAGTCATCCTGTCTGGAGTGTTCTTGCCCTTCACTCCTATAGTTAAGATGAAAGAACAGGTATCACTGAACCTGTTTATACAGGTGATAGATTTAAAACTATTTAAAGCTGAGTCAGTTTCAAAAATACTCTTGAAGAATAAAATCTCAGGTTAAACTTAGATCTTTTGTAGAGTGATTTTGACAGAGGGGACAGGAAGAAATATTTCCTTCTGGCATAAAATTAAATACGTCTTGGATTACCAAATCCAATCTATAGCTTTATTATCTATTTCTAATGTCTTAGGTCACGCAGACTAAACTGAAATCTCATCCAGGCCTCCTCCACCCACTCAACATGCTCCTCAGCAGTTGAGCTCAAGCTCGTGGATGTTCTGGGATTTCAGTCGGCAGCGCAGGGCAGACATGAATGTCATGTTAATGACGAAAACATCCGCATTCCTGTTCTTTCACACTCTCCTTTCCCTAAAGCTGCTTCTCCTTCATTTTCTTCCCCAGAAGCTGGAGGTGGTAAAGGTCCTTCAGAGAACTCACCTTAGATTATGGGACATTTCTCTCCGCTTAAAACCACTTGAAATTGTTTTGTGAAAATGAGGGGGTGGAGTCACAGTAAACTGGGGAGTCTCTTTTACCTTGTCTTCCCTCACACCTCAGTGTTTTGGTTTCAAGTATAACATGTATCACGGTATTTAAAATTTCAGGCCATCCATTACCTTAGGGTGCTGATCATCAGTAATTCCGTATGAGATGGGAAGAAAGCCAACATAAAATCATGCCTATACATTGGAATGAGGACACATGTAAACGCCTTACTTTAGGGAAAAATGTTTAGGGAGTGAAGGAAATATCTGTGATCTTATTTTTTTTAATGAAGATGTTCACATTCATGTATTAACTTATATTATCCCTAATGTTTTATGAGGTTCTCAGGCAAGAGCAAAAATGGAGGCTGCATTTTTATGATTAATTTTAAGGTTGTAAACAAAGTCTATGCCTGAGGTGAAAGGACTGATGCCAAGTTAGGGGCTGAACGGGTCCCCAGGGGACAGGGGTACAGGTGGAGTTCCCCTCATCTCTCTCATTTCCCACTCGGGATTTCTAGGCCACTTAGAGAGTCTCTTATAACTGTGTCACCACAGCAGAAGGGCAGGGCCAGACAGCCCTGTCACAGTGGGGAGGAACCCGGTTCACCCAGCCACCCCCTGGGGGCATCCACAGCAAAAGCAGGCTGTGGCGTCCCCCCGACTTCACAGGACGCTCTGCACGCTGCCCCTGGTGAGTCTTCTCCCAGAATCCCCGGTTGCCTAGTTGGTTACCGGGGTTCCAAAACTCTCAAAGGAGACTCGAAAGAAGGAAAAATGTTGGCATGTGTGGTGTATTAGGGCAGCTGGAACAAGAGACCACAGGGCCTGAGGGCTTCCCTGGTGGCTCGGATAGATGGTAAGGAAGCAGCCTGCAGTGCAGGAGACCTGGGTTTGATCCCTGGGTGGGGAAGATCCCCTGGAGAAGCAAGTGGTGATCCACTCCAGTATTCTTGCCTGGAGAATTCCAAGAGCAGAGGAACCTGGTGGCCTACAGTCCCTGGAGTTGCAAGAGTCAGACACGACTGAGCGACACACACACAGGGCTTAAACTATAGAAATCTATTTTCTTGAAGGCTAGAAATCTGAGCTGGAGCTGTCCCCAAGGTTATTTTCCCCGAGGCCTCTCTCCTTGGCCTGTGAGTCCCACATTCTCCCTATGTCCTAGCCTGGCTCTCCTCTGCGTACCTCACCCCGATATCTCCTCGTGTGTCCCATTTCTCTCCTCCTTTAAGGACACTGGCAGCTTCCCAGGTGGCTCAGTGGTAAAGAATCCACCTGCCAATGCAGAGCCTGGGTCGGGAAGACCCCCTCGAGGCGGAAATGGCAGCCCACTCCAGTGCTCTTGCCTGGAGAATCCCATGGACAGAGGAGCCTGGCGGGCTACAGTCCATGGGGTCACGGAAGAGTCGGACATGACTGAGGGCTCTCACACACATAAGGACACCGATAAACTGGATCAGGGCCCACCCTAACAACCTCACTTAACTTGGTCACTTCTTTAAAGACACCATCTTCAAACACAGTAGCATTTTGAAAATGGGGTTGGGGCTTGAATATATAATTCAAAGGGGACATAATTCAGCCTATCACAGCCCTCTTTGGTGCGGGACCTCGCTGGGAGTCTCTCCTACCAAGGTCTATAGGCAACCCCCGTTTTAAAAGCTCATGATCATCCCCATTTTACACATGAAGATATTGAGTCACAGGGTGGCTAAGCAACCTTGCCAGGACCCCAGAGGAATTATGCAGTTCACCTCCAGAGCCTATTCTTTTGGCCACAACCCTCTAAAGTGAAAGTGAAAGTCGCTAAGTCGTGTCTGACTCTTGTGACTCCATTCTCTAGGCCAGAATACTGGAGTGGGTAGCCTTTCCCTTCTCCAGGGGATCTTCCCAACCCAGAGATCAAACACTTCCACACTGCAGGAGGATTCTTTATCAGCTGAGCCACAAGGGAAGCCCAAGAATACTGGAGCGGGTAAGCCTATCCCTTCTCCAGCAGATCTTCCCGACCCAGGAGTTGAACCAGGGTCTCCTGCATTGCAGGCGGGTTCTTTACCAGCTGAACTAATGCTCCAAGACCTCTTTATAATGGAGGGTCACATGATGTCAGCCACACCAAAGAGACTTTCTCTCTAGGAGTCTCTGACTCTGAGCTGGGCAAAGACAGTCTTTTCCCACTCTTATCCCAAAGTTGAAAGCTGATCAGCCTGCTCCTGGGACATTTCCACCACCAGCTGGTAAAGCTTGCTTAAAAGAACCAAATCATTATAGGAAGATGCACAGAAAGGAGACCTGGCAAATCAAAATCATGCTAGGGACACTGGTCCCTGTTGGCCCTGCCCTTTTTGAGGCTCGACCAGTTCTCCCTGAGTCTAATTCCCTGCTAGCTCATCTGGTAAAGAGCCCGTCCGCAATGCAGGAGACCTGGGTTCGATCCCTGGGTTGGAAAGACCCCCTGGAGAAGGGAAAGGCTACCCACTCCAGTATTCTGGTCCAGTATTCATGGACTATATAGCCCACGGAGTTGCAAAGAGTCAGATAAAGTTGAGTGACTTTCACTTCACTTCAGTTCTCCCTATACTCAGCACTAACCAGCTTCCTTTTGGGAAATTTGTTTGTGCTTTTTTTTTTTTCTTTTAGCCAGAGTCAGCATTTGTTGCTTAGAATTAAAATAACCTTGACCAACACTCAAGGACCCATGATACAAAATTGAATTTGCTTTGGTGATGACCTCTCTTCATTGTTTAGATCCAACAGACGTACTTAACCAACATAAGTTGCCTTATTTAAATTAGTTCTTTTACTCCACAAACCCTGTATTTCTGGTCTCTGTGTTAGGGAGGTCAATTTAACAGGAAGCCTATTCCAGTGACTAGCTTGGAAGTGTTTTGGAAGCCAACTTTGTTCTCTCCAGCCCTCAAATGTTCACTCTTACTATTAGTCTCTATATCACTACAGCGTGGCACCCTGAGACTTTAAGAAGGAATCATTAAGCTGTAGTTATATATCATTTGGCAAGAAAGAGTGAAAAGCACTCTATGGAATTCATCAGTACTGAAAATGACTTGGGGCATAATCAGCAATGTGGAAAGCAAACTGCAGGTAGTTTACTTTTAAAATCCCCATTATCTGCTGCGGAAAGAGACATGGCAGCAGCAGAAAGTGATAAGTAGTTGGTGTATGAGTCGTGGTGACACACCATTCAAATTCTAGAAAATAATTCTAAATTAAAATGCCACCCATTGTGGCTCCCCATTATTAACTGGGATCAGTCAATTTAGGCAGAACTACCAACCTGGCTGGAGTGAGGGCACAGCTTTAATTAAAAACACTTCAATGTGGCTGAAAATTCACTTGCATAGTCAAGCTGAATAAATGATTGGAAATTTTAAAAAGCTGGTGAATCAGTTTCTCTTTATCTCTGCTCTTTGTCGGGATGGAGATATTTATGGACGTTCTTTGTATCCCTAACACTGTGCTCACCATTGGTAGGGAATATATAATAAATCAGTGGAAGACAGCTTTCTCACACTAAAAGAAGGAAGAAAACCCTGTGGGCAAAAGGCCGGTGGAGGACAGCTTTGGCAGCTCCCAGCAGAGAGAACCTGCCAGCCTCCTGAGCATCCAGGGTAACTGCGACGACATATGGTGTAGTGCTCAGTGGCCAAGTCATATCTAACTCCTTTGCAACCCCATGGACTGTAGCTTACCAGACTCCTTCGTCTATGGAATCTTCCAGGCAAGAACACTGGAGTGGGTTGCCATTTCCTCCTCTGGGGGATCTTCCAGACCCAGGGGTCAAATCCACGTCTCCTGCGTCGCCGGCACTGGCCGGTGGATTCTCTACCAGTGAGCACCTGGGAAGAGCCCAATTTGACCGCACAGTCCGTGTGAAATTTCAGTATGCTGGTCCAAAAAAGAGTTTAATGGACAGAACAGAAAGCCCAGAGATGAATCCACGCCCCTGTGGACACCTTGTCTTCGACAGAGGAGGCAAGAATATGCAATGGAGAAAAGACAATCTCTTTAACAAGCGGTGCAGGGAAAACTGGTCAACCACTTGTAAAAGAATGAAACTAGAACACTTTCTAACACCATGCACAAAAATAAACTCAAAATGGATTAAAGATCTAAACCTAAGACGAGAAACTATAAAACTCCTAGAGGAAAACGTAGGCAAACATTTTCTGACATAAATCACAGCAGGATCCTCTATGACCCACCTCCCAGAGTAATGGAAATAAAAGCAAAAAGACACAAATGGGACCTAATTAAACTTAAAAGCTTTTGCACAACGAAGAAAACTATAAGCAAGGTGAAAAGACAGCCTTCACCATGGGAGAAAATAATAGCAAACGAAGCAACTAACAAAGAATTAATTTCAAAAATATACAGGTAGCTCCTGCAGCTCAATTCCAGAAAAATAAATGACCCGATCAAAAGACGGGCCAAAGAGCTAAACAGACTTTTCTCCAAAGAAGACATACAGAGGGCCAACAAACACAGGAAAAGATGCTCAACATCACTCATTATCAGAGAAATGCAAATCAAAACCACAATGAGGTACCATTTCACACCAGTCAGAATGGCTGCTATCCAAAAGTCTACAAACAATAAATGCTGGAGAGGGTGTGGAGAAAAGGGAACCCTCTTACACTGTTGGTGGGAATGCAAACTAGTTCAGCCACTATGGAGAACAGTGTGGAGATTCCTTAAAAAACTGGAAGACCGAGCCATAAGACCGAGCAATCCCACTGCTGGGCATACAAACTGAGGAAACCAGAATTGAAAGACACGTGTATCCCAATGTTCCTCGCAGCACTGTTTACAACAGCCAGGACGTGGAAGCAACCTAGATGTCCATTGGCAGACGAATGGATAAGAAAGCTGTGGTACATATACACAATGGAGTATTACTCAGCCATTTATTCGAATCAGTTCTAATGAGGTGGATGAAACTGGAGCCTATTATAGAAAGTGAAGTAAGTTAGAAAGAAAAATACCAATACAGTATACTAACGCATATGTATGGAATTTAGAAAGATAGTTACGGTGACCCTGTATGTGAAACAGCAAAAGAGACACAGATGTATAGAACAGTCTTTTGGACTCTCTGGGAGGAGGCGAAGGTGAGATGATTTGAGAGAACAGCATTGAAACATGCATATTATCATATGTGAAACAGATCACCAGTCCAGGTTTGATGCATGAGACAGGGTGCTCAGGGCTGGTGCACTGGGATGACCCTGAGGGATGGGATGGGGACGGATGTGGGAGGGGGGTTCAGGATGGGGAACACGTGTACACGCATGGCTGATTCATGTCAATGTATGGTGAAAACCACCACAATATTGTAAAGTAATTAGTCTCCAATTAACATAAATTGATTAAAAAAAAAAAAGAGTTTATGAGAGTAGACAGAGGAAACAGCTTAATTTAAAAGACCCAAACATTACTTCATAGGACAATATACAGAACACTGAAAGCAATATCAGTACAGGAATATATCATCTCTAAGATTATACAGCCTCTGCATGGATTCTCAGTGTCTAACCTAACGTCCCTGACTTACTCCCAAACCTCTTACTGGGACTTGGGACTAGCGGGTGGGGAAGCCACACCATTTCTTAAAGGCAGATGGGTAATTGTGGTGGTCTGACAATGATCAAGACAACCTAATTTTTGAAATGCATTTTAGAAGAAAATATGTTTACAGTCGTGATTCCCTCCCCCGCCCGCCCCCGCAGCTAACCCCTAAGGACAGGGGAGCCTGGTGGGCTGCTGTCCATGGTGTCACACAGAGTCGGACATGACTGAAGTGACTTAGCAGCAGCAGCAGCAACCCCTATAAACCACTTCTTAGAAACATAATGGCACACAGCATGGGCTCGAGTTTCAGTTCTTCCTTGGCTCCGCCGCATAATCTAAGAGCTGCTGCTGCTGAACCCCATAGACGGCAGCCCACCAGGCTCCCCCGTCCCTGGGATTCTCCAGGCAAGACCGATGGAGTGGGTTGTCATTTCCTTCTCCAATGCATGAAAGTGAAAAGTGAAAGTGAAGTCGCTCAGTCATGTCCGACTCTTAGCAACCCCATGGACTGCAGCCCACCAGGCTCCTCTGTCCATGTGATTTTCCAGGCGAGAGTACTGGAGTGGGGTGCCATAATCTAAGAGCTTGGAGGAGTAAACACATCACTGGACTGAAATAGCTTCAGAGAGTGAGAATGATGGTGATAATGAAGTAGAGACAAGACTACTCCCTACCTCATGGGCTCCTTAAAGGCCTTAGATGAAATAATCTATTAGTGTCAGAATAATGCTTGACATATGGTGAGAGCTCAACAAATACTATGCCTTTAAGAATGGTGCTGTCAACAGTAAGGGCCATGACACAGATCGGGAGTGGCGTCGTCACCATCAACAGGGACGGGGCCAGGCTGAGCCTGGAAGGAGATGGATGAGTCCTAGCACATGGCCTCAACTTCTTTAACAACTGTTCCCAACGCGCCTACCCTGGCTTCCCTGGTGGTTCAGCAGTAAAGAATCTACCTGCCAAGTAGGAGATGAGGGTTCGATCCCTGGGTCAGGAAGATCCCCTGGAGGAGGGCATGGCAACCCTTTCCAGCTCTTGCCTGGGAAGTCCCATGGCCAGAGGAGCCTGGTGGGCTATGGAACATGGGGTCACAAAAGAGTTGGATATGACTTAGCTACTCAACAACAACCCTAGGTTGTAGAAGCATTAAACAAATATGAAATTGCAGAAAAATCCTTACTGACCAAATCTGGAGTGTTACAATTGCCTCCAAATAGAAAACCTGCCAATTTTGAGATTTTAAGCCACAAGGTAGAGTCCCTAGCAACAGAGGCAGCTGTCCAAGGCTGCCTGTCAGTATCTAGCAATGACAAAAAGGTGGAGCACCCACAAGTCCTGACTGCCCTCTGCTGTGATCTGATAGACTGAATTCCCAGTTCCTCCCCTCGTACGTTATTTGACTTGATCTCCTTATAGCAAATCCCTGAGTAGCCTGTGTGGCCCTCAACCTCCGCAGTTCCCTGCCACCCAGAGTCTCCTGACAAGACAGACAGACAGGAAGGGGCAAAGCTACGTTCACCTTTCTGAAAGCTGTTCCTTTAGCAGAGCAATGTTGCTTTTTCTTCGTTATCTTACTTTGCAGTTTATTTGAAGCATCCGGGAAAGATTTATGTTCCTATTTCTGATGCAGTTTGCCAATTTCCATTGTTTTAAATCATCAAGGCTCTTTCTGAAACAGAGGCAGGCTCCTCACCAACCAGGGGTCCTAACTGCAAGTCTGGAAGCTCTTATAGGCAGGATAGCCCCAGACATAAAGGTTAGTTTCATAAGATCCATGTTATAGGGGCCTCATGGTCCTGCAACGTATCCTTTCTTCATGGAAAGTGAGAGATATGCAGATGAAAACCTGCTTCAGAAAAGGACTGAATAACTTCATTCACTCTAAGCCAGAAGCTGCCAAGGAAGCCCGCTCTGTCACCAGGGCCATGGAGTGGCATATGCCTGACGGATGTCAACAGGGGCGTGGACGAGTTGTGCATACATACGGGGCAGAAGAGTCGGGGGACTGTCCTCATCCTAATTATAAACATAATAAGTGGTACCTGCACAAATTCATCTTGGGGTTGGAGATGCTAATATTCATCCTAATAATCAATTAATCTCTAAGGATCATGGGTTTCCCCAGTGGCTCAGCAGGTAAAGAATACACATGAAACAAAGGAGACACAGAAGACGAGGCTTCGATCCCTGGGTTGCGAAGATCCCTTGGAGGAGGGAACGGCAACCCAGTCCAGTCTTCCTGCCTGGAGAATTCCATGGACAGAGGAGCCTGGCGGGCTCCAGTCCACGGGGTTGCAGAGAGCTGGACATGACTGAAGCACCTAAGCACACGGGGCTCATGTAGGAAAAAGTCCTTCCCAACCAGGAAGTCAGAACATGCCAGGCCACGGAAACCAGCCGCTCATGACCGGGCTTCTCCCTGCAGCCTGGCCTCTACTGCTTCACATCTCTGCCTCTCTTCCCCTGCCCCTGGCTTTCAACACCTCTTCCTTCATTAGTAATGCATTCCTAGCCTCACTTCACCCCACTTATTTAAAAAAAACACTTGATCTCAGGGCTTCCCTGGTGGTCCAGCGGTTAAGAATCCACCTGCCAATGTGAGGCGTATGGGTTTAATCCCAGATCCGGGAAGATCCCACAGGCCACGAGGCAATACGCCTGTGCAGCACAGCTACCGGAGCCCTCGAGCCCGCACCTGGCAACAGGAGAAGCCGCCACGAGGAGACGCCCGCACACCGTGCCTGGAGAAGAGCGCCCCTCCCTCCACCTAGAGAAGCCTGCACACAGCAACAAGACCCGGCGGAGCCAAAACACCAATGAATAAATAAAAACAAAACAATACAATAGCTCTGCAACATAATTTTTTATTATTTTGACAATCAAATCAAGTGTGATAGTTGCTCAGTCATGTCCGACTCTGCGGCCCCATGGACTGTAGCCCACCGGGCTCCTCTGTCCATGAGATTCTCCAGGCAAGAATCCTGGAGTGGGTTGCCATGCCATTCTCCAGGGGATCTTCCCGACCCAAGGATCAAACCCAGGTCTCTCATGTTGCAGACGGATTCTTTACCATCTGAGCCACCAGGGAATCCAATCCAATCAAACATCTGATGTTATAACATGTATATCACATGCCTTGGCAAACAAAAGGATGCATAGTTTAGGTTCTAAATCTGTGAAAACACTCAAGTCAAATCAGTGGAGCAGGGTGTGGGGGCAAAGCAATAAATATGATACAAAACTTAGCACAAGCTCATCAGATAACCAGGGACACAAAATCAAAACATACTGATAGTTATTATTAGGAACACACACAGACAAGCAGAAAAAAAACCTGTAGACTTTCATTCTTTTCAAAGGTCAGATGCTCAAAAAGAAAAACGATGAGAGATGGCTCTTACCAGAAATGCTTACAAAAAATTTTAAAAACAGTAAGTCTGTTTGGTGGACTCATGCATTATGAAGAATCATCAGATTTTATCTGCTGCAGAAAGTGATTGTATGACATTAAGAGTGTGAGGGCCAAATCAGAGGACCTAAAAGAATCACTTTGATGCTGCACCAAAGCACTTGCAGTATTCTGAATTGCTGTTTCATGTTTATTGCATATATATTTCATTTTTTAGAAAAAGACTGGCAAAGTAAACCACAGGATCCTAGACGGAATTCATCAGTATGTTGAAAATTCTTCATCGTGTTTATTACAGCCGAAGATCTGTGGATGTTTGACCTTAAAAAGATTAGGAGCTATTATGGGAGCCATTACGTCTGACCTACTGAGGAAATAATCAGTCCGTCCTACAGGTGGAAACCCAGAAGTTGGGCTTCCACCTCTGAGGCCTTCATAGAGAGGATTTATGCCTTGGGGAGGAGTTAGGGTAGACATATTCTAGGTGTCTCTAAATGAGGTTTCATGTACCTTTGGAATCCAACAAGTATAGAGTTTTTTGGACTCCATAAATACTTGGGAAAGCCAAAGAAGGGATGGAACTAATGAAACTGGAGAAGCACGCAAGCATAAATGCAGCCAAGCAGTCACGACCTTCTTTCCTTGTCCTCCCTGTATTATCATGGAGCCGTTCACTCGAGCCCTGCTCAGCTATGTGTTCAATGTACTACGCTTATTTTAGCCCAAACTCAGTCAGTCACAAATGTTTAATTGTGCCTCTGTTTAGTAAACAGTTTGCAAACTGAAGATGCTATTTGCACAGAGCCAGCCCAAAGAGCTGTGTTCTTGTGGCGAGCTGATTCACCTGCCATTATGCATGGGGGTCAGGGGTCTCCAAAGTGGCACGCTTGGGTTCACACCAGGATTTGTCAAGACAATCCATTGGGGCGTGGGGAAAACGAATGCTTCATTTGCATATTTATCTAAAGTTAAGAAGGACGTAGGCTTTACTAATATTTTCTAGTGGATTGACAAATGTCTCTTACTTAAGTGTCAAGGAGAGAAATCAGGGCAGCGTGGGAGTTCTACCAGCAGGAGATAAAGATGCGGGCTCTATCTTACAAGGCGGGCTTCTGGTTAACTGTGTTTATAGGATGTATTATCTCAACTACTTCAACTCAAACACCCTCTACAACATGGACACTTAAAGATGTCCTACAAATGTATCACCAACAAGGGCCTGCTGGAGCACAGGGAGTCTGCTCAGTGTCGTGTGGCCGCCTGGGTGGGGAAGAGCGGACACATGCGTGTGCACAGCTGGGTCCCTACACTGTTCACCTGGAACCGCCACAATCGTGTGTGCTAATCGGCTATATCCCAATACAAAATAAAAAGTTGAAAAAAAATGCCCGCATGGAAACCATATGTGATCTATAAATTTTTATAATGAAGGTACATAACAAGAAGGAGAAAATGCCAGACTGAAACTTTGCCTACTGCTAAAGCAAGCTCTTCTCCCTCCACTTGAGGGTTAAAGTAACAATAATCAGATGAGTTCACACAAGAGCCCAAAACTAACATCAACAAGACTATAAAGCATGAATTTGCGTCTGGTATAACTAATGATAAGCTTCAAACTAATGCATATCCTACCTTCAGCTAACATTTTATGGTAGCATGAGGTTGTCACGATGAGCATGATATTTAAAAAGTAAACCACTAGAACACCATTAATAAGATTATAGTGGGAGAAAAATGATTCTATACCAATACCATAAATGAACAAAAAAGAAGTTAGATATTAGGTTTAAAATTTTTTTTCTTATACTTTTGAAATATCAATATTTGTGTATGTTTTAAAAACTGTATTAGAACATGTATGAATTTATAATTGTGGGTATACATATAATACAGAGAAGGCAATGGCACCCCACTCCAGTACCCTTGCCTGGAAAATCCCATGGATGGAGGAGCCTGGTGGGCTGCAGTCCATGGGGTCACGAAGAGTTGGACACGACTGAGCGACTTCACTTTCACTTTTCACTTTCATGCATTGGAGAAGGAAATGACAACCCACTCCAATGTTCTCGCCTGGAGAATCCCAGGGACGGCGGAGCCTGGTGGGCTGCCGTCTATGGGGTTGCACAGAGTCGGACACGACTGAAGCGACTTAGCAGCAGCAGCAGCATACATATAATATGTACATGCATATCATATATACATACTAAAATAGATAGCTATGGTAGGACTTATGACATCAGCTGATAAGGAATATACGTATCACATACATATAAAAATATATCTGTGTGTGTCTGCGTGTGTACAATAATCGTTTTATTTAGAAACGTGGTTCACTTACGAATGCTCAGTCGTTCTGGACTCTGAAAGACTGGTCAGCCTCTGGGGCTAGCCTTTGTGTATTCAGATATACCTTTCAAATAATCCCTTTTTGTACAATAGTTTATGCTTACAGATAGTTGAAAAATAAACCAGATAATTTGTATTCTAAATTCTTTATATTTCTATCAGTCAAGTCTCTCAGGTCTGAGACTTTAATTTTATGCCGATGTTATTCCAATGGCTATTTCCACCAGATGAATACCTCTGGGCCAAAGGAACAATCTCATCTGTGTTCATTATTTTCCTAAATTACGGATATTAAACGTACATAACCATGAAGCCACGTGGTGATATTTCCATGCAACACTCTCCAACTGACTCCAATAGGTTGTGTTTATACATCTGATTAACGAATCGAGAAAATAAACCAGCACCAGATACTAAAAAAGAGATAACACAACCATACTTTTATGTATCATGATTTATCCACACTTCATTGTTAGGCGGGTATAACTAGGCCAAAGTTGAAAATAGGTGTTTTCAGTGTCTTTGACGGTGGTAATCAATGAAACCATTTTTATGCTTGTTAATTTCTGCACAGCTTAAAGTATTTTCAAAATAATTAGCAAACTGAGATTCTTCTGTGTCAGATGGGTTTTATGTTTCTGTTTTGAATACTGTATATATTTTTTAGGATATCATGTTCTATAAATATACTCATTACTTTAAAAAATATTCTGTGTTTTAGGTCTGTTTTAGGTTCACAACAAAACTGAGCAGTACAGACAGAGTTTCTCCCATGGCCCTGGCTCGCACACATGCTTTATCTCCCCATTATCAACACCCCCATCAGAGTCGGGGGGCGTGTTCAACTGATGAAACCATGTTGACAAATTATGATCAGCCAAAGTCCATAGTTAACATTATGGTTCATTCTTCGCTTTGTGTGTTTTACAGGTTTGGACAAACGTATCACGGCCTGCGTCTAGCTCTACAGTGTTGTACAGAGCCGTTTCACTACCCTAAACATCCTCTGGACTCTGCCTTTTCATCCCTCCCTCCCCCCTCGGCATCTACTGATCTTTCTACTGTTACCGTAATTTTGCCTTTTCCAGAATGTCATATAGCTGGAATCCTGTAGTATGTAGGCTTTTCGGACTGGCTTCTTTCACTTAAGCAATGTGCATTGAAGATTCCTTCATATTCTCGTAGCTTGAGAGCTCATTTGTTTTTAGTGCTGAGAAATATCCCAATGTCTGGATGTCCCACAGATTATTTATCCATTCACCTCTTGAAGAATATTTTGGTTGCTTTCAGGTTTTGTCAATTATGAATGAAGACGCAATAAATATTCATATGCAGGTTTTTGTGCAGACATACATTTTTCAATTCCTGTGAATAAATACCAAGGAGCATGATTAATGGATCACGTGGTTAACACTGCATTTACTTTTGCAGAAAACTGCTGCACTGGCTTCCGAAGTGGCTGTGCCCTTTCACATTCCCTCCGGCAATGGTGAGCGCCCCTGTCCCTCCACGTTCTCCCCAGCATCTGGTGCTGGGTGTTCCAGATTTGGGCCATTCTAATAGGTGTGTAGTGGTATCTCCTTGTTTTAATTTGCGTGACTCTAGTGGCATAGAATGTGGGGCATCTTTTCACAT
Organism: Capra hircus; assembly: GCF_001704415.2. Taxonomy (NCBI): domain Eukaryota; kingdom Metazoa; phylum Chordata; class Mammalia; order Artiodactyla; family Bovidae; genus Capra; species Capra hircus. The sequence continues at coordinate 59,154,687 of NC_030831.1, forward strand.
GCTTATAGCCATCTGTCTATTTTCTTTGGTGAGGTTTTATTTTTTAAAGAACATTCTTGAAAATTTTGTTAATTTGGGATTAAAAACATTAAAATGAAGTGTTTAAGATAAACAGAGAAACAACAGAGGCATGTATCACGGAGCTTTCTGCTCCTAAGCTGCACAGGAAATCCCACTATAAAATTTATTAGCAGATCTTCTAATCAGCTCAGCCTTAATATTCAAACTTCAGTGAACACTCGCCCAAATTCAGAAGTGGCAACCCCTCTCTCATGTCATAATCAGTTTACTTTCGCACTTCTCCTTAAGTATACTGTCTTTTACCCCAATATTAATTACAATGGCTCAATAAAAAATAGCATGAATTAAATTGTACATAATTAGTTTAATCAAATTATGATGATAGTGCAGATTTGTCCTTGAAACGGTCTATCTAGTTCCCAGAAGAAAAGGATCAAACTAACACACTCAAAGGGGTAAAATCTCTTATACAATCGAATATTTAGTCCAAATTTAGAGACTCATTGAAGTGTTGCTCATAGTAAAATGTCCAGTAAAAAGATATTTTGAAAATCCACATTTGAAAGAAGCTGTGGACCCAAATGCTCACCCTACTAACCAAGTGAGCATTCTTTTCCAGAGAAAAAAAATCACAGGTTTGAAAAGAGAAGAGGGAAAGAGAAATCTGTTTATAGATTCTGACTTTCCCATTTACTTGGTATGTATGTGGTGGGTTATCTAACTGAGGTCCCTTTATGCATAATTTGTGATAATAGTACAGACTCATATTGCTGAACAGAGAGTAGCAATCCTGCTAAAGATCACATCGGGCTGGTTTTGCTCAGGTCTCCAGTGTCTGGTCACCACCAGTTAGCCTTTTCCTCTCAATAAGTCTTGTCACACCAAGGCCTTTGAACTTCAGGGACACTAACAGACTTCCGAGATATCTTAAACACTTCAGGAGATAGAACCAAAGACAACTCACTATTAATCAGCAGCCAGTAAAACACATTAGGCTTCCTTAGCGGCTCAGCAAGGAGATCCAACCAGTCCATCCTAAAGGAAATCAACCCTGAATATTCATTGGAGGACTGATGCTGAAGCTCCAATACTTTGGCCACCTGATGCAAAGAACTGCCTCATTGGAAAAGACCCTGATGCTGGGAAAGACTGAAGGTGGGAGGAGAAGGGGATGACAGAGGATGAGATGGTTGGATGGCATCATTGATTCAACGGACATGAGTTTGAGCAAGCTCTGGGAGACAGTGAAGGACAGGGAAGCCTGGCGTGCTGCAGTCCATAGGATTGGAAAGGGCTGGACACAACTGAGCAATTGAACTGGACTGATACTAAGATGACCAGTGGGGGAATCAAACATCACGTACATTAACAAAACACGTGCTCTGGGCAAGCTCATCTTCAGAATCCTTAATCGCCTTTCAGCCACTTTTATCCTCCAGATAAAGGAATGCCTGCTCCTTTTAAGAAAGCCTAGTTTACTTCCCAAATGTTTTCTGTCCTTTAAAAAAAATATTGAGCCTAAATTATTTCTCTCCATAGCTTCATACTATTGGTCCCAACTCAGCTTTCTAAAACAATTGATAAAAATTGGCCCCCACTACATACAGCCTTTCAGAGACAGTCTTGCTCTGTAATAAAACCTTGCTCCAGACTTCTCTTTTTGAAGTTGGTCATATTTAGGTACTTTCCGTAAGACATATTTTTAAAACTTTTTCCTGGAAATACACAAATGGAATAGCATGGCAACCCACATTTCAAAGAAAATGAATATACTTAAAATAGCCAAAACCCCAAATTACAAAGCTATGAAAAATAGACAGTGGAATTGATAAAGAAGACTTTTATCACAGGACCAGATTAGCTTCCTTAAAGCACGAGGCCATTTTCAGGAAGCTTTGCATCACAGCCCAATTTCCAATAATGGTAAATATTATCGCTTTCTCCCTATTACTTAAAAATAAGCAACATTAATTGTTCAGATAATGAGTGTCCTAGACGTAGTTGGGTAGATAGTTATTGATACAGAGCCTTCTGATGGTGTGGTTATTGGGAGCTAAGACATTGAATCTTCTCCTTTACCACCATACAGCCGAGGAGGGCTACACAGTCAGAGCCCTAGGCTGTTTGTTTCCGTCCACAGGCAGTCTGTACCTTTTGTGATATGCAAATATCATCTGTGATATGCAAATAACATCCTTTCCTGTTGGTGCCATGATATAAACATGTTTGAGGGAAAGTGGTTTACTTCATATGCTATTAAAATAATTAGAAGTTCTCTTCCTATGAAAAGGGCAAAAACTGCCACCCAACCTTTACTTATCCCACCAGATATTCCCATTGCGAGGCATTCTTCTGGATCAGGTATGAAGGCTCTTTCGAGATTACATGTATTATCTAGAAGTGCTTACACTCTGAGTAGTTACGCCAGTTTCTTGGGTATATCAAACAGACTTCTATAAATGTGCTGGGAAATTAGAAGATAAAACAATGGCTAAAAGGCAAGACCGGAAGTCCATGATGCTCTAGAGGGCATAAAGAAGGAAGGAATGGGGTGATCTGGCAGGTAAAAGGGCAGCCTGACAGGGTTTCTGGGAGTTTGGAGGGAAAGATAAGGATAGAACACAGGCTGGGACGGACACTCCCTAAAGGAAGAAAGGGACAGTCAGCCGTGGGCCACAGCAGGCGTTCCGCCCTGAGCGGATGTGGTCCACGGGCCCTGGGAAAGGCGTGCTCGGGATGGCACACTTGAGCCTGCAACCAGCTCTCCCAGACGCTTCTCACAAATGAGGACTAGGTTTACAACACAAGCCACCTTCTGAAGCCCACTGTCTCTGCCCAAAAGCTGCCAGAGAAGTTTTATATACAAGAGCAGGCTAGACTCTCCATGAAAATAATAGCTTTTGCCAACAGCTGGGGTGAAGACAATGCCCGAGGTTTCTCGGAAGTGTCGTCAGTCACTTGAGAGCATTGAGTGTGGGAAGTCGTTCAGTCGTGTCTGACTCTGTGTGACCCCATGGGCTGTAGCCCACCAGGCTCCTCTCTCCACGGGATTCTCCAGGCAGGAAAACTGGAGTGGGCTGCCATGCCCCGCTCCAGGGGATCTTTCCAACCCAGGGATCGAACCCGCGTCTCTTACGTCTAACCTGCATTGGCAGGAGGGTTCCACTGGTGCCACCTTTTAGGGCATTATCAGCAAGTAAGGGAAGGGGCAGAGGCATCTGATTTTCCAATAGCTTGAGTGCCCAGCACCCAAGGAATTTTGAGGAGAGACGGTCAATCCCTGTCCTCTGCCAGTGTATCACTGGCAAGAGTGGGAGGAGGTGGATTAGGATTAGAAATGTCAATCAAAGGGACCTCCCAGGTGGTCCAGTGGCTAAGACTCTGCTCCCAAAGCAGGCGGCCCGGATTCGATCCCTGGTCAGGGAACTGGATCCTACGTGCCGCAACTAAAGATTCTGAGTGCCACGTCTAAGACCCAGCACAGCCAGATATAAAGAAATACCAGTCAATACCCCACAGGTCTGATTGTGGGGTAGGTCAGGTCTTGAGGTCACAGTGGAGTAGAGTCTTGTCCAGCGCCCAGGGCTCTCTGCTTGAGAATCTGATTCAGTCCATCCCAGGTACTGAGGTTGACTTCAGGGTCTACTGTCTGCCCAGCACCAGGCTCCACATTGCTGACATGTTCACGGACGAAGTCTGGTGACGACAAACTCGTCCACAAATACAACTGTGCTATGTAATGCGCAAAAAGGCAGATTCTATATATGAACGCAAGAGGCACCACAGAAAAAGCAAGTAACACAGTACGGAGGGTACAGAGCACCTCATGTGAAGGTCAATGCCTGCACAGGGCTTTAATGACCAGCAGATTTTCCAAACAGACAGGAGAGAGACGCGCATTCTGGGAAAAGGGAAGAACACGTGCCTGGTGTGTGGGGAGCATTAAAAAGGGTTTGCGAGGGCTCAAACATCGGCATGAGAGAGAGAAGTGGTCTAGAGAGGGGCCAGGTTAGGAAGGCCTCTGACTAGCAGAGAAAGAGCTCTGGCTGCATCTTAAAAGGAGACAGAAGCGCCAGCGACCGCGGCTCTGGCAGCCACGGCCTCCACGAGACGGTGTGGTGCGCCAGCAGCCACAATGGCGCACCATGCAGGAAGGTCAGAGGTCACCGAAATGAACGAACCCAAAGGGCAGTTAAGCACCAAGCTGTGCTTACCTAGAGCTTCCCTCTCATACTAAACATCAGGGGCTGGAGAGTTTGTGGTTCGTCATAGTCCAGGTGGTGCTAGTGGTAAAGAACCCACCTGCCAGGGCAGAAGACTCGAGTTTGATCCCTGGGTCGGGCATATTCCCTGGAGGAGGGCAGGGCAACCCGCTCCAGTGTTCCTGTGGAGAATCCCACGGGTAGAGGAGCCTGGCGGGCCACAGTCCACGGGGCTGCAGAGTCAGACGTGACTGAGCAGAGCAACACACCACACAAAGCTGAGCAGACTCTGTGTTAAGAGAAACGCCAGGCTTCCTCCTGGCCCAGGACGAGTGCGGAGAGACCAGAGGGGCGTGACAGGGGTCACTGCTGAGGTGGGCCTTGCCTGGCACCACTAAGCCTGGCCAACAGCATCTGCAAACTAGTCTGACCACCGCAGTCACAGAATCACCTGGGGATCCTCATTCAGGAGGTCTGCCCCACATATCCGTATTTTTGCCAATTGATACTGACAACTGGGTATGTACTGGGAATATTGGTCAAGTCCTAGGATTATACATAATAAATTAAAGTATGGGGAACATCTAAACAAAATATATAACACTCTCTTAAGATTAAAATTTTCACTTCGCAAATCAGTCAGCAGAATTGAAGGCCTGTGTAACTTCAAACTTATACAATGAGGTCAAAATGTTCTGATTCTGAGCATCAGAGAAGAGTGGAGTATAAATCAGTACCAGCTCAGCAAGCTATTAAACCCACCTTAGCCGCAGGTACCACTTTTATAATGTGGAGATATTCACACATGGTGGTTGGGAAGATAACACAACTTATTTGAAGTTACTAGCAAATGCCCCTGATAGAGCAAAGCTCACTGAATGTGAGTACTCTTGAATTTCCCTTAAAAGCAAAATGTGAAAGGAAACACATAGAGAATGCCTCACATCATTGAAAAATACATAAGGATGTACTAAGTGACAGGTGTTATGAATCAATGAAAAGAATGGATAAGAGTAAGTAAGATACAGAAGTATGACCATTTCAAGCCATGGAACCAACCGTTAAGTACAGTCTGGAACCAAGCGTGTCCTCCACACTCAGCTGTCACGTGTGTTAGCCTATTCCAGGGACTCTTCTGGCTCAGCATCAGGACAATCAATACATTTTATCTTCTCTGCGATCTATGGCCCAAGGATCTTAATCCTTATCAAGTAAGCTGTATAGTATCTGTACCTACCGCATTTATTTATTCGGGCTTGCTTTTCCTTGATTCTTAACTTGAATACAATCATCTGTTCAATGTACTAAAAGGTGCTTCCTCTTGTTTTACCATCAATTCAAGTTCATGTGACTGGACACGTGAAGGAAAAGAAAAAAATAGACTGGAAGAGAGAGGCATTAGAAGTACCGAAAACTTACAAATCCCACTCTGCACTTTTTGTGTACAGAGGAAAACATCTTGTGGCAGGATAAGTTGCTGACTTATTAATCTGATGATGCATTAATACCTAAATGGGCTCGGGAAGATCCCCTGGAGAAGGGAATGGCTACCTGCTCTAGTATCCTTTTCTGAAGAATCCAGGGACAGAGGAGCCTGGCAGGCTACAGGCCATGGGGTTGCAAAGAGTTGGACATGACTGAGTGACTAACACTAGTACCTAAATGGCAATTCATTTCTTGTTAATGAATTATTTTTCCCTTGCGTCCTCACCCATGTCAGGGTAGCTCAAGTCTTTAATTTCTTATATTCAGGGTTTTGGAATGCACAGGGGTATTTTTTTAAGCATAAGTCCTTTGTAAAGTTCTTTTTAAAATTTTAGTCCTTTGCAGAGAATGGCACCTCTGAAGCAATAGGAGACATCAGGAGAGGCTCCTGGAGGCCCCAGATGAATCAGGTCTGAGGCTCCAGAGGGGGCGGAAGTGACCCAGTGCTGTCTGCCCCTGCACACCCCACGTGCTCACACCTCTGTGCTGGGGGCCCATGGGGCACCTATTTGAGAATCAGCATAAAACCCCTAGGTTCAGAGACATGCCGGAGATGACCACAAAACTCAGAGACCCAACAGGCAAGAAAATGGGGTGTCTCATCCATGATCAGGGGGGCCTTGAGACCCCTCTTTGAAGTTACTGCCCTTCCCAAGCCCCAGGACCTTAGGGAGACCCTACCAAAAGGAACCTCTGCCAGCGAGGGCCCAGAGGCAGAACAGGGGTCATTCAAAGGAGATTTTTAAAGTATGCTGTTCCAACTGAGGGCATCCCTGGTGGCTCAGATGGTGAAGAATTGGCTTGCCATTCAGGAGACCTGGGTTCGATTCCTGGGTTGGGAAGGTTCCCCTGGAGAAGGGAATGGCAACCCATTCCAGTATTCTGGTTTGGAGAATCCCATGGACGGAGGAGCCTAGCAGGCTACAGTCCATGGGGTCACAAGGAGTGGGATATGACTGAGTGACTGACACTTCTTCCAGCTGAGCTTGCGGACTGAGACCTGTACTCGCTGCAACTCTGTCATTATGGCCTCTGAACAGCTTTTCGTAAGTCTAATTTTATAGTGATGAGTATATTAAAAAAAAATATGCTCCCAGCTGAAAGAACTTAGAAGCTGAGGCAGAACTTTAAAGTTAACAAAATAATAGTAACAATGCGGATATGTAAACTTGCCGGTAGAGAGCCAAAGGCTGTCTTTTACATACGATTTCTATTCTCTTTCTTTGCTGAATCATTGATTTTTATGTTAATAACAATGCAGCTTTGATGGATGTCTGAGTTATCTGAAATGAAGAAGGGTTAAGAAATTTAAACCCTGTCGCTTAGAGTAAGACATAAACAAATAGCTGTGAGATGTTCCATCTTGATTAAGGTTGCCACAATCTCAAATAATAATAAACAGTCTATAGCTGCTACATGCACAGTGCCTAGAAAAAGAATTTATTGACTAGGATTATTTATTATGAAAAAATTATTGTAACTACTCAACGGAGAAGTTAATGTCGGGTTGTTTCCCACGATATGTAGATAATAAACACTTGATAGTCATATAATATGAAGAGTATTACATCAATAAATACTAGATTTGTGTGCAAGCCCTCCCCAATACTCTTAATTATACCATTCCTAGATGTCAGATTAGTGGAATTAACATCCGTTAGCAGAAAAATGGACAAAAAAGGAACAGCACCTGCCATATGAGAATTTATTTTTAATCAACACTTCCACTCAAGACAGGCTATATCACCAAGGAGCTAGGAATTAAAGAGAGGGTAAAATGTGCCATCATTTAATCACAGCAGCAAAGTTGTTTGAAAAGGAAAAGCAAGGAATGGAATAGCAACTTGCCGAGTCAAGAGCTATTCTACCCTGATCTTGTCTTAGAGAAGCTTACTACATTCCAGCGTTTCCTTTACTTGTCTTTTGACCATTTTATTTCTTCCTCAGGTTTTAGATTGGGGTGCCAGGCCCATGTTCTAATTGACATGTTGCTATGCCAAAGCACACAGAGTTTTGGGCTTGGCTTTCCTCTTGTCCTTAGCAATAGTTAAGTCAGTAAATTGCCTTGGCAGTTGGTAATAGTCCTGCTGTTCCTTATTCATCCCCTCACAAATTAGCCCCTTAGGAAGACACTGCTGTCTGGACTTCAAAATGACAGTGGAAAACTACCCAGGCTCTTAGGCGTAAACTGAGAAAGATATCCCGATGCAGAATCATATCCATTCATTTAAAAATCAGTTCTTTCACATGCAGGGGTGTGGCTTCGCAGCAGACCTTTTGATCTGGTAGACCTTTTGGAGCTGAAGGAAAGCTAGGAGAGCAACATGACAATGAAAACTTATGCTTCCTATTAAATGGGTTCAAGCAAATTTGCTTTTTGTTTCAATAATACACTGACACACTTGAATCCAAATTGAACACAAATCCAGCATGAATAAATGCTTCGAGTATGAATGCATTTAAACGGCTAAGTGAATGTGAGCACATGCGTACGTGCGTACATGCAACCCTAGCCACTCACACAGAAGGTCTGTCATGCTGAGACAGGAACGGTGGTTCAGATCAATCATGTGCAAACTAGCGCGGAGCCTCGACAGTCTATTAAAGTATGCAGTCAATTCCCAGAACAATAAAAGGAAGAGAGCAAGAGAGAGGTAACGTCAGATTGAATGATTTTATTGCAGTGATTCTAATATCCGGTGCTGAGAACCTGCACAGGTGAAGGCAGACAGCCCAGGGGACGGACTCAGGCACATGGACACCCTCACACCTGGCTGGGAGCCGCAAGAGGGGCAGGTCAGGAAGATTCCCTGGGGTAGGAGATGGCACCCCACTCCAGTATTCTTGCCTGGAGATTCCCATGGGTGGAGGAGCCTGGTAGGCTACAGTCTATGAGGCTGCAAAGGGTCAGACATGCCTGAGCACACACATATCTGGCCAATGAATAAAATCGAGAGACACGGGGAAAAAAACACAAGCCTCAGAGCATTCAGTGGCTTGCTTAACATAGAATCTTACACCAAAGTTTTGAAATGTAAAAATTAGAAGGTTAGAGTCGGTTCCTGGGGATAATTTGTTAGTGTCTGTAGCGGTCAGTTTTAACGGTCAACTTGGCTCGTCTACAGTATGCATCGATTCAATCAAGCCTTAATCGAGGTGTTGCTGTGAAGGTATTTTGTACATTTGGCTAACATCTGTAATCAGCTGACTTGTAAGATTATTCTCAGTAATGTGGACAGGCCTCATTCACTCAGTCGGAAGGCCTTAAAAGCCAGACTACAGCTTCCCAGAGAAGGAAAACATTCTGCCTCAATGTTGCAGCAGCAATTTCTATCAGAGTTTCCAGCCTACCCTACACATTTCAAACCTGTCAGCTCCACAAGCACATATGACATGAGCCAATTCCCTGAAATAAATAGGAGATACGTGTGTGTGGGTGGAGATGGGAGGGCAATCACGTGTAAGCAACCCCAAAGTCCTTTAAAAGATTACTATGGCTACATTTAATTTTCAAATGTAGCCTAGACACCTACTCAGACCACTACATCATAATCGAGTTGCAACAGTCGGCTTTATATTTAAGGCATACAGGTTTCCATGTACTTAGGGAACAGTCCAAAGACCAAAGCTGGAGAAGGAAATGGTAACCCACTCCAGAATATTTGCCAGGAAAATCCCATGGACTGAAAAGTCTGGTGGGCTGCAGTCCATATGGTCACAAAGAATTGGCCATGGCTGAGCATACATGGACACGCCAAAGACCAGAGGAAAACAATCTTACTGTGGAGTGTTGTTTGCTTGACCGTGGCAGCTCCCAAAAGGACACTGTCACAGGAATTCCTACTAAGACACCACATCAGTGTTCTCCAGGATGTTCTTAATCCAACTAGCTTGCGGCGTGCCAATTTTGGACATCATCTGCACGGATGTTGCTGTAGGTACGGGAGATCCAGGACCCAACCGAGACACGTACATCAGGGCTGATATCTGGGAACAGGTCTTGGAATTATTAACTGGGATGATGATGTTTGAAGCAAAGAAAAAAGGTCTCAGAGGACACTAATATCTCAGTCACTGAGTGCTCATTGCATGTCAGGCCCTGTGCCCAGCATTTAAATATAAAAGATTTGTTTTAAGCCTTACAACTACTTTCTCCTATAAACATTACTGTACCCTTTCCACAGACTGGAAAACTAAGACTGCAGAGGTTAAATAACTAGCCCAAGGTCACACATCCAGGATCCCAACATCAGCCTTTTAGATGTTGGAGCCCGCGGTTTTCACCACGAAGCTACCGCATGGCCTGCCTTATCTCATAAAGGAAGGCACTTAATTTACAGCCAGAGTTAAGGGATGGGGAGAAAGAGAGGAATCAGAAAAGTTGCCAAGGAAAGAGTATCGCCAGAGACAAGAAAAGACATTGGACAAATTTCCAAAAGAAGTAGACAGAAAAGTTAATCCTTAAAGAAGAAGGAAGTGATAAATATTGTATATCAAATAAACGTAAAGAATAACGGGGGATGGCCTTTTTTCTAAAGTTATTGAAGGCAGGGAGGGCAAGAAAAATAAAGAAGGCAGTGGTTAAGAAATTCAGAGATTTAAAAGATACGAAAGAAATTATGGTGGTGTAGAAGTAAAGAATCGGCCTGCAATGCTGGAGACCTGGGTTCCATCCCTGGGTCAGGAAGATCCCCTGGAAAAGGACGTGACAACCCACTCCAGCATTCTTGCCTGGGAAATCCCATGGACAGAGGAGCCTGGCGGGCTACAGTGCATGGGGCCACAAAAAATCGGACATGACTTAGTGACTAAACGACAAGCAAAAACCAGAAACCTCAATTAAATAGACTTGGGAGACCGTTGGGGGAGCTCTTTCTCCTGCAAAGAAAGCAAGCAGAGATCAATGGAAGAGGACTCTTCCCTCTTAAGAACTCGGCCAATGAAAGCAGAGATTCCATTTCCTCTAACTCTCCCAGCTACCCTTTTCCCTCTGTAAAAACTCTGCCCTTCCCTTGCCCTGCAGGACTTTGCTCTTTATAATTGCAGACCCCAAACTGCAATTTAACGATTATCTCAAATAAATCCATCTTTGTTGGAGAAATATCTGTTTGTTTCAGGTCACAGTCTTTTGTCAGACATTTAAGAAAAGATACATGGAAGCAGTCTGCCTGAGGAAGTAGGGGAGAATACTTAGAATACAGGGGAAAGAGAACTCTGGGGAAACACGTGATAGATGATGATGGCTAGGTAGCAATACGGGGTGGGGAGGGAGAGGAGGGAGGCAAGAAGGCAGGAAAGAGAAAAATGAAAACGCTCATCCTTCGGCGGTCAGTATTTATTTGGCGTCTTAAGTTTTCCAGGAGGTCAGCGTTAGAAATATGACTCACAACTTCCTTCAGAAATGACAGTCTGTGTTACAGATGAGTCTGTGACCATCACAAGACCTACCTAACCCATCAAGGGAAAAACAGCTGGGATCCTTGCCTCCTGTGATACTTCTCAAATGAACACAAACGTGACGTTTAATAGAAAATGTTCGGGTTCTTGCTATAGTGCCATACCTAAGACAAACCTGAAGAGGACCGTACGATCAAATGAGTCTCTTTTAAATTTCAAACGCTACTCAGTTAGAGCAGACAGAGCTGATAGAGATTACTGGTGATGATGCTTCAAGAAAGCTTGCTGCTGCTGCTGCTGCTAAGTCGCTTCAGCCATGTCTGACTCTGTGCGACCCCACAGACCGCAGCCCACCAGGCTCCTCCGTCCCTGGGATTCTCCAGGCAAGAACACTGGAGTGGGTTGCCATTAGGGCACCTTCAAAGGCTTTAGAGCTTGAGTCAAGTTTTTGTCATCCAGTTTTATTTCTAAACCAACACGGTTTCCTCTGTTGGTGCCGTTAGTTCCTTGAGACACACAGTGCGGCGGGAAGCGGGGGTGGTTTTGGTGCACGTTTGAGACAAATGGACACTGATTTCCTCCATTAACTCAGAAAGCTGGAGAGCGTCCTGTGACTTCAGAGTCACAAACGCAGCATGTGAGCCACGCTGCCTCCCCCTCATTGCTGTGTGTGCGCGGCCCCCAAGGGCCGGCTTCTCCTGGTCTCACTGTGATTTTCTTTCAGAAACTTCATAACAAGAGAGAGAGGTGAGGCTCGACTGCTGTTCAGTACTGAAGAACCTAAAGCTCTACACTGAATGGAAAACACACTATCTTAAATAACGACACGGCCAAAGCATTTGTTTTGCTTTTTAACTCAACTATAAGTTAAATACAGCTTTGCTAAATAGGTCAATAACTTTAGTTTTGCCAAAGTTTTACTTTATAGCTCACCAGCTCTGCTGGTGGCCCAGTGGTAAAGAACCCACCTGCCAATGCTGGAGACCTGGGTTTGATCCCGGGGTTGGGAAGATTCCCTGGAGGAGGAACTGGCAACCCACTCCGGTATTCTTGGCTGGAAAATCCCATGGGCTGAGGAGCCAGGTGGACTACAGTGCACGGGTCTCAAGAGTCAGACACGACAGAGCAACCAAACAGCAACTCCATTATATCTAAATACCAAATCGAACGCTCTCCATGCGAGGCCCGTGAAGGAGGAAATGCGTCCTTTCTGCTGGTGCGGAGCCCTTTCTTTGCCCTTGGCCAGAGCACAGCTGTTCGAGAGTCCTGGCGTTCTTTCCCCTGAGATGGATGCAGCTCTCTGAAAGCGTGGTGGGAGCGCTCCTTAGAGACCACCAGGTCTCCCCAGCAGTGCTGCTCTTCAGAGGCAATGAGGAAGGTCAGGCCAGCATCTGAGAGGGGGTGTGGTATCAACGGCGACCGCCTCCCCCCCAGCATGTCTGAAGGGTCTCAGACCTTTCAGAGCCCCGCCCCCACCCCATCCCATTGCCCCTCCCCATTCTCCCGCGGCTCCCACCCCAGGGAACAGGGCCGGCCTGAGCTGCGTCTCCTCCTCGAGGCAGGACTGAGATCTACCTTTGCTTCTGAAGACATGGTCAGAGAAGTGCAGTTCCAATGGCCAGTAGTTCAAACATTTTATCTTAAAGAGAAGCAGAACATTTAGAAATCAAAAGTCTTCTTGGAACCAAGACCTGCTGGCCAGCATAGTTTCATTTCTCATTTGTTTATCATTTAAAATAAAGTCTGGTCGATACCTAAACCCACACGATTCATTGCCATATATGACAAACTGTGGAATTTTCCTTACACAGGTTAACATGCACTTTTGTTTTTCTTATCCCCTAGTTCCAATATGAGAGCGTTACAAGGAGAAATTTAAGGATTCTCCCATGGGCTCAGAACAAGAGAGCACTCAGCAGGCCCTTACTCTAGTCAGCTGGGGTGCCCTCAGGTAGTCAAAGACGGCTAAGCCACCAGGAGCTTGGAGGGGGAGGAGAGGAAAAGAGAGGAGCAGGGAAGGAAGCGGAGACAGAGAGAAAGGTAGGAGGGCTGGATGATTCCCAGAGATGACTTTTTTCCCCAAACCAACCTTCCCATTTCCAAGAAAACAATTTGAAGTCATTCCCCCAGCGACTGTTTAGCTGAGTAACCTGCTTACCTTCTGAGAAAACGGGCTAGAAATAAGGCAGACCAGAGGAATGAAAATGACTCGGTGACAAATTAGAGATGACCCATTTATATTTATTTATTGATGCTTTTGAACTCTGTCATGCTGGAGAAGACTCTGGAGAGTCCCTGGGACTGCAAGGAGATCAGACCAGTCAATCCTAAAGGAAACCAACCCTGAATAGTCATTGGAATGACTCATGCTGAAGCTCCAATATTTTGGCCACCTGATGCGATGAACTGACTCTTTGGAAAAGATCCTGATGCTGGGAAAAACTGAGGGCAGAAGAAGGGGACGACAGTGGATGAGATGGTTGGATGGCATCACCGACTCAATGGACATGCGTTTGGGTGAACTCTGGGAGATGGTAAAGGACAGGGATGCCTGCTACGCTGCGGTCCATGGGGTTGCAAAAAGTTGGACACGACTGAAGAACAACATTTATAGTAACAAGGAAGAGAAAGGGAGAGAGCATTTATAAGACAAGATTCAATATTTATTGTGCATTAAAACTATATCTTCTAATTGCTATGCAAGGGGTTCTGTTTGTACATGTCAGAAGTACTAAAGATCACCTTTGTGGCCACTACTCTATGTTCAGACAGCATTTTGTCCTCTACGCTCCATTCCGATCTCACTCCATTGTGTTCATTCTGCCTGTCACTGCCTAGATGGTAGAAGAGTGAGCATTTGCCTCTCCACTAGACTGTGAACACCTGGAAGCTGGGGCAGTGTAAAAAAAAATCTCCAGCACTGAGTAGAGGGTTCAAAATTTGGTGGATTGTTCAACATTTAGATATTAAATTGAAATATACTGAAATTGAACTCTTAGAGATTAACTACACGGAATAGCCAAAATAAAAAAAATTCAAGTAGTATAGTGTGGTTGGAAGAGCACTATCAAAATGTCAATGACTGGGGGTTATCCATGTTCTTTTCCATAAATCCATGCCCTGTAGCATATCAAACCAATTTGTCAAGTCTCAGAGTAACACAGCGTATAAATAGCTCAATGACTTGAAGCAGGAAACAGGACCAGCTAATGACCTGAGATTCCATCCAGCTCTAAGAAGCAAGTTTCTGTGAAAGCAGTGCAGTCACAGCCACGATATTGTGCAAAGCAGGCAAAGATATCAACGCGTGCATATCCATAGCCTTCTCTCCTCCTCATCTTCAAAAAGAGTGAGCATCCGTTGCTTTGGAGACTACTGGGCTTGGTATTTTGGGTTCGTTTGTCTGGAGAGTCAATAGGCAGGAGAATTGGAACAAGCCCAGAAAGGCTAGATTTATCTCCATGAGTAAAGGGAGAAAGGGTCAGGAAAAGAAAATGGCATTCTAAATGGGAGTGTGGAAGGGACCCACCCAGCGGGGAAGCAGTCTGGGGAGAACTGGGGTTGAGTTTGATGAGGCAGGGTCGGACATTCTGGAAAAGGCTTCCATGCTTTTAGAGCTACTGAGACAGAAAGAGAGAGAATAAAAGAATTTTGAGTTTTTTTTTTTTTAACAGTAGAAACTAATAGAACATTGTAAATCAACTATACTCCAATAAAATTTTTTTAAAAAGATGTGGTCACCTACACACAACGGAATATTACTCAGCCATAACAAGAATGAAATAACGCCATCTGCGGTGACAGGAAAGGACCTAGAGGTTCTCACACTGCGGAAAGTAAGTCAGAGACAAATCCGTGAGATCGCTTGTATGTGGGATCTAAACCAGGGGTACAGATGAGCTTACAGAACGGAGACAGTCACAGATGTAGAAAACAGACTCACGGTTACCGAGGGGGAGGAGAGGAGGGGCAAGCAGAGCTGGGCTGACCCGTGCCCTGCTGGGCTGGGCTCAGCCGCTCGGTCGTGTCCGACCCTGGCGGCCCCCTCGACTTACCCGCCAGCTCCTCTGTCCATGGAATTTTCCAGGCACGAGTACTGGAGTGGGGTGCCATTGCCTTCTCCAGGGGATCTTCCTGACCCAGGGACGGAAACCACAACTGCTGTGTCTCCTGCATTGGCAGGCGGATTCCTTACTCCTGAGCCACCTGGCAAGCCCACATACACACGCTGCTACATGTATTAGTAAAATAGAGAACAGGGGCCTACTGTGCACAGCGCGGGAAGCTCTGCTCAACGCTCTGTGATGACCTGTATGGGAAAACGATCTGAAAAGAGTGGATGCCTGTGTGAGTGATTCACTCTGCTCTACACCTGAAGCTAACATTGTAAATCAACGATACGCCAATAAAAATTAAGTAAAAACAAGATTGTAAGCACTTTGAAAGGCAGTGGTATTATCTGACGTGTGTCTTATTATTTCTCATTGCGGTGAGCACATCAAAATGGTACAAATTAGTGAATGAGTAAATATGTAGTAAAGACATTAATGTTATCACTTATAGCTACCTATTATTACTCAGACAACAAAATTACAGGGAATTAAAACTCTACATAGCATTTTCTTCATTTCTGGAGTCTTTGTAACTAATGCCCTATAGCTATGAGCTGCCATGATTTTAATTTAAAAATAGCTGCTGCAGTCACCCATTGAACTGATCCTTACTGAGACAACCTTGCAGAGATGATTATGTTACGCTCCTAGCATGCAGAAAAGCAATCAAGGAAAAGCCATGCTTAAGTAACTCCTAATGAACAGAAGAGATGCTCCCTAAAGGAAAAATCTGTGACAGCCTCCAAAGTGTACATCAACAAAATGAGTTTAAAACACGAACACAACAAAATTCACCAGTGTTTTTGTGAGTATGATTCAAACATCAGAATTACAAATTAACGTGGAACTTCTGGTAAATAACATAAATGGCTAAATTGAACCTAACTTGATTATTTTATCACAAAAATAAAATTTTAGTGATGAATGTCATGCATCAGCTAAGTTTGTTTCTTTTCTTATTGAACAACTCAATTAAAACCAAACCTGTGGAAAATCACAGAACAGCTTAAGGTCAAAAGGTAAAATATCTGCTTTAACTTAGTCTGTTTCATTAACAACCCTCAAAAAGACAAAAGTTCCTCATATTAAAGGCTGTGGCCTACCAGGCTCCTCTGTCCATGGGATTTTCCACGCAAGAGTACTGGAGTGGGGTGCCATTTCCTTCTCCAGGGAATCTTCCCGACCCAGGAATTGAACCTGGGTCTCCTGCATTGCTGGCAGATGCTTTACCATCTGAGCCACCAGGGAAGCCCCATATTAAGAGTAAAACCTACGGAATGGACACAAATTGGACAATAATAATTTGCTACCCACAGTTTAATAATCCCAGAGCCACTACTTCTAATTTTCTATAATAGATTGATAGTGCCTCTGGTAATCATTACTTTGAAATGAATTTTCCTTCAACTAAAATCGAGCTTTTAGTTCTATAACTTGCAATAAATGGGAGGAAGCATCTAGTGCTACTGAAATTAATAAAAAAAGATCAGACGTCATCCTCTACATACTATTATAAATTAGATTCCTCTTATCTGGTTCCCGTGAGTTAGCTGGTCACTCCAAAGCATTTGAAGTCAACCTGGGGGTATTACATGTCACTTCACTTAAGTAGCCACTTTTTGCACCTGGCAGGTGACATTTTCATCTTCAACCAAACGTCTGTTGGCATCTATTCAGCTTCATCTGGAAGCTGCTGGAGTGATGGTTTGAGGGAACAGCGTGAAAACACTCTTTAACCTAGCCTCATCTGTTCTATCTGGCCTCGTCAAGTCCCTGGCCAACTCCAAAAGATGGGTATCTTATTCAGTGAAACCTCCTCAGAAGCAGGGTCTGCCTCCCCTGCCAGTCCTGTTTGTGTTCAGCAGAAAAATGAAACAGCAAATTTGGAAGAAAGAAAGGAATTAGGGAGCAACACGGACCTGCACCCACATCATCCAGAGCGCTCAGCAGAACTGCCTCTACTTACGGGGTTGAGGTGAGGCGCTGGATGACCCAAAACTGCACGGGACAAAAAAAAAGACTTCCCTGGTGGTACTGTGGATAAGAATCTGTCTGCTGAAACGGGACCCGGGTTCGACCCTGGTCGGGGAAGATCCCAGGCATCACGGGGCAACAGTCTCCATGACACCAGTACTGAGAGCCACCTGCACTGAGCTCGTGGTCCCAGACAAGAGGAGCCGGTACACCGCAGCGAAGGGCGACCTCCACTCATAGCAACACATGCCGCACCAAGGACGTGAATGAAATAGGAAATAATTAGGGAAAAACCCCCACACGACGCTGTCCAGATACAGGTGGGCTTTGTGGGCTCAAACAAAAAACAGAACTAGCTACGGATTTTCGATGTTTCCTAATTTCAAAAGACTGCTCCTGACAATTTTTGAGCCTTCAGGAAACTGGTGAAGGATGAACCATAATTGCCAGAAAACCCCAAGTGGCAGGATTTCAAAACACATGAAGTCATAACGATAAGATGTCAATTGTGCTAAGCGATGCTTTAAAAGCCCTTGGTAGTTTTTGAAACAATGGAGCAATACATCTGTAGGACTATCCCCCAGTCACTGCAGTCCCGCTTGTCTAAAATAACCCAGAGTAGTCGCGAGTAATCCTGTAATAGCTCTGGACTTCTCTCCTGGCAAGTTCGTGGACACACACACGCCCTTGTTTCTTTACCAAAGCATGAGAGTACTTCCTATGCCCTTAGGCAGGTGACTATTTTAAGATAACATTTAATGGATATCATCTCAAGCCAAGGTTAAAAAAAAATTAAGATTTGGGAAGTACCTTCTGTCCGTTTCTGGTTTTCGTTTTCCTGTGAGTCACGGGCAGCCTTCTGCTCTGTGCCAAAGTGTTCTCTTTATTTCTTCCATGGCGTTCGTGCACGCTCTGTTGCTTCCGTCGTGTCCGAGCCCGCCTGGCTCCTCTGTCCATGGGATTCTCAAAAATACTGGAGTGGGTTGCCATTCCCTTCTCCAGGGGACCTTCCTGACCCAGGAGTTGAACCCACGTCTCCTGTGTCTCCTGCATTGGCAGGCAGAGTCTTTACCACTGAACTACCTGTATTATTTTTTGTTAATTACAAATGGCCAGCACAATGAATAAAATACAATTTTCCCTTATTCTTCCTTAAAGAGCCAAACAAAAGATGTTTGAAGAAAAACTGTTATTCTTGGTAGAATGAATTGAGCTTCATCAGGACCTTCTCTATTCATCTTTTCCTGTAACAGCCAAACCATAATTGCTCTTGGCAAGACCCTTCCTGACACTGCAAATCAGAGACTTGGAATTTACGTCGGAGCCTGCTGTGTCACTGTTATGGCCTCCCTGCTGAGAAGGGCTCTGGTCATCAGTTTTCTTATGTCCTCTAATAAAGTTTAAAACATGGCTATTTTGACCTTATAAGCAACAAACAAATCTCTAACAACATCTACTCACTGGGAAGGGAAAACTAAAATTGTAAATTTGGTTGCACAACTTCCATTTCACTTCCTTCAAATCAAATCCCTACACGTCCTACAGATGCTTTTCATCCTCACTACTTGTACTCTGATAAATCTCTCTTTAAATCCCAAAGTCAAATGGATGTTTGAAAAAGATGTGAAATCAAAACAATTTCTCTTCATTTTTAATTGGAAACTCTTCATAAAAGAAATAGTAGTGAAAAGAATAAATATACTTTCCTGGATAAATATTGTTAAAAGACCCCTTTTTTCTCCTGCAAAATATTCAAAACATAAAAATCTAAGTGACAAATCTAGAACAGTTTAAAAAGATTATTTTTGAATCCAGAGAAAGGTTATTATCAGCAAAATATATTTCAACTAAACTCAAACCACTTTTGAAATTAAATCTTAACTAAAAAAACTCAAATCTGTTGACTTGAAAGATACTAGACGGTATCACACAACCGAGACTCTGAATTTTGAAAACATAAACAGTTAATACGTATATAGTAAATGAGTACATACCATTTGAAAAGAAGGGAAAGTTGTTTCTAAATGTTTATTGATGCATGATCTTTATAATAAATGTGAAAGTATTTTCATTACTAAACAATTCATTTAGTTGTGACTTTCTTCTGCATTCTCCATAACTAGGCCAGAATTTCTATACCATTACAATCTGAATAAATATTCATTTGGTGACTGGGAAAAAACAACCAAATAAACAAATGACCTTATAAATAAAAATCATGATACAATGGTAATTAAGGCCAGCAAGTCAAGCCTGTCAATCAATTTAGTGAAGTGGGTTTTAAATATGTTTAAATATAATTGAGAAACCATTCAAAACAATTTAATTTGAATTAGTGAGGTTCGCTGATTTCATTTAAAAAATTGACTTTAAAAGAAAAGTGACTATGGTGCTCCTGGCCTTGAAAGAGGAACAGCACATTTCCCATCCTAAACCACTAGAAAACAGGAAGAATACAGGTGGTAATCGATTTCTAAAGTTAGACAACAGACAACATGGGGCCATGGTCCCTGGAATAAGGAAAGTAAGCAAGATGAAGCCTAAGGTAGTCTCGGTTTTTTGCACTGAGATAATTCCTAAGGCATGAAGGAGAAACCCAAGCAGCGCCCAGAAAGGTCTTGATGAGCTGAACTGATAACTAAAGGCACTCGGACAACTCCAGAATAAGGAGTTCAAGAAAGCCTAGGCAGCCAGACTATGTGGGTCAGAGCTCTAGAGAAGCAGCAATCACGACAGGCAGGACTCCCAGAAATCTACACAGGGGCCCCGAGTGCTCAGCTAAATACCAATCTGAGTGTGTATAGAGTAAAACCTCACAAGACTGGGGACGTACAAACCCCAAGAAACAGCAATTACTGGAGGGAGACCTGTAGGCAGGAAAAAGGGCTGCAGATAGGCTGAGCTTTCAAGAGCCAGAGTGGGGAGTGACGGAGGGAGTGAGAGTCGCTCTGTCGTGTCCGACTCTGCAGCCCCGTGGACTATACACAGTCCATGGGATTCTCCAGGCCAGAACACTGGAGTGGGTAGCCTTTCCCTTCTCCAGGGGATCTTCCCAACCCAGGGATTGAACCCAGGTCTCCCACATTGCAGGCAGATTCTTTACCAGCTGAGCCACAAGGGAAGCCCAAGAATACTGGAGTGGGTAGCCCATCCCTTCTCCAGAAGATCTTCCCAACCCAGGGATTGAACCCAAGTCTCCCGCCTTGCAGGCGAATGCTTTACCAGCTGAGCCACGAGGGTTAAAGGCAAAGAAATTCATATCCTTGAATACATTACAAGTTCAATAGAGCATTTGAGAGGGCCACACTTTAGTAGCAGGGCTAAACTATCCCTGAAGAAAAGTATCCTTTATACCTGCCCTGTCTGTCTAGTCAGAGCTATGGTTTTTCCTGTGGTCATGTATGGATGTGAGAGTTGGACCATAAAGAAACCTGAGTGCCAAAGAACTGATGTTTTTGAATTGTGGTGTTGGAAAAGGCTCTTGAGAGTCCCTTGGACTGCAAGGAGATACAACCAGTCCATCCTAAAACAGATCAGTCCTGAATATTCATTGGAAGGACTGATGCTGAAGCTGAACTCCAATACTTTGGCAACCTGATGTGGAGAACTGACTCATTTGAAAAGACCTTGATGCTGGGAAAGATTGAAGGCAGGAGGAGAAGGAGATGACTGAGGATGAGATGATTGGATGGCATCACTGACTCAATGGACATGAGTTTGAGCAACTCCAGGAATTGGTGATGGACAGGGAGGCCTGGTGTGCTATAGTCTATGGGTTTGCAGAGTCGGACATGATGGAGCGACTGAACTGATGATAAAAAACTTCAAGTCCTAATAAAAGCACTGGAGAATCAACCTATAAGTAAGTTAACTGCCTACAAAATAAAAACCCAACATTCCTTAAAGGAAGGCAGCAAAACACAGAAACTAAAGCATCAATTTATTATCTAGGATCCAATTAAAATTTATTAGCTATGTAAAAAGCAAGAAAGAAAGTGAAGTCATTCAGTCGTGTCTGACTCTTTGCAACCCCATGGACTGTAGCCTACCAGGCTCCGCCGTCCATGGGATTCTCCAGGCAAGAGTACTGGAGTGGGTTGCCATTTCCTTCTGCAGGGGATCTTCCTGATCCAGGGATCAAACCCAGGTCTCTCTTTAGAGATAGAAATCATAACATTTAATTCAAAGTATCAGTTGATTAAGAGCAGATTAGATATGGCACAGGAAAAGATCTGTAAACTTGAAGACATAACAATATAAATTATCCAAAGTGAAACTTGGAGAAAATTGACAAAAATAAATGAAGGGAATTTAAGTGATAGTGACATCATGTAATTGAAGTCTCAAAAGGAGGGGAGATGAAAGGGATACAGAAAATACTTGGAGAAAAAAATGGCCCTCAACTTTATAAATCTTCTGAAAACTATAAATTCATGGGTTCAAAAAACTTCAAATAACCCCAAACAGAACGAATCTAATGAAAACCATGCCAAACTAAATCAAATTGCTGAGAACTTCTGGGAAAAAGAAAGTCTTCCAAGAGGCAGCCCAAGAAAAGAGGTTACGTTACCCAGAAGAAGAAAGCTAAGCATTATCAGAAACATCTTCAGAGACAATTCCAGCCAGAAGACAACGGAATGACATCTGAAAGAAAATGCTCCTGGCAATTCTATACCAAAATAGAAAAGAAATTTCCAAATCAAAGGTAAAATACACCATTTTCAGCAAAATGAGCTCTGAGAGCATTTGTTGCCAGTTCCCTGCACAAACTGAAAGAAGTTCTCGAGGCAAAAAGGGATCCAGACCAAGCCTGGAGTTCAGTCAGTAATAATGTCCAAGGCTGGCTTCCCAGTTTGACAACCACATCATGACAGTGGATGTTAAAGCAAGAGAAGCTGTGCGAGGACTATGCAGGAACTTCCTGCATTAGCCTTTGCAACTGTTTCTGTAAATCTGAACCTATTCTAAAATTAAAAATTTACTGAAAAAAAAAAGAAACATTTGACCTTTGAATGATATTATTAAGGGAATAAAAATACAAGTCAAAGAATGGAATAATTATTTGTAAAACATATATCATAAAGGGCTTGTATCTAAAATTTAAGTAGCTCACAAGTCAATAATAGGAAGAGCAACTCAATAAAAATGGACAAGGGAATTCCCTGGTGGTCCAGTGTTTCCAGGGTTAGGAATGTGCTTTCACCACCACGAGCCCTTTTCATGCCACGTGTGCTTTACACCCCACGATTCAATTCCTGGTCAGGGAGCTATTGATAGGATCCCACAAGCTTCTTGGCTGGCCAAAAAAAAAAAAAAGTTTTTTTTTAAAGACAAGATATTTTAACAAAAAAGAGATACAGATGACATAGCACTAAAAACCAGTACTCATATCAACAGTTATTGGGAAAACGCAAATTAAAACCACAATGAGATGGCACTATGCACCTAGCAGAAGAGCTGAAACTTTAAAATCTGACGGGCAAGGATCTGGAATGACTGGAACTTTCACAGAGTGCTCAAAGGAATGCAAAATGGTACAACTACTTTGGAAAACAAGTTGGCAATTTCTTTCAAAGTTAAACATACAATGATCATACAAGTCACAATCTCATCCCTCAGTATGGGAATAAGACAAATGAAACTATATCTCCAGAGACCTGTACGCAAGATTTCATGGTATCTTTGCTTCCCTGGTGTCTCAGACAGTAAAGAATCTGCCTGCCATGTGGGAGACCTGGGTTTGGTCGCTGGATTAGGAAGATCCCCTGGAGAAGGGAAAGGCCACCCACTCCAGTATTCTTGCCTGGAGAATCCCATGAACAGAGGAGCCTGGCAGGCTACAGTCCATGGGGTCATAAAGTGGGACATGACTGAGCGACTTTCACTTCACTTCACTTTCACTTCACAGCTAAAAAAGGAAACAATTCAAGTGTTAACGAAGAATGAACATGTATGAAATTACTTAGTGGGGCACTATCAGCAATCAGCATGAGCAAACTGCTGACAAATGCAACATTGATGGATCTTAAAATCATTTATGCTGATGAAAAACTCTAACGCAAAAAGCTAGTTTCATTTATACGACATTTACCAAAAGGCAATGCTGCAGGGACAGAGGCCAGGGCAGTGGTTCCCAAGGGCTGCAGGCGAAGACAGGGTATCATCTGCAATGGATGCAAAGGAAATTGTTGGGATGATGGAAACATTCTGTATCTTGATTGTGGTTATGAGTCACAGCTATATACATTTATCAAACCTAACATAACTATACAACTTGTCCTGTATATAAATTACACCTCAATAAATCTGGCTGAAAGAAAACCAGGGTTTCCCAACTGGTGCAGTGGTAAAGAATCAGCCTGCCAATGCAGGAGGTGCAAGAGACTCAGGTTCAGTCCCTGGATGGGAAGATCTCCTGGAGTAGGAAATGGTAACCCATCTGAGACTCTTACCTGGAAAATCCCATGGACAGAGGAGCCTGGCAGGATACAGTCCGTAGGGTTGCAAAGAGGGGCACACAGCTGAGCCAGAGGAGCCTGGCTGCTGCAAAGAGCTGGACACGACTGCACGACTGAGAACACAAAGAGAACCGAATGGGCATCCTCAGCAGTGGAAGGGAAATTTTGCATACATGTTTAAGCTTTAAAATAAAATTTCAAAGAATCGCTTGCTGTTACTGCTGCCTTAGGCTCCGCTGCTGCTTATCCTGGGGAAAATTAATCACTGTCCTCTGCCCTCAGGAATATTCCAGGAGAAAAAAAAAGTAAGGGAAACTGACACTCTGTGATTTTCCATGCCTTGAAAATTTCTTTAGTACAGTTTTAGCAACTTTTTTCTTTTTGGGTAGAAACCTTTCCTTTCCTAGTCATAAAATACCTGAGTAACATATCAATACTAAGTGGTGATTACTCTGAATTGCAGTAGAAGACCCTGCATTTGTGGTATACTGAATAAAGGAAAAATAACACAGTTGCTTTCAAACATTAACATGTAAGGTAAAGGCCACTGAACGTGTATCACTTTGAAGGAAGTGGTTCATCTATCAAGAATTGAGCTACGGTAAGAAGGTCTTTTTAAGCTTGAAGTAAAAGGCAAAAACAATAAAAGTAAAAACTGATAATATGAATATCAACATTTAAAACTATTTGGGTAACAGACTATGAAAAATCAGTCAAATGAGAAACAGAAAGCTGTTGGCAAACTATAAAACTGACCACGAGTTAACACGTTAAGGGCTTCTATAAAATTATAAGACAGAATAACGTGGTACAAATGGAAGTAAAGATTAAGCACTGCCGACTCAGAGAAGAATAAACCAAACATTCAAAACCCTCCAAAAGTGTACTCATTTTGATTAGTGATACAAGGAATAAACATTTTAATCTATCAAATTTGCTACAACTTTTAAACAAATATCCATATGATGCAAGAAAATAGACTAAAATGTTGGTTGAAATGCAAATTAACGGAATATTCTGGAAAAACCATTTGGCGATATGTATTAAAACATTGTGCAAAATATGTACACTTTGTTTAAACAAAAAGATAACCTACAGAATGGCAAAAGGTGTTTGTGCAAACTATGTGACTGATCAAGAGATGAATTTCCAAAATATCCAAACGACTTATATAGTTCAACATAAAAAAAAAACAAACCCACAAACAACCCAATGGAAAAATAGGCAGAAGACCTAAACAGACATATCTCTGAAGAAGACATACAGATGGCCACCAACAGGAACATGAAAAGGTGCTCAACAGCGCTAAATACTAGAGAAAAGCAGATCAGAACTATAGTGACGTATCCCTTGACACCAATCAGAACGGCCATCAAAAAGTCTACAGATAATACGTGCTGGAGAGGGTGTGGAGAGAAAGGAACCTCCTCCATTGTTGGGAATGTGAGCTGGTGCAGCTACTAAGGAAAACAGTACAAAGGTTCCTTCAAAACCTAAACTAAGAGTCGTCAAATGGCCCGACAATCACGCTTCTCAGCAGATATCTGGAAAAGATGAAAAAGAATTAGAAACTCGCACCTCCATGATCATAGCAGCATTCTCTACAACAGCCAGGACGTGGAAACACACACACATCCCCCTGACGGATAAAGACGATGTAGGGTACACACACACACACGATGAAACGTCACTCAGCCATAAAGCACGGAATAATGCCGTTTGCAGCATCTTTCTTGTCCTTGGAACACTTGGTTTATTCCTTTCTGAGCTGTCAGTGCAGAATCCTTGTTTCCATTTGTATTTGGTGATGGAGACATAGGTTTATTAAACCATTTTCTGCTTTTTCATGCGTACTTGAAACTTTTACTATGTCTTGTTCTTTATTATAAATGACAGATTGACTGCTTCAGTTTCCTACTATTCAATGTAAAATGCTCCTTTACTGTGAAGCTGCATTGCCACAGAGCCTATTTGCCTCTTTGCGGTAGAGACTACTATGCATCCCATAATATTCATTCTCTTCTTAGTCATAAAACTTTCAGCTTAGAGTTCTCCTAGCTTCTCTTGAATCTGACCACACGACAAGATTTTGTTACTAAAAATGTAGGCAGAAGTGACCTGTGTAACTTCTGGGTTGGACCTAGCCCTTCCCATCCTCCTGAAGGAGGGATGGGATGCCGACGTTGTGGTGAGCCAGTAAGGACCATGTGGACAGAGGGGGCACGAGGAGCGTCTTTTCCCGCTGAAATCGCTCATCGCTAAGAGCATTTCCCTGGTGTTTGAAACAGCAGCTCCTTCAGTTATTGCCTCTCTGTACTTCTGACAATTTTTAAGTTTAAATACACACTACAGAAGTCTCCTGTCTCTACAGGGTATATGGGAGGCTTACCTGCTTGCCTCTGACTCAGCAGCTTTCTCCTTCGTGGAAAAATAATGTGAATTCTCCCTCACAGATCATGGTCAAAGGAGCAGCAGAAGGGGTATAGTATTTCTCCTTTGTTTCTTTTCAAACTTGTTATTCAGGGACAACACAAGTATGACGTGACCAGAATATGGATTAGATATAGCTTTATAAACTTGAATATATTTTATTAACTCCATTATAGATATGTTAGGTAGTTTAGTAGATTAGGCATCTAAATAGGGCCCTAAATTATTACCCAGATCATAAGGAAAATCGTCCTGCCAGGAACTGATCATGTTAAGAGGGATGATGGTGGTTAGCAGTAACAGACTCTGAAAGTCACTGAAGTAGAAAGTCCAGTGCTCCAGTGGAAAAACTGGCCTTAGACAGAACAAATGCACATTTGAATATCGACATAAAAATATAAAATATCAATAAAATATATCCTGAAGCCCATTAAAGGAAAATTAAGTTAAAAAAAAAATGTCTGTAGACTCTGAAGCTCAGATGCCTGCACTGAAGTCCCAGCTGTTACTTCCTCTCTGCGTCAGACTGGGCAGGTAGCTGAAGCTCTCTGTCTCAGCTGTGTCATACAGCTACTGGAGAGAGCAACAGTGCCTGCCTTGTAGGGCTGGGTGACTGCTGCTGTGAGTTGCATCCCCACCCAGAGTCACATGTCAAGGCCCTAACCCTTAGAACCTCAGAACGTACCTTATTTAGAAATAGGGTTGCTGCAAATGCAGTTAATTCAGAAGCCCTGCCCTGCTCCAGTATGGTTGGTGTGGTTATAAAAGGAGAAGTTGGCAGACAGATACACAGAAAGGGAACATCATGCAGAGATGGAGGCAGAGATCAGGAGGACGCTTCTGCAAGCCAGGGAGTGGCAAAGATGGCCAGCAAATCGCCGGAGGCTGGGAGAGGCATGGGACAGATTCTTCCTCAATGCCCTCAGAAGGCACCTACCCTGGTCTTGGACTTCCAGCCTCCAGGACCGGGAGACAATGAACTTCTGTTGTTTCAGTCACCCAGCTTATGGCGCTTCGTTACACAGAAGTCCTAGCAGGTAATTCAAGTATTAAGAGTCAGGACCGGGAAAGCATTGTGAGCTGTACCTTGCACATGCCAAGTGTTCAGTAAAAGAAGTTAACAACTGTTCTGTAAAATTAGAAGCCTTTCATTTGTGTTCTTATTTGCATAATTCCATGCAGCACTTACCCACTCCAGTCTTCTTGCATAGAGAATCCTGTGGGCAGAGGAGCCTGGTGGGCTGCTGTCCATAGGGTCGCACAGAGTCGGACACGACTGAATGACTTAGCAGCATGCAGCACTTGCTTGGAAAATTCCATGGACAGAGGAGGCTGGCTGGCTACAGTCCCTGGGGTTGCAAAGAGTTGGACACTACTAAGTGCCCACGGACACACACACACACGCAGCACCAGGAACTACAATAAATGGGAAAATTAAACTAATTAGGAAGTTGGCACATTTCACCAAGACTAAGTGATTTCTACATTTAAGAAACTGTCATGGAATTATACCAATGGCTATAAAACACGTCATCAAATTATCATTTAGTTATAAATTATACCATTTTCTTACATATATTTTTAAATGAAAGCATGATAAACTAAAATGCATTCAGTTACAAGATGATTAATGTGAAAACCAACAAAAGAGCCTCAAGACAACTCTTAAGATCTCATTTATGGAAATTAACTTATGCCCTGAAGCACTGCAAACTCTTGCATACTAATATACATCACTTTATTATGTTTATCTGAGGCATTCTATTTATTTTTTACAAATGTAATTCTGATTCTTTTCCCCTGTACCTGCAAATAAAGCCACGGTGTGTTGAGTTTTATGAGGAATTGTGGTTATCCTTGACTTTAGAGCATTATTTCTTTACAGAAAAATGGCTTAGGGTTTTGTTACTTTTTTATTTCACAGGTTTTGGCTAATATTTCAAACAGTAAAATTAAATACCTGGATCAAGGTATTAGTATTCTAGAAGATCATGCCATTTATAATGAAACTTTCAAAAATTAAAAAATGATTATTTGTTTAGTACAGAATAATGTTTACTTGAGGGATGAAAGCTTTTAAAAAAATGTGTTTGAATCATATGCATTTTGAAAAAGGCTTCTAACACTGTTTTAAAAAACCTGACTGAAAGGTTTAAAAATATTTCTGTTCTTCTCTTCTTGCTGCTGCTGTCTTGCTCAGTCTCGGTGAATATGTAAGATGCCTAGAGCGACACGCCGCCAAAAGCCCATCATTTAAGATCAAAGGCAGCTGGTCAGCGACTTCCCTGGAGGTCCGGTGGTTAAGACTCTGTCTTCCCAGTGCAGGGGGCCTGGGTTCGATCCCTGGGGAGGGAACTAGATCCCACATGCTGCAACTGAGACCCAGTGCAGCCAAATGAACAAATAAATTTTAACAACAGCAAAAGTCCGTTGGTTAGCAAGTACCATCGAAACGAAAGAATTTGTCAACTGACTGCTTATTTTGACTTCACATAGACAGAGCTTGAGTCTCAAGCCAGAATCGCATAATCTTTATGCAAAGACTATATAATCAACATGAGTTAGAGGAAACAGCTGTCATAAATTGACACTAAATTATTCAGAAACTCAAACAGCTAGTCTGAGAACAAAAGGTACCCAAAATGTCAGATAACTTCACCAGGATAGCTCAGTGTTATTCATCTTGGACAATTTGGAGGCAGAAGTTACATTTGAAATCAATTCAAGTGAGCTCAAATTTAAACAAATAATCAAATACAATGCTGCCCTCCCCTCCTCTTTTGGTGAGGCAAGCCAATAAAATCAGGTATGTGACAATCTGTAAAAGTATGTAATAAATGGTTTTCAAGTTCACAAGAGTGCTACATAATATATACTATTAACGTAAAAGGTGACTTATTTGCTCAGATGTGCACTGAAATCTCCGGGGATTCCCAACAACCTGAGGAGGAGAACTGACCCATTGAGAGCCAGTGCGGGGAGAAAGAATGTCTTCTATAGGATGGTTTCTGGAACTTTTGTATTGCTATAACGTGCCCTATTAAACTAATCAAAGGTTAAATGAAGAAAGATAATTTTCAAATTATGTTCAGGACAACAAGGTCATCTTGATAAGTCGAACAACATGGGAAATAGTCTCATTCTTCCTAGTTTTTTATCTACAAATAGTTAGGCAAAGTTTCAGGTTCCTTACCTAGACCTAGGAAAACTCTTCTAAACAAACAAAATGAAATTCTAAGCGTCTGAAATTCTTCTCCTGAAATTCACAAGAAAATTCATGCAGTGGACTACCAAAGGGGAGAGGGAAGCAGGGAGGGGCAAATTAAGGGTATGGGATTAATAGATTAATAGAAAATATCAATAACCTCAGATATGGAGATGACACCACCCTTATGGCAGAAAGCAAAGAAGAACTAAAGAGCCTCTTGATGAAAGTGAAAAGAGGAGAGTGAAAAAGCTGGCTTAAAACTCAACAGTCAAAAAGTGAAGATTATGGCATCCGGTCCCATCACTTCATGGCAAATAGATGGGGAAACAATGGAAACAGTGAGAGACTATTTTGGAGGGGGCTCCAAAATCACTGCAGATGGTGACTGCAGCCATAAAATTAAAAGATGCTTGCTCCTTGGAAGAAAAGCTATGACCAACCTAGACAGCATATTACAAAGCAGAGACATTACTTTGTCCACACAGTTTTTCCAGTAGTCATGTATGGATGTGAGAGCTGGACCATAAAGAAAGCTGGTGCCGAAGAATTGATGCTTTTGACCTGTAGTGTTGGAGAAGACTCTTGAGAGTCCCTTGGACTGCAAGGAGATCCAACCAGTTCATCCTAAAGGAAATCAGTCCTGAATATTCATTGGAAGGACTGATGCTGAAGTTGAAGCTCCAATACTTTGGACACCTGATGCGAAGAGCTGACTCATCTGAAAAGACCCTGATGCTGGGAAAGATTGAAGGCGGGAGGAGAAGGGGACGACAGAGGATGAGGTGGTTGGATGGCATCACTGACTTGATGGACATGAGTTTGAGCAAGCTCTGGAGTTAGTGACGGACAGGGAGGCCTGGCATGCTGCAGTCCACGGGGTCCCAGAGAGTCGGACACGACTGTGCGACTGAACTGAACTACATATAAAATAGATAAGCAGCTAGGATACACAGCACAGGGAAATGACACCCATCATCTGACAGCAACCCACAACGAAAGCAATCTGCAAAAGGGCTGAATCTGCATGCTGCTTAATACTGTAAATCAACAATACCTTAATTAAAAAAAAGTTGTAGAAAATGCAGCTGAGATCCTGGATATTTATAATTCAGCAAGAGGGTATTTTTACATAGGGGAACATCGTATCTGAACCTCCTGGGTGCAATTAAAAGACTTAGTTCCTTCTTCATATACAGCCAATGGATCTCAGATCCTTTTTAATTGCTTAAAATCTGAACTAACCAAAAAAATCAAATAAGCAAAAATTGGATAAATGAGATTTATGTGCAAATTTTGCACAAAATAAGATTAGAGATTTTTTTTAAAAGCTGCAACTCAAATTTCAGAGTTTTAACTTGGTCATTAAAAAAAATGTATTAAACCTTATTATTTAGAACAGTTCTTCCCTTACTTTTAAAATTTTCTTTATTTTATTTTTATTCACATAACATAAAATTCACCACTTTAACCCTCTTAAAGTACCAAATTGTACTGTGTTTAGTACATTTTCAATCTTGTACTACTATCTAGTTCCAGAACCGTTTTGTCACCCCAAAAGAAAAGTCATTAAACAACCATTCCCCATTCCATCTTTCCCCCACCCCAACCCCTTGACACCAAGCAACGTGTACTTTATCTCTATGTATTTGCCTATTCTGTATATTTGATAAATCATTTTAAACTATATAATTTAGTGGTTTTTAGCATATTTCAAAATGTTATGTGCAATCACCACTAATTTCTAGAATGTTTTCAAAATGTTCTCAAAAACAATTACACCCATTAGTAGTCAACACTACTCCCCCCTTCCTCCAACCCCTGTTAGCTGCCATGTGCTTTATATGCCTGTGGGTTTTCCTTCCATGGATATTGTATATACACAGACTCACACAGCGTGTGGTCTCTCGTGCCTGGCTTCTTTCACTTAGCATAATGTTTCTAAGGCTCATCCATGTTGTAAAATATATCAGTATTTCATTCCTCTTATGGCTGAATGATATTCCATTGCCACCAGGTTCACGTACAATGTTTTGTTTGAACGCCTGCTTTCAATCCTTTGGGGGGCATATATTACCTAGAGGCGGGATTGCTGGGTCTTATGTAATTCTACGTTTAGCTTTCTGAAGAACTACCGAACCGTCTTCCATAGCGACTGAACTATTTTATATTCCTGCCATTAATGCCCAGAGAAGCGAATTTCTCCATGTCCTCGTCAACACGTCTTTCTCCTTTTTTGGTCACAGCTATCCTACTGGTGTGCAGTGGTATCTCACTGCGGTTTTGACTTGCCTAACGATGAATGACGGTGAGCGTCGCGGTCGGCTTGCCTGATGATGAATGATGATGAGTGTCTTTCCCTGGACTTCTTGGCCACTTGAGTATGTTCTTTGGGGAAGTGTCTACTCAAGCTCGTGGTCCAGTTTTGAATTAGGCTGTTTCTGTTGAGTTGTGCAGGCTCTTTATATAGTCTAGATACCAGATCTTTATCCGAGACACGATTTGAAAATATTTTCTCCCAGTCTGTGAATTATTTTCCAATTCTTGATAGTGTCTTTGGACACAAGTTTAAAGTTTTGATGGCGTCCGTTTCTGTCTCCGTTTCCTGTGCTTCTGGACCATTGCCACATCCAAGGTTGTACAGATTCACTCCTGCATATATTCTTCTGAGAGCTTTATATAGTTTCAGCTCTAATATCAGGTCCCTGATCCACTGAGTTAACTTTTACATATGGTATAAGGTAAGGATGCAATTCATTATCCCGGCCAGTTGAAATACGGGCTGATAAAGGTAGCACGTATCAGCGTGCGCTATGTCCTATGCACATTATATTTGTTGTAAGGCATCTCTTAGGAGTTAATTGGAAGTATGAGACAAGTTGGATATCCAGGGAATGAAATATGTAAATTAAGTCCACGCTGGGCCTCCACAATTTTCATAATATGAGTAAGTGCAAGGAAAATTTATAAGCAAATATGTGACTCTTACCTCTATTTGCCACACTGAAATTTACATAGGACAGTCACACTGAGTCGTACACAGATGTAACTTAGACAATTCATGGGCATCTAGTTTAATGGAATAATAAATTTTAGCTGTGAAATGCTTCTGTGTAAAAGAAGTCACAGCGACCTTGTTTATCTGCTCTGTGAAGAATTTTTTTTTTAACACAAATTAGATTTTTAGAATGGGGATAACTTGCTTCTTTGGTGAAGATATTAATTTTCTTTTCAGAGTTCATACCACACTGGTGATTCATTTGTCGATCTCAAAACTACCTGCCACATACCTTTTTGAACAAAAGTGATAATATTAGATATAGAATTTTGAGCAGAACATTCACTATTATTTAAGAATTTCTTCCCAGTTACCATGACAATGTGATCACACAGCTGAAAGGGCTTGGAGAGATTCGAAAAAATCTCTCTGGCAGGGAAGATACTGTTGTTATTTTCTAGCCACATATTACACTAGTCAAACAACTGTCAAAGGGAAAGTCGTGGTGGAAACGCTCAAGCCGGGTCAGCGACCACACGCATTTGTGTTATTACAATATACTCTAACTGACAATAATGCAGCTTTTAGCAGGCTTCTCCCTCCATATTCTGAAATCCCTTCCCTCCAGTAGAAAGCGAATCGTGTCCATGGGCAAAGCTAGATCTTAAATGGGGCAAACACGCTTGAGAGGTTCAGGCACGTGCTCGAACAAGAGCAGGTATGTCGAAACTTCACTGACTCCTCTGTCCCCATGAGAAATTAGCGCGAGCTTAGGCTCTAAGCTATAGAACGGAATGACTGTTTCCTGAGCTAAGAGCCCTTACTCCTGGCAATGATCTCATGAAGAACACTGCTTCATGCAACAATTTTCTGGAAATTATCACTAAAGGTAATATCTAATGTTGTGACAAACAGCCATTCAGTGCATTTTAAAGAGCTTGTGCCATGCCACGGAAGTGAAAAGTCGCGGTGACAGGGAAAAGGCCCCCCACACCCTAGGTATCCCCACCCCTAAGCAGCCCCGCAGGCCCCACCCATCCCGATCTTGTTGCACGTTTATCCCACCAACAGGGTAGACACGAAAGTAGGGACTGACAGAAGCACCCTGCGCTAGAAGCAACTCTTTACTGACCATTGCGTTGCCCATTAAGCTCCCAGCAGCCATGCGCGGCACCGCAGGGTGTGACTGTGGAGATTCACTGAGTGCAATATTTAGAGACCACAGGTAACCGGGGATCCTCCTCAGACCATTTGCTGGGACAAACTACCACTGCAATGCATAGAACGTCGATTCCTATTTTCATTCATGAAGAAACGGATCCTCTTTCCCTAAAAGAAAAAAAAAATTTCACCTAACTTATTTGCATTGCTTTAATTGTGCCAATTTTAAAACCTGAGATCAAAATATAGTGTTGATGGTTCCATCTCCTGTATACCGTATCTTCCCTTTTATTGCTTCTGGGACCATTTGATTCTTTCCGATTTTTGCTTAACATAAGCTGGTCCCTACTTTTCTCAACCCATTTGTCATTACACATGTTCTAAAACAAACTGGGTTCTCAGGCAGGTATTTTAAATGCTTCTTTTTTTTTTGTTTCCCTTACCATGTTGTAATCCTATTTGGAGGGCCTGATGTTCTACTGAACGCTTAGAGAAATGTTCTTCTCTTGGGTTGCAGACAGTTTTATGAGCTTTGATCTGATTTTCTCCATTGACTCACCCATGAGAAGAATGTAATTTAGCCAGGCTTAGTGTCGGGGTAACAGCAAGAGTTCACAAATTAGCCTGCTCACAGAGAAGTGCACTTTGCTGCTCCATGCCCAGCATATTCTGTAACTTAGAATGCCCTGCACCTTCCCCACCAAAATAGAAGACCTTAGAAAAGTTTTATTTTCTCTGAGGTACGTGGTCCCACAGCCACACTTTAGGTAGGAAAAGATTCCCATGGAAGTCCCATAGGGTGAAAAATATCTTGTCCAATTGGCGTCCAATTCGTGGGACAAAGGCCTTATGTCAGAGCCTCATGATTTATCAGTGCTGTGTGCACTCAAGCCCTGATCAGACGCTATATCGAAAGGATTACACTAGGCCTCCTCTCTGCCTTTCAGAGGCTGGCCAGGCACTATCATCCCTAGTCATTTGGAGCAACTGACCATGCTTGACATCTAATCAGAAAAGGACAAAGAATCTTAAACCTGCGTGCACACTGGAGACTCCTGCACAGCTTTAAAACACATAAGACTGACACCTTGGTCCCAGCCGGCCAGCCCAGAGACTCTGAGATTGCTGTTTTTCGGTGTTCCTCAGGGGAGGCAAATAGCCAAGGCTGAGAATATTGACCTTGGGTTGCTCCCCTCTTCTGTTTAATTTCAACTCAGCTGCCATAGAGGAGAAGAGCCCTGTAATGCAGTAAAATTTAGTTCCCAAACCCGTAGCGCAAGCATTTTTTGGGGAACTTGTTTGAAGTTAATTTTGAGACCTCACCGCAAGACATCAGAAAACAGGGAGTAGGACTCAAACATATGTGTCTTAAATGCCTTCTATTTGCAATGAGCAGACACAAATTACTATATATAAAAGATAAGAGAGGCCCTACCCTTTAGCACAGGGAACTATATTGTCTTGTAATACACCATATGATAATAATATGAAAAAGAATACACATACACATATATCTGAATAAATTTGCTATACACCAGAAACTAACACAACATTTAAATCAACTACGCTTCAATAAAAAATAAATAAAAATTACAAATGCCCTCCAGGTGATTCAGATGCATGCCAAGGGTTAAGGTATGAAAGATAGTAAGGATTTTCCAGATTTTTAAAGTCCTACAGCAGAGAGACACACGGAGCATCAAAGCTTGCCACGTCCCTCCAGGGACCAGAGCTTCAGGAAACTGGCTGATGCCATCTCTTATTTCCTTGTTTTCTGTGCTGCTGTTCATAAAAGTCCTATCTGAACCCCACATTTGCTCAGTTCTTTAGAAGTTTCTGATACCCTTGTGAAATTATTTTTCCCCACTCAGATATTTCGATGGACAACACAGTAGGAAGTTAAGTCAAGGGGTCTGGACCCTCAAACTCAGGTACCTTCTGGCCCCAGAACTGTGAAGGCAGATTCTTTATATGAAATCAAACAAGTATGAACGGCTTAACATGGAGCAGTTCTTTCTCTAAAAGTCTGAAACTCAGATTGTCAGCTCAGACACGACTTGGCAGTTGGAAACTCAATAAAACAGCATTAGGGCAGGCTAACTGTGAATCAATCATTTCTGTGTTTAAGGAAAAAAAAAAGGAAGAAAAAGAAAAAAAAAAAGGGAGAAAAAGAAGCTGCTGGACAGCTCTTCTCTTAAATGCCTGCTTGACCTGCTGCTTAATTTTTCTCCCCCTCCTCTGGATTTTTCCTCCCTCAAGGGAATTACATGATGACAGAGAGGCCTCTTTAAAGGGTCAGTGGGAGAGATGGGTGGTTGATGGATGGTCTCCATTTCTTCTAAATGGCAATCAATAATAATAAAAGAAAAAGCTGGTCTACAAAATAGCTTGAAACATTTCTGGAATCAAGAGAAACAGTCAGTAGATGCCTTGGACTGAACTGTGTGTCTCCCTGCCTACATCCACCTGCTGAAGCCCCAACCCCTGGGGGGACTGTTACCTGGAGGTAATTAGGAAGTCATTACGGTTTGTTGTTGTTTAGCTCCTCAAACAAGTCCGACTCTTTTGCGAGCCCATGGACTGGAGGCTGCCAGGCTTCTCTGTCCATGGGATTCTCCAGGCAAGAATGCTGGAGTGGGCTGCCATTCCCTTCTCCAGGGCATCTTCCTGACCCAGGGATCAAACCCAGGTCTCCCTCATTGCAAGCAGATTCTTTACTGGAGGAGCATTTAATTTAGGCTAAAATTTTAATTCAAAGATGATATTCCTAAAAGGAAGGCAGTAAAAATTCACTCCAAGTACACCTTATTAACAGGCATGGATACATTCTGCATGTTAAATGTTTTCTGATCTATGACCAGTGGAGAATCTTCCTGAAATTCTAATTTGCCTTATCAAGCTTAAGAGTTGATGGGTTGATGAATGCCTCATCCCTTCTACGTGAGACCACACGTCATGGTCCATTCTCCGGTCATGAGGCCACGTCAAGCCCACTCAGTAAGCCATTCCCGGGCAGAGAACAGCCTGGGAGCACCTCTCCGAGCAGGGAACGCTGCTGGGGAAATTTACACCCAGAAGAGCGGGGAAGAGAGGTCAGTTCACGGGCATGACCCATGGAATATTGTTGCTGATCTCTGAAAGGATCGTGTCTAGAACTCAGGCCACCTTAAACCAAGAAATTTTCCAAAATTACATCAAAAATGTAATTTTCATTAAACTATTAAGTAAGCTAATATCTTAAAGACAAGAAAATATCATAAACACAATGCCCATTTCCTTACATTAACATAATTCAAAGTGTATCTCATGAAAAACATGTGCTGTACTACAGGCTAATGGGAATTTCTTAAAAAATTAATGCAATTATAAATATTAAACACATATTTTATATTTGTAATTGCATGTGAATGTATATGTAAAAAATACTAAACAAATTATGCCACTCCTGTATTCAATGGTTCTTTTTTTTTAAATGACAACTGCCTTCTGGAAATGGTATGGCATGTAACCAAATGCCTGAAAATTTAGCTTAAGATGTTTGCTCTGAATGTTAATTCATAAACAACACTACTAACCAAGAATCCATTAATGAGCAAGATATCTGCATGATTATTTGTGGTAAATGTGGTTTTTCTTTCAAATGACAATGTCTAGTTATAATATTACGTGCTGTTTCTTGCCCTTAACCTCATCGCAAGCGTGCATGGTAGCTCCGCAGCTACTATTGGTGTCTTCTTGACTTGTTATAACTTACAAAAGCAGGACTTCCCTGGAGGCTCAGTGATACAGAATCTGCCTACCAATGCAGGAGACCCGAGTTCGATCCCCACCTGGGAGGATTCCGCATGCCCTGGAGCATTCCGCATGCCCTGGAGCAGCTAGGCCCCGTATCCCAAAACTATCCAGCCTGTGCTGCGGAGCCCCGGAGCTGCGACTACTGAGCGCAGGCACCCTGGAGCCCACGCTCTGCTACCTCCAGCACCCCCCTTCCTCCTCATTAAGGGCGAAGCAATCAAGGCAGCAGCGGGTGAGTGAGTATGCAAAACCGCTACAGCTGCCTTCCCCCTGAGCCACAAGTCAGCTCGGGTGGAAAACAGGGAAGCATAATGGTGCCTTAAGGGAGGGCAGAACTGATGAGAAGGGGGATGCAACCTGCACACACATGTAAGCAAGTTAAAAATTCAAGTTCTTACAAAGAAATGGAGTCCACCGAGGAACTGCAGAAACCTGTGATGTAGGTTAGTAAGACGACGCGTGCACGACCAGTCTTGTCTGGCTCTCCGCGACCCCATGCACTGTAATCCACCAGGCTCCTCGGTCCATGGGATTCCCCAGGAGTACTGGAGTCGGCTGCCACTTCCTTCTCCAGGGGATTTTTCTGACCCAGGGTTCAAACCCGCATCTCTTGCACTGGTAGGTGGATTCTTTACCTCTGAGTCACCTGGGAAGTCTAAGACCATGACATTACAGAGCAAAACAAACCCATATCCTTATGGAACAGGTTACTTATGCTAGACCTCAGAGCTAGGAGGGGAATTTGAAGAAATTCTGTCTTGAAAGTAGAATGTAGTTGTTTTCAGAGAAAGAACTATGTTTACCTTTGAGACAGATATTCTCAGAATTAAGAACTATAACCCAATACATTATTTAGGGGAACAAAGTAAGTATTCACACCCTCCAGGGGGAAACTGTGAGGTCATCATTAACCGAAAGGCAGGTGATTCAAGTGAACACGTGTCATTTTTTTTAACATATCAATGATCATTATTTATTGACTCGAGTATTGATGCTACATTTTCCCCAAAGATAATATATTTAGTTTATGAGTTTGTCTGTTTTTCAGATTCATTTTTATTGGAATATAGTTGCTTTAGGGTGTTGTGTTAGTTTCTACTCTACAGCAGGGTGAATCGGCTATAATATAAATATGTCCTCTTTTTTGGATTTCCTTCCCATTTAGGTCACCACAGCTGGCTCGGATGGTAAAGAATCTGCCTGCAGTGCAGGAGAGCTAGGTGGGACGCCTGGGTCGGGAAGATCCCCTGGAGAAGGGCATGGCAACCCACTCCAGAACTCTTGCCTGGAGAATCCCATGCGTGGAGGAGCCTGGCGGGCTGCAGTCCACGGGGTGGCACAGACAGCTCTGAGCAGAGTTCCCTGAGCAGAGTAGGTTCCTATTAGTCATCTAATTCACACACAGTGCGGACAGCGTATGGCTGTCAATCCCAGTCTCCCGATTCACATCCTCTCCCCTCAACGAAGCGGGAGGAGGGGGGAGCACGTATCCCTTCACTCGTTCAGTAGCTCCGCTTCGCAACGCTGTAAGCCCTACATAGGTGAGTGCTAAGGTGTCTGACTCTCAATGCTCCCTTCAGCCCACACAGACCAGCACAGGGACCAGCACACAGTAGGCCTTCATGCACGGCGGCTGGATAAATACAGGAATCAAGCATCAACCACTGGTGCTACGGACATAACTTCTAAAATGGGAAGACAGAACCGGCCCATGAACAGTGCTTGCCATGGAATTATCAACTCCAATTAGAGGCACATTTTCACTATGAAGGATTTTCATGTATGTTAAAATATGAAACGTTAAAAATAGATCTGGTACAGAATTTATCTAAGAGGTTAAACTTCAAGCTATATTTATCTTTCACTGTTTAAGTTCAGAAATAATGACTCATTCTTCTGTTGTACAGTAGCATCTGTTAAAGGTCACTGCTGTTGTTGCCTCACAATAAACCCTTTTATTAGACTCAGAAAACTGTATGAGCTGGTTGCAAAGTGAAAGGGCACTTTGTAATTAAATTCTGACATGTACATTTTTTGTCATATTGAAGGTTTCATGAATCAGGGCAGGTGACGACAGAAGAAATGCATGTGGATACAAGCACATACCTTCTCTTACCATGATTTCTGAAAACATCTCACAGCAGAAGTTATTATATGATCACATGGATGATTTTATTTCTCAAAATAAAAGTTTCAGAGGCTGAAACTGGGTTGCTTTCTTGTGCAAATCCCGCAGAGTTCCAATAACAGTCCATGGAATTCTCCAAGCCAGAATACTGGAGTGGGTAGCCTAGCCCTTCTCCAGGGGATCTTCCCGACCCAGGGAATGAACGCAGGTCTCCCGCATTGTAGGCAGATTCTTTACCAGCTGAGCCACAAGGGAAGCCAAATATACTAGGAGAGTGGGTCAGATTCTAGCCTGGCCATTTTGTAAACTGCAGCATGTCATTGAACCATTAAACCTCAGTTTTTGCATCTGTCAAATGCAGGTTAAAAACAAAGCTACTTTTTAAAGAGTTATTTGGGGATTAAATAATACAATGCACATACAGTAGGTGCTGGCATCTTGAATGTGTCCAGTGAGCTTTAGCTGATCCTGAAAACAATGGCCACCTCCAGCTACTTGCACTGTGCCAGGGACAGTTCTACACACTCAACAAACTTGACTCATTGACTCCTCATATCACTCCTTTCAAGTAAATATTTGTGTTATCCCCCATCTACATAGAAGAAACTGGGGCACAGAAAGACTGTGTAACTTGCCCAGACTCAGCTAATAAATTGCAAAACTGGAATCTGGATCTAGGCAATCAAGCTCAAGAATGCAAGCTCTGTATAATTTCACATTAGCCATTCATGTGGCATTGTTAAAATCAGATCACTCTCTCATATGCAGAAGAAATAAACCTGTACTATTAGCTTAAATCAATATGCATGGTAAGATTCTAAGGAAATTAGAACTGTTACTTGTACAAGGGAAATAAAAGGAAGGACTCAATTTTAGAAAAGGTCTCTGCATCTGCCTTTTTCTTGTGAATATCTATCCAGTCATTTTTTATTCTGTCATATTCTGTACACACATATTTCCATGTAATTATTTAAATACAGCAGACTTAAGATCTTTACATTTGTATCTGCTATTTGATTGTTTACAAAGGATGTTCTCTGAATGTAATTCAGATTCCTTTCATTTAAGTATCTAGCTCAGCTTGACACTGAATGTTAAGAAAATTTCTTAGTGCTTTTCCTGATAGCTTAACATGATTTAAACCATGGATTTTCTTTCACAAAGTGAAATGTATAATCAATGACTGCATTACTACTGGAGACAATATATAACCTACAGTGCTTTCACACTTCAGTATCTTAACAACAACAACAACAAAAGAATTGGGATGGAGGC
Source organism: Capra hircus (assembly GCF_001704415.2). Classification (NCBI taxonomy): domain Eukaryota; kingdom Metazoa; phylum Chordata; class Mammalia; order Artiodactyla; family Bovidae; genus Capra; species Capra hircus. The sequence continues at coordinate 59,195,328 of NC_030831.1, forward strand.
AAACTTGCTCCCTTTTATTCAGCATTATCAAGAAAGAACTGGAAGTGTGAGTAATCTGGGTACTTAGTATATGCTAATGTCTTATAATTATTATTCAGTTTTGGAAACTTTGGGTACTGAGGTCAGGAGGCAATCCCATCAGAGGAATACTTTAACTGAAAGGGAAATGACATTCTGAGAACCCCACTATATGGTGATAATGGGGTACCACTGAAGTACGGATACAGATATGGTCTCTAAAGTAACCCATATATTAAGATCACATACTATATTGGCCCAAAACACAGACATAGGAAGAAGAAAGACATTAATAATGATTCAGCAAACACTTTTTAAATGATTATTATGTATCAGTCATATTATGTACTGCAGCTGCAGAGGATTAGACCATATTTTCAAAGTTCTTACCAAAAAAAAAAAAATAAATAAAAAGAGGCCTGTGCACAGAAAATCAGCATATAACATTAGAGGTACAAGCGAGCAGAAAGTTTCCACAGCTCTCCTCAGAGACTTAAGGGGGTTCTGGAACCAGAAAAAGGTCACCCCCCTGAAGGTCTCCTGCTCACCTGCTAAGAGTTTGGAGTTTTATCTTGAAGGTTATGGGATGCTGTGTGAGAATTTTAAAGATGGGAAACCTCTTAATCGGATATGAGTTTCAGTACAGTTCGTTTGCCTTTGGGCTACAGCGAGGAAGAATGTGGGTAGGAAGGGAGGATGTTGGCAGCTTGAAGTCTTTCAAGAGGGATCTGCAATGAACAGTCCAGATAGACCGTGAGGAACGGCAGTGTCAGAGGAACGGGTGTTTACAGAAACATCCAGGAGGCACAATGAGGGCGTGGGGGGCGGGTTAGACATGGAAGATGAAACAGCAGCCCTGCACAAACGGGGAGGTCCGAGGTGCAGAAGTAAAGGAGATGAGGGGCTGCCCTGGTGGTCCCGAGGGCGAGAGTCTGCCTGCCAGTTCAGGGACTCGGGTGAGATCCCTGGTCTGGGAGGAGCCCGTGTGCCCGGGGAACACAGCTACTGAGCCTGTGCCCTAGAGCCCGTGAGCCTCAAGTCCTCAGCACGCATGCTCCAGCTACTGAAACCCTGCCTGCCTAGAGCCTGTGCTCCGTAGCAAGAGACGCCACACATGAGAAGGAAGCCTGCACGCTCTGAGCAAGAGCAGCCCCAGCTCCTCACAACTCGAGCAAGCCTGCATGCTGCAACGGGGTCCTGCTGCCAAGTCACTTCAGTCGTGTCCGACTCTGTGTGACCCCATAGACGGCAGCCCACCAGGCTCCCCCGTCCCTGGGATTCTCCAGGCAAGAACACTGGAGTGGGTTGCCATGTCCTTCTCCAGTGCATGAAAGTGAAAAGTGAAAGTGAAGTTGCTCAGTTGTGTCTGATTCTTAGCGACCCCATGGACTGCAGCCCACCAGGCTCCTCCGCCCATGGGATTTTCCAGGCAAGAGTACTGGAGTGGGGTGCCACCGCCTTCTCCCGCAACGGAGTCCTAGCACAGCCAAAAACAAATAAATAAGAAGACTAAAAAGAAGCAAAGGAAACGAAGCCAACTAGGGGAAGGTTGGTGTGAGGAGGAGAAAAGATTAGTTCCGTCTGTGAACATCTGAGTTTGAAGAATCTACCAGGCTACCAATAAAAATGCTCAGCCAGAGCAGAATCCTGGGAGGTGGCTTTGTAGGGGCAGTGAGTCCACCATCGACCCCCGTTCACTGGCATTTGATTAAAAGCAACTTTCCTTTCTAACAACATCGACAGCAACAAAGCCCAGCCGGTATATAACTGGATATATGGATCTGGAGCTCAGTAGAGGAGTGCAAACTTCACAGCACGATTTGGAACTCATCGATTCACTGAGGCTATGACTGCAGCCAAGAGACCAGATAAGATCTCACAGGGCAGATGAGCAGCGTGAGAAGTTATGTCACAGGACAGAGAAGCCCACAGGCCAGTCGTATTTAAAGGACAGACAGGAAAGAAGAGGCTGAGAAACTTTAATGAACAAACAGGACAAGAAATCAGAAGGAAACCCATCGCGTATGTTGCCAAGAAGCTGTTTCCCGCTTGACTTGCTCGAACAAAGGGGTAATCAGTCAACAATGGTGAATCCCATGGCATTGTCAGAGATACAAAGAATTAAATCGTCTTCTCGAAGACGACTGGAGGCACAGAGAATATGAGTCTTGTGTGAATGGTCTTGCTCTTGGTAAACAGAGTAGCTCCAAAGAATGCCCTTCTTTCCTCCAGACGGTGGACCACAGCCTGGGTCTCACTGCGCAAAAGACCACGCGGAGGAGGACGCGCCATCAGTGAGAGATGGGCCGCCGGGAGCCAGAGCAGGGCGCCCGCCAGCGCCAGGGTCAGAACCAGAGAAAGGGGAGGATACCTGCCCTTGTCTTCAGCAAGCGATAGACGATGATCCAATGATGGTCAACAAAACATACGGGACGTGATGAGAGGGGGCTTTCCCAAGAGACTTCCCTCTGTGCAGAGGAGAAGTCACGCGTCTGCCTCCCTCCTTGATGCGACTTCCCACTCTGGCCTTTGAACCCGGTCCTTTAGCCTGACTTACGGGGGATGATAGAGTCTCCAGATGGAAGGAAACCAGGTCCTAGATGACATTACTGAATGCCTGAAACAGACTAAAAAAGAGCCTAAAACAGACCAGACACGAAAAAGAGTCAGACACAAGTTGGCCACCGAACAATAAAAAACACTAAAAAAGACTAAACATCACTCACCTCTGGACTTGTTATGTGAGAAAATCATCAACCCACACAGTGTAAGTCAGTGCAGTCAGACATTCTGTGAATTTTAGCCGAGAGCATCCTGCTATACCCTATATACTCAAGGGCTTAGATGATGTTATTTACACATAAATGGAATAAATCTCCTTTCTCTGAACAGGAACGATGTAAAGCTACCTTTGAAAAAAATTATTACTGTGTAAAAAGCTGTCCAACAAGTATGATCTTTTAACAGATTTTCCTACTACAATGGAAATGCCTGTTTTGACAAAGGCAGCCGAAGCACACAGCCTGGAGTACCCATCACGCCTGTAGAAACTTAGGATGAACGTTTCCAGGAAAATCTGGGAAAGAGCTGAGATGCAGGTCAACAAATAAATAAGCTCTATGCCGTATCTGTGGTTGAGTTTCAACACAGGAGGAGGCCATCGTGTCAGGAGAACGGATTAAGATGTGTAAATAAACCCCTCACCGCGCACACACCCCTCCGGCGTCCCAGCCGAGGTCGGAAGCCAGGTTTTTGTGTTTTTAAAACGTCCAGACGCAGTGCCTTGCGCTGATTGGCAGTATATGCGCCTCTCTGTACGAATGCCCTTGCGCACCGCAGCAAATGGAACCACTGGGTCAGGATTAAAGCGACTGCAGCAAGAACTCCAGCAGAGGCACGTTAGTAGAGCCGAAGCCCTTCTCAGGCAGGAGTCCTCCAGGTAAACACTGCCTGGAACAGGCTTCTCGCCACACTGTTAAGACTCTGCCGGAGGAATGGGAGGAGTCTGCCCTTTGCAAGGGTGCCTAGGGATGTTGCTTTTCATTCCGCCAAATTCCCTTTATTCCTCTGATCTACAAGATTAGCAGAGTGACCTGTGGGTGCACAAAGAGTTGGTAGATATTAGTGATACTTATCTCAGCAAATGAGTGATACTGACCTTTATCTCAGTAAACAAGAACATTCTCATGGAAGCTTGAGCTTTTTTTCCATATCAAAGATACAGACTTAACCCGAATACATTCTTGTGATGACTGATGTGAATTTTCTAAAGCAGCGAGGATGGTCCCCCATAGACGTGGTGTAGGACAGAGTCCCCTGAGTGTTCTAAGTCACAGAGAACCTTCCCTTGCTCTCCTTTGACCCCAACATAATCCAGCTCTCAAAGTCCCTAGGTAAATATATTGTCTCCTTAAAATCTCCCCAGTGACCTAAGCCAAGTCATCAAGTTCTTCCTGAGTGTCTCAGATAATGTATCGATTATACGGAAATTTTCCTTTTGTTTGGGAATTATCTGTTTCCATTTGGTTCCTGGGATTCATAAAGTACAACAGTAACCGCAGGTCTCCCAGGACAAGGACGAGGCTCTGCACAGGAGACAGCAGTGTGATTACGGTGCGTGGCCACACAGGGGCACAGACAGACCCTCTGGATGCTGGCAAGTAACAACCACTGTGTTTTTCTTCCAAATAAGACGTTCCTGTTGGCTTTGATTTTAAGAAATATGCTGTGTGTGTCTCCAATCACAGGTATTGTTACCTGCTTAGCCAAAGTGTTTGTACATTGAACAAAAAGATTCCTCTGTGGTGAACGTGTTTCTGGATTCTGAGGGAAAAGGGAGCCCTTTTGACAAATGTGGGGCTTCATAACTCTAAGCTTAATACAATACTTTTCCAAGGGCAAAGACGACAGTTCTGCATCAGTCCACAGGCAGAGTTGAAAGCTGATGATTATTAATTTTTAACAAAGCCTAATCAGAGAATTAGTAGTGTTGGGACTTAGGGCAGGCTGCCCCCAAATACACCAAGGCAGCATATTGTTTATTTTTAATTAAAGCTCCTGAAGTAACAGCCGCACAAGAAGGACACACTGACTGTTCTTTGTCTCCCTGCAAGCAAGAAGCAAATCTCCCACGGGAAAGGCACCCTCCCTGTATCAAGAGGGTAGAAGGCATCCTTAACACAGACACAGAAAACCTAGTGTCCCAAAGACTGTATAAACAGATCTTGGTACTTCTTCACTGATTTATTACCCCAAGCCCTGACGTCCTGTCAGTTCTTCACAAATATAAATATGTATATATATATAGTCTAAAAGGTAAAAGCTGCCTGCTTTGGTCGCTTCTCCGAGCCCCATCACTTTGGGTTTCCCAAACACACAAAATAAAAATTTGATTTTCTCCTGTTAAACTGGCTCATGTCAATTTAAAAATTGTTAGATCAGCCAGAAAAAGCTACGATGGAGAGAGAAAATTTTTTCTCCCCAGCAGTAGTACTGGTGTACAATTTCAAGGAAACCAGGACACTACCATTTCAAAGGCGATCTCTGCGAATCAGTAGCAAGAACAACAAAGGTTCAAAGCATCCTTTGATGTCAGATGCCAGAAAATTCCAAGATCCTCCATTTCAATGAAAACCAATTCTTAGTCCGATGGGAGCAACTTTTCAAGTTCCCCTCATCCAGGTCACCAGGTCAAGAAAAGTCTTCCTTCATGTGGCTTTGAAACTTTATGTTTAAATCTTCTGATTCAACTATCTTGACAACATCTTTGACTAGAATTTCTTGAGACTGAAGTAGAATAACCGAGGTGCTGTCTGCTTTTCATTAAGGACCAATTAACTGGAGATATTCTGTTTGTAATTCCTCTTTTGAATGTGGGCATACTGACTTGCTGGCAGTCAACCCCTGTTAGGCAGCCTCTAACAGAATGGAGAAGGAAATGGCAACCCACTCCAGTGTTCTTGCCTGGAGAATCCCAGGGACGGGGGAGCCTGGTGGGCTGCCACCTACGGGGTCGCACAGAGTCGGACACGACTGAAGCGACTTAGCAGCAGTAGCAGCAGCAACAGAATGACACAGATGGTGCGGCATTGAAAGTCTTTATGTCTTTCACTTAGGTGTTGCTAAAATCACCACCTATGTCAATACTTACCTTACTTAACTTGGAATGAAGTAGCGTTTGCAGAAGATTCCTTTTTAAATACAAATACATGATCTTAGGCTGCAGTGTTTTGACCCACTAGTTGTCACTAAAACCTCGCTCATTCCATGAGCAGAAAGAAGAGTCCTGAGAAGGATGACAGGCATGTCTGGAGGCAGGATGAAGGCCAAAGAGGTGAACTGGAGCATGAGCAGGGCGTACTGACGGATGTTCAGGCCTGAATCGTGTTCCACAAAATTCCTATGTTGAAGCCCTACTCCTCCTGTGACTGTGTTTGGAGATGGGGCATTTTGGGGATAATTAAGATTAAATACAGAATACATCATGCGAAACGCTGGGCTGGAAGAAGCACAAGCTGGAATCAAGATTGTCGGGAGAAACATCAATAACCTCAGATACGCAGATGAGACCACACTTATGGCAGAAAGTGAAGAGAAGCTAAAGAGCCTCTTGATGAAAGTGAAGGAGGAGAATGAAAAAGTTGGCTTAAAGCTTAACATTCAGAAAACTTAAGATCATGGCATCTGGTCCCATCACTTCATGGCAAATAGATGGGAAACAATGAGAATTTATTTTGGGGGGCTCCAAAATCACTGCAGATGGTGATTGCACAGCCATGAAATTAAAAGACCCTTGCTCCTTAGAGGAAAAGTTATGACCAACCTAGACAGCATATTAAAAAGCAGAGACATTACTTTGCCAACAAAGGTACGTCTAGTCAAACCTATGGTTTTTCCAGGAGTCATGTATGGATGTGAGAGTTGGACTATAAAGAAAGCTGAGCACTGAAGAATTGATGCTTTTGAACTGTGGTGTTGGAGAAGACTCTTGAGAGTCCCTTGGACTGCAAAAAGATCCAACCAGTCCATCCTAAAGGAAATCAGTCCTGAATATTCAATGGAAGGACTGATGTTGAAGTTGAAACTCCAATACTTTAGCCACCTGATGCAAAGAACTGACTCATCGGAAAAGACCCTCATGCTGGGAAAGATTGAAGGTGGGAGGAGAAGGGGACGACAGAAGATGAGATGGTTGGATGGCATCACCGACTTGATGGATGTGAGTTTGAGCAAGCTCTGCGAGTTGGTGATGGACAGGGAGGCCTGGCGTGCTGCAGTCCATGGGGTCACAAAGAGTCGGACACGACTGAGCGACTGAACTGAAGATTAACTGAGGTCCTACCGGTGAGGCCCTAATATAATAGGACTGGCTCTTATGAGAAGAGGAAAAGATGCCAGAGTGCTTGCTCCCTTACTTGCTTGCACGAGCTCTCTCTTTCTCTCCCGGGAAGGGGAGACCTGAGGAAAGGCCGCGTGAGAACATAGGGAGAATGTGGCCATCTGCAAGCCAGGATGAGTTCCCACTGGAAAGCAGCCTGCAGCCCCTGGATCCTGGATCAGCAGCATCCAGAACCATGAGAAAAGGAACAGCGGCTGTCCAAAGCACTCAGCCTGTGGCATCTTGCTAAGGCAAGCAGACTAATCCAATGGGAAACCCCAGGAACCCAGAAAACACAAACACATCTCTAGCTTCCGAGAACAGGAAATGGAAAAGATAGAGAAAGGCCAAGACATGGGGTGACCAATCGAGAAAAAGGCAAAGTTTCCCAATGTTAGACCTCGGCTTCAGTGCCAGACGAACCGACAGTTCTGTTCTTGGGTTGAAAGGTACACTCTATGTAAATCACAGATATTTATAGCCTTTCAAGTTTCAGGTCAATATGCTATTGCAAAATGAATCTAACAGTATCTACATAATAAGAAAAAATTCCAAAGGGATTTTAGTCCAAATATGTGGACAAAATTCTAGAAGTAGGGGCACCAAGTTCTAGATAAAATTAATTACCAGTGGCACCTAAAACTAATTTTATCCAACGGGGAAGATACAAAAATTGTTTCTATTCTGCAGTGCCACAAATTCATAGCTTATCAGAGCTTGAGGAAAACTGAGACTGGCTCAACCCTCTCATTTACTATGTTTATACACTTGTTAGATTTTAACTTGCTAGAAATAATGCTTTAAGATCATTGTAAGATAATTCTTGTTTATTTAAGTATTAATATTATATTACAGTACCCATAGAAGGGTAAACCTTATTGTTTAAAATAATTGACTTTTTCTGGAATAGATGAAAAGTCTAATTTGAAAGGATACATGCAGCCTGATTTACATAGCAGCACTATTTATAGTAACCTGAGTGACCGCTGACAGAGGGGTGGGTAAAGACGTGGGGTGTGTGTGTGTGTGTGTGTGTGTGTGTGTGTGTGTGTGTGTGTGTGTGTGTGTGTGTGTGTGTGTGTGTGTGTGTGTGTGTGTGTGTGTGTGTGTGTGTGTGTGTGTGTGTGTGTGTGTGTGTGTGTGTGTGTGTGTGTGTGTGTGTGTGTGTATGGGTGGGTGGGTGTGTGTGGGTGTGTGTGGGTGTGTGGGTGGGTGGGTGGGTGTGGGTGTGTGTGTATACACGCACACAAAATGGAATATTACAGAGGGATGGATAAAGACGTGGGGGGTGTGTGTGGGTGGGTGTGTGTGTGTGTGTGTGTGTGTGGGTGGGGTGTGTGTGTGTGTGGGTGTGTGTGGGTACACACGCACACAAAATGGAATATTACAGAGGGATGGATAAAGACGTGGGGTGTGTGCGTGTGTGCGCGCGCGTGTGCATGTGTATACACACACACACAAAATGGAATATTACTTGGCCATAGAAGAAGGAAATGATGCCATCTTCAGCAACATGGATGGACCTAGAGTCTATCATACTAAGTCAGACAAAGACAAATATCATGATATTGCTCATATGTGGAATCTATGAAAATGACAAAATTTACGAAACAGAAATAGATTCACAAACATTGAAAACAAACTAATCATTACCAAAGAGGGAAGAGGGAAGGAAGGGCTAAATTAGGAGCTAGGGATTAACAGATACTCACTACTGTATATAAAATAAACAATAAGGACCTACTTACAGCATAAAACAAGTAACTACATTCAATATCTTACAATAGCTAATAATGAAAAAAATCTAAATGATATATATATGTGTATATATACACCTATAACAGAATCACTTTGCCAAATGCCTGAAATTAACAGAACATTGTAAATCAACTATACTTCAGTTAAAAATGTTAAAAAAAAAAAGATTTCTAATCTATTAATTAATCTTCACTCAAATCAAACTGATTATCTAATTTCAAGGTAAATTGTAAAATGTTTAATATATCTGCCTAGTGAATAATACAGATAAACAGACATAGACACAGACAGATATAGATATTTCCAGGCAAAACATTCTGCAAGGTCCTTTAAGTAGGTTTCAATGTCCAAACTGCGGAGCAGCTTTTCTTCACTTCTTGAGTCCCTCCCTGTACTAACCACTCCAGATGCTGAGAACACCCTGAGGGTTCTCTGATTTCAAGCTGCTCTGAGATGAACCCATGGTACATATGCTGCGGTTAGACCACAGTTACATCTGTTTCCTCTTAAAGTGAACCTCTACGTGCAAAAATATAATAGCTCACTACCATGATTTTTCTTTTCTGGGGAAATAATGACAATTCTTGTCCCACAATTGTTCTGTTTGGTTTTGTTGATTTTAATGATATGATTAGTGATATTCATTTTCAATACCAGTGAACTAATAGTTTTCTGAGTCCATTAACCTATATCTAACTTATTTATATCAGCAGAACTGAAGTCGCAACAGCTTGAAGGGTTTGTAATAAGTGTGCATTTTCGATCTGTCGGTTACTCTTTCTCATGTGCCAAGCCTTGTTACGAAAGCCTGCATGTGTTTAATCTGTCTTTGCAAACAGGTATACATGCTACAGGAAAAATATTTTTGAAATATTATCAAGGTTTCTTTCCCCCTAGCCAGCGAGGGTTACTCATAGCCTCAAGGAGAACTGGAATCCTTTGAACAAGAATGCACGCAGCTCGAGTCAGCTATAGATTTTGACTTACAACATAGCATCCGGAGGCAAAGCTATGCTGCTGTCTTGATAAATAGACTTTTTGGAAAGGAAAAAGGGAGTTTCTAAATGACAAAGCTTCCTTCTAATAAATCAAGAATAGAGATTAATCAGTGAGCCAGAAACTTCTCCCTGGATCTTCAGGTGAGACTCTCACCGCTGCCCCGTGCCAACCCAGGGAAGCCACTCATGGTAGATCGGAAATGATGGTGTGGCATCTTCAGGCAAGGAGGGGGCTGGAGGCAGTTCCTCCAACCGTGCTGGTGTAGAAAGGGCAACCAACATTCCCTGTGTCCCCTCCCAGGTTAAATTCAGAAGAAAGTTGAAGGTCCTGGCTGTGTGTCTGCCAAGGGGTCTCTTCCATGAGGGGTGTGCTCAGAACTCAGAAGGTGCTGAGATTCTTCCTTACTTGGGAGCCAGTAAGTTCGATGCCCACTGCTTCCTAGACACCAGAGTACCCCGGACTCCTGGGACGGGGCTGAAGGAGAGTTTCTGAATCCCAGCCACAGCAGTAACGCAGTTTCAGTATTTCTCATTCTCCAAGCTCCAGTCCCACAGGGCAACACAGAGCAAAGCTAACAACTACACACAACGCAAGGAAGCCGGCCCTTTCCTAACAGGAGGCCGGTGGCTGCTCTTTGCTCCGAGGGGGAGAGCAGCTCCACTGGCGACTGAGGCAGGTCAGTTCACAGACGCTCTGGAAATGCTCTTGCAGCACCCAGAGCGTCCGCGCCGTGCTCCAAGATGCACAGAAATGCCCGTGCAGAATGATCTCCCCACAGGGTGAAGGGAGCCCCCAGCCTGGTGAGGAGGTGATGGTTAAGCCAGCAGTCCTCTGGGAGTCTCCCACAGCCTGAGCGGCTCTGCACTGTTGCTGAGAGCCGAGGTGGGGCCTAGTTTGAATCCCCAGAACAACAGTCACGCTCCACCTGGGCTCTGAGAGCAGAGCCTGGGACCAGCCACCTCCGGCGGTGAGGTCCGAGGCCTGAGCAGAGGCAAGCAGGACAAGACCGCTCCCCTGGAGAAGCGCCCTCCTTCCCAGCAGTGCCACGAGGAGACACAGGATCTCCCTGGGAAGGAAGGAGAAGAGAGGGAAGAAACTGACCTGAGCGAGAATCTGAATGACCTGTTTATTCAAGTAGCACTGAATTAATGCGCAAGAGTGGAGAAGGAAATGCTAGCCCACTCCAGTATTCCTGCCTGGAAGGTCCCACGGACAGAGAAGCCTGCTGGGCTGCAGTTCATGAGGATGGATGCAAAGAGTCGGACGTGACCGAACATGCATGCCAGCGCGCTCTGAAAGAGACCTCAAGTGGAAGAACTGAGCTACCTTCACTCACGAGTTTATCTCCACTGCTGGACACACCCACTCCTGCTTCCATATAAATGAAAACTCCTAAGCAGGAATGAGATCAGACAGACAGTACCTATATTTCCTGCCCGACTATACTATGTAAATTTGACCCAACATGCATGTATTAAGTTGGCACTAAGTAATCACAATGACAGGATATTTTCATCCCAACACTAAATTTTTAAGGAGTATTTTTAGGAGCCATCTTATATGAAGCAATATTTTTATACAGTTGTGAAACCTAAAGATATTACAGACAAAAAAAAGACAAAAGCAGGTCCTTTGAGAGTTTAGTTGAATTCACGGGTGGTTTCACAAATGAACCAATGGGAGCTGTAATATTTTTCAGCTATGATCATAACCTTTTCGAGTTAATGCCATGGTATGCCTTTTACAAAGGTGCCTTGCAGCCGCTGTCAGAAGCCTAATCATAGCTTAGCCACTTATTAATCTGATCACATCTTCTGGTTTCTACGGGTTCCAATATCCAGTGGGTTAATAGTTGCCTGGTTTTTCTCTGACCTTTCCGTAAAATTTCCCATTGCCCTACTTAAAGCCAATACTTCAGACTTTATAACAAGTCTACAATTTCCAATTATTACCTTGGAGTTTCTACACACAGCCTCCCTACTACTGTATATCAGTGTCAATTGGTGTGATGTTATGAAGCAAAAGACCCGAGATGAAAGTCCGGTTCCTTCACTCGGTGGCCTTGTGATTTTGCACAAATGACAACTTCCATGTCCCTAAATTTTCTCATCTTTAAAACTGGGAAGATTTTTATCACCCAAACAGGCCTCACATTGGTCAGGATTGCTGAACTCAGACTGATTAATGTGAAATTAGTCATTTTGAATGAATGTAAATTTCTACTCTAAATTTTCTGTGGACGAGAACTAAACTGTCACTCAGAGCTGAAACCAACTAGAGAAGTAAGGGATGTTACTTACCTCTAAGATGAACGGCTCTTTACTTAAATGAAACCATGAATGATTTTTCGAGTTTGAAAAAGAAAGGTAACTGAGCCATCTAGAAGGGAAACAAATGAATACAAGGAAAACTGATGGACTATAATGAGCTTCTTCCAGGAGCTTCAGAGGAAGATATGAAGGGAGGGAGGGAAGGAGGAGAACAAAAGGAAGAACCTAGCAAGACGGGCAGAAACCGGAGCCCTGCAGATGATCTGGGAGGATGGCCAAACGACTTCCCTAGCTGTGCGTCTCCTATCCGATGGTGACTTGCTTGTTGCATAATGTTCTGTGTCTACATCACCCACCTCAGCCCTAAATGTTATTAAAAACCACGACAGAGTTCAGTGTGCGTTCTCTTTTAGATGATGGGAGAATCTGGGTGATGGGTGGGACTAAAGAGGAAACTTCTACAATACACAAGCCCTCAGGCAAAGAGAAAGCACGGCCAAGGCAATGAGGAAAAAAAGGTGGAGCTTGGGTTTAACAGATACACACTACCATCCTCAGTCGTCCCCTTCTCCTCCTGCCCCCAATCCCTCCCAGCATCAGAGTCTTTTCCAATGAGGCAACTCTTCCCATGAGGTGGCCAAAGTACTGGAGCTTCAGCTTTAGCATCATTCCTTTCAAAGAAATCCCAGGGTTGATTTCCTTCAGAATGGACTGGTTGGATCTCCTTGCAGTCCAAGGGACTCTCAAGAGTCTTCTCCAACACCACAGTTCAAAAGCATCAATTCTTCGGTGCTCAGCCTTCTTCACAGTCCAACTCTCACATCCATACATGACCACAGGAAAAACCATAGCCTTGACTAGACGGACCTTAGTCGGCAAAGTAATGTCTCTGCTTTTGAATATGCTATCTAGGTTGGTCATAACTTTTCTTCCAAGGAGTAAGCGGATGGCATCACGGACTCGATGGACGTGAGTCTGAGTGAACTTGGGGAGTTGGTGATGGACAGGGAGGCCTGGCGTGCTGCGGTTCATGGGGTCGCAAAGAGTTGGACACGACTGAGCGACTGAACTGAACTATACGTGAATCACTTTGCTGTGCCAGAAACTTACACAACATTGTAGATCAAATATATTTCAATTAAAAAAGGAGAAAGAAAAAAAAAAAAGGTAACAGTTCCAAAATATCCAAGACTTCTGAAAGAGACTTTGGTTTCTGGATTTTTGGTAAAATGTGAGCTCAGTCATTTTCACTTAAGTCAAAAAGACAAAGTGACTGGCACAGCCTGGTGGTTAACACCTGACTTGGCTCTGTATTACAATAAAACAGTATGAAATACCGAAGAAAAGGTAGAAAAAAAATATACCAACAATCATGTATTTGCCAGCATTTCTAATCTACAGCCCAGCCCCCAAGTCCAGATTTACAAATTTCAATTTTTATAGGTGTCCAAGTTTACATAATTATTAAGTAATTTCCCAAGATGGTTCATTTCACCAAAATCTGGAAGCTGCTAACTTCAGAAGCATTGGAACACTGTATCATAAACTGCTAATTTTTTTCCACGGAAAATGCTGATGTCAAGAAAAATAAGACATTGATTCCTTTTCATTCTTTGCTTTTCATTTCATTGGGCAGAGGACTCACCTGCTGAGTGGCAGTAACGAAGCTGCGCTGCTGGGGCTTGAGATTCACCGGAGGCCTTGGGAGGAGAGGCAGAGGGCAGAGTTCTGATGATCCTGCTTGGCGAGCCTTGCATTGGTTTTTTTCCTGACTGTTGTCATACTAAGTAAAGAAGATGAAATCAGTTATAAAATTTGGATGCTTCTTTGCAAAGCATTTCTTAAACTTTCAAACTACAAAAATTTGTCTCAAAAGTTAAGAAATCCTTTCTTTCAGGCTGGAGATTTAATGATTCCTGCTTTCTTCACATTTTTATACATGTGCCATCTAAAACAGGGAAAAATGCTCACATGACCCTAAAAGTCTCAAGAAAGGAAGAAGGAAGTCATGACCATATAGAAAAAGAAAAATAGAAAAACTGATAGACTCCAAATGTGTAATTCTGTTTAGAGCCCAAATGAAAAAACTGTTTTATGAATCAAAGCATTAGTATACCTCATCCTGTGAACTACAAGATGAAATCAATTATAGGCAGTAACAGTGCATAATTTCCCAAACATGAAGCACTTTTAAAGAATTTTGACCACGCTGTGTCCAGTGCAGTCACTATGCTGATTTGCTGACCTCCAAAAATACCACCTCAGTTTTTTCCTCACATCCCCTGGATAATAACAACAGTAATACTTTAACAGAAGTTAAACAAGCAGGGTGACAATATACAGCCTTGACGTACTCCTTTTCCTATTTGGAACCAGTCTTTGTTCCATGTCCAGTTCTAACTGTTGCTTCCTGACATGCATATAGGTTTCTCAAGAGGCAGGTTAGGTGGTCTGGTATTGCCATCTCTTTCAGAATTTCCCACAGTTTATTGTGATCCACACAGTCAAAGGCTATGGTATAGTCAATAAAGCAGAAATAGATGTTTTTCTGGAACTCTCTTGCTTTTTTGATGATCCAGCGGATGTTGGCAATTTGATCTCTGGTTCCTCTGCCTTTTCTAAATCCAGCTTGAATATCTGGAAGTTCACAGTTCACGTATTGCTGAAGCCTGGCTTGGAGAATTTTGAGCATTACTTTACTAGCGTGTGAGATGAGTGCAATTGTGTGATAGTTTGAGCATTCTTTGGCATTCCCTTTCTTTGGGATTGGAATGGAAACTGACCTTTTCCAGTCCTGTGGCCACTGCTGAGTTTTCCAAATGTGCTGGCATATTGAGTGTAGCACTTTCACAGCATCATCTTTTAGGTTTTGAAATAGCTCAACTGGGATTCCATCACCTCCACTAGCTTTGTTCATAGTGATGCTTCCGAAGGCCCACTTGACTTCACATTCCAGGATGTCTGGCTCTAGATGAGTGGTCACATCATCGTGATTATCTGGGTCATGAAGATTTTTTTTTCTACAGTTCTTCTGTGTATTCTTACCACGTCTTCTTAATATCTTCTGCTTCTGTTAGGTCCATACCATTTCCGTCCTTTATTGTGCCCATCTTTGCATGAAATGTTCCCTTGGTATCTCTAATTTTCTTGAAGAGATCTCTAGACTTTCCCACTCTATTGTTTTCCTCTATGTCTTTGCACTGATCACTAAGGAAGGCTTTCTTATCTCTCCTTGCTATTCTTTGAACCCTGCTTTCAGATGCTTGTATCTTTCCTTTTCTCCTTTGCTTTTCGCCTCTCTTCTTTTCACAGCTATTTGTAAGGCTTCCCCAGACAGCCATTTTGCTTTTTTGCATTTCTTTTCCATGGGGAGGGTCTTGATCCCTGTCTCCTGTACAATGTCACGAACCTCATTCCATAGTTCATCAGGCACTCTATCTATCAGATCTAGGCCCTTAAATCTATTTCTCACTTCCACTGTATAATCATAAGGGATTTGATTTAGGTCCTACCTGAATGGTCTAGTGGTTTTCCCTACTTTTTTCAATTTATGTCTGAATTTGGCAACAAGGAGTTCATGATCTGAGCCACAGTCAGCTCCTGGTCTTGTTTTTGCTGACTGTATAGAGCTTCTCCATCTTTGGCTGCAAAGGATATAGTCAATCTGATTTTGGTGTTGACCATTTGTTGATGTCCATGTGTAGACCCTTATGGCAGAAAGTGAAGAACTAAAGAGCCTCTTGATGAAAGTGAGAGTGAAAAAGTTGGCTTAAAGCTCAACATTCAGAAAACTAAGATCATGGCATCCGGTCCCATCACTTCATGGCAAACAGATGGAGAAACAGTGGAAGCAGTGGCTGACTATTTTTTAGGGCTCCAAAATCACTGCAGATGGTGACTGCAGCCATGAAATTAAAAGATGCTTACTCGTTGGAAGGAAGGTTATGACCAATCTAGACAGCATATTCAAAAGCAGAGACATTACTTTGCCAACAAAGGTCCATCTAGTCAAGGCTATGGTTTTTCCAGTAGTCATGTATGGATGTGAGAGTTGAACAATAAAGAAAGCTGAGCACTGAAGAATTGATGCTTTTGAACTGTGGTGTTGGAGAAGACTCTTGAGAGTCCCTTGGACTGCAAGGAGATCCAACCAGTCCATCCTAAAGGAGATCAGTCCTGGGTGTTCATTGGAAGGACTGATGTTGAAGCTGAAACTCCAATACTCTGGCCACCTGATGCAGAGAGCTGACTCATTTGAAAATTCCCTGATGCTGGGAAAGATTGAGGGCAGGAGAAGAGGATGACAGAGGATGAGATGGTTGGATAACATCACCGACACAATGGACATGGGTTGGGTGCACTCTGGGAGTTGGTGATGGACAGGGAAGCCTGGCGTGCTATGGTTCATGGGGTTTCAAGGAGTCAGACACGACTGAGTGACGGACCTCAACTGATTACTTCAATAGGACTCAGTCTAAGTGATTTACATATATTGGCTCATTTAGTCCTTGTAACAATTAGGAATGAATTCTAGAAGATGAAATAACTATATAAAGCTGGAAATTAGATTTTTGACTTGGAAGATAAATTTGAGGTGAGCAAGACCAACCTGTCAAGTAATATTTTATAATCTTTTTTTTTTTTCAGGAAGGCAGGAAATTCAATTCTTCCTCGACTTGATTCACACACAACTGTAGCATTTTAGCTCTTGAATTAGGCTAAGAATCCAAGGAAAATCTTGAGAGAGGATTAGAAGAGGCTCCATTATGGCATTATTTTATGCTTTTATGTTGTACCTTAAAAACCCTACTTAGGAATCATCAGCTTCAGCTTAGCTAATGTCTTGCCTTGCAAAGTATAATTTTGAACTCAAGAGGAGTAAATGGAATAATCTCACCTTTAGTAAGTGAGAAGTACAGATTTTGTACTAGTTTAGCTGGTGAGCAGTAGCCTGGCTTTATCCATACACTGCGTTTTATGTATGCATACCTGATTAGCAGAGTGCAGAAAGGGGACATTTTGGCTCTGAGATTGCAGGAAGATCAGATGAGACTGACTGAGATTGTTGTAGCAGCTCCATCTCCATGCCCCTTTCTGCGCTCTGCTAATCAGGTACGCACACATAAAATGCAGAGTATGGATAAACCCAGGCTACCGCTCACCAGCTATACTAGTACCCATCTCACTTACTAAAGGTGAGATTATTCCGTTCAAAATTGAGTTCAAAAGTATACCAGGGCAAGACATCCATTTCCGTGTCTTTAAATGGATGAGTCAGTATCCAGGGACCACAGGCTTGATCCCTGACGGACAGCGTTCTTCCCCAGCCTTGGAGAGAGGACTGCAGCTTGCTCGGGGCTTGACTTCTCTGGGACACTGTGTCGCGCTATCCCTTCGGAGGTTGGTCTTGCTCACCTCAAATTCATCTTCAATTTAAAAATCCAATTGCTAGCCTGATACCCAGGTATTTCATTTTCTAGATTTGCACTTGATTATTACGAGGACTAGAGTGAGTTAATGTATGTAAATCACTTAGAATGAATATTGATGCGTACTGAGTCCTGTGAGAGTATCAGCTGCTGTTCCTCCTTCCTGGGGAAACGCGTGTGACAGACACTGACAGCTCTGCCAGAGGATGTGCCCTCGGCGAGTGGATAAGCGCAGGTTTCCCCTGTGATGAGCCTGCCCTGGTTCGGCCTGGATGGCGGAATGTCCTGGGCACTGAGCCATGCTTCTCCCTCCCCTCTGTGTGCCGCCCAGGAAGCGGCAAGAACGATCTGGTGCTGGGGTGGGGCTTCCTTTCCTTAAGGAAAGGGACCTACAAGCAGAGGCCTGTGTGTGGCCTCATCCTGTCCTCAGAGAGCTTGTGCACAGAGCCAGGGGTTTCTTTTCTGAGACACTAGAAAATTTATAAGCCCATTACCCTTATAACTACTGATGCAAAATATTTACAAACCAAATTTAACAATATACAGAAAATGCAGTTACAGAGGGTAGGATTTATCTTAAAAATAAGATTTTAATGACTGTTAGTTTAATTTACCACATTAACAGAATAAAATTGCAAAACCCAGATGATTTTTCAATAGATGAAGAAAAATGTGATAAAATTAAATAATCATTTATGACTCAGTATCCTAGAAAACTGGGAATTGAAATAAACTTCTAAAGCCAAACTGTTGTTAAAGCATTAGAAACAACTGCCTTAAAAGAAGAAAAAAAAAAAAACAAAACAGGAAAAAATGCCTACTTCTACCCTATCTATTCGACATTATATCTACAGTTTTAGCCAATATATATGATTCAAGAAACAGCAGGAAGAAATATTAAGTATTGTTTAAATAGTGGTAAAATAGTTAGTTATTTGCAGATGATATAGTTGCCTATAACTTTTCCTATTTTAGCATTTTATAACGTGAAGATCAAAACATTCACTGAGAAGAACATATTGATCATAACTTAACTAAGATTCAGGAAAAGGCTATATTAGACCATAAAATGAAAACTAAAGTCCATTGTAGCAATTATGCAATTTAAGCTTTTCAATGTTTCTTCATTTTCCTTTCTTTAAGGAAGTCTTGTGAGTTACTATACAGAATTTATATACTCTCCTCTAACTTATCTACGTGTAGACAATAGACCATGGAACTTAGATGCCCATGAATTAGGCTCTTAATAAAATTTTGATTTTTTATATTTTCCTTTCAGAAGTTTTATCAGATCTACTATTAATAATAATCATATGTCTGAGAATAATGACCTAGGGAATGCAAGTGGACCTGGCCGCTCTTACTTTATGCTTCTTTGATATGACCATGCCTATTAAATTACAGAACCCTACACAACAGGCTTTCGACCTTAAAAAGTTCTATAAGTTCCTGCTTGCTGAGCTTAGGAAACCTATATCATAGTATGATGAAGTCTTTCCATTTAAGTATCCAGATACATTTCTCAAAAAAAAAATCTTTCCAGAAAAATCTATATACTTATTACCTATGTCCCAATTGTTCACTGACCTGAAAATCCTCAGTGATGGAGAATTCTATGGTCATTGGTCTAAGAATTAGAAAAATCAAGGATTTAAAAGGAACTGAGGTGGTTTTTTGTCAAGAAGAAAAACTGGAAAATGTTTGGAATATACTGTTTTTATTAAAATAGACAGTGTAAAATGAAAAATATGGATTCACTTTTCTGTAAAGCGGAAATGAACACAACACTGTGAATTAACTCTACATTCCAATAAAAGTTAATAAAAAATACAGGTCTCGAGAAACACTTGTGACGAGGTATTTGTATTACTAATACTCATCATTTTATCATGCACAGTCAGTGACATTTGGTTCAAATCTGCATACTTGATGAAAAAGTCACTTAGGTAATGAATATTCATGTGATGTCTATCGTAGGGCAAGCATTGCACTGGTGTGGTGGGGTCTGCAAAAGTGTGTCACACAAACAGCCCTCAAAGAAACCTGTCAGGAGAAACCACAGGAACAAGAGGTGTCACTAGAGTGAGGCAAACACAGGAAGAGGAAGGGGGCAGGAGTCACGTCTGGGATGAAAGAACAAAGGCCCTGAGTACCTGCTGAGCGTTGTACGGCCCCTGAGTGTCCTGCAGGACAGCAGGCAAGGTCAGAATCAAATGCTCTTTCAGGCGTTTCTCAGTCTCTTCTGACTTTTGGAAATGCACACTCCATTATCCCCTGTACACTACTCTCCCTAATTAAACAGCAGCACAAACACAAGTCTTCTTTTTTGCTGTCGGTGTTCTAGGCTACTTATTAGCCAGACAGTTTTCTGGCTCCATATGCAAGGTGCTGTTCTTTTGTTCTCTCCACTTAATCAAACCACAAAGAAAAACATATTCTCCCTCAGCCTCTGAATCACAATCAAAGGACGAACAGTTTACTAACCATTTCTACTTCAGCTGGGCAGGTGTTTGTACAATTTCTACCCGAGACTCTTTAGAACATCTGTATTCTCTTTAATTTTCATTTTACCATATAATTAATGCTTGTTACATAGCTGGCTAATTATTATTGATCCTATAAATATATAGACTATAATAAAATTTCTGTTCTGTAAGAAAAAAAACCTGTAAATATTTTGGCATGCTTATTTTACTCCCGACTTTTTCCTATGCAAACATTAATAGAGACATCTTTGAAAGCTATGTAGGCTGTTTTTTAAATGATGGAAATACAAAACACATCCTCTTGCTAATATTTTTATCACTAGTATTTTTCATGTTAGAACATTTATTTATTTAACAGGTATTTATTAAGCACCTTCACTGTCTAGACAGGGAGGCTACCGTATACACAAGGCAAATCTCTGCCTTCATGGAGATTATGTTTTGACCAACCCAGACTTGATTAAAAGAAAAAAAAGTAAACTAATGCAACGGCAAGCCACTCAGGTATTCTTGCCTGGAGAGTCCCAGGGACGGAGGTGCCTGGTGGGCTGCCGTCTATGGGGTCGCACAGAGTCGGACAGGACTGGGGCGATTTAGCAGCAGCAATGAGTGAGCGTGATTAGGAAACCAGTAGGTGCCATAAGGTAATTAAACAGGTACAGCCCAGAAAACGACACAACAGATGGAACTGTGACCACCTTACACAGGGGATCAAGGCAGGCGGCCCTGAGCGAGCGATGCTTGAATTGAAATATGGAGATGGCAGCGCACTCTAGTACTCTTGCCTGCCAAGTCTCACAGACAGCGGAGCCTGGCAGACAAAGGAGTCAGACATGACTTAGCGACCAAACAGTGGCGGCAGTGCGCTGCGAGGAGGAGCCGGTCAGCGGAGATCCGAGGGCGAGCATTCCAGGAACTGAGGACCGCAAGGATGGAAGGCCGAGGGCCTCCGAGCCGAGGAGAAAACCTGCTCCTGCCGCCAAGCATGGCGGACGAGGCCGTGTCAGACGCGGGCGTGGAGGGGAGCCGGCGGCCCGCTGCGTCTCGACAGACGCGGGCCCCCAGCCGGCTGCGCGGAGAACCGCGTCTCCTCGGGACTCTCCCGCTCTGCTCTTCTCTGTACCTTGGTCTTCCAGGTACCACTTTCCTTTTTTTTTAACCTGTACGCTGGTTCTGTGATCATATCCTAATTTGTCACGCTATATCCTAGGCTCTACTTTGCAAACTGAGTTTAATGACAATCCCCCGTCACAACATTTTAATTTGCAACATGGATAGACATCACTAAGACATTTTTTTCAACTATGAATTCAGATGCAGAGCATGGAATAAAATTTACAGTTTTGAATTCTGAATTTTTAGAGTAGAAATTCACTGGTAGAGACTACCCTGGACAGAATACTTTAAGTATCTCTGAATTTGCCCAGTTCATGTTGTAATCTTGCTTCTGTTTTTTCAGATTACTGAGCCCTGAAGAACTTGGGAGAACATTAGAAATGACACACAACCTTCACAGCACAACAGGCTGAAAATCCAGTCTACATCGCGGTGTCTGAAGATTACGTTATTACTGAATCTTAGACTTCTAATTAGGATTTAAACACAGTTTCAATGCAAAGCAAGCTGGTAGGTAGTAAGTATTGTTTAGTCTACTATCTCAGTTCTTATGTCAATAACTTTGGTTGAGACATAAGAGAATAAAAATTAAGTGAAACTTTTATGCATTAATTTAAGACCCTGTACGTCTGCCCATCAGTTCAGTTCAGTTGCTCAGTCGTGTCCGACTCTTTGTGACCCCATGGACTGCAGCACGCCAGGCCTCCCTGTCCATCACCAACTCTCAGAGCTTGCTCAAACTCATGTCCATTGAGTCCAGTGATGCCATCCAACCATCTCATCCTCTGTCATCTCCTTCTCCTCCCGCCTTCAATCTTTCCCAGCATCAGGGTCTTTTCCAGTGAGTCAGTTCTTCGCATCAGATGGTCAAAGTATTGGAGTTTCAGCTTCAACATCAGTCCTTCCAATGAATATTCAGGACTGGTTTCCTTTAGGATGGACTGGTTGGATCTCCTTGCAGTCCAAGCCACACCTCTTATCAAGAAGGTAGAGAATGAAGTGTCTACTGCAAACACAACCAGAGGGAAGGCAAGTAGGGAAACGAAACAAAAACAAACCCCAAACTTGTGCTTTACCACCACCTACTGGAAAGCAAAAGGAAGGCCTCTGATGCCCAGCCTATTGAGGCTTCTGCACCCACCGATGGGACATGCCAACAAGAACCCTGAAGAACCACGGTAACACTCCTGCAGAAGACCACAACAAGTCTCCAGAAACCAAACCCGAAGTCATGGAATATGGTGACCTAACTGACAGAGAATGCAAAAATAGCCATCATGAAGAAATTCAGTGAGCTACAAGAAAACTCAGGAGGGCAGCTTAATGAGCTCGGGAGTAAAACTGATGAATGAAAGGAATCCCTCACCAAAGAGAAAGAAGTTCTAAGAAAGAGGCGAACAGAAATTCCGGAGCTGAAAAACTCAGTAAATGAGATGAGAAATGCCTCAGGAAGCACTGGAAACGGAGTGGTCCATAAGGGTAATGGGTATTCCAAAAGAAGAGTGAGAGAAGAAGCAGAGAGCTTAAAGAAATCATAGCTGAGAATTCCCCGAACCTGGGGAAGAAACTGAACATGTAAGTCCGCGGAGCTAAAAGAACAGCTAATTAACCTCCATTCAAGAAGACCTTCTGCAACACACATTTTAAAATGCTCAAAAGTCAATGACAAAGAAATCTGAAAGGCATCCTGGGAAAAGGTCAGTCATCTACAAAGGAAGCCCATTAGGCTCTCAGCAGATTTCCCACCTGAAACTCTACAGGCCAGGAGGATGTGCAATGCCATTCTGAAAACACTGAAAGATAAGCACTGTCACCCAGGAATACTCTATCCAGCAAAGTTGTCACTCAGATACAAAGGAGAATCAGACTTTCCCAGATGAGCAAAAGCTGAGTCATCACATGAACACCAGGCCTGCCTCACAAGGGAGGCAGAGGAGCTCTTCTATCCTAAACAGAAGGGCACAAGCAGGCAAAACTTTGAGATAAAAAAGATACACCAGACACACACACACACATAGGAATATGACTAAGTCATAGAGATGATTAAATCTCGCCATTTGCAACAACATGGGTAGAACTTGGTGTTACCCTGTAAGTCAGAGACAGACAAACACCGTATGATTTTACTCGTGTGTTAGAATATAGGAAAGAAACAACAAACCAAAATAAGTGGACAAACCAAACCAGACAAATACACAGAGAACAGAGTAGGGGTTACCAGAGGAGAAAGGGCAAAGGGGTCAACTGCATGGTGACGGAGACCAGGGCTGGGGGGTGAGCAGCCTTCCACACCACAGAAGCAGAAATAAAACGCTGTGCATGTGGAACTTATGCAATGTTACAAATCAATATTACCTCGATAAAGGGAAAGAACAAGACACACTGTAAACTCAGTGCTCTCTGAAGGCTGCTGAATCAACACTGTTCAAATCCATCACTGAGATTAGTGCCAAAAAGAATCATTTCATGAGGAGCTAGAATTTAAAATATAACTTGAATAGCAAGATGAGACATCATTTTATACCTGACAAGTCTGTATTAGAGTAACTGCCCTGAAAATAAAACGCCAACATTAAGATGCTGTGTACAGACGTACCCCTAGCTGTTTTCCTCCAGCTCTGTCTATGAGCTTTCCTCCATAAAATTTCTTTCCCTGTTGGCAGGTTTTTTTCTTGTGAAATCTGCTGCTATGCCATGATATCATGTATCAATTTGCTCCTAGTTTGCAAATGATCTGTATTCTTGGCCAGGAGAGCTACACATACCAAAGATATGCAGGACAGCCGATGTCTCTAGATGGGTAGGACGATGGAAGGCCGGCGGTGCCGTTCACGGTACATATGAAGCTTTATGTGTTGCTACTGAAGGAGAGAAGGCAGTGTGCTGTGATTTCACATACATTCAAACGGCACGTTTTTGATATTTCAACAACTCATAGAAATGAAACGACTAGAAAATGGAAGATTTGAAAATGATGCTCATGACTGTTTCTAAATCTTTAATGAGACTCGGGATAATTTTTCAGAATCTGTAATAGTTCTCAACTACATTTCACTCTCCTTAATGTATTTTCATGCTTCTCAGTAACTAGTACATAGAAAATACAGGACAGGTGTTATTTGAAGAGAGAGAGAAAGAAAGGAGAAAATAACAGATCTGATTTCTGTACTTTCCCATCTATTCGTACAAAAGTATTGTCATACCGAGTGAAGTCAGACAGAGAAGGAGAACTATCTTAGGGTAATCCCTTATAAGAATCTAAAAAGACATGACGCAGATGAATTTATTTACAAAACACAAACAGACTCACAGAGAAAAACGCATGGTTCCCAGGAGGGAAGAATAGGGGAAGGGATAGTTAGGGAGATTGGGAGGAACCTGTACACACTGCTGTATTTAAAATGGATAAGCAATAAGATCTCCCTGTATGGCACAGGGAACTCAGTGTTACGTGGCAGCCTGGATGGGAGGGGGTTTGGGGGAGAATGGGCACGTGTACACGCTCGGCTGAGTCCCTTTGCCGTCCACCTGAAGTGACCACAGCATTGTTAGTCAGCTATACTCCAGCAGAAAATAAAGAAGTTTAAAAGAGTAAGACATTAATATTAATGAGTGGACTCTGTAGTTTTTAATTCAAATTACAGCCTCTGCAATAGATAAGATTTTTAAAAGGATATCCTGAATCCAAAATCAACTTTAAGTGGCATTTATAAAAGGAATTTTAACTAATACTCTACCTTTCAATTTTGTTAATTGGTCCCTGGCCTCTATGGCTGCTTGTTTATGCTTATTCAACCACCCGTTCATTCAACGGTAAGCTTCGGGCACAGTCCAGCTCCAGTTATCTTTAGGAGACTGTCTGGTAGGAAGAAGCACATTACCATGCTCGTAGGAAACCAATGGGCTATGTAGTCAGAACATAGACTGGAATTCCAGCTCGGTCACACACTCTCTGCAGATCCTGGACTCTCACCTGGGGCCTGTATTCACCCCTCTAGGGAGCATTTGAGGAAAAAAAAAAAACTTAATAAACGTGGTTTTGATTAAACTCGGACATTTACTGCCTAGGGACCAGAGCTTCTAACCAGCTGCAATATCCTCAAAATGAAGACTCATTCTGCCTAAAATGTCAATCATTTCCCTCAAGAGAATAAGAAACATACTATCTTCATCAGTAACAGGATAATAAAAACAATACCTACTTTATGGTAGGGACTGTTGGGAGAAATAAAAGATAATGTTATTGGATACATGAATGAATTTGAAAATAGTACCAAATTAGAACATTTAGATAATAAATTTATTTAAGTGATATAATTTATTATTATTCAGTACTAAGTACACTGGATTCCGAGGGAACAATTCCCACTTGGCTGGCCCTGATCATGGTAGGGTAGAGCAAGACATGCTTCCCTAGTGGCTCAGTGGTAAAGAATTCGCCTGTCAATGCAGGAGAGACAGGAATTTGATCCCTGGGTCAGGAAGATCCCCTGGAGAAGGAAATGGCAACCCACTCCAGTACTCTTGCCTGGAGACTCCCGTGCACGAAGGACCCTGGCAGGCTGTAGTCCGTGGGGTCGCAAAAGACTAGGACATGACTTAGCAGCTGAACAACGACAAGAGCGAGGCATGTGTACAGGTGGTTGGGAAGGGGAGAGACAAGGGGGTCATATTTCATTACGCACGGTAGATGATTATATAGTACACGGACACTAGGACAGTAAGCAGCCCGGCCCTACGGGATCGAGTAATGGGGCTCGTCTCACAGGCAGCGGGACTGGATGGCTGTGCGGGCCCGGCCCCGAGACCATCCTTCGGGCTCCACCGTCCGTATGCCTCTGCCCCTCTCCCTGCCCATCCCCCCTTTCCCTCTCCAGTGACTCCTTCATCTTTTTCACGTTTGCTTTAGCGTGTGCTACAGAATCCTCGTCCAGAGAGATATACCGACACACACACACGATGGGACTATTTTAAAACACGCGAAGGCGCCTCACAGGAAAACCACACATCGGTTTATCTCAGCATCGTTCAAGCGTACTTAGCCAGCAAGTACCTTTTCTGACCAAGATTTACTAACACCTGGCAAAATGAACGTAAGAAATGAACTCTGGGAAGTGTTCTCTTATCTCATGGCTTTTCCTTACTAGGGCTTTATCTCATTTATCATTTGAAAGTAAGAACTCAATAAATGCTTGGTAAATGTTGCACTAAGTGTTGCGGACATGCAGTTACTCCAAAGTTCACCTTCATTTGGCTATTTTATTTGTAATCACTTTTTTAAAATAACACATTGTACAAATTAAATATATGTCCCATGTTCAGAAACTATCCATTTTCTAGTATATTTCAAGCGGTCAGATCAGCTCTATTCAAGTTCAAAAGAATTTTTTAGGATCATTCAAAATAAGCCAGATGTTAAGCATACTTTTAAAAAAATGACTTGAAACTATAGGTGATCATGAATAAATTAGCCCCAGGTATTAGGATTAATGGGAATAATTACTTTAAATTATTACTAATATTATTACTAATATTAATAATTACTTAATAATATTAAAAGTAGATGTGAGATAAACAGTTTCAGAGAAATTATTTTGAAAGTCAAATACTTATTTTATTTGTAAGTACTTTGGTCATCTTACTTGACCAAAAGTTCCTTGCCTATCTCTTTAATATAACCAATCTAATTACAAAACCAAATTCTAACCATTGAGCAGAGAGGGAAAAGGCAAGGATTGGGTTTCTGCATCCCTACGAGTCCAAAGTCAGGCACAGACATAAGGAAGCAGCAAGTGTTGGTTGTTAAACATTTGAACAGAAAAGTATCGGAGAAGCCAATAACCAGGAAACACTCCAAGTTCTGGCCGAAACCTCGATCTGGCTCTGACAACCCCAGCTCATGCTGGCCTGTGAAGTTCTCTCCCCACCTCCCGAGAGTGCAGTTCTGATAAAGCAGCTTTAAATCTCCTCCAAGTGAAGTCTGACGACTCTGTGAATCTGAGTGGTCCCGAGTGTTTCCACTGGTACCAGGGTCAGGTCTGGTTCCACCCACGCAGTCTCCTGTGATGGGTGACGGCATGCTAGGTTGCTTTAATCTGATGGTGAACCTCTCCAGACCTGGGACAAACTCAGCTTGCTCTCACTTTAAGTTTTATTCTGCACATCACTCCTAAATCATTTTAAAAAGCTCAAAGAGCTTTCCCATTTGTCAAACACCCCAGATCAAGTAGAGTGCTCAGTGGGTACTCAGTAAACATTTGGTGAATGGACCATTCTACTCCACATGTAACAAATGAGAGAAATCTATAATTTAGACAGTATGCACAATATCTTCTGTAGTTGGAAGGACTTGATTAGAGAAGAAGAAACTAATCCTAATTGCCAGTCCATGAAGTGATGATTTAGCTGAAAAACTCAATTCAAATGAAAATGCTTTGTGGGAGAGGGAAAAAAAATGTAATTGATTGGGTACACACTTGAAATCAATCACTTGCATAACACTCTATTCTCCTGCTTTACACTTTAATACCCTCTAAAATTAAAAAAAAAAAAGGCTGTTTTCAAAATTCTATACTCTCCGATTGCAGGGCCTTTGGAGAACAATGTTTTAAGGCCTTAGGAATCAGAATTTGCCTTTCCTGTAGGATAAAAGGAAAGTGGAAAACTAGTGCTTTATGCCAAAGGTAAGATGATCCTCAAGAAGCTCCAAGACTGAAAACTTTGGGGTTGAGAGCCTCATGAGAACTAGGAGAGTTGCTCTCGTTCAGTCGCTCAGTCATGTCTGACTCTCCGCTACCCCATGGACTGCAGCATGCCAGACTTCCCTGTCCATCACCAACTCCCGGAGTTTGCTCAAGCTCACATCCGCTGAATTGGTGATGCTATGTGACCTCCTCTTCCTCTGCTGCCTCCTCCTTTTGCCTTCAATCTTTCCCAGCATCAGGGCCATCTCCAATGAGCCTGCTCTAGGAGAACGCATACTTCAAAAGCAGAGGCAAAGTCCTTCTGCAAAGGTACATGCTTAAGAACTTAACTTTGATTAAAATGGAGCCGAAGGTACTGTTTTCCACAGGACTGGGTACAAAGTTAAGGGTTTCAGCCTAAGCTCCTGTGACTTTTAGAGGAAGAACAGTCCCTGAAAACCAAATCGCAGGGGACAGAATCGATTACGCCCTGGAAGCATCCCAAACACAGGCAGCTGTAAGCGGATGCTGTGGGGTCAGAAGCAGGTTCCTAGGGAGGAAGTCCTTCCGTCCATGGTTCAAGCCAACACAGAGAAAGAGACCTGGAGAAGTCTGAAGGCTAAGCCTAGTCTCAGTATCTGCAAAGGGCAGAAATGACATTTCAGACACACACTTCACCAAATTGTTAGAGGGGGTGAGATGGAGTTCTTGGAGGTCACCTGAGCAGTGGGTGATCAGAAAAAGAAAGCATGGTACAAAGAACCACAGGGAGGACTCTTCATCCCCCAAAAGCAAGGAAAGAAGAAAACGAAAGAAGAGGCAATATCCACTCCAAACAATGTCTTGAAATAAAGATGTGAGAACAGTTTTTTCCCTACCATTCTGGTCAACATGACTTAGCTTTTGTTGGCTCAGGCTGGTGGGGATTGAAGAATACTTACTAAAATCAAAGACTTGCCAGTGGCAGGGAGGAAATTAAAGAAGACACCCCGTAATTGGACTCGGCATCCCGTCTGCTCAGACGCTGAGAAGTTACCTCCTTCCGGGCCATCCTGCTCACCTGACTCCAACATTTTGCAAATTGTACTCTGTTTCAGTATAGGAGTTTGATCTTCCACCTAGAGTTTTTGCTTAAAGTCCAGAGTTCTCTTTAAGATACAGAAGCATACACAAAAGGCAGTGTTCCCCCGCCCTTTCAAGATGAGGAAATAAAATAGCACCAACAAAAGGAACCCAAAGGAACCCACAAGTATTAAAAAGAAAATCACAAACATTTTTATTCGTCTATCCCCTGCTCTGGAGTTTAATTTCTGGGCTCCAGTCTTGGCACTGAGAGTATGAACCTTCCAAGCTTCTATGTCTTCACCTATAAATAAAATGATACATTTATAGAAAAATATTTTCTAAAAGTTTTAAAACTGCATAACTGCTGTTAAGACAACTAAGTGAGATAAATAAAAGCAGCTAGTTGAGCTGCTGTTAAACATTAAGAGTTTTTCCTTTATTTCCAGATAGGGCTGTCAGATAAAAACACAAGATGTCCAGTTAAATTTGAATTTCAGTTAAACAAGTTATTTCCCAGTATAAGTAAATCTCAAATGTTGCATATATTTTTATTTGCTAAATCTGACAACCTTACCCTTATGATAGAAATAAAATCAGCCCAATATTTGAGAAACTTTAACCCAAGAAGAGATAAGAAAGCCTTCTTCAGTGATCAATGCAAAGAAATAGAGGAAAACAACAGAATGGGAAAGACTAGATCTCTTCAAGAAAATTAGAGATACCAAGGGAACATTTCATGCAAAGATGGGCTCAATAAAGGACAGAAATGGTATGGACCTAACAGAAGCAGAAGATATTAAGAAGAGGTGGCAAGAATACACGGAAGAACTGTACACAAAAGATCTTCATGACCCAGACAGTCATGATGGTGTGATCACTCATCTAGAGCCAGACATCCTGGAATGTGAAGTCAAGTGGGCCTTAGAAAGCATCACTATGAACAAAGCTAGTGGAGGTGATGGAATTCCAGTGGAGCTATTTCAAATCCTGAAAGATGATGCTGTGAAAGTGCATGGACAGGGAAGGCTGGCGTGCTGCAATTCATGGGGTCGCAAAGAGTCGGACACGACTGAGCAACTGAAATGAACTGAACTGAACCCAAGCTGCTCCACACACTGTGGACAGCTTGCAAAAAGTTTTTAGCTTCAGTACATCTTTGAAACCTGTGTGCCGAAATGATGATTATTAAAAATCTCCTTCAACACCAAAATAACATATACCTATGACAACCACTGAATATTAAGAAACCCCTTCATTTCCTAGAATCATGAAAATAAATATTTGGATGCGTGTATGCATGCTAAGTTGCTTCAGTCATGTCTGACTCTTGCAACCCCATGGACTATTGCCCTCCAGGCGCCTCTGTCCATGGGATTCTCCAGACAAGAATCCCGGAGTGGGTTGACATGCCCTCCTCGAGAGGAGCTTCCTGACTCAGGGGCTGGACCCATGTCCCTTGCATTTCCTGCAATGGCATGCAGGTTCTTTGGGAATAGTGCAACCTAGGAACTCCAAGGATTGGGATATGCAGCATGAAAGCATATCTCACGACATCCTTTGCTGCAATAGGGTGCCAGAACAGAAGACCACCACACGGGGAGACCAAAATGTGAGTCAGGACACAGCCAAACAAAGGCTGGAAGAAGAGTAAGTAGTGAAAGTGTTAGCTGCTCAGTTGTGTCTGGCTCTTTGCGACCCCGTGGACTGCAGCCCGCAAGGCTCCTCTGTCCATGGGATTCTTCAGGCAAGAACACTGGAGTGGGTTGCCATTCCTTTCTCCAGGGGGTCTTCTTGATCCAGAGATCGAACCTGGGTCTCTTTGAGGAATTCGGAATGAGAAAATTCTGGAGAAGCATATTTAATTGTAGCATATACCCAAGTTTGTGTTTCACCATGTAGTAACTTTGGAGTTAACATAATGATAGAGCTGCCACCATCTTTTCTGGGTGTGAAGATTTTAATGCAGTCCTGAACACCGTGGGGCGGGTTGAGGGCTGGAACTTTGTAAAGGACCTGCCTGGGGGAGGAACAAGTGGAAATAAACCATCTGCGAGAGCATAAAAGAAGAGATGGTCTAGAGACTGGCCAGAAAATGTCCTCACGGAACAGAGCCAGAACAGGGTTCGCTACATGTCTTGAAATCACTGGGTGAGGAAAGCATGAGCTTCAGAGGAAAGTGCAGGGTACATAGCTAAATGCAAAGAATCAGCCTTGTAAGGAAAGGGGAGAAAGGAGCCTTTGCCTTGGTGCCATGTGGTCAGAGTCACGGCAGAGCAAAACTGTCCTTTAATAAGACCGTAACCCATGATCATCAGTTTCTAGTCATTTTGAAGTGAAATGTAATTTCCACTAATACCATGTTTCCATCCATAAAACTCAAGCGAACATCTACAAAGATGTTTGGATCTGTCCCCAGTGGGCATACTTCAGGTAAGGAAGACACGCCTAGCATGTGATGGCCTTAGGGTGAGATGAAGGGACAGAGTGCCATGAATGAAGGATTTCCTAAGACCTGATTAAAGATTATCACAGAACAGAACAGGTGAGCGAGACTTCACAGAAGGGAAGTAGAAGGCTCCCACAGGGGCAGCGGCATTCTAAAAGAAGGGAGTGGAGAGCCACGATAAGAAAACCCGACACAGAAGGTGAGTTTCAGGAGTAGAGAAGCTCGAGAGAAGGGCTGGGGGCAGCGAGGGAAGGGTAACTGGGAGACGACCACGAGGGTCTTTGTACAGATCTTATCCCGTTGGAAATAAGGAGCCATTAATCCAAGATTGAGAGTACCTGGCAAAATATATATAAACAGATAACAGTACTTAGGAAAACGTGTCAAGCCAGAGTCTGAGATTATTCTTGCCCTCTCTGTCAAAACAGAATGAGGAGATAAAACAGGAAGCAGAGAACCCCTGCTCAGGTATAACCCTTTCCAAAGAAGAACAGGAGTTCTTTGAGGAAAATACATGTTCACTGTGAAAAAAAAAAGAAAGAAATTGCACAAAATACACAGGAAGTTCAAGTCCTATCCATGTGCCCTAATGAGCCTTGGTTCCTTGAGTCTTGCCCGTTGGTTAGCTGGGTTTTGTTATTTACAAACACTATAGAAGAAAGAGTCTCATGTACATGCATGTTCTGGTAACCATTACACTTCTTACACATAACAAGCTAAGGTTCTGGATCAAAGTGCATACATGCTAAAAACTTTGATGACTAAAGCAAAATCACTTTTCAGAAAGGAGGCAGTAAGTTATCACCAACATCCTAGGAGCGTGCATGGCCCTCCATATCTTTTCCGACACTGAGTAATATCAACTTACTTTTTAATTCGCAAAGACAAGCTCTTATTCTCTTATAAGTGAGGCTAACCACTCAGGCCAGAACCTTATTCAATAAATATCTATGGAGTAATTGATACTTTAAAGTACCAAGAATGTTCAGTGTTTATAGAGATGAATACATTATGTTCTCACCCTGGAAAACTCCCAAACTAGAAAGAGCAAATGTGGACCAGAAAACATCTCCAATATCTGGAGAAATAAAGGAGCCTGATAATGCGTATGCTATTATTCTAGCCAAGGTACTCAGTTAAGTTCACTCCCTCAGTCGTGTCTGACTCTTTGTGACCCCATGGACTGCAGCAAGCCAGGCTTCCCTGTCCATTCACCAACTCCTGGAGTTTACTCAAACTCATGTCCATTGAGTTGGTGATACCATCCAACCATTTCATCCTCTGTTATCCCCTTCTCCTCCTGCCTTCAATCTTTCCCACCATCAGGGTCTTTTCCAATGAGTTAGCTCTTCGCATAAGGTGATTAAAGTATTGGAGTTTCAGCTTCAGCATCAGTCCTTCCAATGAATATTCAGGACTGATCTCCTTCAGGATGGACTGGTTGGATCTCCTTGCAGTCCAAGGGACTCTCAAGAGTCTTCTCCAACACCACAGTTCAAAAGCATCAATTTGTCGGCACTCAGCATTCTTTATAATCCAACTCTCACATCCATACATGACCACTGGAAAAACCATAGCCTTGACTAGATGGACCTTTGTTGGCAAAGTAATGTCTCTGCTTTTTAATATGCTGTCTAGGTTGGTCATAACTTTCCTTCCAAGGAGCAGGCGTCTTTTAATTTCATGGCTGCAGTCACCATCTGCAGTGATTTTGGAGCCCCAAAAATAAAGTCTGACACTGTTCCCACTGTTTCCCCATCTATTTGCCATATAGTGATGGGACCAGATGCCATGATCTTAGTTTTCTGAATGTTGAGTTTTAAGCCAACTTTTTCACTCTCCTCTTTCACTCTCCTTAAGAGACTCTTTAGTTCCTCTTCACTTTCTGCCATAAGGGTGGTGTCATCTGCATATCTGAGGTGATCGATATTTCTCCCGGCAGTCTTGATTCCAGCTTGTGCTTCTTCCAGCCCAGCATTTCTCATGATGTACTCTGCATAGAAGTTAAATAAGCAGGGTGACAATATACAGCCTTGACGTACTCCTTTCCCAATTTGGAACCAGTCTGTTGTTCCATATCCAGTTCTAACTGTTGCTTCCTGACCTGCATACAGATTTCTCAGGAGTCAGGTCAGGTGGTCTGGTATTCCCATCTCTTGAAGAATTTTCCACAGTTTCTTGTGATCCACACAGTCAAAGGCTTTGGCATAGTCAATAAACCAGAAGTAGATGTTTTTCTGGAACTCTCTTGCTTTTTCAATGATCCAACGGATATTGGCAATTTGATCTCTGGTTCCTCTGCCTTCTCTGAATCCAGCTTGAATACCTGAAGTTCACAGTTCATGTACTGTTGAAACCTGGCCTGGAGAATTCTGAGCATTATTTGGTCGAGTACTTTCATGGTACTCAAGGAAGACTTTGTGAAAAAAGCAGCCTTTAATCCCTTTAGTAAAAGTGGGCCTGGATTTTTAACCAACTGAGTGTTCAGAATCTCCCAGGCATAGCGAAGACCATAAACTGTGGGAAAGGCAAGCACAGTGTGTGTGCAACGGCCAGCCCAGAACTGGGATGTGTTAAGGACTGATCTGAGGCTTCCCGTTAACAGGAAAGCTCTGAAGGTCAACCTGAGAGTCTGACTCCCTTTGTGTGGCCCTTTCCCACTCATCCCACATCAGTCATTTCTTCTGCTTCACTTAAATGCATACACACTTTAAAATTGGATTGGCATCTATACCCTACCATGTGTAAACTAGATGGCCAGTAGGAACCTGCTGTACAGCACAGGGGGCTCAGCTCAGGGCTCTCTTGATTACCTAGGTGACAGGGGGTGGGGGGAGGGAGATCCGAGGAGGAGGAAATATATATTTACAAAAGGTGGAAGCAGTGACAGATTTCCTTTTCTTGGGTTCTAAAATCACTATGGACGGTGACTGCAGCCATGAAATCAGAAGACGATTGCTTCTTGGCAGGAAAGCAAAGACAAACCTAGAGAGTGAGCTGAGAAGCAGAGACATTACTCTGCCAACAAAGGTCCTTATGGTTAAGGCTATGGTCTTCCCTGTGGTCCCATACATAGCGAGAGCTGGACCGTCAAGAAGGCAGAACACCAAAGAACTGATGATACCTTTGAACTGTGGTGCTGGAAAAGACTCTCAAAAGTCCCTTAGACAGCAAGGAGATCAAACCAGTCAATCTTGAGAGAGATCAACCCTGAATATTCGCTGGAAGGACTGATGCTGAGGCTCCAGTACTTTGGTCATCTGATGTGAACAGACAGCTCATTGGAAAAGTCCCCAGTGCTGGGAAAGATTGAGGGCAGAAGGAGAAGAGGGCACCAGAGGATGAGATGGCTGGATGGCATCACTGATGGAATGAACACGAACTTGGGCAAACTCTGGGAGATGGTGAGGGACAAGGAGGCCGGGCGTGCTGCAGTCCATGGGGTTGCAGAGAGTCGGACACGACTGGGCAAATGAACAACAGTGGATACACTTCATTGCACAGCAGAAACTAACACAACATTGTAAGCAATTATATTCCTTTTTTTTAAAGAATAGCCCAGTTTTTAAAGAGAAGAACAGAGCTGAAGGACTCAAACTACTTGACTTTAAGACTTATTATAAAATTACCATAAACAACATAGTGTACTATTTCTGTCAAGATGGACAAATAGATCAATGGAACGGAACATAGTCTGGAAATACACCAAAATAAGTAAATAAATTTCCTACTGTTCTTGTAAGGACCAATTTTCTCTTTGCGCAACCATGACATAATTTGTATCTACATAGAATTAGTGGAAAGAGTACCTGGTGTGTTAGTTATGGGGAAATAAAGCCATATTTATGACTTTAGTCTAAGCATATTCAACATATTATTCAAGACACAGTCATGTTTTAAGTACTTATTGACCCAACAGAAGAGTCCATTGATTGGCCGAGTCGCATGTCAATTTTGATGCCATATGTCAACTCTGTTACCTGAGTAACTTAGGATCTTCTTTCTCCAGCCCTTGCCTACCCACCCACTCTAACCCGCCTATTTGCTGGGTTACAAAAAGACACAGCCAGGGAAAGAACTTGTGGACCCAGCAGGGGAAGGAGAGTGAGGGACAAACAGAGAGGAGCCTTGACATCTATTCGCCCCCACAGTGAGCCAGCCAGCCAGTGGGAACCCGCTGCACAGCAGAGAGCTCAGCTCCGTGCTCTGTGACGACCGTGGGGTGGGATGGGGGTGGTGGGAGGCAGGCTGACGAGGGAAGGGGTATACGTTTACTTATAGTCGATTCATGGCGCCATACAGCAGAAACCGACACAACATGGTAAAGCAATTATCCTCCAATTAAAAATAAATCTAAGAAAGGAGACTCCTTTCCAAAAAGAATGTTTGTTTTCTTCTTGAAGCATAACCCAAGCCAGAGAACTCTTTTTGGAGAAAGTTTGGTGAAACTGCTAAGTATCATTGCAGTGACCCACACTGTTATCATAATTGTATTGGTTTTATTTTTATTGATTTTATTTATAAAATCCACTGAAAGTGAATTGCTTCCTCTTCTGACCTTTCCCCTACTTAGTTCTTGATAGTTGGGTTTGCTAAAGAA
Organism: Capra hircus; assembly: GCF_001704415.2. NCBI lineage: Eukaryota > Metazoa > Chordata > Mammalia > Artiodactyla > Bovidae > Capra > Capra hircus. The sequence continues at coordinate 59,231,075 of NC_030831.1, forward strand.
AACTTAATCCTGGACAAAGTATTAATTCTGGAAGAAATCACGTCTCTTCTAATGTACTTGGGCAATTATTTCCCGTTAGCTTAACAAATGATTGTCTCAGCTAAGAAAATAGAATAGCTTGAGAAATCACAGCCTAGAGCTATGCTGGCTTTATTTAATTTGCCATGCAGAAGAATTAAACCGAGGGCTTTAAATCAAGCTTTTGAAAAAGAGTTAAGCTTCACACTCTAGTTAACAATAGCTTCATTATTAACTCAAGTAATTTCAAACAAAGCAAGTGAATTGCTCCTTCACCTAGCTCCTCTCAATTATAGAAAGGTATGTTTTTCTCTGGTTCACCTGGGTGTGCCTTTCACATCAATCCTCCAGTAAATAAACACACAAATACCCAACAATTTGACGAAAGCTAGAATCCTCGTCATCCACTCCTATTCATCTCATCTCCCAATTTTGCAATGCAATGGCACCCCACTCCAGCACTCCTGCCTGGGAAATCCCATGGACAGAGGAGCCTGGTAGGCTGCAGTCCATGGGGTCGCTAAGAGTCGGACACGACTGAGCGACTTCCCTTTCACTTTTCACTTTCATGCATTGGAGAAGGAAATGGCAACCCACTCCAGTGTTCTTGCCTGGAGAATCCCAGGGACGGGGGAGCCTGGTGGGCTGCCGTCTATGGGATCGCACAGAATTGGAGATGACTGAAGCAACTTAGCAGCAGCAGTAACTCTGTCTGACTAGTGTTTTCTTTTTTTAGTTATTAAGACAGATCATTTTTTCTCCCAAGGGACAACAATGCAAAAAGTCACACCATCATAAGAAATCTGAAGGAATCCAGGAAAGAGTAAGGAAATCACCCATCGATCGACACAGCCTGGACCATGATCGGGCTTCCCACATCCCTAAATTTCACACTTCACATCAGAGCAGGGCCTTTGCCTTACTTCCTGCATGAATCTCACTTCCAAGAAAAGGAGTAAGAAGCAGAGAGTCACATGCCATTTAGGAATCTTCTGTTCCTAAATTCATCCATCAAATAATGAGGGAGTTGAAAAGAAGCCAGCAGGGATATCAGTTCAGTTCAGTGAGTTCAGTTCAGTCGCTCAGTCGTGTCCAACTCTTTGCGACCCCATGAATCGCAGCACGCCAGGCCTCCCTGTCCATCACCAACTCCTGCAGTTCACCCAGACTCACAACCATCGAGTCCGTGATGCCATCCAGCCATCTCATCCTCTGTCGTCCCCTTCTCCTGCTCCCAATACCTCCCAGCATCAGAGTTTTTTCAAATGAGTCAACTCTTCGCATGAGGTGGCCAAAGTACTGGAGCTTCAACTTTATCATCATTCCTTCCAAAGAAATCCCAGGGTTGATCTCCTTGCAGATCTCAAGAGTCTTCTCCAACACCACAGTTCAAAAGCATCAATTCTTCAGCACTCAGCCTTCTTCACAGTCCAACTCTCATATCCATACATGACTACTGGAAAAACCATAGCCATGACTAGTCAGACCTTAGTCGGCAAAGTAATGTCTCTGCTTTTGAATATACTATCTAAGTTGGTCATAACTTTTCTTCCAAGGGGTAAGCGTCTTAATTTCCTGGCTGCAGTCACCATCTGCAGTGATTTTGGAGCCCCCCAAAATAAACTCTGACACTGTTTCTACTGTTTCCCCATCTATTTCCCAAGAAGTGATGGGACCGGATGCCATGATCTTCGTTTTCTGAATGTTGAGCTTTAAGCCAACTTTTTTGCTCTCCTCTTTCACTTCCTTCAAGAGGCTTTTTAGCTCTTCACTTTCTGCCATAAGGGTGGTGTCATCTGCATATCTGAGGTGATTGATATTTCTCCTTGCAATCTTGATTCCAGCTTGTGTTTCTTCCAGTCCAGCGTTTCTCATGATGTACTCTGCATAGAAGTTAAATAAGCAGGGTGACAATATACAGCCTTGACGCACTCCTTTTCCTATTTGGAACCAGTCTGTTGTTCCATGTCCAGTTCTAACTGTTGCTTCCTGACCTGCATACAGATTTCTCAAGAGGCAGGTCAGGTGGTCTGGTATTCCCATCTCTTTCAGAATTTTCCACAGTTTATTGTGATCCACACAGTCAAAGGCTTTGGCATAGTCAATAAAGCAGAAATAGATGTTTTTCTGGAACTCTCTTGCTTTTTCCATGATCCAGCGGATGTTGGCAACTTGATCTCTGGTTCCTCTGCCTTTTCTAAAACCAGCTTGAACCTCAGGGAGTTCACGGTTCACGTATTGCTGAAGCCTGGCTTGGAGAATTGAGCATTACTTTACTAGCATGTGAGATGAGTGCAATTGTGTGGTAGTTTGAGCATTCTTTGGCATTGCCTTTCTTTGGGATTGGAATGAAAACTGACCTTTTCCAGTCCTGTGGCCACTGCTGAGTTTTCCAAATGTGCTGGCATATTGAGTGCAGCACTTTCACAGCATTATCTTTCAGGATTTGAAACAGCTCAACTGGAATTCCATCACCTCCACTAGCTTTGTTCGTAGTGATGCTTTCTAAGGCCCACTTGACTTCACATTCCAGGATGTCTGGCTCTAGATGAGTGATCACATCATCATGATTATCTGGGTCGTGAAGATCTTTTTTGTACACTTCTGTGTATTCTTGCCACCTCTTCTTAATATCTTCTGCTTCTGTTGGGTCCATACCATTTCTGTCCTTTATTGAGCCCATCTTTGCATGAAATGTTCCCTTGGTATCTCTAATTTTCTTGAAGAGATCTCTAGTCTTTCCCATTCAGTTCTTTTCCTCTATTTCTTTGCATTGATCACTGAAGAAGGCTTTCTTATCTCTTCTTGCTATTCTTTGGAACTCTGCATTCAGATGCTTATATCTTTCCTTTTCTCCTTTGCTTTTCGCCTCTCTTCTTTTCACAGCTATTTGTAAGGCCTCCCCAGACAGCCGTTTTGCTTTTTTGCATTTCTTTTCCATGGGGATGGTCTTGATCCCTGTCTCCTGTACAATGTCACGAACCTCAGTCCATAGTTCATCAGGCACTCTATCAGATGTAGGCCCTTAAATCTATTTCTCACTTCCACTGTATAATCATAAGGGATTTGATTTAGGTCATACCTGAATGGTCTAGCAGTTTTCCCTACTTTCTTCAATTTGAGTCTGAATTTGGTAATAAGGAGTTCATGATCTGAGCCACAGTCAGCTCCTGGTCTTGTTTTTGTTGACTGTATAGAGCTTCTCCATCTTTGGCTGCAGAGAAAATAATCAGTCTGATTTCAGTGTTGACCATCTGGTGATGTCCATGTGGAGAATCTTTTCTTGTGTTGTTGGAAGAGGGTGTTTGCTATGACCAGTGCATTTTCTTGGCAAAACTGTATTAGTCTTTTCCCTGCTTCATTCCTCATTCCAAGGCCAAATTTGCCTGTTACTCCAGGTGTTTCTTGACTTCCTACTTTTGCATTCCAGTCCCCTATAATGAAAAGGACATCTTTTTAGGGTGTTAGTTCTAAAAGGTCTCGTAGGTCTTCATAAAACCGTTCAGGTTCAGCTTCAGCTTCTTCAGCATTACTGGTTGGGGCATGACTTGGATAACTGTGATATTGAATGGTTTGCCTTGGAGACAGAGATCATTCTGTCATTTTTGTGATTGCATCCAAGTACTGCATTTCAGACTCTTTTGTTGACCATGATGGCTACTCCATTTCTTCTGAGGGATTCCTGCCTGCAGTAGTAGATATAATAGTCATCTGAGTTAAATTCACCCGTTCCAGTCCATTTTAGTTCACTGATTCCTAGAATGTCGACGTTCACCGTTGCCATCTCTTGTTTGACCACTTCCAATTTGCCTTGATTCATGGACCTGACATTCCAGGTTCTTATGCAATATTGCTCTTTATAGCATTGGATCTTGCTTCTATCAACAGTCACATCCACAACTGGGTGTTGTTTTTGCTTTGGCTCCATCCCTTCATTCTTTCTGGAGTTATTTCTCCACTGATCTCTAGGAGCATATTGGGCACCTAATGACCTGGGGAGTTCCTCTTTCGATATCCTATCATTTTGCCTTTTCATACTGTTCATGGGTTTCTCAAGGCAAGAATACTGAAGTGGCTTGCCATTCCCTTCTCCAGTGGACCACATTCTGTCAGACCTCTCCACCATGACCCACCCATCTTGAGTTGCCCCGCAGGCATGGTTTGATTTCACTGAGTTAGACAAGGCTGTGGTCCTAGTGTGATCAGATCGACTAGTTTTCTGTGAGTATGGTTTCAGTGTGTCTGCCCTCTGATGCCCTCTTGCAACATCTACCATCTTACTTGGGTTTCTCTTACCTTGGGCGTGGGGTATCTCTGTACGGCTGCCCCAGCAAAGCACAGCCGCTGCTCCTTACCTTGGAGGAGGGGTATCTCCTTACCACCGCTGCTCCTGACCTTCAACGTGGGATAGCTCCTCTAGGCCCTCCTGTGCCTGCTCAGCCACCGCTCCTCGGGTTTCAGGGATATAGTAACTGATACCCCTTAACTTGGAAAAATACATCTGGGAATAGAGGGGGAAACGTCCTACACTCTGATACTTTTCTGCATATTTTATTATATATTTTCCTTTTTAAAGAAAATTATCAAGATAAAATTTACATAATATTTAATTAACCACTTTAATGTGCACACATCAGTGACACCTGGAAAACTCACAGTGTTGTACAACCACCACCTCTATTTAGTGTTGGAGCTTTTTCAGGACCCAGAAGATCACCCTAAACCCATTAATCACTCCTCATTATTCAACCTGGAGAAGGACATGGCAACCACTCCAGTATTCTTGCCTGGAGAATCCCATGGACAGAGGAGCCTGGCAGACTATAGTCCATGGGGTTTCAAAGAGTCAGACACAACTGAGTCACACACACACACACACACACACACTTAGACGGAACACAACAGACTTGAAACAACAGGCATCTTGGTGGCTAGAACTGGTGGAATAATGGGGAGTGACTGATGGGGATTTGGCGATGAAGGAGCTTCGACGCTAGACAGAGGCGGTGGCTGCACAGCATTTTGAGTGTACTGGGTGCCATTGACACATACACTTTAAAGTGGTTAATCATGTAAATTCCACCTCAATTTTTTTTTAAATTTAAAATAACTGATGGACATCTGTCTCTGTAAGGATGCTGCCTTTGTCACCAATCACCGCTAACCAATTTCAGCGTTTTTTTTTTTTTTTTTTAATCTCTGAAATACAGAAAAGGAGAGTATGATTGAGCTAGTTAGGGTCATATACCTACACTCTTGGCACCATGAATGACAATCCTGCTGGGTTATGTCCAGTTAGGGCAACAGCAGTTCCCATAAGGAAATACCAGGGTGCAGCTTAGACAAGGAAAAGCAGATGCTGAGCGAAAGGCAAAAAAAAAAAAAAAAAATTTGATTCCAGCAGTTCTTATCCACCAGGATGTATTTCCTTCTTATTTCCCAGGAATTGTGCTAGCACCAGAAATCAGGAGCAAATAAAATGCAATCATTATACATATATATATTCTCAGGGAAAACAACAGATCCTGAAGCAAAATGACCCTACACAAAGGACAAAGCCGTCGAGTAAGGGTGAAGCTGGATGACAAGCGTTGAAATTAAATGTAAGAGTAGGTATAATTTCCTTGTTGCTAGTGAATGAATGGCTTTTAATCAAAATGATTAACTATTTGGTAAATAATTTTAGAATTCAAAAATAAAGTTCTAGAACTTTCCTAAGTGGAAGGAAATGAAATGAGCAAAGGAGCAGAAATGGCGGCATCTCAGTCAGGAAACCATGAATGAGTTTGAAAGCAGCCTGACAGAGGAGGCCACACGCTTGAAACGTACTGTCCAAGCATGAGGCTGACCTCAGAGAGGGGTCAAAGGAGGGTGTAACAGCAGGATCCCATCAAAGGGTTTCACTGCCAGCTGCTAAGAATCAGAGACTCAATTTGATTCAATCTAAGTGCTAACTCCGTCTAGTCAAGGCTATGGTTTTTCCTGTGGTCATGTATGGATGTGAGAGTTGGACTGTGAAGAAGGCTGAGCGCTGAAGAATTGATGCTTTTGAACCGTGGTGTTGGAGAAGACTCTTGAGAGTCCCTTGGACTGCAAGGAGATCCAACCAGTCCATTCTGAAGGAGATCAACCCTGGGATTTCTTTGGAAGAAATGATGCTAAAGTTGAAGCTCCAGTACTTTGGCCACCTCATGCGAAGAGTTGACTCACTGGGAAAGACTTTGGTGCTGGGAGGGATTGGGGGCAGGAGGAGAAGGGGACGACCGAGGATGAGATGGCTGGATGGCATCACGGACTCGATGGATGCAAGTCTGAGTGAACTCTAGGAGTTGGTGATGGACAGGGAGGCCTGGAGTGCTGCGATTCATGGGGTCGCAAAGAGTCGGACACGACTGAGCAACTGAACTGAACTGAACTGAAGTGCTAACTCTGAGCCAGAATTCACATAGGTAGAATCAGCCCTAACAACTGATGAGAAACACTTTCACTGGTCCAGACAGAGATTCGTGGGTTTCACACTGTGGGTGTTCTTTGCCCTGCAATTAGAGCAAAGGAGGAATTCTGGAAATCAGAGACTCAGTTTCTGTTTATTGACACAAATGGAAGGTGCCTTCTCCATAACTAAGACATTTCTGCTATGATAAACCATAATGCAAAAGAATATATATTAAAAGAATAGATGTATAATTGAATCACTTTGCTGTACAGCAGAAAGTAACATAGCCTTATAAATCAACTATACTTCAATAAAATTTAAAAAATTAAAAAAAATTAATACATTTCTGCAACCATGTAATGATCCAAGCATAGGAAGGCACTCTGATATCTCAGAAATACTTTAATTCTGTAGTAACAAAATTAAATTGCTCTTCAATGGTCCATATACTAATTTTAAATTTGCTGGTGGGACATTTAAAGAAATGTATAACAACATGTGGTGTTATATGGTTGCTTTTTTGTGATATTATTTAAAGTTTGATCAAACAAATAATTCAATAAGCAATGTAATCATTAAATACCAAAGTAAAACTTTATCCTTCATAAGTGTTTCTACTTCTAAATCTTTGATTATTTAATTACACATGGTTATAATTACACAAGTTATTTCAATGTTACAAGTACACCAGCCACCACCAAACATTCTCCTGAAAATTGTCAAATGAGTCTTAGACTTTACCTACTGATACAGAACTTCCCTGGTGGCTCAGACGGTAAAGCGACTGCCTACAATGCAGGAAACCTGGGTTCAGTTCCTGGGTCGGGAAGATCCCCTGGAGAAGAAAATGGCAACCCACTCCAGTACTCTTGCCTGGAGAATCCCATGGATGGAGGAGCCTGGTAGGCTATAGTCCATGGGGTCACAAAGGGTCAGACACGACTGAGCAACTTCACATTACTATAAACTTATTTCCTTTTTATCTTGCCCAGCAGACGGAAGAAAATGATAGCTTTTGAGAAAAGCACAAATGGAATTAGAGATTCTGGGCAGAACCATGGAACTTTTTGTTGGTTTTTTAAAAATGAGATTTCAGATAATTTTCTTAGCACTTTCTAATTGACATGCCAGAAGCCGCCTAAACCCCCCAAGGGACTCTCACGTCCCTTTCTTCCAAGGTTTGGCTTTCTTCCTGCTCCTTTCCCACGTGTACTTGCCTCATGGCCCATTCTCTATAAGTGACTGAATAATGAGACCAACTAATTTGGTCCTGAGGTTGAAGGTAAGTCAAGCCAAGGTGTTGCAGCTGATGACAGTTTAGCGTTTCTCATCTCTCACTCCTGGAATGTTATCTCGACATTAGACCTCAGGGGAATGAATGAAACGAATGAGTGATATCAAGAACAAAATATGCTAGAAAAGACAGTGCTGATTCTTTGGTAAAATGGCTTCTGGCATCACTTTAGTCAGAAACTGGACGCAGACCGCTTGCCCTGTCTTTGAATAAGGTCACTGGCTCAAGAGCACAGGCCTGCTCATCTACGCAGGGCTCTAATCTCCAATCAGCTGTGCACTGGGCCTACTTGCTAGAAGCCAGTTTTAATCAAGCTGCGTTTTGTGACTTAATGGATTTTGTTAATCACAGCCTCTTTATTGTCCTCAGGTGGCTTTCCCAGCCTGGGTCAGTCAGGAAAAGCCAAGACCAGATGGTGGAGAACAGACCCATAAAAATACCGATAAAAACAACCCAGAACAGTCTGTGTGTGGGTCAGTTGCTCAGTCGTGTCTGCCTTGCTTATCTGCCTCGTGGACTGTGGCCCACCAGGCTCCTCTGTCCATGGGTTCTCCGGGCAAGAATACTGGAGTGGGTTGCCATTCCCTTCTCCAGGGGATCTTCCCGACCCAGGGATCAAACCCAGGCCTCCTGCACTGCGGGCAGATCCTTTGCTGCCTGAGCCCCCAGGGAAGCCCTAGAACAGTCTAGTCTGTTTCGTTTTTATAATGGAAATAATTATGCTTTTCGTACATCAACGCTGCTGTTATGGAGGGAAAATAACAATATATTTTGCAATTCAAAATGCCAAAGAACACATGCAAGAATTTATTTATTTTAAATCATATTTGCTATTAAAACTGATTACAAGCAAAATATATGGATCAAATCCTGAGTTTAAGCTTTAAAGAATTACTCCCGCTTTAGAGCCATTCTAGTGGAAAATAATTAGCCCCTCTTTTGGATGTAGGCTTGAGATTGTTTTGGCTTCATTTTTACACACTCAGGCACTTGGCAAACTGAAAAATCTGCTCCGTTTTTCCTTTAGGGAAGATTTTTTTGTACGATGCAAAATCCCTGAATTTCTCATATGATGGTTCATTAGGTTTATTCTATTATATCCAACTTTCTGAAACCAAGTCTATGTTTTTATATTGCACTTATGGTCCCAAATAGTCGCTCATTTACACTAAGCATATCTTCCACAGACGCCTAGAATTACAGCCTTTTGGATAGTTTCTGAGGATAACAGTCAGTCACTTGTTCACTACTACCTCTTAGACACTATTAAAAACACCATGCTACCCAATAAGAATAATATAGTTCAAACATTAAAATATTACTTTATCTATGTATACACTTACTTTTAATGATCTAAACACAATAATCCTGTAAGGGTAAATAGCGAATCTTTATCCTGAAATATCTGGCAGTAAAATGTGGCTAAGATACCAGAAAAAAAAAAAAAGTTATCTTTAAGACCCTGCATTGATGCAATATAGGCTTTTCCTATTTTTAGTCAGTTGTTTACACTGCTGCCAGTACTAACTAGAGTCCAGTAGAAAAACATTCCATTTTTCTTTCAGCACAGAGACAGAGGAACGAACATGCAACATTCAGGATGCTAAAGAGATGGTGGACAGTGCATCAGAACAGGAAGTTAACTCTCGTTCGTATACACCGAAGTTCTAGAGCTAGTGTGTTAGAAACTCACATGGGAACCTCACAGATTCTGTATGACTGACAATTGCTCTAAGGTCTTCTCAAAATTCGCTCGCTTGTCTAATTGGCCTCCTGTAGACTGACAGCCTCCAAACTCTGCCAAGGCCTTCTGCCCTCATCTGCTCTCCTGACACAATCCCCTTGGACTCTTCTCTCCACAGATTCTCTCCAGACCCTGTACCCCTTACTCCACAAGATCTCTGTTAGGTCAGGACTTGCTGCAGCACTTGGCGTGAGATTGGCTGGGAGCACCCGCAATCTAGTCTTGCTGAGGACAGTCGGGAACGCTTAGCTTCTCCAATGGTCAGGTGTGAGAGCAGGGCTTTATCTGGGAGCAGGCCTGGGAAAAACTGAACTATCGGGGCAAGAGAAGCAGACCCACTGGGCGTAGGCAGAAAGGCCAAGGAGGCTCCCGGACAAGCGAAATGAGGAGGTTCAACGGACATGAACCCGCATCCAAGTCAGGGCTGCATGGCGGGCGGGGTCTCGGAAAAAAGGCGAGAGGGCCATGGAGAGACAGCGCAGGAGGTCCCGGAGACCCGACCCTGGACTCGAGGCCCAGCGTCTCCTGAGCAGGGTTCAGGTTCCCATTCAAGAAGAAATAGGGTACTGAGAACAAACCCCAGGCAAGGGCCATCCTGGGAGGACTGAGATAGGGCACTCCTGGGGGGAGAAGGTGGCTTTGTCGCAAGTTCAGCTCGCCAACTAAGAAAACGCAACCAGAAAAAGCCACTGAAGAGACCTGGCCTTCACAACGGCCTCTCAGAGGTCCTTGCAGTCAAACATTTATTAAACTGAACTGACACTGTCAGGTTTTCTCCAGGGGCCAGAGCAAGGATCTGTGACTCAGACTGTGTGTACGGAAAACTACACCCATTCTTACACGGAGTGGGCGAGTTTGTGACCCTGGGCTCTCTCTCGCCTCTCTCAGCTACACTACCATTTCTCAGCGGTCTTACCCCTGGAGCTTGGGAGGAGTCATAGACATTCTCCGAGACTGGACTCCAGCAATCCACTGCCCATAGGTAGGTACAGGCCCCACATGAAACTCCTGTTCCCACACAGGACTCCTTACCTGCAAATGTTGCCGGAAAACGCACACCAGGACTCCCAGGTGCGTTTCTCAAAGACTTTCTCAATCGCCAGTTACTGCTGGGTGACGGCATACTGGTTATCAGCCTGGTTCTACTTATTAGTGCAACTTGATTCCTAATTATTGTTGCCTAATTCTAGGATCAGGCCTTCCCAGATAGCTCAGTGGTAAAGAATCTGTGGGCAATGTGGGAGGCCCAGGTTCGATTCCTGGGTTGAGAAGATCCCCTGGAGGAGGGCATGGCAACCCACTCCAGTGCTCTTGCCTGGGGAATTCCATGGACAGAGGAGCCCGGTGGGCTACAGTCCCTGGGGTCGCACAGAGTTGGACACGACTGAGTGACTAAGCACAGCAAGTCCAATCCTAGGATCACCTCTTTAAGGAAATGCCTTCAGCATCCTTAACCTTCTCTGTGGACACAGTGAGTCAAAGTTCACAAAGCCCTCTCCCTTTATTCAGGTGGGCAGGCATTTTGAGTTGAATGTTCTCCCATAAAGCTATTAATATGAAGTCATAACCCCATATACCTCAAAATATGGCCTTCTTAGGAAATGTTTTCACAGAGTCAGTCAAAGTTACTAGGGTGACCTGTAATTCAATAAGACCAGTGTCTTCCCCAAAAAGGGGAAATTTGGACACAGGCGTACACACACGAGGAAGAACGCCATGTGAAGACGCAAAAATCAGGGTGGTACACCCACAGGCCTTGGAAAGCAGAAAACCGCCGGCGAACAAGCAGAAGCCAGGAGAGGAACATGGAGCAGATTTTCTTCTCAAGCCCCAAGAAGCAAACAACCCTGCCAGCACCCTGACCTTAAACTTCCAGTCTCCAGAACTGTGAGATAATAAATTTGCTACTTGAAGTCACCCAGTTTGTAGTACTTCATTACAACAGCTCGAGGAAGCCACTACCAGCGGAGGCCAAAGTTTGTGAGCAGGCCTGGCGGGAACTAACACTGAATCTGACTTTCCCCAAAGCGCAAAGAAACATTTCCTTTCCAGCAACGTCACCAAGGATAAGGCATCCAGAGATGGTCACTTACCTGGCACGATGGCAAAGATGATTTACGCTGTTCCTGTAGACAGAACTGCTCCAGGAAACGCTCATGTCCCGTCCAACACTAAACTGAACTGAGCTTTACAAGCTCGGCAGCCTCCTGCTAAGCATCATTGGCATCACCTGGGGCCTTGTTAAGCGCTAGCCAGAGGCCCCGCCCTCAATTAAGCGCTAGCCCGAGGCCCCGCCCTTCAGTTAAGTTCCAGCCGGAGGCCCGGCCCCCAGGCTAATGACTCAGCAAGGTCTGGGGTTGCACCGTGTCTGCAACCCTGTGTCGGATCCAGAGGACATGCCTGGTCCTGGGAATACGTTTAGGCAATCTCAGTCCCTAATTACTGAAACCACTGTGAGAGCCACGATCTTTTCCAGGTGAAGTGCTCTCCCTGGGATGTTTTCATCGCATGATGAAGGCAGAAGAGGACCTTCAGGGGGAACAGCTTTTCATTTCTGTTTCTGCTTGGAAATCGCTCGCCCTCATTCATTATGAAGTGAGAGAGATAGTACAACTGAGTGGTCATCTGGGCTGTCGCTGACCTCTGTCGTGTGTTTGTGTGGATATAAGACAGGCGCTCGCTCTCTCTTGAGCGATTTGGTCAAGGGCAGACAGGACAGTCATTAACAGACGCTATCATTTTGTAGCATTGAGTGAAGTGGTAAGACGGGAAGCAGAGTCCAGCATCCAAAGTGACACAGATTAGCCAGGCTAAGAGTTTGAACCCACGGTCGGGGTTAACAGTCAGAGTCCAAGACCGAGTAGACTCACCAGCTGGAGGCAATTACATCCTGGCGGCTTGGGGTCTCAGTTGCTAAGTCATGTCCAACTCATTGTGACGCCATGGGCCTGTGTCCGCCTGGAGTTGGTTGCCAATTCCTTCTCCAGGGAATCCTCCTGACCCAGGGACGGAACCCAGGTCCCTGCATTTCCGGCACATTTCTTACCCACTGAGCCACCAGGGAAGCCCCTTAATTACCTAGCCCAGTGGAGAAGGATTCTGGAGTCGGACAAGCCTGAACTTGAATCCAGTGCGTGACCTCTGTTAACTAAGCCCACAAGACATGGTTTCTTTATTGTTGAAATGTGGACAGTATTATCCATATTAAGAAGACATGATGAGTTCAGTTCTATAATGTACGTTGTGGGCCAGACTTTCCACACTCCCTCCCTGGCCCAGCTCCCATTACCTCCCTCTCCCCTGTGCCTCCTCACCCACCCAGGCACAGCCCAGAACCACAGCTAGGATACCAGCTTGCAACATGGCAACCCCCCACGGTGACTCTTCTAACAGAATATCCTCTCCCGCAAAAAGGGTCCCGACCTGCTGTAACAGCTCAGTGGACACCATGGAAAGTTCACACCATAGCCAAGAAAAGCATTGATGCCAGCCTGTAGCTACCATCAGAATTTCAAAATACTAACTGCAGATGAACTAGGAAACCCCAGCATACCTAGGGTAAGAAAAAAAGCAGTGACTAGTGAGAGAGAACAACTGAAAAGGAGTTTTAAGGATGATTCAAAAGACTCGCAGGGCTTCCCAGGCGGCGCAGGGGTGAAGAATCTGACTGCCCATGCAGGAGACGCAAGAGACGCAGGCTGGATCCCTGGGCGGGGACGATCCCCTGGAGGAGGAATGGCAACCCACTCCAGTGTTCTTGTCTGCAAAGTTCCATGGACAGAGGAGCCTGGCGGGCTACAGTCCATGGGGTCACAAAGAGTCAAACGCAACTGAGTGTGCACGCGCGCACACACACACACACATACAAAAGACCTAGGTTTGTTTGCTTGTGTTCATATTCTGGCTTTTAATTAAGCATTTTCTTTTACAGCCTTTATCCTGACTTACAGCAAGAGCAGATGAGGTAGGCAAGGACTTAGAAAGAGGCAGGTAGTGAGGAGTAGAGCATGAAAAGGCAGGTGATGCTTTAAATGATTATTCTCAGCTCTTTCTCCAAAGAACTGGAAAAGTACATGGTAACCCACATTTTAGAGTAAATGAAGATGATGGGCCAGGGGGAAAATCACTCGGCATCAACATGGTTTTGCAAAAACATCAACATGGTTTTGCTAATAATGTATAATTTCGGTGATCGTAATAGTTTGAAAATCAAGAAGAATTTTAAGCATTGGACTTAAATAATCTATGCAGACAACATCTCTGCCTAATCCTGGAAATACTGCCAATCTAAAGCAGCTGATTCTGGATAAACGGTCATTTATTACAGAGTGTTTTGAACAATCATTTTTAAAATATCGTTGATGCTGTCATTACTAACATCACTCTTCCCTGGTGCCAGCTTGGCACTCTGCTGTAGGCACTTTGCAGTGGGTTTGTGATGCTCATTTCTCCCTGCTGGCCCTCTAACACGCAGCGCTGAACTGCTCTGTACTTTTCACTTTGGTATAATGGAAAGAATTCCAAAAAAAGAAACAAAACAAAACAAAACAAAAACAAAAACAAACAAACAAAAAAAACCAAAACAAAACAAAAAGAATTCCGCATTTGGATATAAAGGGGCAAGGTTTGAATTCCAGTTCTGTTATTTACTAACTCGGGCAAATTTCTTAACTTTCTTGAAAGACTGTATTAAAAATAACTGACTATCTTTAATTGTCACTTAAGAATTAGTGAGGATCAAATGAGATAATGTATATAAAATCGTAAAAGTCACTCAGTTGTGTCCAACTCTGTAGAGTGCATGAAATTCTCCAGGCCAGAATACTGGAGTGGATAGCCTTTTCCTTCTCCAGTGGAATCTTCCCAACCCAAGGATCGAACCCAGGTCTCCCGCATTGTAGGTGGACTCTTTACCAGCTGAGGCACAAGGGAAGCCCAAGAATACAGGAGTGGGTAGCCTATCCCTTCTCCAGGGAATCTTCCCAACCCAGGAATCAACTGGGGTCCCCTGCATTGCAGGCAGATTCTTTACTAACTTTTGAGTTGTATTTCAATGTCTTTCTTAAGTTCCAAAATTTTAATAAACATTACTGCACTATGTCAGTCCATATTTATCTCACAGTCTTGTCTTACGTGATGAAATCTGTTAATCATGGTGGTTGTACTTTCTTATTTTTCCTCTGATCCTTTCTTATAAGCATGTAGTATTCTAGACTACCCAGGAAAATGGTACCTAGACTCCCTTTATAATGACAGAAATCCTAGACAAAGAATAGACATTCAAATACTCATGAAACAGCAATGGAACATGAAATTCTACTTTTGACTTTAATGATAATAAAACAGAGATGCTGAAAATTGAAACAGAGAGAAGCTGAGATAGATAAAGGAACAATATAATATCATTTTCCAGGCTGGTCTTGATGTTCCATCTGCTCTTTGTTGAAGTAATAGAGAATCGGCAAAGAGACTTGAACAAATATGTACAAAACTGCTGGCACTTTGAAATAACTTTGAAATCGTTCAAACAGAAAACATAATGTCATCAGTGGTGCAATGATATGATTTTTGTCATGAGTATTGACTGGGTAAAAGTAGGTAAAATATGTTTTTAATTAAACTATTTTTTTCCACTAAAATGGGGGAATTTTATGGGAAGAGGAATTCTTTCTGAAGCAGCTCCAGGATCCTCTTAAGAGCTTCATCTAGAATGGAACAGATTCTTCTGGGGCTTTCAATAGCTATGATTATAAGAAAGTATTTCTCTCTGTAGCCTGGAGCCTCAGCCCAGGTGGAATAATGGGTCCTGTGTTTATGGACTGCGTGGTTCCCTCTTAAAATCACTCATGCCATAGCTCAGGGGAAATGCGGCTTCCTGGAGGGCTCCATGTCAGGAGCCTCTTCTCTCCTGGCTCCGCCCTCCTCTTGGACTCCTAGGAAATTAGCCATTACCTCCATTTGTTCCTTTACAGTGATCAACCTTCTGAGGACAGCTTTAATGAGCTCCCCAACCTAAAATATTCGACACGGTCATGCTCCGCTAGCATTTCTAACAGCCAGACCGCAAGAGGTACAGCGCTACAGGGAGAAATAATACAGCCCCAAAAGGAAAAATAACTCTATGCGCTGAGAAAAATAAGTCCTGTGCTGAGAAAAATGAGTGTAACCGTGGTGAGATAATGTTTCGATAAATTTGGCACTACATTTTCTACCCAGACAAAAAATGGTTACATGAATTTAAAAAATCAATTAAAAAACTCTGAATAAAATTGGAATGCTATATCCAATCACTGTTTAGTTTTTCATTAGTTTCAGTTAGTCTGTTGTGTAAGAGTCCTAGATTTTAATGTTTTAAAACGGCATTGGCACCTCCTAAACAATGAAAATAAAACAAAAATAAACAAATGAGATCTAATTAAACGTAAAAGCTTATGTGCAGCAATGAAAGCCATCAACAAAACAAAAAGACAACCCACAGGATGGGGAAAAATGTCTGTGAATGATACAACCGACAGGTGATTCATCTTCCAAATATACAAACAGTTCATGCAGCTCTATGTCAAAAAAATGACCCAATCAAGAAATGGGCAGAAGATCTAAGTGGACGGTTCTCCAAGAAGACATACAGATGACCCAAAAGCACATGAAAAGTCGCTTAACATCACTGATTATCAGAGAAATGCAAATCAAAACTATAATGAGGTATAATCTCACAGGGGTCAGAATAAGTGTAAAGTCGCTCAGTCATGTCTGATTTTTTGTGACCCCATGGACTGTAGCCTTCCAGGCTCCTCTGTCTATGGAATTCTTCAGACAACAATACTGGAGTGTATAGCCATTCTCTTTGTGTGCTAAGTCGGTTCAGTCCTGTCCAACTCTTCGTGACACCACGGACTGTAGCCCTCCAGGCTCCTCTGTCCGTGGGATTCTCCAGACAAGAATACTGGAGTGGGCTGCCATTCCTTTCTCCAGGGGGTCTTCCTGAGCCAGGGAAGATCATCAGAAAGTCTACAGACAATCAATGCTGGAGAGGATCTGAGGAAAAGGGAACCTTCCTACACTGTTGGTGGGAATGTAAATTGGTAAAACCACTGTGGAGAACAGCATGGAGGTTCCTTAAAAACCTTAAATACAGTTACCATGTGATTCAGAAAGGATACATGCAGCCCAAGGTTCACTGCAGCACTGTACAATAGTTAAGACATTGAAGTGACCTTAGTGCCTATCAACAGAGAAATGGGTAAAGAAGATGGTACATACGTATGATGGAGGATTACTCCATTGGAAAAAAGCCACAAAAAAGGATGAAATAGTGCCATGTGTAGCAACATGAACGAACCCAGAGATTTTCCTACTAAAGTGGAATAAGTCAGACAGAGATAAATATCATATGATATCACTCATATGTGGAATCTAATTTAAAAATATGCAAATCAACTTATTTATAAAATCGACTTACAGATAGCAAAAACAAACATTGTTACCGGAGGGGAAATGTGGAAGGGAAGGATAAATCAGGAGTTTGGGGTGAACACATGTGTCCCACTATGTATAAAATAGATAAGTAACAAAGACCTGCTGTATAGTACAGGGCACTCTACCTAATATTCCTTGATAACCTATATGAGAAAAGAATGTAGAGAAGAGTGAATATACGTATATGTACAAGTGAATCAACTTTTCTGTACACCTGAAACTAATACAACGTTGTAAATCAACTATACTCCAAAAAAATTATTTTAAAAATTAAAAAATAAAGCACTGACATTTAGCATTCTCAGAATCAACAGTGCTTTTTCTGTCTGCTCTGTAACAATAGATCTTTGTCATTTCTTACTTTTCTGGAATACCTAGGTTCCAAAATCCTGATTTTCACCTCAAAGAATATAATAATCTAATCTAATCATTGATTTATTTTATTATTCTCAATCAAAAATATAAAATTATAAAATATGATTACTTTTCAAAGGCCTTTTATTTATTCAACAAATATTTATTAATTACATAGCTATTATATATCAAGCAATGTTCTAGGCCCTAGAGATACAGTAATGAACACAATGCCATCTTCGGCCGCGTGGAGCATATATTCTAGTGAGGTCATCAGTAAAGTAGGTGTGTGCTGTGCTGGTGCTCAGTCGCTCAGGCGTGTCTGACTCTTTGCGGCCCCATGAACTGTAGCCCACCAGGCTCCTCTGTCCATGGGATGGGCATGGGTTGCCATGCCCTCCTCCAGGGGATCTTCCCAACCCAGGAATGGAACTCAGCTCTCCTGCATTGCAAGTGGATTCTTTACCAGCTGAGCCACCAGGAAAGCCCAAGAATCCTGGAGTGGGGAGCCTACCTCTTCTCCAGGGATTGAACTGGGTCCCCTGCATTACAGGTGGATTCTTTACCAGCTGAGCTACCTGGGAAGCCCCAAACATGTATATATGTGCCTGGATACACATGGGAAGCCCAAAATATGTATATGTAAATATACATATATGTATGTATTGATTCTGTCAATTTGACTCGATCACAGGGTGCCAAGATACTGGGCAAATATTCTTATGTGTCTGGGAGTGTTTCCAAATGAAGTTAGCACTTGACTGATGGACTCAGGAAAGTGCTTCTCCCTCCGCAACATGTATGAACACCATCCAGTGCATTGAATGCCTGAATAGAATGCAGCCCTTCCTCTGTGATTGCTTCAGCTGAGAGGTCAGTCTTCTGCCCTTGGAACTCCTGGTTCTCAGGCCTTTGGACTCAGGCTGAGTCTCACCGCAGGTTTCAGCTTGCAGATGTCGGATCACGGGAGGGAATAGGTAGAAAGGAGGGCAGGTTTGTGGTGTCTGTTTGCCTGCATATGTGCCCAGTCGCTCAACTGTGTCCAGCCTTCATCAAGCCTGTGGGCTGTGGTCTGCTCTGTCCAGAGGGTTTCCCAGGCAAAAATACAGCAGTGGGTTGCCACTTCCTCCTCCAGGGGACCTTCCGGACCCAGGAACCAAACCTGCGTCTCCTGCGCTGGCAGATGGATTTGTAACTGCTGAGCCGTCAGGGAAGCCCATAGCTGGGTTTACTGGTTCCGTTTCTGTAGAGACTAATACTGACTAATACCATGTATATATTGACATGAAAAACTAAGTCTGCGTAAGAAAATAGAGACTAAAGAGAAAGCTTTACTAGATAAAGTGTTCAGGATAGAGTCTCTGAGAAGCTGAGATGTGAGGAAGGACCCGACTCCACTGAGATAAGAATTATATGCAGATCCCAGAGCCTTTTCCCCCAAAAGGAAGAGTAAGGAGGAAACAGCAAAACAAAGCGGCCTGACACAGGAAATGACTGGCTTGTTCGAGGCCCAGCAGGCAGGCTGACACGCTTGGAACGTGTGAGCAAAAGAGAGAGTGGTAGGAGATGAGGTCTGAGAGGTGGCCGAGGCCAGGGCACCAGAGGGCCTTCGGGGTTCCTCTCGGTGTGATGGGAAACCGCTGGGCCACGACAGCAGGAGCACGACGCTGTTCACATGATGCTCATTTGGGGAGGAACGTGGCGGCCCCCGTCGAGGAGGCTGCTGGTGAGCCCAGGAGGCTCGGGTTGCAACGTGCTGACACAGATGGCGCCCTGGACACGGAGTGTGGACGTGAGGAGGGGAAGCAGGGGTCTTATCTGGACACTTTGTGAAGGAAGTGTGTGCCTGGACGGGTGATGCATTAGGCGTGGGTTGTGAGATGAAGAGAGGAATCAAAGGTGGGTCACTGAGGATTCTGACCTGAGCAGTTGGGTAAATGACGGGACCGTTTACCTCATTTCTCTCATTCTATCTTTTCAGTCCATCTTTGAGAAAAAGAATTGGTCAGTCAACTGAATAGAGTGGGAATGAATCTCAGCTAAGAAACTTAGAAATGTAAAAAATTCTTTCTACTTGGCCCCTTTCACCCTAACCATTTCTTCTATATGACTCCTGTTATTTTTCTTTCTTTTTTTTTCCCCTGAAAGTCTGTGATCTGTCATCTAGGGATTACTTGGGGTCAACTTGTTTTGTTGCTGTGAACCCACTGATGAGACTTGACAGACTGTTAGTCATACATATCCTGGTATGAACTGATCTGGCCAAGTGGTTTTCCTTGTCACATCAACCTATGAGTCGATGTTGAAGGAGGTGGTGATGCCCAGGTGATAGACTAAAAAGAAACATTTGAGATCCTGTGGTCCTTAGGTGATAAGCAGTTTGATGCGGAAAAATGAAATGTGAGCTTTGAAAGTCTAGAAGGCAGGATGAGGTCACTGCGATTCTAGAAGGTCAGGGAAGACACAGAGCCGCAAGAAAACAAACATGGAGTCAAAATGTTAACAGATGTTGCCACGGGCACGTGCTGTTGCCACACCAATGCGGAAATACTGCTCCAGAAGGGCAAACGTTAGCAAAAGTCCAGTGCGTGTTAGTTGCTCAGGTGTGTCCGACTCTTTGCCACGCCATGGACTATAGCCCGCCAGGCTCCTCTGTCCATGGGATTCTCCAGGCAAGAGTACCGGAGTGGGCTGCCGTTTCCTTCTCCAGGGGATCTTCCCGAACCTAGGTCTCCTGCATTGCAGAGAGTCTCTACCATCTGAGCCACCAGGAAAGTAAGTTCAGTACATTTTACAAGTATTTATTTTTTATATTTGTTAATAAACCCTTAATTAATATGTTTTTTCATTATATATGCTTCATTGGAAAGCCTTTAACAATTTTAGATTATGAAGGCAAGAGAAGGGGACAACAGAGGATGAGACAGTGGGATGGCATCGCCGACTCAGTAAACATGAGTTTGAGCAAACCCCAGGAGACAGAGAAGGACAGGGAAGCCTCGTGTGCTGCAGTCCATGGGGTCACAAAAAGTCAGACATGACTTAGTGACTGAACAACAAGGAAGCTAAAAATTTGCAGAGACGCAATAAAATGAACCCAATCAGAAAGCCAGATTTGCGGGGACTGTACTTGCAATAAAAAGAACCCAATTGGAAAGCCAGATTTGCAGGGACTGTACTTTCCAAATCAAAAGTAGACAAATAAAATCTGATAGGTGTGTAACTAAGAACAGTGGAGGAATACAGCTCTTGTCTTAAGCCTGTTTGATATTTCAGGGCAGACTGCAAGCCTTTACCAAGGCTTTATCTGGCAAATCTCCCCACTCTTCCCTGACAACTAGACTGATCCATCCGACTCTTCACTGGTTTTCAGGGAAATGGAACAAGGGCGCTGATGCTGTCTCTGGTTTAGCCTCTTGCTTATACTATTGCAGTGAGTGATCAAAGTCTTGACTGTTATTAATAATATCATTTTGGCTTCTTTTCTAAATCGCTACTCCATCACCTAGGAGATTGTCTTGCTCCAGCTCAGCTGAGCTCCTGACGGCGAGAGAAAATCTGAGTTCACAACTGCCCATGAAAATCTCAGCCCTTTCTGTTGCCCTGCCTAGTGAAGGACAGGGAAGGCAGGCATGCTGCAGTGCCTGGGATCACAAAGAGTCAGACACGACTGAGCAACTGACCAGCAACAAGCTTTGCAGGTGGTTCATTGGTAAAATAAACCCGTCAGTGCAGGAGACGCAGGACACACCGGTTCAATCCCTGGGTTGGAAGATCCCCTCAAGGAGGAAATGGCAACCCACTCCAGTATTCTTGTCTAGAGAATACCGAGGACAGAGGAGCCTGGTGGGCTACAGTCCATGGGGCTGCAAAGAGTCGGACACAACTGAGCAACTGAGCACACACATAAGCCTTCAGTTCAGTTCAGTCGCTCAGTCATGTCTGACTCTTTGCAACCCCATGAATCGCAGCACGCCAGGCCTCCCTGTCCATCACCAACTCCCGGAGTTCACTCAGGCTCACATCCATCGAGTCCGTGATGCCATCCAGCCATCTCATCCTCTGTCGTCCCCTTCTCCTCCTGCCCCCAATTCCCCCCAGCATCAGAGTCTTTTCCAATGAGTCAACTCTTCCCATGAGGTGGCCAAAGTACTGGAGTTTCAGCTTTAGTGTCATTCCTTCCAAAGAACACCCAGGGCTGATCTTCAGAATGGGCTGGTTGGGTCTCCTTGCAGTCCAAGGGACTCTCAAGAGTCTTCCCCAACACCACAGTTCAAAAGCGTCAATTCTTTGGCGCTCAGCCTTCTTCACATGAGCCTTACAACACAATAAAAATGCATGTCTGACTTGAGAGTGCTCAGTAACCTTCCCCCAAAGTTACTTTTTTCTCAATAAATCAGCTATTTCACAAACAGAATCACATTTTTACCCTTCTGTTACTAAATGGAACTTTCATTCATTTTCTTCTCTGACCCAGCAATAAATAGGTTCTCATAGATTTTAGCTGGGAGTTTATTTCAGCAGTAAGTCAGGGCCTGTATGGAATGAAGATTTTGTCTACTGTGGGCCTGGTGCAAAACTAAAAAGAGTTAAGACCCTAAAACTCAGAGGACTTAACTCTGAGCTGATTTGGTAATTAAGAGTAAGGTGATTAGGAAGACAGCGGGGCATGCCGTCTTGGTGGTTTATTTATTAATTTCATGCAATTTCCAGCAAGCGCCCTCCTACTACTGCTCCAAACCTGCCTCCTCCAACCCCACACAAACTTTTCTTGTTGAACTATAGGAATTCTGATTTCACCAGCTTCCTTCTTCCTGGAATCTACTTCCTATACAAACATTATACGGACTGATTGAGCATAGGGGTAGTAATGGCGTGTGACGTTCAAGGTAAGGTCATGAGTACAATGGAGCTTCCACCTTATTCCAGTCAATCTGGGCATGTAACTGCTGCATTACATGGATGCTCGAGCATCCCTGGGTTGGGTCCATGAGGCAGAGGACTGAGGCCTCCTGCAACTAGTCAGCAAGCAACTGGGCAGAGTCCTGGGAGTGAGCTGTCTTGGAAATCCCCCAGGCCTAGCCAAAGCTTCAGATGACTGCCTGTTGCCTGAAAGGTGAAACTTTTCAAGACAGAACCACCCAACTAATCCATAACCAGCTTTCTGACCCACATGTGTGAGATAATAAATATATATCATTGTTTACAGTTGCTAAATGTTGGGGATAATCTGTTATTCTCTATATTGCTATATACTCATGTATATAAAATAGCATGTTTCCTGTAGTCTGAATCCTGAACTCTGATGATTAATATTCTTTTCAATAAGCCATTTAACTCATTCCCAGTGGTATCCTTATGAGCTACTTCATTTACAGGGGATTAGCTTATTGCAGAAGACTACTGTGGTCTGAATAAAGTCAGAAGTCATTTTATCATACCATGCCTTTAGTTTTTCCAAAGTTTTGCTTTACGTCTTGTATTTTTATAGCTTTCTTGAAAAATTATAACTAACAATTTGCAACTTTCAAGAGAAATGTTCATTTCATCTAGAATTTCACACCTTTAAATATTGACCTCTATTTGCATTTTTCATGATATAATTAATGTGTTGTCACTGTATTCTTGTAAATTTTTATAAAGTTGGCATTTCTCAAACAAGTAGCTATTAGCAAAATGAATTTTTCTTACACTATTTTTTTAAACAATTTGTTCTTACTTTGGGGGAACGCAGAAGTAAACAAGTTGGCCTTATACTTTAAATAAAGTCTTGGTCCCATAAGATCTTTCTGATATTTCTAACATCAATTCTACTTTCTTGTAACACTATGTGATTTTTTTTTTCAAATTCTAGTGTGTAACTCAAACTTGATGTTTGCCAAAAGCTATCAAGAGCAACAAGAGTAATAACTAACATTTCTTGGCCAGCCAGGCACTGTGCTCTGTGCTGTTTATCTTTCGTTTCATTTACTCTTCATAACAATCCTGTGAGAAAGGTGCTGGTCATTAGTGCTCCCTTTTAGAAGCCACAAGAAGAGTGTTCTAAGAAGGGAACGGTCAGGAGCTCTGTCTCCTGGGGAACCAGGAATTAAGCTCAGCGGGCTTCCCTGGTAGCTCTGCTGGTAAAGAATCCACCTGCAGTGCGGGAGACCTTGGTTTGAACCCTGGGTCAGGAAAAATCACCTGGAGAAAGAAATGGCAACCCACGTCAGTATTCTTGCTTGGGAAATCCCATGGGCAGAGGACAGAGGAGCCTGGTGGGCTACAGTTCATGGGGTCACAAGAGCTGGACACGATTTAGTGATTAAACCACCACTAGGGCACTGGTTCCTGACACACCAATCCCAGGGCAAGTCTTGATTTCAGTGTGGGCATCAGTATGTTATGGACTAAATTGTGTTCCCCCTGAAATTAGTGTGGCAAAGGCTTAACCCCTCCCATGACTCTTTTTGGAGATAGCCTTTTAGGGAGGTAATTAAGTTGAAATGTGATCGTAAGGATGGGGCCTTCATCCAACAGGACTGGTGTCCTTATGAAAAGAGGAGAAGGGACTTCCCTGGTGGCCCAGTGGTTAAAACTCTGTGCTCCCACCACAGGGTGCATGGGTTCAATTCCTGGTTGGGGAACTAAGATCCCACAGGCTAGGCAGCCAAAAAAAAAAAAAAAAAAGAGGAGGAGGAGAGTTCAGAGCTCTCTCCCTCCCTGTGCAGAGACGAGGCCGTGTCAACAGCCTCCAGACCGTGAGAAAATAAATGTCTGTTGTTTAAGCCACCCAGCCTATGGTATTTTGTTACAACAGCCCAAGCAGACTAATAAACAGGATTTGCTTTCTCACTGTATCTTTCAGACACTCTTGGACGAACCTTGACTAGTAAACCACACCCTATTAATGCCGCTACATACCTTGCATAAAACTGATTATAATTAATTGCCTAGGCAGTGTCCTTTCAGGCTTCTTTATTCTTCAGTGCATTAAAATTCGCTACTCTCTCACACTAATATTACGTGTAGCACTGTAATTACCTAGCACATATTAGCGCTATTAATCATGTCACCCGTATCATTAAAACCAAAATGTTGTCATACAGTCTGCCTTCTTAGCTGTAGAAAATGAACAGCTAAACACAATATCAAGCTTTACAGCACTGAAATATTAATGTCCCTAATGCTTAAGTAAAAAAAGTTATTTGTTTTGCTGCATTGGGTCTCAGTTGCGGCATGTGGGCTGAGTCGCTGTGGCACACACGCCCAGCTGCCCTGCAGCAAGTGGGATCCCAGTCCCCTGACCAAGGACCATACTGCATCCCCCAGGCTAGAAGCTGGACTCCTAACCACTGGACCATCAGAGAAGTGCCCTTAAGGCTTAATTTTGAAATGAATTGTTTACGCCTCAGAGAAACCATCTAAGTATCCAGAGGCCTGTTTCTTGGAGTTCTGACTACTTGTGTGATTTGGGCTTGTTCCTGCTGGATCCTGACCTTACAGGATTCTCATCATTGTCTACCTCACAAGGTCTTGGCTAGAATCCTGTATCCTAAACTGTTCAATATCCTTCTGGCCTCAAAACACCTATCCTGATTTGCCTTCTGTCTGTCAAGCTTTTTCTCAGAGCCAGGAGAGCACAATCAGAAAATAATGATGGCCCTGGGTTTTAGTGTCAGCCAACCTGAATTTTAGTGATTTCTCCACCATTTAATAGAGCCAGTGCAGTCTGGCCAAGTTGCTTACATTCATGCATCTCAGCTCCTCATATGTGTAATGTGCTGGCAACTCTTCAATTTTTATGAGGAATAAATGAAATGAAATCCACTTAGCTAGGTGCCTGAAACATAATAAATATTCAATCACCCATAGTTATCATTATTAGCTGCTGATTAATCTGTTTCATGAGGCTTCCCTGATGGCTCAGTGGGTAATGAATCTGCCAGCAATGCAGGAGGTGCAGGAAACTTGGGTCCAATCCCAGGGTTGGGAAGATCCTCTGAAGAAGAAAATAGCAACCCACTCCAGTATTCTCTTCTGGGAAATCCCATGCACAGAGGAGCCTGGTGGGGTATGATCCTTGGGAACACAAAGAGTCAGACATGACTTAGCAACTGAGCATGCATGCAATTTGCTTTAGTCTTTGTAAATGGGTGCTACTGGCTCTAATGCTGGGGTTGTAGGTTACTCATCGCAAAAGAGAACCTCTGGCTGAAATGATTGAAAGTACGGAAATGATCAGGATTGAGAATTTTAGGGGCTGGGTAAGCCTGAAGTGGGATAAATGTGTGGAAGCAAGTAGCCTTTTTTTTCCCCAGCTCAAATTACACCAAAAGACAAACATCTATGTCACCTAAACAGAACAGGAGGTATCTCTTCAAGACAGTGATTTCATTTCCTTTGCATATATACCTAGAAGTGGGATTTCTGGGTTCCATAGTAGCTCTATTTCGTAATTTTTTGAGGAACCTCCATGCTATTTTTCTTAGTGACTGCACCAGTTTATAATCCCACCAATAGTGTATGAGCATTCCCTTTCCTCCACATCCTTGCCAGTATGCGTTATCTCTCATCTTTTTGATAATTCTGTCTAGTGTGAGGTGATATCCCTGTGGTTTTGATTTATATCTCCCTGATGATTAGTGATATTCAACACCAGTTTATAGATCTGTTGGTCATTCGTAGAGCCTCTTTATAAAAATGTCTATTCGGTTCTTTTGCTCAGTTTTAAAAATTTTTAAAATTTGTCTTTATGTATTACGGTATAGGGTGTAACTAGCAAACAATATTGTGGTAGTTTCAGGTGAACAGGGAAGAGACTCAGCCATACATACACATGTATCCGTTCTCCCCCAAACTCCCCTCCCACCCAGGCTGCTACACCACATTGAGCAGAGTTCCAGGCGCTGCAGTATGTCCGTGTTGGTGATCCATTTTGAATATAGCTGTGTGCACGTGTCCATCCCAAACTCCCTGATTACTCCTCCCTGTATCCTTTCTCCCAACCACCATAGACTTTTTCTTGGAGTCTGTGAGTCTGTTTCTGTTTTGTGAGTTCATCTGTATCATTTCTTTTTAGATTGTGTATATAAGGGATGTCATACAACATTTCTTCTTCTCTGTCCAACTAACCTCACTCTGTATGACACTCTTTGGGTCCATCCAAGTTGCTTTGCCTATTTTTAATTAGATTACTTGTTTTTGTTTTGTTTTGCTTCTGATACTGAATTATATGCATTCCTCATATATTTGGGATATCAACCCTATACAGTTAAGTCATCTGTAAATGTTTTCTCCTTCTCCTTAGGTTGCTTCTTCATTTCAATGACTATTGCCAAGATCTATTTCAAAAAGTTTTTTCTGTTTTCTTTCAGGAGTTTTATGGTTTCAGATCTTGCATTTAAGTCTTTAATCCATTTTGAGTTAATTTTGGTGAGTGATGTCTTCAAAATTCTCCATCATTTTTACCAGTCTTTTGGTAAACACTGAATGTTTAGTTTGAAAAAGACTATGTGTATAATTGGACCAAAATTGGACCAAATTAAATATGGGGGAGCAGAGTTAATGCTGTACTTAGTTGCTCAGTCATGTCTGACTCTTTGCGATCCAATGGACTATAGCCCATCAGGCTCCTCTTACCATGGGGATTCTGTAGGCATTACTGGAGTGGGTTGCCATGCCCTCCTCCAGGGGAATCTTCCCAACTCAGGGATCAAACCCAGGTCTCCCACATTGCAGGCAGATTCTTTAACATCTGAGCCATCAGGGAAGCCCATGAATATTGGAGTGGGTAGCCTATCCCTTCTTCAGGGGACTTTCTCGACCCTAGAATTGAACCAGGGTCTCCTGCATTGCAGGTGGATTCTTTATCAGCCAAGCTATCAGAGAAGCCCAGCAGAATTGGTATCTGTCAGTAAAAATGATAGAAAAGCAGATTAAATTAAATATGAGACTTTAAGTAGGAGAAAATTTTATAAACTCATTATCAAATAAAAATATAAATTGGAAAACTGCAGTCTATGAGAGGTCATCTATTTACCAAGGTTTGAGGAACAGAGTGAATCCGTTCTATGCAGAGGTGCCTTATACCAAAAGATTTGAAAGTCCTTCCAGAGGTGTTTATTGGGGACTACAGCGTGGATAGAACAACAGATACTCTCCTCCAGTCTGACTTTCTAATTCTTTATCAATAGCACACTGAAGGGTGCAGTTACTGAGTCCATAAAATACAGAAGGCCTGATTGCTGCCCACAGAAACCCAATACAGGATGGGCAACAGAGAAAGAAAACCATTTACGTACAGTGCATCTAGGGAACCATAGAATCTACAACACTACTTCTCAGAAGCGTTTCCCCAAATCTGTGATCTCCATGTACAAGAAAAAATATCTAAATACACATTTCCTTTAGAGAAAAAAGAACTTGTAATAATTTATGCTTATAAAACTAGAAAATATTTGCTGATTAGTGAAGCCAATTCAGATTCTAGTTAATCACAAAGAAAAATTATTAACCTGAGAAGATCTTGAGAATTTATTTGCAATTGACTTTTTTCTTTTATAAACAAGGCAAATTTTAAGTATTTATCTTGAACACTTAAAATGCTAAAATTAATCGGCAATGGTTACCAATTCCTATATCAACCAGCTGTTAATAACAGTCACAAATCATGTCATTTGTGTGCTAAACTTGTATCAAACATCACCAAACATTATTTTTAATTTATTGAGAAATTTGTAATTATTAGCTCCCTATTTGTAAGTGAGGAGCCAAAAGTTCAGGAATACTATACGACTTGCGAGCAGCCATGCAGAAAATGTGTGTGTGTGCGCTCAGTCCTGCTGACTTTTTGCGACCCCATGGACTGTGTAGCCCACCAGGCTCCTCTGTCCTTGGAATTTTCCAGGCAAGAAAACTGGAGTGGGTTGTCATTTCCTTCTCCAGGGGATCTTCCCCCGCAGGGATCAAGCCCTTCTTTCCTATGTCTCCTGCAAAATGACCAGCACTCATTAATTAGTATTGTTCCTTACATTAAAAGCATGAATATGTACCTTAATAGCTGACATCGATGCAATAAAGCCCTAACATTTTAGTTTATAAAAGATGATTCATGTGGCCACAGAAACAAAAGCAATTACTCGTTTTATCTGCTACTTTCCTTTTTGCAACGTCAACTTCTATCCTAATGAATCAACATACGTCTGTTAAAGTCCTGTTTTATGACAGTTTCACTGATAAGAGCAACTTTGAATTCTGCTGGAAACAATACCTGTACATTTGAATATAATGCTAACGTATCTGTACCACATTTGATAGAAAAGAAAGTTATTTCAAATGTGGTGTTATGTAATGCAGATAGGGAAGTTAAAATTGATTGGTTCTAAAATGAAATTTTATTGTTTTATTTGCTCTGCAAGATGAAAATCAATTTCTGTCAACTGTAGTTCAAGCTTTTATTTTAGGAAAATAGGAAATTGCAGAAGTGAGATTTTTTACCAGCAAGATTTTTTGGCTTTGTTATTTTAAAAAACCTGTTCTCCCCATGTTAGAGAAGCCCTTTGAGTGCATGTGTGCCAAGTCCCTTCAGTTGTGTTCAACTCTGTATGACCCTACGGACTGCAGCCCGCCGGGCTCCTCTGTCCATGGGGTTCTCCAGGCAAGAACACTGGAGTGGGTTGCCATGCCCTCCTCCGGGGGATCTTCCCGACCCAGGGATCAAACTTGCTTCTCCCGCCTTGGCGTGCAGGTTCTTTACCACTAGCACCACCTGGGGAGCCCCAGAGCAACTCCTTAAAACAGCAAATCACCTCAGGTCTCCCCTCCCATCCAGTCATTGGCTTACCTTCTTACTCAGAGTCAAATCCAAAGCCCTAACAAGTGGCCCTAAATCATCTCCCTGTGCTGTCCCCACGGACGCCTCTCCGTCCATTGCCACGCCCTCTAGTGTGTCCTGGAGGCTTTCTTGCTGTTTCTCCAGTACGCCAGACACAGGCACACCTGAGGACCTTTCCACTTGCAATGTGTTTTCCTTGGAAATGTCTCTGCACAGACATCTGTATGGCTGCTCTCTCAGTTCCCGTAAGAACCTGTCACTTTAAGAGTAAGGGCCTCCCTGGCCGCCCCGTGCACAGTAGCAGCCTCTGCCACAGTTATCATCCGTCCTACCTGTCTGGATTTACTCGCTGCTGCCTAGCATATCTCTGCATTCTTCATTTATGATCTGCCTCCTCAACTGCTGTGCAGTGTAAAATTATGGGAGCAGGGGCTTTTGCCATACCCCCAGTCCTTGTTAAAAGAAGGGATATGTGGGCATAGACATTGCTATCGTTTGAATGTTTGTGTCCCCCTAAAATTCATCTGTTGACATCTTAGCCTCTAAGGTGATGGGGGTAGCAGGGGGTCCCTGGGAGGTGGTGAGGCATGCAGAACCCCCAAGGGTGGGATTATGGCCTTAATAAAAGCAGCCCCACAGAACTCCCGCCCCCCTCCCACCATGGGGGAACACAGCAAGAAGTCGGCAATGTGTAACTAGACCCTGACCAGCCTGGCACCGTGGTCTTGGACTTGCAGCCTCCAAAACTGAGAAATACATTCCTGCTGTTCACAGGCTGCCCTGTCCGTGGCGTCTTGTTACAGCAGTTCAAATAGACTGAGACAGACATGTCTGCAGGGAGAATGCCGTGTGCAGATGAAGACAAAAGCCAGTGAAGCTGCTGTGTGCTGAGCAGCTCTAACGTTGCCAGCAGCCATCAGGCGCCACGGGGGAGGCATGAGATAGATTCTGTTCTGGAAGAGCCCTCGGAAGAATGAGTCCTGCCAACATTGTGGTCTTGGGTTTTTAGCCTTCAGAATGTATTGTGAATCAATACATTTCTATTGTTTGAGGCACTAAATTGATGGTACTTTGTTACAACAACCCTAACGAACTCATATATGCTGTTGACTAGTTTAACAAGAATTACTCATCTTCAGTTTCTTTGTCATAAGGACATGTCAGTGTGAAACCAAAAGTCCTCAAACCCTTGGGGTTTATTTTTTCAATTTAAAATGATTTTTTAAAACATTTAATGTTTATGTGCTCACTCAGCCGTGTCTGACTCTTTGTGACCCCAAGGACTGTAAGCCCACTAGGCTCCTCTGTCCATGGGATTTCCCAGGAAAGAATACTGGAGTGGGTTGCCATTACCTTCTCCAGGTTTAATGTTTATAAAAACCAGTAATAAAGGATGCTAAATTATATATTATAGAAAGTTAAAGAGGGAAGATTCATAAATGTGAGACCTATAAAATAAAAGAGAGGACAGAGAAATTGAAGAACATAAAACTGAATGGGAAAGATAAGTATATCAAAGACAAAAGACAAACCCAGATATGTCAAACCAGATACACAAAATGGAAAAGCAAGACATGCCCCCCAAACCACAGTCCTGTTTAAAGATGTAATAGAGACTTAAATATCCACTAGGTATAAAATAAGTTACAGCATATAATGTATAGCACAGGGAACATAGTCAATTTTTTATAATAACTTTGTATAGAGTATATCCTATAAAAATATCTAATTACCATATTATATACCTAAAACTAATATAGTAACTCAACTATACCAAATTAAAAATAAAAGACTTGAATATAAATCATATAGAGGAACAGAATTCCATTTTTGTAGCATTTACGTTTTTTTCATTGTTTGAACATCATAAAGATTTTATACTGCAGTGCATTTTTGCAACTAAAATGAAAAGCCAGGTCATTCCTCTTAAGTGATCAGTGGTCTCAACTTCTCTGCACATTAGAATTGCCTGAGGATATTTATAAGATCCCAAAGTCCAGGCCACAGCCTAGACCAACTAAATCACAATGCCTGAGGACAGAGCAATGGCTTCAGTAGTTTTTAAACCCTCCAGATGATTCTGAAGTACAGACGAGTTTAGGAACCACTGCTGGATGAAAATACCGCATTGGTGAAATAATGGAGGACCAGGTGTTCTTGGTCAAAATTTAAACTTCCTACTTCAATGAATATAATCATCCTCAAGTCCTACATTTCAGAAAATGCCTCCATATGACCAGGTTTTAATCAACTAGTTAATGCAAGTCCAGACAGGGCAGGAGGCCTAAGAAGAAGCATAAAGTGTGTGTGTAGTTGCTTTCTCATGCCCAACTCATCGTGACCCCATGGACTGTGGTCTGCCAGGCTCCTTTGTCCATGGAATTCTCCAGGCTAGAATTCTGGGGTGAGTTGCCATTTTATTCCCTAGGAGATCTGCTCAACCCAGGGACTGAACCCAGGTCTTCTGCATTGCAAGCAGGTTCTTTATGGTGTGAACCACCAGGGAAGCCCAAGAAGAAGCATGGTCTGAAATCATTATTATTATTATTTAGAGACATCAGGGGTTTATTGGGTAGGGGGTCTTGCAGTTCTGCAGCAAAATGTCCTGTCTGGGAGCAACACTCCAGCTTGTCTAGCTGATGGCAGCAGGCAGGGCTTGTTGGCAATCTTCACTCCTCAGGGAAGGAGGTTACCACTCATAGGAGGAACTGACATTAGGTTGGCTCATCAGGTATCCAGGAAAATAGGTATTAAGAAATAGAGTTGGCAGGGGGGATTATAGAGCAAGCAGTTCCAGAAGCTGGAATGAGGTCTATGCACAGGAACTGGAGGGAGAACACAGAAACCATACAAAGTGGAATGAGGCTCAGCGGCAGGGGGTGATCGAAGGCAACGGACAGTCCCCAGGCTTTGCTGGATGTTGGAATCAGCGGGCTCCTATGCCCCCAAGCATTCCGATCTCATTGGTACGTGGTGATCCCAAGGGCCTCCAGAGTTTTTAAGTCCCCCTGGCGATTCTAATGTGCCGCAAAATTTCAAAACCGCAGCTCTGGCTGTTTCAGGAATCCATTGGCCCTGCAGGCTGTTCAGTGTCCTCTGCGGTCAGGCAGCCTGGAACAGGTTGTCCAAGTGGCTGGGTGACCATCTTGGATGGGACAGTCGTGCTGCAGCTGAGCTTCCAGTGCGGTCCCTATGTCAGCTTGAAGGACAGGTTCACAGTCCTTTGATTACCAAGGCTTAAATGCCATAAGCAGCAGCTGTGAATTTACAACTCCAGAGTCCAAGAAATGTATGAGAATAAAAAATGTCTCATTACTTTCAGTTCAGCTCAGTTCAGTTTGGGACCCCACGGACTGCAGCATGCCACGCTTCCTTGTCCATCACCAACTCCCAGAGTTTACTCAAACTCATGTCCATAGAGTCAGTGATGTCATCCCATCCTCTGTCGTACCCTTCTCCTCCTGCCTTCTACCTTTCCCAGCATCAGGGTCTTTTCCAATGAGTCAGTCCTTCTCAAGAGCTGGCCAAACTATTGGAGTTTCAGCTTCAACATCAGTCCTTCCAAGGAATATTCAGGACTCATTTCCTTGAGGATTGACTGGTTGGATCTCCTTGCAGTTCAAGGGACTCTCAAGAGTCTCCTCCAATACCGCAATTCAAAGGCATCAATTCTTCGGTGCTCAGCGTTCTTTAAAGTTCAGCTCTCACGTAAATACATGACTACCGGAAAAACCATAGCTTTGACTAGATGGACCTTTGTTGGCAAAGTAATGTCTCTGCTTTTTAATATACTGTCTAGGTATATTAAAGCTATGACCAACTTAGCTTTTCTTCCAAGAGTCAAGCTTTTCTTCCAAGAGGCAAGCGTCTTTCAATTTTATGGCTGCAGTCACCATTCTCAGTGATTTTGGAGCCCCCCAAAATAAAGTCTGTCACTGTTTCCATTGTTTCCCCATCTATTTACTATAAAGTGATGGAACTGGATGCCATGATCTTAGTTTTCTGAATGTTGAGTTTTAAGCCAGCCTTTTTACTCTTCTCTTTCAGTTTCATCAAGAGGCTCTTTAGTTCTTTGCTTTCTGCCATAAGGGTGGTGTCATTTGCATATTTGAGGTTATTGATATTTCTCCTGGCAATTTGATTCCAGCTTGTGCTTCCTCCAGCCCAGCGTTTCTCATAACATACACTGCATATAAATCAAATAAGCAGGGCGACCAATATACAGCCGTAACATACTGCTTTCCTGATTCGGAACCAGTCTGCTGTTCCATGTCCAGTTCTAACTGTTGCTTCTTGACCTGCATACAGATTTCTCAGGAGGCAGGTCAGGTGGTCTGGTATTTCCATCTCTTGAAGAATTTTCCATGGTTTGTTGTGATCCACACAGTCCAAGGCTTTGGCATAGTCAGTAAAGCAGAAGTACATGTTTTTCTGGAACTCTCTTGCTTTTTCAATGATCCAGCGAATGTTGGCAATTTGATCTCTGGTTCCTCTGCCTTTTCTAAATCCAGCTTGAACATCTGGAAGTTCAAGGTTCACTTCCTGTTGAAGCATGGCTTGGAGCGTTTTGAGCATTACTTTGCTAGCATGTGAGATAGGCACAATTATTTGAGCATTCTTTGGCATTGCCTTTCTTTGGGATTGGAATGAAAACTGACCTTTTCCAGTCCTGTGGCTGCTGCTGAGTTTTCCATATTTTCTGGCATATTGAGTGCAGCACTTTCACAGCATCATCTTTTAGTATTGAAATACCTCAACTGGGATTCCATCACCTCCACTAGCTTTGTTCGTAGTGATGCTTCCTGAGGCCCACTTGACTTCACATTCCAGGATGTCTGGCTCTAGGTGAGTGATCACATCATCGTGATTATCTGGGTCATGAAGATCTTTTTCGTGTAGTTCTTCTGTACATTCCCATTTCTGTCCTTTATCGAGCCCATCTTGGCATGAAATGTTCCCTCGGTGTCTCTAATTTTCTTGAAGAGATCTCTAGTCTTTCCCATTCTGTTCTTTTCCTCTATTTCTTTGCCTTGATCACCAAAGAAGGCTTTCTTATCTCTCCTTACTATGCTTTGGAACTCTGCTTTCAAATGGGTATATCTTTCCTTTTCTCCGTTACCTTTAGTTTCTCTTCTTTTCTCAGCTATTTGTAAGGGCTCCTCAGACAACCATTTTGCATTTTTGCATTTCTTTTTCTTGGGGATGGTCTTGATCACTGCCTCCTGTACAATGTCATGAACCTGTGTCCATAGTTCTTCAGGCACTCTGTCTATCAGATCTAGTCCCTTAAATCTATTTCTCACTTCCACTGTATAATCATAAAGGATTTGATTTAGGTCATACTTGAATGGTCTAGTGGATTTCCCCACTTTCTTCAATTTAAGTCTGAATTTGGCAATAAGGAGTTCATGATCTGAGCCACAGTCAGCTCCCGGTCTTGTTTTTGCTGACTGTGTAGAGCTTCTCTATCTTTGGCTGCAAAGAATATAATCAATCTGATTTCAGTGTTGACCATCTGGTGATGTCCATGTGTAGAGTCTTCTCCTGTGTTGTTGGAAGAGGGTATTTGCTATGACCAGTGCATTCTCTTGGAAAAACTGTCAGCATTTGACCTGCTTCGTTTTGTATTCCAAGGCCAAATTTGCCTGTTACTCCAGGTATTTCTTGCCTTCCTACTTTTGCATTCCAGTCCCCTAGAATGAAAAGAACATCTTTTGGGGGTGTTAGTTCTAGAAGGTCTTCATAGAACCGTTCACCTTCAGCTTCTTCAGCATTACTGGTTGGGGCATAGGCTTGGATTACTGTGATATTGAATGGTTTGCCTTGGAAACGAACAGAGATCATTCTGTTGTTTTTGAGACTGCATCCAAGTACTACATTTCAGACTCTTTTGTTGACTATGATGACTACTCCTCTTCTTCTAAGATATTCCTGCCCACAGTAGTAGATATAATGGTCATCTGAGTTAAATTCACCCATCCCAGTGCATTTTAGTTCCCTGACTCCTAAAATTTCGACATTCACTCTTGCCATCTCCTGTTTACCACTTCCAATTTGCCTTGATTCATGGACCTAACATTCCAGGTTCCTATGCAATATTGCTCTTTACAGCATCGGACTTTACTTTCATCACCAGTCACATCCACAACCGGGTGTTGTTTTTGCTTTGGCTCCTTCCCTTCATTCTTTCTGGAGTTATTTCTCCACTGATCTTCAGTAGCATATTGGGCACCTACTATCCTGGGGAGTTCATCTTTCAGTGCCCTATCTTTTTGCCTTTTCATGCTGTTCATGGGGTTCTCAAAGCAAGAATACTAAAGTGGTTTGCCATTCTCTTCTCCAGTGGACCGCTTATAACTTTAGTTTCTTTAAAAAAAAATGAGGATTCTCTTCAGTGCTTCAGCTTCTTTAGGTAGAGAAACACCATTTCAGTCTTTCAAGGGATCCTTTCCCTAGACCCCAACATCGCACAGCCCATGGACAGAGGAGTCTGGCAGGCTACAGTCCATGGAGTCCTAAAGGACTGGATATGATTGAGTAGCTAACACAATGCACAACATTTCCCAAATTTCCAAGGATTCCTTCAAAAAGCAAACTAGCCTGAGAGGCTATCCTTCATCTTTTCATTGACAACGTCAGATAACCCCAATGCACATTATCCAAGTCCACACTTTTTCAAAAAAGAATGTGGGAATCATCTCATCCCAAAATTTTTTACAAATAGGTTATTATTGATTAAGAAATAAACATCTAATGAATCAATGAATTGCTTATTTGTTAAATTCATCAGGAATCAGGTTTGTTTGATCCCTCAGTTGGTCTTTGTGAACATTTATGACACATAAGAAATTTTCTAGAAATATCTTGCACTACCAAAGGATGACTTACACATGGAATTCTATTTTTAGCAATTTACAATCTAATTATTTTAACAGGAAGGAATAAAGTTGCCATTAGAAAGTAGTGATCAAAAAAAAAAAAAAAAAACCAAGGAACTCAGGGGTCAGAAAAGCAAGAGCATACAAGGGGGGCAGGAAAAGGGAACGAAGGGATCAGAAAGGCTTTATTGTGGAAAATGGCAGCTGAGCTAAACTTTTAAGAATGCCTATTTAATTTCACACTCTTTGTTCCATTTAGTTTCTGTAAAAGCCTAGTGTGATATTTGGAGCAAGAATTATTGCATCATCATCATCACAGTTTTCCAAGAGAAAACAAATAAAGACTTGAAGTGATCAGTTTACATGGGTGTTAACTGAGTGCTTCCCAGGTGGCAGTACCCAGAGCAGGAGACATTCGATCCTGACATGCACCCAGGAAATGGCACCCCACTCCAGCCTTCTTTCCAAGAGAACCCCACGGACAGAGGAGCATGCTGGGCTACAATCCATAGAGTCACAGAGTTGGACAGGACTGAGTGTCTGAGCAGTGGAAGCACGTATGATTCAGTCATTTTGCCGTAGAGCAGAAATCAACACAGCACTGTCAATTGACTATACCTCAATTAAAAAACACACAGAAAAACAAATTATCCAGTGTCAGAAGGCTTATCAGTGATAGACTTTGAACCTGAAATTCCATCCAGAGCTGAACTCTTTCCATTCAGCCATTTCAAGGACAGGACAGGGTGAAGCATGTTCAACGGCCCAAGATCAGCTTGAGAGGCAGTCGGTGGTCACATTCTCTTGACTACCTTCTCCAACAAACAGATGGTGTAAATTCTAGCCTGGAAGCCAAAAGACTCCAAACCCAAGAAGGGCTGATGTTTCAACTCAAGTTCAAAGGCAGCGAAAGCTGATGCCACCGGCTCAGGCAAGAAGTGTTCCCCTTTACTTGTCACTTTTGTGGCTGTTGCTGCTGCTGTTCTGTTCAGGTCTACAACTGATTGGACTGATTGAGGCCCACACATAATAGGGTTGCCAACCGGCTTTGATGGCATATGGGGATGTCTGTTGGAGTGTGAGGGGATGTGAGAAGCGAAGATTCAATTTCCTGCGGAGATATCCAGCTTTCAGAGTCCTTCAAGTCCTGACGGTAGTCCTTTGGGTCTGCCAGGGCTTCTGATGAGCAAATAAGATGCCAAAGTTGAAACAATGCACCCAGACCATGTGGAGAATTATACCTTCTCACCACGTGGCCGAGCTCCCAGTCACAGCCTGGGACAAGGCCACTGGGTCCTGACAGAGTCTAGCTTCCACTTAGAGCAGTTGATAGATTGCTTCATCAGTAGCTGACTTGGGGCTGTCTAAAGTATCCTAGCGGAGAAGGCAATGGCAAGCCACTCCAGTACTCTTGCCTGGAAAATCCCATGGATGGAGGAGCCTGGTGGGCTGCAGTCCATGGCGTCGCTGGGAGTCCGACATGACTGAGAGACTTCACTTTCACTCTTCACTTTCATGCATTGGAGAAGGAAATGGCAGCCCACTCCAGTGTTCTTGCCTGGAGAATCCCAGGGACGGGGGAGCCTGGTGGGCTGCCATCTCTGGGGTCGCACAGAGTCGGACACGACTGAAGCGACTCAGCAGCAGCAGCAGCAGCAGCAGCAGCAGCAGCAGCACACTACCCTAGATTATTAATTCCCAGGTGCAGAGTTTTTTGGCTGCTGATTTCCGAGCTTGTCCTGTGACACCTTCTGCTCAGGCAAGGCTTACCCTCTCTCCCCGATAACCTGGCTTTGACTGCATTTATTATCTGCATCTCAGCTCACAGGTATGTTGTCAGGCTCTGTTTGTAAAAAGGCCATACTCCAGTCACTCAAGCAACTTGCTGCACAACTAACTCTGACTGTGGGTGCTCTCAACCCCAGCACAGAGCAACACACCCGGGCCATAACAACAAACAGCTGACTGTTGTGGGAACTTTTCCCTTTATTATAGCCCTTTAGGTAGTTTACTGGGCTTCCCTGGTGGCTCAGACAGTAAAGAATCTGCCTGCAAGATGGGGGAGACCCAGGTTCAATCCCTGTGTTGGGAAGATCCCTTGGAGAAAGGAATGGCTACCCACTCCAGTATTCTTGCCTGGAGAGTCCCATGGACAGAGGAGCCTGGTGGGCTACAGTCCATGGGTCACAAAGATCCTATGTGGACACACCTGAGAGACTACTGCTACTACTACTCAGGCAGTTTATGGTTAATTAGCTCACTGTAGAAGAATGTGCTCAGTACTATGGTAATAAATATGAAAAATCACCTCGTGGGGCTTCAATTATGACCCATTATGTGATTACTTTTTAATCGACAATTTATCAAGTTGAGTGAAGAAGTGGGGCATCATAGCTCCCAAATGATAAAGCACAGTTAATTTTCAAAGGAAAATCTATTTAATTTTGTTTGTTTAATCATGCAAAGTTGGATTCTAATTCCTGCTGGAATATATCTTATAGGAAATATTTTCCTCTTGAAGGTCAGTTTCATTTGTAATTTTGTGATTCTTTTTGGTATTGAAAATCAAGTTTGATTTTTCTGCCTACTTTTCCAGAAACAAAGTTCCTTTTGAAGGCTGTGCTTTATCCTGGTCCGTATCTTGTTCCTTGGGGTAGAGGAAAAACACTTTTTAAATCTTTCTTTTATTTTATTGTACCTTCTACGTGGAAAAATCAATGAAGTGCTTCCTTGCTTTCAGTTTGAAATACAGTATTTTGCCCTTATTTCTTAATAGGATGCCTTATGCTGCTGCTGCTAAGTTGCTTCAGTCGTGTCCAACTCTGTGTGACCCCATGGACTGCAGCCCACCAGGCTCCTCCACCCCTGGGATTTTCCAGGCAAGAGTACTGGAGTGGGGTGCCATTGCCTTCTCTGAATAGGATGCCTTATAGTTGCCCTTTAATCTTTTCCTACTAAAATTGAAGACATTCAGCAAATATTTATGGAGTGACTAATATGTGCAAGGGACTTTGCCATGCACTTCAAGCCTTAACGAAAGAGAGGGACATTTTTATGTTTTCCAACTTCCAAGCCTTAGCATTCACCAAGTGTAACATAAAACCTATTAGATGTGCTATCAATGTTGGCCAGTTAATATTTATTGGAAATATTTGAAGAAGGAAAGTTTTTGATTATTAATACTTCGGAAATACAGAAAAGGACATGAATATTCCCCCTATTTTCAAAATCTTTTACCACTGTATCTGTATGTATTTTTGTCTACAGCAAATCTGAATTAGGTTGGTGCTTATATCCCCACTTACAAACCAACCAAAAAACCCAGAAAAGATGAACTGCTCGAATGAATGGCCCAGTCCTGGAGCAAGTGTGTTTTATGCTTTCTGGATGGAGGAAGGATTCTTAGTTTTTCAAAATCAAGTTTGATTTTTCTACCTGCCTTTCCAGAAACAAAGTTCCTTCTGAAGGTTGTGCTTCACCCTGGTCGGTATCAATCATGCCAGATTGCTCGCATCTTATTCAGCTGATGCACTTGGCATTTCCCCTGCGTCTGCTGCTTCTGTCTCCTCGCCATCTATGGACACCCCCAGCTGAAGGGACAGGGACACCGAAATCTGACGGTTTCAGAGCCTGCTCGTTGCTCTCCCACTGGCCTCCCACGACACACTGTTTGGGATGCGGTTCCTTTTGCTCAATAGGATCATTCCAGCATCCTCTTTCCTTCCCTGCTCTTTCTCTACACACAGGTGGTTTTCAGAAATTTCCAACTGCATTTCATTAGCAATGTCTTTTTAGGTAGAATCTGCACATAATTGGAATAAGAGGTTTTCTATCATGCTAACCAGTCAGTAACATGTGAGATTGCTTCAGTCTCCAGAATAATTTGAAAACCATTTAATACCACACTTTTATAATAACAAAATAAGATTAAGATAAGCCGTGGCCAAGAACGGCTCTGAGATAGAAGAGTGACTTGAAGTTGCAATGTCTAAGTCTTCTCACCTTTCTGCTGTGATGGTTTAGACAGCCATTGTCATTAGCCAGTATTTGCGATTGTTCTAAATGGTGCCATTTGGAGCCAAATTAGTTCTCTGCCACATCATCTCAATCAATGGAAGATAAAGTTTTGAAAAGAAAAAAATTCGAATGCCCCAAAGAATTACTAAAGGAAACCATTCTAATCCATTTAAAATCATCTCCAACTCGTGAAAATTGATTTTTCACCATATACATCCCTGGGAAAGGCATGCGGCACTTTTATCTGTTGATGGGCATTTTAATTAAAAACATCATTGACTCCACCATTGGCATTTTACCCAAAATATTAAGCCTATTAAAATAAAACATGTTATTAACATACAACATAAGGTAATAATACCATAGTTGGAATGCATGAGTTTAATTTGTATTTATCATTATCAGCAATTAGACTAAAGGGATAGTTAAAATCTGATTTGTTAGAGTATCTGCGATAAAAAAAAATAGCAAACCATTATCTCCTCTTCATTTTGGCAAAGCCATAAAATCTAGCCACAAATTAGCTTATATTAGGTATTACTCATTGTCACAAAGAAATTTATCAGGCAATTGCACTTAAATATTTCACATTTTACTTCAAATTGGAGCATATTCCAATTTATTGTCATAGTTTAAAGGCGCTGTTGAGGACAGACTCACAGCGAAAGAAAGTGAAAGTGAAAGTCGCTCAGTCCTGTTCTGTCCACGGGATTATCCGGGCCACAACACTGGAGTGGGCAGCCTCTCCCTCCTCCAGGGGATCTTCCCAACCCAGGGATT
Source organism: Capra hircus (assembly GCF_001704415.2). NCBI lineage: Eukaryota > Metazoa > Chordata > Mammalia > Artiodactyla > Bovidae > Capra > Capra hircus. The sequence goes on from NC_030831.1 coordinate 59,271,887, forward strand.
GAACCCAGGTCTCCTGCATTGCAGGCAGATTCTTTACCAGCTGAGCCACAATGGAAGCTCAAGAACACTGGAGTGGGTAGCCTCTCCCTTCTCCAGGGGATCTTCATGATCCCGGAATCGAACCAGGGTCTCCCACGTTAGAAGCAAAAGTAAAATTTCAAAATACCAATATTTTCACCTGGAGTTTTTAACACTTGTTAATTCTTAAAAGTCTATTAAACTCTCTGCAATCTCTTTTGCCAGAAAAATATATTTGGCCACAAGAACAGGTGAACATACACAAATATGTATGTATTTTATATCTATGAATCCTCAGATTAATAAGAATGCCTACTCTACAGAATATAAAGTTTTATCTGGGATAGTTGCTAAACAAGAATTATGCTCAAAAAGTTAACCAAAGTTTTGAAAAATGTCCAAACAGAGATACAAATAGAAATCAAGAATTTATTCAAAGCAAAGTTGATAACTTTTTATTTCTTAAAACATCACTTTACTTTTCTGTTGAGAAAGCATTCTTTTATTTTAAGCTTATTTAAAGATTTGTAAGTTTTCTTGGGTTTAACTAAATTTTAAAGCATTGAAAATAAAATTTACTTTGATTAAAGAAAGATATTGTTTTTAAGAGAATAGTTACTGGTTTACAATTCCCTATATATTAAATTGTAAGATGGGGGTTAGTTGTGGAATTTTAAAGCATTAGAAAATGAGATAGATCACTGACAAATATGGTTTTTGCCTCATAATTCTTTTTGTATTTCTGTTGTCAGCACAGATATTTACAGAGTAGGTCCACAAAGTTATTTGTGGCACTATATTATATTATGAATGAAAGTCTGATGGGTATCCACACATCTAGTATAACTAAACAGACTTTCTAGAGTTCTTACTAATGCACTGACATGTTTTGTTATAGGTTTCAATCATTTGCAACAGAGAGTTCTTGTTCTTTTATGAAGAGGTGAGCTCTTCATGAACGTCTCATCTGCCCCTTGCTAAATCTTTGGCCTTTGTAACACTAAAATGTAGTTTATGTGAGGTCCTTCTTTTGTGGCAGGCTGGGTTGACTGTGTGGGAGAGCTGCTTGGCCCCTAGTTAGCTGGTTTGCAGACTCTGCCTTGTGCGGAGGCTGCTGTTTAGCAGGACCTGGTCACAAGGTGGCTGGCTGCAGAATCCTAGGGGACCCAGGGACTAGTGCTGGCTCACAGGTGGGCAGAGTTACTGTCTTGAAGACTCTGTTGCCCACTCACTGGCAGGTGAAACCAGATCCTGGAATTAGTGCTGGGCTACTGGCAGGCACGGTGCTTCCCAGGTGGCTTGGTGGTAGAGAATTCCCTTGCAATGTGGTAAAGAATTCCCCCTCATTGGTAGAATTCCCCTGACCCAGGTTCGATCCCTGGGTCAGGAAGATCTCCTGGAGGAGGAAATGGCTACTCACTCCAGTACTCTTGCCTGGCAAATCCCATGGACAGAGGAGCCTGGCTGGCTACAGTCCATGGGGTCGCACAGAGTCGGACATGGCTGAAGCGACTTAGCAGCAGCAGCAGCAGCAAGCAACTAAAAAGCGACCACAAAACTGGTAGGCAGTCGGGTCCTGGGGGCTGATGTGCAGGGTCCAGGGATCCCAGAGCCTGCTTCAGATGGCTGATGGTGGGCACTGGCTCCTGACACTCTTGGGTATGGGGTCAGGTGTGTCCTGACATTGGGCTGCTAGTGGGCAGGGACGGGGCCCTGTTGGTTCCATGACTCGGGTGGTGCCTCCTGGTGTGTGAGGCTCTGCTAGAGGCTGGTGCAGTCCTGGCGGGAGGGGCCTGTGCCCGTCCACTAGTAGGTGGAGCTGGGTCTTGGCCCCAGGCCCTGTCTAGGGGCGTGTCCAGAGGTGGCTGCCAGGCTCCCTAGTCTATAGACAGCCTGTGTCCTGATGGGTTGGGCTGTGTCCCCTCCCAGTTAGGCGTTTGTCCTGAGGCGTCCCAGCAGGCTTCCCAGGGGGCTCAGTGCTGAAGAACCTACCCGCCAGTGCAGGAGACACAGGTTCGATCCCTGGGTCGGGAAGATCCCCTGGAGGAGGGCATGGCAGCCCACTCCAGTACTCTTGCCTGGAGAATCCCATGGACAGAGGAGCCTGGTGGGGTTTGGTCAGTCCACGGGGTTGCAGAGTTGGACAGGACCTAGCGAGTGAGCAAGCTCGCCCACCTTCCTGTGCCCAAGCTCGCAGGCTGTTGGTGGAGCGGGATCTTGGTGCTAACGAAGCAATCGCTCAGCGGCCAGGAGTGTTTACAGTGAATCTTCCTCAGTGAGTCTGCTCCTGCGTCTTCGTCCCCAGGGTGAGCAGCAGCAGCATGCATTCCCCCTCACTCCTCCACCATTCCCACCTTCCCAGGAGATGCCCCAAGACCAGCAGGCAGGTCTTGCCCAGGCTTGGATCAAATCCCTGCTCTTGCCTTTGGTCTCGGGCGTGCCTGAGATTCTGAGGGCTCCCTTTAAGAGTTCAGTTCAGTTCAGTCGCTCAGTTGTGTCTGACTCTTTGTGACCCCATGAGTCACAGCACGCCAGGCCTCCCTGTCCATCACCAACTCCCGGAGTTCACTCAGACTCATGTCCATCGAGTCAGTGATGCCATCCAGCCATCTCATCCTCTGTCGTCCCCTTCTCCTCCTGCCCCCAATCCCTCCCAGCATCAGAGTCTTTTCCAATGAGTCAACTCTTCACATGAGGTGGCCAAAGTACGGGTGCTTCAGCTTTAGCATCATTCCTTCCAAAGAAATCCCAGGGTTGATCTCCTTTAGAATGGACTAGTTGGATCTCCTTGTAGTCCAAGGGACTGTCAAGAGTCTTCTCCAACACCACAGTTCAAAAGCATCAATTCTTCGGCACTCAGCCTTCTTCACGGTCCAACTCTTACATCCATCATGACCACAGGAAAAACCATAGCCTTGACTAGATGGACCTTAGTCGGCAAAGTAATGCCTCTGCTTTTGAATATGCTGTCTAGGTTGCTCATAACTTTTCTTCCAAGGAGTAAGTGTCTTTTAATTTCATGGCTGCAATCACCATCTGCAGTGATTTTGGAGCCCCCCAAAATAAAGTCTGACACTGTTTCCACTGTTTCCCCATCTATTTCCCATGGAGTGATGGGACCGGATGCCATGATCTTCGTTTTCTAAAAGTTGAGCTTTAAGCCAACTTTTTCACTCTCCTCTTTCACTTTCATCAAGAGGCTTTTTAGTTCCTCTTTACTTTCTGCCATAAGGGTGGTGTCATCTGAATATATGAGGTGATTGATATTTCTCCCATCAATCTTGATTCCATCTTGTGTTTCTTCCAGTCCAGCATTTCTCATGATGGACTCTGCATATAAGTTAAATAAGCAGGGTGACAATATACAGCCTTGACGTACTCCTTTTCCTATTTGGAACCACTCTGTTGTTCCATGTCCAGTTCTAACTGTTGCTTCCTGACCTGCATACAGATTTCTCAAGAGGCAGGTGAGGTGGTCTGGTATTCCCATCTCTTTCAGAATTTTCCACAGTTTATTGTGATCCACACAGTCAAAGGCTTTGGCATAGTCAATAAAGCAGAAATAGATGTTTTTCTGGAACTCTCTTGCTTTTTCCATGATCCAGCGGATGTTGGCAATTTGATCTCTGGTTCCTCTGCCTTTTCTAAAACCAGCTTGAACATCAAGGAGCTCACGGTTCACGTATTGCTGAAGCCTGGCTTGGAGAATTTTGAGCATTACTTTACTAGCATGTGAGATGAGTGCAATTGTGCAGTAGTTTGAGCATTCTTTGGCATTACCTTTCTTTGAGATTGGAATGAAAACTGACCTTTTCCAGTCCTGTGGCCACTGCTGAGTTTTCCAAATTTGCTGGCATATTGAGTGCAGCACTTTCACAGCATCATCTTTCAGGATTTGAAATAGCTCTACTGGAATTCCATCACCTCCACTAGCTTTGTTCGTAGTGATGCTTTCTAAGGCCCACTAGACTTCACATTCCAGGATGTCTGGCTCTAGATGAGCAATCACACCATCGTGATTCTCCGGGTCGTGAAGATCCTTTTTGTACAGTTCTTGCCACCTCTTCTTAATATCTTCTGCTTCTGTTAGGTCCAGACAATTTTTGTCCTTTATCGAGCCCATCTTTGCATGAAATGTTCCCTTGGTATCTCTAATTTTCTTGAAGAGATCTCTAGTCTTTCCCATTCAGTTCTTTTCCTCTATTTCTTTGCATTGATCACTGAAGAAGGCTTTCTTATCTCTTCTTGCTATTCTTTGAAACTCTGCATTCAGATGCTTATATCTTTCCTTTTCTCCTTTGCTTTTCGCCTCTCTTCTTTTCACAGCTATTTGTAAGGCTTCCCCAGACAGCCATTTTGCTTTTTTGCATTTCTTATCCATGGGGATGGTTGATCCCTGTCTCCTGTACAATGTCACGAACCTCATTCCATAGTTCATCAGGCACTCTATCTGTCAGATCTAGGCCCTTAAATCTATTTCTCACTTCCACTGTATAATCATAAGGGATTTGATTAGGTCATACCTGAATGGTGTAGTGGTTTTCCCTACTTTCTTCAATTTCAGTCTGAATTTGGTAATAAGGAGTTCATGATCTAAGCCACAGTCAGCTTCTCATCTTGTTTTTGTTGACTGTATAGAGCTTCTCCATCTTTGGCTGCAAAGAATATAATCAGTCTGATTTCGGTGTTGACCATCTGGTGATGTCCATGTGTAGAGTCTTCTCTTGTGTTGTTGGAAGAGGGTGTTTGCTATGACCAGTGCATTTTCTTGGCAAAACTCTATTAGTCTTTGCCCTGCTTCATTCTGTATTCCAAGGCCAAATTTGCCTGTTACTCCAGGTGTTTCTTGACTTCCTACTTTTGCATTCCAGTCCCCTATAATGAAAAGGACATCTTTTTTGGGTGTTAGTTCTAAAAGGTCTTGTAGGTCTTCATAGAACCATTCAACTTCAGCTTCTTCAGCATTACTTGTTGGGGCATAGACTTGGATTACTGTGATACTGAATGGTTTGCTTTGGAAATGAACAGAGATCATTCTGTCATTTTTGAGATTGCATCCAAGTACTGCATTTCAGACTCTTCTGTTGACCATGATGGCTACTCCATAGATGGCAAGAGTGAACATCGACATTCTAGGAATCAGTGAACTAAGATGGACTGGAATGGGTGAATTTAACTCAGATGACCCTTTAAGAGTGAAGCCCCTTTTTCCCCTGTCCCGTGGGCTCCTGCAGAAAGGCACCACTGGCCTTCAAAGCCAAAGGGTCAGAGGGCTTGTCTTCCTGGTGCTGGACCCCCGGGCTGGGAAACCTGACTTGGGGCTCCGGACTCCCACTTCTACAGGAGAAACTTTGGACTAGAATTATTCTCCAGTGTGTGGGCTGCCCACCCTGGGGTTATGGGATTTGATTTTATGGAGAGTGAGGGCATAGCAACCCACCCCAGTCTTCTTGCCTGAAGAATCCCATGGACAGAGGAGCCTGGCGGGCTACAGTCCATGGGGTCACAAAGAGTTGGACACGACTAAGTGACTTGGCAGGAAAACACCTGCGTCCCTCCTCCCCACCTCCTGGTTCTTTCTTTATGTCTTTAGTTGTACAAGATCTTTTCTGGTGGGTGTCAGGTTTTTGTTTTTTTTTTTTTTTGCCTTCCATGGTTGTTCTGCAGGTAGTTGTGATTTTGGTGTGGTCGTGCTGGGAGGTGAGCTCAGGCCATTTTACTCTGCCCTCAGCTGATTTGAGGAATTCTGGATCTCAATGAAGAGTGTTGAAGTTCTCAAGTTAGTCTGAGGTGGATTCCACTGGAGCATGAATGCAGATCGAGGTTTTATAGTTTCTCTTTGAAGCTTTGCCAGATTTCTAATGCCAAGTGTTGCATCTTCTCAATACGATTTACAGAATTTAATAGCTTTGGACTGCTTATCATAGCTTTACATCTCTCACCCCAGTGTTGCAGAGTGAAAGTACCTACTTTTCCTTGGTATTGAGCTTGACTTTTGACTTCAGACAGATTTGTGTGCATTTCTATCATAAAACCTCAGTTAACTCAAAGGAACTGTTAACTTACAAGGTTGGCAAGTGGCAAATCAAATACTTTGAAAAGAATTAATGTTGAAGGTTACACTTTTGTTGACGTTTTTGCCCCAGTGTGTTTATTGATCTTTTCCAATAACTGATAATATTTACAAATATTTGGAGAAAACTAGTCTCTTAAACCTCAAATTTAGCCTCTTAAAACTGAAATAGAATGTGCATAAAATCTTCTTTAAGAAAAGTTCCTTAAGGAGACTTTTATGCTCTCCCTTGTTCCTGAAGCATTTAAAATATTTAAAAAATGTTTCAATGTTCATTCTCATGGAAATGAGTGTCACATTAATTACACGGGATTCAGATGATTAGAATGAGCACTGAGTGTGGCGTTATAAGGACTGGTTTTATGTCTTGGTTTCATAACCTAATTTTCTGAGACTTTTGGAAATAAATGGAAACCCTATGACCCTTAGTCTCATTATCTGTAAAACAAAATAGTAATAATACCCTGCCTACTTTACCACAATATCAATGGATCAAATTAAATAACTTGTATGAAAGCAAGTTATAATCAGTTTATAAGTTATAAGTTATAAACTTATAATCAATTATACACTATTGAAACTTCCAAGAAAAGAAAAACCTTTACTTCTGAATTCTTTAATTGTTTATGGTGTGCTTGCTGAAAAAAAGATATGATATTCACTATTGTGATATTGTCATTTATAAGAAAGATGTATTTGGTTTTTGCCCCCATTTGTGGTGAAGAGCTATAGAAACCTTTAGAATTTCAGAAGAGAGCACAATAGTTTGTTATGTTAATGAGGTCACTTTTTGATCCTACCTGAGGAAGGGATTGGTTACTTTGAGAACGAATCTCCTAATTAGACTGGAACTTTTAGACTCACCCCATGACTTCCCAGGAGGGGAGAGGCTGAGGTTGCAGCAACTGCAGATGGCCAGTGATGTAATCAATTATGCCTCCATAAAAGCCCTAAAGGATGGCGCTTGGTCAGCCTCTGGACTGGTGTTCACACAGGAGTCCTGGGAAAGTGGTGTAGGAAGGAGCTCCTACGTGCAGAGAAGCTCCATGCCCCATTCCCCATAGTTTGGTCCACGCATCTTTTCTATCTGGCTGTTCTTGAGTCACATCAGTTGTTCAGTCCAGTCACTCAGTCATGTCAGACTCTTTGCAACCCCAGGGACTGTAGCATGCCAGGCTTCCCTGTCCATCACCAAGGTTATCACTTGAGTTATATACCTTTATAATAAACCAGGGATGTAGTTAGCAACATTCAATGTTTCTCTGAGTTCTGTGAGAAACTTAACCCCAAGAAGAGCTCAAGGGAGCCCCTGGTTTATAGGCAGCTGACCAGAAGTACGGGTAACCTGAATTTGGAGACTTGTGTCTGAAGAACGGGAACAGGTAGCAGGAACCTCTGATGAGCAGTTGGTCGGAAGCACAGGCAGTAATCTGGGCTTGCAGCTGGCACCTGAGTGAGGGATGCAGCCTTGTCGGGTTGAACCCTTAAATCGTGAGATCTGATCTCTCTGGGTAGACAGCGTCAGGAAGAGTTGAGCTGAATTGTAGGACATCGAGTTGTAGGAGACCTACAGGCTAGATTATGCAGCATTGCTTGCTGTTGCTGGTGGAAACCCCTCCTCTTCACACAATTTAAATCCAGGAACTATATTTTATGCAAATAATGAAGATAAAAAATGACGAACAATTTAGTGAATGAATACAGACACCATTTGAGGTATTAGCATTATTACTAAAAAAAATTTTTGAAAGGCTATGTCTTTGATTTCAATTGTGACTAAAGTCCTTACTTTCTGAACATGTAGAAAGAACAGGGAGGGCTCCCCAAGTGGTGCAGAGGCAAAGACCTTGCCTGCCAATGCAGGAGACGCAAGAGACGCAGGTTCAGTCCCTAGATTGGGAAGATCCCCTGGAGAAGGAAACGGCAGCCTCCTCCAGTATTCTTGCCTGGGGAATTCCAAGGATAGAGGTCCCTGGTGGGTTACCGTCCACGGGGCTGCAAAGAGGTGAACCCGACTGATGCACGTGAGTGCAGAAAGAACAGGAAGGAAAGCCCAGCGCTCTCCATTAGCAGTGACTTGGAAGAGTCATCTTCCTCTTTGCTCCTCAATTTCTTCGTTTGTAAGAAGAGGGCTGTTTATAGTATATGCATACTATATTATAACATCTGATAAATGGGAGCAATTCAATTCTCTGTAATCACAAGCAAATGCAGTTCTAGCCCCCCCTTTTTCGTACTCTGCTAATCCCTTTCTGTAGAGTACTTTCTTTCCACTCATACAGTAAAGGTTCAGTTACCCTCAGACTTAATGGCCTAGACAGGGCAAAGAATATAAAGAACTGATAGAGATGGGAATAAAAGCAAACGTGTCCTAAGTAGGATTCACAGAATTTTCTGACACTCTTCACTTCCACAGCAAAATCTTGCAATGTGCTTCCCTGATACTGCATCACATTTGGAAGATTTTCAGTTACAGAACTGGATTAAAATAGGACTTTCTGAGTAACTACTAAGCTGGATGGCATCACTGACTCGATGGATGTGAGTCTGAGTGAACTCCGGGAGTTGGTGACGGACAGGGAGGCCTGGCGTGCTGCGATTCATGGGGTCACAAAGTCGGACACGACTGAGCGACTGAACTGAACTGAACTGAACTGAACTGAACTAAGTTATTTGGAAAATGTAATCAATACCAATGGGCTTCCCAGGTGGAGCTAGTGGTAAAGAACCCCCCTGCCATTGCAGGAGACATAAGAGACATGGGTTCGATCCCTGGATTCATGGCAACTCACTCCAGTATTCTTGCCTGGAGAATCCCATGGACAGAGGAGCCTGGCGGGCTACAGTCCCACATAACTCTAAGCCTGCTCACACAATCAATACCAATGTCTTATTTCTCAAATATTTAGGTTAATTTCTCTTTTACTAAGTTACTGAAATTAAGTTCTAAGTGTCTATGCTGTTGGGGTTGGGAAGATAAGATATTTTGCAGGATGAGCCCATTGGTTTAGCTTAACTGCAAAGAATCTGACCTCTCTTAATGTGTTTGCATGCTGGGAAGATGGGTAGGAAATGAATCGTCAATAATTATGTACATGTTTGCATTTGTGTTTGCTGACTGCATGTTGGCTGTGGGAATAAAAATTTTTCTAAGAGCTCTAAAATAAAGTAAAATTTTACTTTAAAGTTTTCCTTTAAGCATATTTTATAAAATTTTCCTTTAAGTATATTTTATAAAAAAAAAAAAAACACCAAAGAAATCACAATAGTTTATTTAGACTCCATCCTCCAAGGTGCTTCATAAAACAAGATGCTGCAGAGCTCTAATTACTTTCTAGAGCAACAGATAACATTCCCAACAGCGATCTCTATTGATTTAAAATTCTGATTTATAACCCTTGTGCTACCACTTTATTTTAGTTTTAATCTAAGACCTTTCAAATATTTCATAAAGTTTTAGCAACGCTTTAAATTCTCTGTAAGACACAACTTGCCAGATAGATTTTCTAGTATTTCCTTCTTCCTTTCCTCTCTCCCTTTCTTGCAATCCATGAAGTTTTTGGGTAAGTTCTGAGTCATAAAGAATACACCAGAGGGATGCCTCTTCTTTCCTTCTTGAGGGTCATTGCCTTCCTCCTTTTCTCCTTTCCTATCCTAAGAGTCTCCACCTACCTTCTTCATTTAATCCCTCCTACTTATTTATTCAGGTCACCCGGGGCTTGTTGATGCTGCACCTGGGATTTAGTTTCCTGACCAGGGATCGGACCCATCTGTTCCTTGGGAGTGCGGAGTCTTGGCCACTGGGCCACCAGGGAGGTCCCAAATCCTTTCTACTTTCTCCCTTTTTCCTTTCTTCTATTTTCCCAAGTGCTTTTAGCACTCGTAGGAGAGGAGTGGAGAGTGGCAAAGATTCAGCAAGGGTACTGATATAATTGGAAAAGCTCAGCAAGGGTACTGATACAATTGGAAAAGCTCTGCTGTTTAAGAGACAACTATGGAGCTCTTTGTGATTGCCTTTTCTCTTTGCTAATTCCCGGGTTAAGGTTTTTATTTTAATAACATTTTAGTTACTGAGATATTCTCTAAATTAAATCGCTGAGTGAATTTCCCTACAGACAAAAAGATGATGGGAGTCTTCAGGTCATGCCTGGCTTTCCTTGTACTTTGCAACGTGGACATGATCACATGGAGATTATCTCACGGGATTATTACGTTTTCCTCCCTCTCTCCTTCCCTTTCCCCCTTCCTCCCTTCCTTCCCATCCCCTTTCCCTTCTTCCCTTCCATCCTTCTTTTCCTTTGTTTTTTTGGATAGACTGTAGCCTAATGGATCCTTCTTCAAAGATGACATGTAAATTACAAACCCTACAATTAAAAACAATTTTTTTTCTTTTGGGTCCAGTGTTTTGTTAACTCACGTTAACTTTATAATGTTGTGGTAAATAGGCTTACTAAAATGGTAACAGAAAAATGATACAAAGCAATTACTAAATCAAATGTATTCCTTGCAATGTATTTTAATAGCTTTAAGAAAGAACACATTTGACTGATTAATAGAGTGAATATCCTGTTATAGCTATGAAACTTGCCATTTTCAAGGACAGCTTGATTAATGGTTATATTTGTAGATGTAGCTTTCCACAGCCTGAAAATATCAGCTATAATATTACATACATTACATCATCTAAGATTTTTCACCTTAAAATTTTCATGAATCAATTAACCTGCCTACCTACATCAAATAAAACATCATAAGTTTGTGATTATTAGCAAAAATAAAGTTGTCATTTCGAATTCAAGCATTGTCATAAAAGTCTGGGGGTACAATCAGTATCATTTTTAAAATAATGCTATTCTACTTTATAAGTAAACGTAATCAAATGTTTTTATAGCTGTTACTCTAAAGTTATTACCATTTTTATTTTTATGTGTTATAACTGACAAGCTACTTCTAAAGACTTTTTTTAAGAGAAGTTTTAGATTCCCAGTAAAACTGAGAGGAAGCACAGAGGTTTCTTGTTTGCTTCCTGTCCCTCGCCCCGACCCTCGCACGGCCTCGCCCATCAGCCTCCCCTAACACAGCAGCACCTTGGTTACAAGTGATGAGCCTCCACTGACGCATCCGAGCCACGCGAAGCCCTTACTTCACCTTAGAGTCATTCTCAGGGTTGTGCATTCTACGCTGCTGCTAAGTCGCTTCAGTCGTGTCCGACTCTGCGACCCCATAGACGGCAGCCCACCAGGCTCCCTGTCCCTGGGATTCTCTAGGCAAAAACACTGGAGTGGGTTGCCATTTCCTTCTCCAATGCATGAGAGTGAAAAGTGAAAGTAAAGTCCCTCAGTCGTGTCCAACTCTTCGCGACCCCATGGACTGCAGCCCACCAGGCTCCTCCGTCCATGGGATTGTCCAGGCAAGAGTACTGGAGTGGGGTGCCATTGCCTTCTCCATGGGTTTGAACAAATGCATAATGCCGTATACTCATCACAGAATCATGCAGAGTGTCTTCACTATCCTAAGAACCCTCTGTGCTCAGCCTGTTCATCCTTTCCTGCTCCCATCCTCACCTCCTGCCCAACCACCGATTTCTTTCTTTCTTTTTTTTTTTTTTACTATCGCTGTAGTTTTGCTTTATCCAGAATGTCATATAATGGTGATCACACAGCACGAAGCCTTTTCAGATCGGCTTCTTTCATTTAGAAACATGCATTTAAGTTTCCTCTGTGTCTTCTATGGTTCGGTAGCTCTTTTTCAGTGCTGAATAATGTTCATCTGGAAAAGGTCAATCCTCATCCCAATTCCCAAGAAGTATAGCACTACAGAATGTGCTAACCATTGGACAGCTGCACTCATCTCCCACGTTAGCAAGGTCCTGATTAAAATCTAGCATGCTAGGCTTCAGCAGCATGTGAAACAAGAACTTTCAAATGTCCAAGCTGGGTTTAGAAAAGGCAGAGGAACCAGAGATCAAATTGCCAACATTTGCTGGGTTGTAGAGAAAGCAAGGGAATTCCAGAAAAACATCTACCTCTGTTTCACTGACTACGCTAAAGACTTTGATGGTGTGGATCATAACAAACTGTGGAAAGCTGTTAAAGAGATGGGAATACCAGACCATCTTACCTGTCTCCTGAAAAAGCTGTATGTTGGTCAAGAAGAAACAGTTAGAACCCTGAACAACTGACTGGTTCGCGATTGAGAAAGGAGTGTGACAGGGCTGTCTGCTGGCACTCTGTTTGTTTCACCTCTATGCTGAGCACAATATGAGAAATGCTGGGCTGGACGAGTTACAGACTGGAATCAAGATAGGTGGGAAAAACGTCAGCAACCTCAGATATGCAGATGACACCACTCTTATGGCAGAAAGCAGAGAACTAAAGAGCCTCTTGATGAAAGTGAAAGAGGAGAGTGAAGAAGCTGGCTTAAAACTCAACATTCAAAAAATGAAGATCATGGTATCTGGTCCCATCACTTCATGGCAAATAGATGGGGAAGCAATGGAAACAGTGACAGATTTCATTTTCTTGGGCTCTTAAATTACTGCAGATAGTGACCGCAGCCATGAAATTAAAAGACGCTTGCTCCTTGGAAGAAAAGCTATGACCAACCTAGACAGCATATTAAAAAGCAGAGACATTACTTTGTCAATGAAAGTCCATCTAGTCAAAGGTATGGTTTTTCCAGTATTCATGTATGGATGTGAGAGTTGGACTATAAAGAAAGCTGAGCACCGAAGAATGGATGCTTTTGAACTGTAGTGTTGCAGAAGACTCTTGAGAGTCCCTTGGACTGCAAGGAGATCCAACCAGTCCATCCTAAAGGAAATCAGTCCTGAATATTCATTGGAAAGACTCATGCTGACGCTGAAACTCCAATACTTTGGCCACCTGATGAGCCAACTCATTAGAAAAGACCCTGATGCTGGGAAAGATTGAGGGCAGGAGGAGAAGGGGACAACAGAGGATGAGATGGTTGGATGGCATCACTAACTCTATGGACATGAGTCTGAGCAATCTCCGGGAGATGGTGATGGACAAGGAAGACGGGTGTGCTGCAGTCCATGGGGTCCCAAAGAGTTGGACACGACTGAGCAACTGAACACAACAACCCAATGACATCGTGACTGCTTCCAACTTTTGATGTTTGTGAATAAAGCTGCTGTAAATATCCACGTGGGCTTCTTAGTGGCTCAGTGGTAAGGAATCTGTGTGCTAATGCAGGAGGTTCAGGACGTGAGTCAGGATGGTCCCCTGTAGAAGGAAATGGCAACCCACTCCAGGATTCTTGCCTAGAAAATCCCATGGACAGAGGAGTGATGGGCTGTAGTCCATGGGGTCACAGAAGAGCTGGACACACCTGAGCACGCAGGAATATCCATGTGTCGGGTTTTGCATGGACACAAGTTTTTGTCTTCTTGGATAAATACCAAGAAGCAAGATTGCAGGGCTGTATGTTAAGAGTATGTTCAGTTTTATAATAAACTGTCTTCCAAAGTGGCTGTACCATTTTGTACCCCACTAGCAAGGCACAGACAGAGCAATAGATGGAGAATTCCATGTGTTTCTTAGAATAAGTAAGCGTCAATTAGAATATGACTTTACAAACTGGAAGCTAATAATACTTCCAGTTCTTGAAGTCAACTTGAAGAGCACAGGCCTAAGAATTTGATATCTTTATTCTCTTGGGAAGTCCTGGGAAAAGTGAGGATTTCTTGTGAAGTAAATGTTATAAGTCAGTTTTCCAGGAAAAAAGCTCATTGTCAGTACATTTTATTCTGCCTCTTTTATTTCAATCACTGGTGCTGTTTAGTCACTAAGCATGTCTGACTCATGAAACCCCATGGGCTATAGCTGGCCTGGCTCCTCTGTCCATGGGATTCTCTAAGCAAGAATACTGGGCTGCCATTTCCCACTCCAGAGGATCTTCCAGACCCAGGGATCTATCCTGCAACTCCAGAATAGGCAGGCAAATTCTTTACCACATAAATAATTCAATCGTATGTTTTCTTGAGACCATACATGAAAATTGGGGTACTACCATGCTTTTGAAGATCTACTCTATCAGGAGAGTAGATGTGCGTAAATAAACTGCAGATTTTTCAATGCCACCATGTCAAAAGTATTTTTCTCCAGTTATAAATTTTATCTATACATAAAGAGGGTTACCATGGTTGATATAAGAGGCAAAATTCACCAGAATTTTGAAAGGGGCAATTTCTTGCATTGAGGAACTGGACATAAAGGAACCTCAGCAAAGCAGGAAGGGAGGGAAAACCTTAAAACGGTGCAGTATTAGACACTTTAAGCTCTAACCCAGGCCCGGCCAGCTCAGCCGATACAGCAGGAGGTTTGAGACACTAACCAGGTGGTGCAAGAATTTTCCTGCCAATGCAGGAGACAGGAGAGGCGTGTGCTCGATCCCGGGGTCGGGAAGATCCCCTAGAATAGAGAATGACAAGCCGCTCCAGTATTCTTGCCTGAAAATCCCGGGGACGAGGAGCCGGGGGGCTACAGTCCATGGGGTCGCAAAGCGCCAGACGTGACTGAAGCGACTTAGTGCACGAACACTAGTGAAGACCGACGTGGACTTGCTTCATTTCACAGCCATGTTTATAAGCAACGACTGTCCTGCGGGTTTTCCTTCTCTTGCCTTCTCTGACCCTACAGGTAGCCGACGATGCAACAGCAAAGAGAGGAGGAGAGAAAAATGACCCGGGGAAAGAGACAGGAGAGACCGAGCCCGTCCTCCTCATTTACGGCAAGTGGGCTGGAATCAGAGGGAAGATGCGATCACTTAAATGAATTTGGAATATTTTGATTCTTGCACTATACTGAATGCAAAAATTATTGAACTGATCTCTTTTCTGAGTAGAAGCAAATGTATCACTTTTCTTAAAAGTAATGAATTCATGGACCCTGTGTTAAATTTCATTGATATAGCATGAAAAATCTACCTGCATAAAATTAATCTTAAGAGACAATGAGGGATGAAAAGAAAGTTTCATTGTCGCTTATTCCATGATCATGCTTACTCAATCAAATTATTGCACACATCCTAGATGGCAATTATAGAATGTAAATATAACCTCCTTGGCTGTCAGCTAAGAATACCTGAATTTACATGAAATGGAAAATAATTATATAAATCTTTACATATTTCAGGAAACAAAGGTGTTTTACTTACCGATTTTATTTTAAAGAAAAATGAGAAGGTAAACAGCTTACTAGTTTCTTTAAAAATGGTTAAGAGTTTTGCTAATATTAATATATTGCCCTTTTATATACTGATAATTCTATCTTGTTTTACAGATAGAATGATTGCTAAGTCATTTATCAAAAGAATTTTCAGGACAGCATCTTTAGAAAATGAAGTAAATGTTGATACAATAGCTCATTTGTGTAAAGATCCATCACTGATATGTGTTTGCTTTTGATGACTTTTTCTTTCAAATTTCCATTTCTGACTGTATATCTGAAATATGTTCTACTTGGGAGTGAAGTTTGTAGCACACACTTTATAAGAATATTAAATTTTTAAATGCAGCTGGAAGACCCATCTATTATTGTTAGTACTGAATAGCTCATGAATCAGGCTGCTGTTGACATTAGCAGCTAGCTATATGCAATCGGTCAGATCACATCACCCTCATGTGTCACCCCTGAAAGCAAAGCCTTCTTTATAATATAATGGTGTAATTAAAAAATTCTTTTAAAAAGCCTTTAAATTTTTTTTTGAAGTATAGTTGATTTACAATGCTATATTAATTTATGCTGTATGGCAAAGTGATTCATACACACACATATGTATATATATATCTCAGGAGAAGACTCTTGAGAGTCCCTTGGACTGCAAGGAGATCAAATGAGTCAATCCTAAAGGAAATCAACCCTGAATATTTATTGGAAGGACTGATGCTGAAGCTAAAGCTCCAATAATTTGGCCACCTGATCCAAAGAGCCAGCTCGTTGGAAAAGACTTTGATGCTGGGAAAGATTGCGGGCAGGAGGAGAAGGGATGACAGAAGATGAGATGGTTGGATGGCATCACTGACTCATGGACATGTGTTTGAGCAAGCAGCGGGAGACGGTGAAGGACAGGGAAGCCTGGCGTGCTGCAGGTCATGGCGTCACAGAGTCAGAAACAACTTAGCAGCTGAACAACAACAACAACAACAACAACACACACACACACACACACACACACACACACACACACACTCTTTCTCTCTTTTTCGTGTTCTCTTCCATTGCGGTTTATCGCAGGGCATTGCATGTAGCTCCCTGTGCTGGGCAGGAGGACCTTGCTGTTCATCTGCTCCTTACACAGCAGCTTGCCTCTCCCAAGCCCCGACTCCATCCTCCCCCGGCCCCCTCGCCCTTGGCAACGACAGTTCTGCTCCCTGTGTCTGAGTCTGCTTCTGTTCTGTAGCTAAGCTCAGTCACGTCATATTGTAGATTCCACATATAAGTGACATCACACGGTATTTGCTGCTTCTTGTGACTTATCTTCACCTGCGTGTGCTTAGTCACGTCCGACTCTTTGCGACCCGTGGACTGTAGCCCCCGCCAGACTCCTCTGTCCATGCAGTTTTCCAGGAAAGAATACTGGAGCGGGTTGTGGTTTCCTACCCCAGGGACTCTCGCTGGCCC
Source organism: Capra hircus (assembly GCF_001704415.2). NCBI lineage: Eukaryota > Metazoa > Chordata > Mammalia > Artiodactyla > Bovidae > Capra > Capra hircus. The sequence goes on from NC_030831.1 coordinate 59,288,624, forward strand.
AGGGGTCGAGCCCTCCCATGTCTCTTGTGTCCTCTGTGATGGCAGGTGGAGTCTTTACCACTAGCGCCCGGGAAGCCCCAACTTGACTTATATAATCATCTCCAGGTCCATCCATGTTGCTGCGAATGGCGTCGTTTCATTTTTTTTAAAGGCTGAGCAATACTTCATTGTGTATATGGACCACTTCTTTAACCACTCCCCAACTGATGGACATTTAGGCTGTTTCCGTGTCTTGGCTATTGTCAATAATGCAGCTATGAGCACAGTGGTCAGTGTATCCTTTTGAATCACAGTTTCGCTGGATCTATGCCCAACAGTGGGATTGCTGAAGCATACGGCAACTCTATTTTTAGTTTGGAAAAAAAAAAATTTAGTTATACGTCTATTGCTTGGATTATTCTGGATTGACTCCCAATTTGGGCTTTCATGCCAGTTTAAATTCTGTTAGTGAAAGATCAAAAAATTTCAAAACTTTATTTCATATTATTTTCTCTACGTGTGAAATCAAGATGAATTATTGAGCCCTTTCTCTGCATACCCACAGCTACATTTACTCTCCATCGTCTTCAGCAGGTAGTGTTTAGAAAAGCAGTCTCCCCAAGAAGGAAGATTTTTTTCCTCGTACAGCGTTGATATTTGTACCTAAAAGAGTGAACATGTTTTGTTCCTCTTCCAAGTTTGTCAGTACAAGTAGGACATGTATTAGCATGGAGCATTTTGTACTAAATTTTGTAGGTCACAATGCCCTTTTAATTTTTAAATACAGATTTTATTTTATTTCAGATCTGCCTTCTCGTATCATGTTTTCAAATATATGTACATTCTTTTACATTTGTTGAATTGTCTATTTTAAGGAAATCAAGTTTCCAAATATTTTTTCTCTTTTCTTTCTTCCTTTGGGAGTTGGTCTTGCATATCATTCAGTTTTCTTCTAGTTATTTTATTTTTAAAAATCTCTGGTTTTTTTCTTATTGTTTTGGTATGTTTTCGTAATTGTCATGCCACTTTCTTTCATTTTATTTATATTTTAGGAGCTCGACTGATGCTCTCTTCTGAATTTTTAAAACTTTTGGATACCAGAATTCACACTTTCGGGTATGAAGCGTGCCCCGTCTCTATGATAGATATACCACACGTACAGCATAGATGACCTAAGCTGTTGTTTCCTTCAGAGAAAGTCACCTCATTTTTTACTTTCTGACATTCTCACTTTCCTCTCTCACCGCCATTTATACTTTTCCCCAGGCTGAAGGGGAAAAATAGATAGAGAAAGCATACAATTGTCTTTTCTCCTGATTTGGGGATAGAATTGGGTATTTTCAGGATTGCCATCACTTCAGAATACCTTATGGACTAGGAGCAGCAGCAAGGAGCAGAAAGCTCTTGTTTGTGCCTATTAAACAGTTCAGCAAATAGTAACTCTAAAATGGGCCAGGTCATTGATGAACACAAATATACAAAGAATGACAATTACGTCTTAAACTTGATGTACTGCGTGAAAAAGTTAGGCCAACTGTTACATATATTTTATGCAATTGGCTGTTTTTCAAGTTTAATTAACACCTAAGTTGAATTTGAATCAACTCTCTAACAGCTCAACTTAATATATTTTAAATAAATTAAAAATAACTCAAGACTTAGTTCCCTCTATTGAAGAAGAAAATGCAAACTGAAAATAGAACAATCATGCTTGAAATAAAGAGCAAAGAAAGAAAGAAATCAGTGTTGATTAATGGTCATCTTTGTTATATAAGAGGTACTAAAACACAGGATAACTCACAGCAATTTCCCCTGAAGGTCTGCAAGCAGAAAAATCAATTTTCTTAGATCTGTCAAAGAAAAAAAGAGCTTTCATACCTAAATTGAAGAAGACAAGGATTATTTTTTACTTGAAAATTGCTGTAGATTTTTTTACAGTGGTAGAAAATATATTAATAATTAATATATATTAATTTCACCTGCTCTTTATATAAAAATCTTAAATGAGTACAACTTTGGTTATTTGCAATTCTTCATTTAACTACAGATCTATTTTATTTATGTATAATGTCTTACCTTAACTACTAATTTATTTTTATTTAAAAATCATTAAAGTTGTGTATTGTGACTGTTCAGATAAGAGGATGGTGATTGGAAAAGGGATGGTGAGTGACAGACAGGGAGAGAGAGAAGGCAAAACGGGAGAGGCAGAAAACAGCAAAGAAGCGAAGGGAAAGAGCAGAGATCAGAAGGAAAAAGAAGGGGCCTTTCCCCGTAAGGAAAAGCTAGAGGAAAAAGCCATCAAGTGCCAAACCTGTGTGTTTCCTCCATTCACGCTCTTTCAGCTGACACACATTTCTTGGGACCAGTTTGTTGACCTTAGAGGTTACAGCCACTTTTCTCTGTTAAACTCCCTTGGAATTGCCCCTGCGTAACCTGGCACCTTCAAGGTGATAATGCACAACACTTCCTCAGCGTGAAAACTTTCAGGCTTTCTAAACGCTGGACTTCGGGTCTAATCACATTGTTTCTTGGACGGTTTCTCCAGCCTGATTCTGGGAACAGTCATTCTCTGTCTCTGTTACTCTTGCGGCCTCCTTCGGAGTAAAGGGAAAATTTAGTTAACTGTAAATCAGTAACTGGTGCCTCTTTTCTTAGCAGTGTTTTTCTTTTTTCCTTCAAGGGCTATTAGTTTTGCTTCCCAACCCTGCCACCTTAGGGACTGGATTCTTAAGAGCTGCTTAGTATACAATTGGAGAAGGCAATGGCAGCCCACTCCAGTACTCTTGCCTGGAAAATCCCATGGACGGAGGAGCCTGGTGGGCTGCAGTCCATGGGGTTGGTGAGGGTTGGACACGACTGAGTGATTTCACTTTCACTTTTCACTTTCATGCATTGGAGAAGGAAATGGCAACCCACTCCAGTGTTCTTGCCTGGAGAACCCCAGGGACAGGGGAGCCTCATGGGCTGCCGTCTATGGGGTCGCGCAGAGTCGGACACGACTGAAGTGACTCAGCAGCAGCAACAAACAGAGTTAAGGGATTAGATCTGATAGACGGAGTGCCTGAAAGAGCTATGGATGGAGGTTTGTGACACTGTATAGGAGGCAGGGATCAAGACCATCCCCATGGAAAAGAAATGCAAAAAGGCAAAATGGTTGTCTGAGGAGGCTTTGAAAATAGCTGTGAAAAGAAGAGAAGTGAAAAGAAAAGGAGAAAAGGAAAGATATACCCATTTGAATGCAGAGTTCCAAACAGGAGAGATAAGAAAGACTTCCTCAGGGATCAGTGAAAAGAAATAGAGGAGAACAACAGAATGGGAAAGACTAGAGATCTCTTCAAGAAGATTAGAGATACCAAGGGAACATTTCATGCAAAGATGGGCTCAATAAAGGACAGAAATGGTATGGACCTAACAGAAGCAGAAGATATTAAGAAGAGGTGGCAAGAATACACTGAAGAACTGTATAAAAAAGATCTTTATGACCCAGATAACCACGATGGTGTGATCACTCACCTAGAACCAGACATCCTGGAATACGAAGTCAAGTGGGCTTTAGGAAACATCACTATGAGCAAAGCTAGTGGAAATGATCAAATTCCACTTGAGCTATTTCAAATCCTGAAAGATGATGCTGTGAAAGTGCTGCACTCAATATGCCAGCAAGTTTGGAAAACTCAGCAGTGGCCATAGGACTGGAAAAGGTCAGTTTTCATCCCAATCCCAAAGAAAGGCAATGCCAAAGAATGCTCAAACTACCGCACAATTGCACTCATCTCACATGCTAGTAAAGTAATGCTCAAAATTCTCCAAGCCAGGCTTCAGCAATATGTGAACTGTGAACTTCCAGATGTTCAAGCTGGATTTAGAAAAGTTTGAGGAACTTGAGATAAAATTGCCAACATCTGCTAGATCATGGAAAAAGCAAGAGAGTTCCAGAAAAACATCTACATCCGCTTTATTGACTATGCCAAAGTCTTTGTGTGGATCACGATAAACTGTGGAAAATTCTGAAAGAGATGGGAATACCAGTCCACCTGACCTGCCTCCTGAGAAATCTGTATAGTGGTCAGCAAACAACACTTAGAACTGGACATGGAATAGCAGACTGGTTCCAAATTTTGAAAAGAGTACATCAGGGCTGTATGTTTTTACCCTGCTTATTTAACTTCTATGCAGAGTACATCATGAGAAACACTGGTCTGGATGAAGCACAAGCTGGAATCAAGATTGCTGAGAGAAATATCAATAACCTCAGATATGCAGATGATACCACTCTATAGCAGAAAGCAAAGAAGAACTAAAGAGCCTCTTGATGAAAGTGAAAGAGGAGAGTGAAAAAATTGGCTTAAAACTCAGCATTCATAAGACTAAGATTATGGCATCTGGTCCCATCACTTCATAGCAAATAGATGGGGAAACAATGGAAACAGTGACAGACTTTATTTTTTGGGCTCCAAAATCACTGCAGATGATGACTGCAGCCATGAAATTAAAAGACGCTTGCTCCTTGGAAGAAAAGTTATGACCAACCTAGACAGCATATTAAAAAGCAGAGAAATTACTTTGCCAATTAAGGTCTGTCTAGTCAAAGCTTTAGTTTTTCCAGTAGTCATGTATGGATGTGAGATTTGGACTGTAAAGAAAGCTGAGCACCGAAGAATTGATGCTTTTAAACTGTGGTGTTGCAGAAGGCTCTTGATAGTCCCTTGAAATGCAAGAAGATCCAACCAGTCCATCCTAAAGGAAATCAGTCCTGAATATTCATTGGAAGGACTGATGCTGAAGCTGAAACTCCAATACTTTGACCACCTGATGCGAAGAGCTGACTCATTTGAAAAGACCCTGATGCTGGGAAAGATTGAAGGTGGAAGGAGAAGGGGATGACAGAGGATGAGATGGTTGGATGGCATCACCGACTCAATGGACATGAGTATGGGTAAACTCTGGGAGTTGTTGATGGACAGGGAAGCCTGGTGTGCTGCAATCCATGGGGTCACAAATAGTCAGACACGACTGAGCGACTGAACTGACCTAAACTGAACTGGAGAGGGAAAGTCCACTGTGATTTCTGCTGACTCACTTAACTTTTGTTTGAGTACCTTTGCTAGATTCATGGAACCCAGGGTGCCTATGGCATAGTTCACAGCACTAGGCAGTTCACAGAAAAATGGAGAGTGGGAATGAGTATATCATTGTATCAAATTTTCATGCTGTCTTCCAAAACAAAGCATAAAATATCAAAATCATATTTGTTATATTCTTATCCATCTGTACTGTCTCAGATCACTTAATACGTAGACCATTCAGTTATCAAACATTCAGGAAATAAGCTTGCTTTTGTCTAGGTCCTGGTATTCAAAATCATATAAGGCAGGATTCCTTTGCTGGAAGTATTCCAAAGGAAAAAAGAAAGTAGAATATTTCCCTAGTCTATTTGGGCTGCTATGAAAACTATCATAGACTGAATAATTCATAAATAACAGAAATTGAATTCTCACAGTTCTTGAGGCTGGAAGTCCAAGGTAAACACCCTGGCAGGTTAGGTGTCTCTTGGAAGCCTGCTTCCCGGCTGATGGATACATGTCTCTTCTGTGTGTCCTCACGTGGAAGAAAGGGAGAGGGTGCTGTATGCGGACATTTTTAAAGACATTCATCCCATTCACGAGGGCTATGCCTTCATGACCTAGTCACCTCCCAAGGACACCTCCTTTAAGTACCATCACACTGGGGTTTCAACATATGAACTCTGGGGAGACACAAACATTCAGTTCACAGCAAACACAGACTACAGAACAGAGTGTCTATGGCATTATCTAACCTCAGGCATTTTTTTTTCCCATCTGTAAGCTGCAAATATCTTAATAGCTTTCCATGGGAAATGAGTAGATTTATGAGTGAAAAAGTTGGCTTAAAGCTCAACATTCAGAAAACGAAGATCATGGCATCCAGTCCCATCACTTCATGGGAAATAGATGGAGAAACAGTGGAAACAGTGTCAGACTTTATTTGGGGGGGCTCCAAAATCACTGCAGATGGTGACTGCAGCCATGAAATTAAAAGACGCTTACTCCTTGGGAGAAAAGTTATGACCAACCTAGATAGCATATTCAAAAGTAGAGACGTTACTTTGCCGACTAAGGTCCGTCTAGTCAAGGCTATGGTTTTTCCAGTGGTCATGTATGGATGTGAGAGTTGGACTGTGAAGAAGGCTGAGCGCCAAAGAATTGATGCTTTTGAAGTGTGGTGTTGAGGAAGACTCTTGAGAGTCCCTTGGACTGCAAGGAGATCCAACCAGTCCATTCATGTTAATCAATGTAAATGGATATGGAAAAAGATATATTGTAGCTTTGATGTTAGCAACACTAGACTTTTGAGTTAATTACTTCTTTTGTTATATATCACTGCACTCCTCTTGTGTCCTTACTATGTAAGAATGTAACTTTATTTAGTGCTTTCTGAGAGTGGCACCAGACTTTGGGAAGATCAACACAAATAAGTCTTCTGGTTGACAAACCCTTATCAGAAAAAAGGCTGTAAAATGTTAATTGGCCCTTTTTGGCCAGAAGATGATGTAAATAACCTAAGAGTCGTGTATACAATTAGGTACGCAGAGAGAAAAGCCTGGTTTTGATAAGAGCCTGGGCTGCTAACACTGCATAATTTTGTATTACCCATTGATCTCTATGTACAAAAAAAGGTATAAAAGGCCTTTGTAGACAATAGGGGAGGGAGCCAGTCGCTGGACTGGTTTCACCCGTGTCTCCTCTTTACTCTAATTTCAGGCTGAATTCCCATCTGGAGCGGGGCGGCTCACCATGTGTACTTACTTGTCCCGGCTTTTAAGATCCACGTGAGAGGGAGCCCAAGGTGGGGCACCCCCCGATATTCAAGTGGGCGCCGGTGGCCGAACGTAGATGGTGCAAGCTCCTTGTCTGGAACTTTACTGGTCTTCCCCCGTAAGCTGTGTTATTCAGCCTTCTTTCTCCACTTAATTTTCCTACTACACTATTTCTTCCTAATCTAATCTTATATTAATAAATAACTAAGTTTTTTCCTCGCCAATTCTGTCCACCCTTCGAATTCCCTGGATCCACCAGGGCTGGACCCCAGCAACTGAGCGACTAAACTGAACTGAACCGAAGCCACCAAGTTTGTGATAATGTGTTCAAGTAACCATAGAAAATTAACACACATCTCATTTGCCGGAGGTGCATCAGATACCCATGCCTAGAGTACTCACTGTTGGGGGAGATAGGATTTTCTAAACAGGGTGAGGCCATCAAGAAGCATCTGGTCCCCTGATCTCTGAAAAAAATCTTGAAAGTGGGAAGAGAGGCTGTTGAAATGATACTAAACTTTGTCAGTTGAAGGTAAAGATGGGAAAGTATTAGATTTGACCACCTGAAGGCCAGTAACAATCTAGAGAAGAAATTCGGTGGGCAGTAGGAAATTGGCAGGTGGGTTATTTGCCACTGTGCCACCGGGAAAGCCCCCCCTCTACCTACCTACCTACCTCTGTATCCATCTGCATAGAAGTCAAGGTTTTAGAAGTCTAACATTTTTGTTTGTTGGTTTTCCTTTAATACAGGTCATAATTGAACTGCCTTTGTGTGTGTGTTTTATAGAAAGGAACACAGCCAGATGAGAACAAGAACAAGAGGCATGAAAGACGCAAGAGAAGGGCTGCTGGAGGCTAAAAATCCCCTCAAGAGATTGCATTAGATCCAATCTGCTCACATTTTTACTGAAAGAGTATGCTCCTGGGGAAGACCTGTAAAAGGGCAAGCTTTCATTTCAGAGGATAAGTAATGATCTTCTAAGTCATTTGTTTTACAAATTCAGATTTTTTTCGATAGTAGTTTTTCCTGAGACATAGATATTTCTATTCCATGATTCATTTATTTATAATTCCACTTGTGCCTAGCATCATTTTGGTGAAAGACATAGTTGAGAAGTTTGAGATTATACTGTCTACTAGAATTGGTGTTGATTTACTAAGTAAAAACTCTTAACTTTACGAAGAAAATCTCATGAGATTTTTGTTGTTGTTGTTGTTGCCATGGGACATTTATACTGAACTCTCCTTTGGTAAGATATTTTGGTCTTTCAGAAATTCAGCCTCTTGGATGCACTTTATGAGGCACCTTATATTGATGACCATCTCTTTGAGATGGCAATGGCCGGACAATTGAATTGGCCAAACTCCACGGTCCCTTGCTGCAACTGTAATTCTGTGAACTCTAGCAGCATTATCAACCAGTTTCTTAAACTCAAATTTCCTTTCAGATTTCATGAGGCAGATTTGCCTTGGAGTGTTGTTTCATGTTCATTGATTAAAATAATCTTGGGGTGAGGAATGGGGAATACATGCCTCACAAACAAGCTGAAAACACTTGCTGTGACCCACAAAACTCCCCATTCTTTCTTAGATGAGGAGGAAGTGAATAACCAGGGAGCAGAAGGTTTGTCACCAATCACCCAGCAACCCTACTGCGTTTCTCTTACCAACAGCTCTTTTCCCTAATCTCCAGAGCTCCTTTTCAAAACAATCTTCACTACTTTAGGGGCAGTCAAGCTATCTCTCAGCTGCTGACTTGCTTTTCAACTTTATAGAGATTATAGAGCCCCATGCACTGAGCTACTCAGATTTCCTTCTAGACATTAGAACTTGATTCTTCCCACTTTCTCTTTTCCTCTTTCCCATGTTATAATTTAAGACTGTAGTAATTGCATTTAAAATTTTCTGTATATCATGGTATTTTCAGTCCAGTTCAGTCTCTCAGTTGTGTCCGACTCTTTGCGACCCCATGGACTGCAGCACGCCAGGCTTCCCTGTCCTTCATCAACTCCCGGAGGTTAATCAAACTCATGTACATTGAGTCGGTGATGTGATCCAACCATCTCATACTCTGCCATCTCCTTCTCCTCCTGCCCTCAATCTTTCCCAGCATCAGGGTCTTTTCTAATGAGTTGGCTCATCAGGTGGCCAAAGTATTGCAGTTTCAGCTTCAGCATCAGTCCTTTCAATGAATATTCAGGACTGATTTCCTTTCAGGTGGACTGGTTGGATCTCCTTGCAGTCCAAGGGACTCTCAAGAGTCTTCTCCAAAAAGAATCAGTTCTTTGGCGCTCAGCTTTCTTTATGGTCCAACTCTCACATCCATACAGCACCACTGGAAAAACCATAGCTTGACTAGATGGACCTTTGTTGGCAAAGTGATGTCTCTGCTTTTTAATATGCTGTCTAGGTTGGTCATAGCTTTTCTTCCAAGGAGCAAGTGTCTTTTAATTCCATGGCTACAGTCACCATTTACAGTGATTTTGGAACTCCCCAAAAATAAAGAAATAAAAAAATTATTTTTAATTTAAAAATGATGTTTTAACAACCTCAAAAACGTTTCTGGATGGGGCAGACTGCCCCTGGTAGAGCTAGCCAATTCTTAGACCAGGCAAAGGACTCTGCTGTGAGCATGCTTTTGATCTGCAAGTGAACCAGGGCAGGGCTGTGTGTCCTCTGCCTGGCTGGTACACCCCAGAGACAGATATCCTGCCTCACTCACCCCAGGGCCAGGTACCAAGCAAGTTGACACCACCCCCAGGGCCCAGAGCCCACTGAAACTATTCCATCCAGCCAGTCCTAAACCATTACTCCACTCTCCCTAGCCTTTTTATCAGCAACCTCAGTAAAGGTCCTGAGCAAACTGCCACCCACGCTCCTGTCTTTTGCCTCCTGACCAAAACCTGATGTTCTTCCTGTGGCCTGGCATGGTAAGTTGTGCCTCTGTTCCTAGGGGAATTGCAACATCAATCTTTCATTTCAATAGTGTTGCCCTCTCAGAGTCATCCCTAGGTCACCGCTTTCAGTCAAGCCCCAAGTGCAAAGCAGAGGCATTTTGCTCTACTCTGAGAGTCGCCCCTTCGCGTTTGACCTGGGTCTCAGGCTCCCGCGCCTACTCAGGATATTTTGAGCGCTGCCTCTCCAACAGCATCCCAGGTGGCTCAGTGGTAAAGAATCCGCCTGCCACGCAGAAGACGTGGGTTCGATCCCTGGGTTGGAAGATCCCCTGGAGAAGGAACTGGGAACCCACTCCAGTATTCTCACTTGGGAAATCCCATGGACAGAGGAGCCTGTCAGGGTGTATGGTGCAAACCTGTGAGGTCGCAAAGAGTCAGACACAACTGAGCAAGCACACATGCCCACCATTCGTGATTGTTTGGCCATCTAACTGACTTTCCTCGCTTGAGTTCCTGGCAGGTTCCTGTAGATACCTCACTTTGGATGACTGCTGCTGGGGGCGTTTCTTAGGAGGAGTGACTGGGGGTTGGGCCTCAACAAAGGCAACACCGAGGAATAGGAGTCAGTGAGAGTTCTATTGAGTTGACTCTTCAATCCTGCTGAGTTGACATTCAAGCTTGTTGACTAGATAAAGGGTGTGGAAAAAAATGAGGAAAGGAAGGTTTGCTTTTCAGATAGCAATGAGCAGTTTTACGGGAACTGATTTCATTTTAAACAGTTACTCTACTGACATTTACTAATCATTGAGTGGAGTGTTGGTTTTCTCAAGAGAGACTGTATTCCTTTCACTTGCATATCGCAATAGTGGTTAAGAGCTCTGTATTACAGACAGTTGTTCAGTAAGGTTTGGGAACCCTACAATATTCTTATTCGTGCCTCGTACTGAAGCATAACACCATGTAGAGAGTTTCGCTTGAATTAAAGAACTTTTTGGTCCACTCAAAGTAAAGCCTTGGGCAATTCAGTACCTTTTGATAACCAAATGTGCTTGATAGCTTTTCCATGTGCCATTATTCCAGAGTTTCTTTTACTTCTTTTCTATGAAAACTTTACCAGTAGCACTGCCTAATACTCAGATCTGAAGCACATTCCTAGGTAGGCTTTTTTGGTTATCAGCCACACCTCTTATCTTTCCTACTGCAGTGAAATAAATTTCATTATGCCTAGGAATCCACTTCGTTTAGAAGCAAATATATCCACTGTTAAATTCAGGATTAAAGAAAACTATTTTGGTAACTTTTCAGGGCAATTTTCTAAGTCTGTTAAGTCGAGTCTGACTCTTTGCAACCCCAGGGACTATAGTCCGCCAGGTTCCTCTGTCCCTGGAATTTCCCAGGTAAGAATACTGGAGTGGGTTGCCATTCCCTTCTCTAGGGGATCTTCCCAAACCAGGGTCCGAGCCTGTGTCTCCTGCATTGGCAGGTAGGTTCTTCACCACTGAGCCACCTGGGAAGCCATCTACGTCTGAACTGGTATGTATTTGCCCTTAAACGAAAAGACTGCTTACAAAGCTGATATTTTGAAGTTGAGCAAACTTTTTTCTGTCATTCACAGATAAAAATATTAATAATAGATTTTGATTTATATAGTACCTCAGTTATTCTTGTATGGATATCTGTGTGGTGGTAGTTTAGTCAGTAGGTCATGTCTGACTCTTGCAACCCCATGGACTGTACCCTGCCAGGCTCCTCTGCCCATGGGATTCTCCAGGAAAGAACACTGGAATGGGTTGCCATTTCCTTCTCCAGGGGATCTTCCTAAGCCAGGAATCGAACCCATGTCTCCTGTGTTGCAGGCAGACTCTTTAACAACTGAGCTATGAGGGAAACCCTTTGAATCCTATAAAGCTGGTATAATTACAATTCTTTGCTGTTGTTCCTGAAGGAACACAAAGTTTGAGTAATATACTTATCCACGATTGCTTTCATAAAAAGCTACACTAGAGATCTAGAGCCTGCATCTTGATGTCTCTTAGCCACTGCCTCTTCCACTACATTCTTAGATGCAAAAGCACCATTTAAATTCTGAAATGCTTGGGGCTGTGTATATGTGTCTTTCCTTACCATATTTCTTATGATACATTTCTCCCACTGTATACATACAACTAGAGCACTTAAGGCCAGACTATTCCAAGCATACCCACTTACTCAGAACTAAAGGTTTATAAAATGAATATAGCATAAGATAATAAAGAATTAATTATCTATCAGTTCAGTTCAGTCTCTCAGTCATGTCTGACTCTTTGCAATCCCATGAATTGCAGCATGCCAGGAGTTCATCACCAACTCCCAGAGTTCACTCAAACTCACATCCATCAAGTCAGTGATGCCATCCAGCCATCTCATCCTCAGTCGTCCCCTTCTCCTCCTGCCCCCAGTCCCTCCCAGCATCAGAGTCTTCTCCAATGAGTCAACTCTTCGCATGAGGTGGCCAAAGTACTGGAGCTTCAGCTTTTGCATCATTCTTTCCAAAGAAATCCCAGGGCTTTTCTCCTTTAGAATGGACTAATTGGATCTCCTTGCAGTCCAAGGGACTCTCAAGAGTCTTCTCCAGCACCGCAGTTCAAAAGCATCAATTCTTCGGCTTTCTTCACAGTCCAACTCTAAGGCAGGAATCCCTTAGAAGAAATGGAGTAACCATCATGGTCAACAAAAGAGTCTGAAATGCAGTACTTGGATGCAATCTCAAAAATGACAGAATGATCTCTGTTTGTCTCCAAGGCAAACCATTCAATATCACAGTAATCCAATCTATGCCCCAACCAGTAACACTGAAGAAGCTGAAGTTGAATGGTTCTATGAAGACTTACAAGACCTTTTTGAACCAACACCCCCCCCCCCCAAAAAAAAAGATGGATCTCTATAAGAAATGTTAAATCAGCAATTTATATCTTTTCCTTAGAGAGATGCTTTTTAATGCTTTTCTTCATTCAAATTTTGTGTATTGGGATATGTAAACCAAACCAGATTAAAAACTGAAATTCCATAGTTGGCAAGGTAAGTCTGCAAATATGGTCTCTTCATGTTAAAATGAAGTAGAAACCCATTTCTGATTTGAACACCTTCTGGGTTATTTTTTCTAAGTTATTTACTTGGCTGCTCTAGGTCTCGGCTGTGGCACGTGGGATCTTTAGTTATGGCATGTGAGCGCTTAGTGTGGTGTGTGACATCTGGTTTCCTGGCCAGAGATCGAGCCTGGCCCCCTTGCCTTGGGAGCATGGTGTCTTAGCTACTGGACTACCAGGGAAGTTCCTTGCAGTGATCTATATCAGTGTTTGCCTTCCTTAGGATGCAAATTCAGTATTAGTATTGGAAATCGAGTAAGCTATAGTACACTTACTCAAGTCAGAATAAAGTAAAGCACTGTGGACTGAAGTCGGCTAAGCCGCAGATAATTACAGAGCTAGCAGTAGCACACAGTGAGCAGCAGTCATTTTAGTAAAAGAGGAAAAGGAAGAGCTATTTTGAGTTTAGGCATAAGGCTCTAAAGAAGTAGCCCACAGGTGGTACAGAACCTGGGAGACCTCTGGAATATTCTTTTGGTTTCCTAGGTTTTCTTTGATGTTGATTCTCTTCAGCTCTTCAACTGATCATAATAGACCAAGCTTCTGGTTTATACGAGGTGAAGCAGCCATTTCTGCTTTCATCCCTTAGATATCTTTGGCCATTTACTTGGCTTCAAAAAATTTAGACTGCTCAACTCTACGCTTCAATACTGCCATTTCTTGGTTCTGAGTGCTTTGGAAGTGGTCAATTCAGACACTCTTTCATAGAAGCTCTTTCCTGTAACAGTTTGCATGGTCAGTACTAGATTGGAAATCTAACACCTCTGCATAACACAGTGAGGAGAAATTCTTACATTACTATGAATTCAAATAAAAACGTAGGGCCGTGGAACAGAAAACAGTAGCAACATCTGTATCAAATGATTTTATCCACTCTAAAATGTCTTTTAGATATTTTCTATAAAAATTTTAAGATCCTGTTGGAAAAACTGAGTTATCTAATTTCTCTTCAGCAAGTGGCAGGATGAAATAATTGATATTTTCTAGGGCAATTTATTCCTAGTTTTCATAAGCTGTTTACACACTGTTACTCTTAAAAGACTGCATAATTCAGTGGTCCTTTAGGAAACTGCAAAGCCTGTGATGCTTAAACATATATCCATAAGAGTATTGACACTCCTCACACAAGAAGTGGAACCTAATTCCCCTCTCTTAAGTATCACTAGAATCAATGACTTGCCTGAAGTGAAGTAGTGAAGTGAAAAGTCTCCCAGTTGTTTCCGACTCTTTGCGACCCCAGGGACTGTAGCCCGCCTGGCTCCTCTGTCCATGGAATTCTCCAGGCAAGAATACTGGAGTGGGCTGCTATGCCCTCCTCCAGGGAATCTTCCCGACCCAGGTATCGAACCCTGGTCTCTTTCATTGCAGGCAGATTCTCTACCATCTGAGCCACCAGGGAAACCCATTGACTTGCCTATAACAAGTAAACTAAAGCAGAAGTGATGGTGTGTGAATTCTCAGACTAGGTCATCAAAGGCACTGGGCTTTGTCCTGGCCTCCTTTCATATCACTTGCTTTGGGAGAAGCCAGGTGCTGTGTCTCGGGTGGCCTTACGAAGGCTCATGCGGTGAGAAACGGAAGCCTTTAGCCAACATCTAGCAAGAAGCTGAGGCCTCCTGCCGATAGCCATGTGACTGAGCCATAGCAAGTGGACCCTTCAACTCCAGTCCAGTCTCCAGAAGATTCCTAATTTGATTTATGTTCTGACGGTGACCTCAGTAGATACTGAGCCACTCAGCTAAAGTGCTCCCAAACTCCCCATCAGCAAACACTTTGAGGTGATAAATGATCGTTGTTTTGAAGCTACTACTCCTTGGGTAATTTGTTACGTAACAACAGATAGCTAATACAAGTGCGGAGACTACTCTGTAATGGTAAAAATGTGTCTCTTCCAGCTAGAGTTTCACCTGAAAGAAAAATTTCGTACTTTAATAGGTGGTAATTTGATAGGTTGCAAACACTCTTGGTTTTTGTGCTTTGGAAAGGAAAAGGCTCCAGGGTCCCTGGCACTTCCTCCTACACTGGCACGGATGCGGTTATACTCCTTGTCCTCAGTCCTTAAATATCTGTGTGTTGCTAAGAAAGTTGCCTTTTATCAGAAACAGGATTTGAGTTGCGCATATTTGAGACGTTTTGTGAAGAAATGAGAGCAAAAATATGAAATTTGTTTACATTTGTGGTACGAATGTTCTAGCTTTCCCAGAAAAAGAAGTACCAAGTTTCTGTCAGAAGGGACTTCTTTTTTTGTAATTTTTTAAAGAGAAAAATAGAGCCTGCTTAGAACCATTTTCAGGTGAGATTTTTAAAATGATTTGGCCGAATGCCATATGTTTATAGGAAAAAACAATAGCAATAGTTCAAGGGCCTACATTCTCCTTTATAAATTCTGTTGAAAAACTACCATTTTAGCTAAGGTGCCATTGTTCTTGAGGAGATTAGCAAGCAAGTATGTATAAAAACTTTTCAACATAATGAAGCTTTTTGAGTATTAAAACTTTAGTTTCACTGCAGGGATAAGTCTGAAAGTGTTTAAAACATTTATTTGAAGGTCCTATTGTTTATATCTCTTTCCTTCGTTTCTTTCTTCCTTTCTCTCTCTTTCTTTCACATTAATGAGAAAGATCTTAGAGATGACTTGATTGCCATGAAGACAAGTGATGTGATGTATTTTCTATTGGAAATATTCTAAGTCACATGGGGCTTCCTTACGTGCCATGCATTCTTGCCTGGAGAATCCCATGGACAGAGGAGGCTGGCAGGCTGTAGGGTCCCAAAGAGTCGAACATGACTGCAGTCACTTAGCATAGCATACGCGCCATGTTAACAAAACAAGCTGCTATCAATTATTTTTTTTCTTTAAGATGTCATATATGTGCCACATTACAGTAACCTTTGTGGTTTTGAGTTTCCACTCAAGCCAAAGGCATAGCAACCTTCATTTAGAACTTGACCTTTCAGAATTAAAGTTTTGTTCTAATTTGGATTTTTTTCTCTTTCTGTCACAAAGTAATGGCTTGTTTTATCATGAAAGCTGAGAGAAGGATTAGTTTGGCAAATACTGTCTCCCTGGCTTCTGTGGGGTGCGTGTCTGACAGAAATAGTTGTTATTCGTGTGTGCGTTGAGATGAAGCGCTCCATCGCTTTCCTCAGTCTCTCAAAGTGGCCTTCAGTAAGGCTTTTGACCCATTTTGTTTCCTCCCTTTTGCTTCTTTGGGGATGACTTTCAGAAGTCACTGAAATTTGACTCAGTCTGCTCCGCTCGCTTTTACATGAATCACTGATTAGCTCAGATTAGTCAGTTGGTAAGTTTTCCCCAGAGCCATTCGCTTTTCTGGTAAACATTCATGACGCAGATGAGCCAGGTCTAACAGCCTCAGACCCGCCAGCTGAGGACTTTGAAACTGTGCCACTAAATACATTAATTTTTGAAAAACAAAAGTAACATGGTCTTTAAGAAAATATTATGTCTCTTTCTTTGAGATTAAGGATGAACCCCAGCTACCTCTGTCAGAGACGCTGTAATAATGTCCCAATTTGCCCTCAGATGACTGAGCAGTATATTCCACAGTTCATTATCTTTGCTTCTACGAGTTATCCTCAGAAACCTCACACAGCAAAACATTGGGAGGAATGTATTTTAAAAGGAGAACAAAAGACGACACTATGAAACAGTTCATGTTGAATGCATAAGATAAATACTGTGAAAAAGAAGGCCTAGAGCAAGTTATTGGCAGCAATATTTTAATGATGCATTTATTTAATAGAAATATCCATCATGATAGCTGATGCTTATGTTAGGTTATGATGTTTATCTTAAATTAAATTAGAATGGCATGAAACATATTTGCTTATTTCCTTTATTTACAGAAAGTAATTGGAGAAGATGCCCTCAGAGTCTTTTTGTTGCTCCACAAGAGAAATTCTTGGCAACTTAGCAGGGAGCAGGGTTATTCTTCCTTAGCAAACAGCTCTCCTGTAAATTGGATGTTATCAAACAGCTCATCAGTGGTTGTAAAGTAATTAACCTCCAATTAAAATAAATTTATATTAAAAAAGGAATGCATTTTCTTAAAAAAAAAGTCTAGGCTACTAGTCAGCAACCTTATTTAAACGTGTTTTAGTCCAACATTTAAATGAGCTATTCAACTTTAACTATCATTGATAAATAATGGAAATATTTACGTATGGAAGTTGACATTTTAGCATTCATAGATCACTATTTTATAGAAAGGAATACTATGAATAATATTTTAAATAATGCTTCCATCCCTGTATTCCTTTGCCCTCAAAAGTTCCTAGAAATTGGGATTTTGCTGGTGGTCCCACGACTGGGGCTCTGCGCCCCCAGTGAAGGGGCTCGGATTCAACCCCTGATCGGGGAGCTGGGTCCTGGATGCCACAGCAAGGGTCCCCTGGGCTGCAAGGACCCAGCGCAGTCAAGTAAGGAAATAAACGTTTAAACAAGGTTCCTAGGACTCAATCTTTAGCTCTAATAGCCAGTCTGTAACACCTTTGGCCTGCTATCCTTCTGTGGTCTTTCCATATGTCGCCATTTCAAACCTTTATCAAAATCTATGTCGAAACTGGTCGTCTTACTTTGGCAACAAATTGCAGAGTGTCTCCCTAATTCTTTTACACTCTGGGGAGTAGCTTGTCCATAAAAGCTTGAATTCATTTAAGGTACTAAATTCATTTAAGGTAACTTGTTGCTCCACAAGAGAAATTCTTGGCAACTTAACAGGGAGCAGGGTTATTCTTCCTTAGGGTTATTCTTTCTTATCAGAGTACATTAGTTTTTTTTAAAATATGAAAATAGACATACTTCTTTATAGAAACACAAATCAGGAAACTAAAAATTGCCGATGGTCATACGGTCCAGAGATGATCATTTCTCACCTTGTTTTGCCCTTTTATTTGCAATCCTTTCTTAAAGGTACCTATACAATTTATTATTAGAGAAAAAATAAGATTCTTTTAAACCATTGAATTCAAGACATGGTCAAACACTAGATACACTTTTTCATGTGCTACAGAGAAAGAAAACATTACCATTAAACTATTTTACAGTGCTTTTAAAATCACTTAAATGTTTTATTTTATACCTTTATTGAAAGAGCTTATTAGTTGGACACAACTAGTAGATATCATTTTATGACTTAACCTTTTTGTGCTTTTACACTAGGGAAAATATAAGAGAAATAAATTTGGTAAAACAGTTTTAAAACGTCTTCAAATGCCTAGTCCCACGTTTAAAATAGCTTTATTTTTTTCACATAATGCATTCTTTGTGCAGTTGAGGACATTGGTGATGAAACATATTTCCAAGACTTCGACTTTTGATAGGCCTGCACAAGCAATAACAACTATGTCATTGAAAGTGAAGTTGCTCAGTCGTATCTGACTCTTTGCGACCCCATGGACTGTAGCCTACCAGGCTCCTCCATCCATGGGATTTTCCAGTCTAGAATACTGGAGTGGGTTGCCATTTCCTTCTCCAGGAGATCTTTCCGACCCAGGGATTGAACCTGGGTCTTCCACATTGTAGGCAGACAATATAAACATATATATACACATACATACATACGGGGCCAGCCCTGGCTGGTGGTGATTATAAACTGTCTCTGGATTTCAGTTATACTAAATTATGAAAAGACATGTATCTCAGAGTTGACTAAATATGGTAACCACTGTAAATATTTGAAGAAATATACATAATCGAAATATTGGCAAGATTAGTAATTATTAATATTCATGGTGTATATATAAATTTATGTAGTCTACTTTCTCTATTATTAAATACTGAGGAACTTTTCAGTCTTTCCTTCCAGAAGTGATTCAGCAATGAGAATGCTTCTATATGCATGCCTTCAAATTGCTTCTAGAAAAGTGGCTCCAATTTACCGTTTTATTAGGAAAAATACTCATCCTCCATCAGGGACAATGAACATCTTCTAATCCTTGTCTTACTACTTTATATTTCTTTTAGAGTATCCCTTTGTACTGACGCTTGGTGCCATCCTTCCTAGTATGAAAAATTGATCTCTTTATGGAAAGTACAAAAGCCAACCAATCAATTTGTAGCTAATAGAAATGTTCAGTTGTTCCTCTTCACACTCAAGGGTATGAACCTTTTTCTTCCTTCCTTTTTCTTTCATTGTTTTTCTTTCTTTTACTTCTAGCTTTCCTGTACATCCTTTTCATCCCATAGAATCAGACATTAACGTATATTTAAGAAGCAGGTATTATTACAAGAATTTTTTCCCCACAAATATTTAAGAAAAGTGGTGAAAATTTTTTAAATGGAGTTAATTTTTATCAATACTATTATGCTTAAGACATGGCAAATGATTTTTTGGTAATTCTGAAATAAGTAAGAAGGTAGCTGTTGTCTAGGGCTGTTTGGTTGCCATGGAATTCTTCAGTTTCAGATGAAAGTGAAAGTCTTAGTCACTCAGTCGTGTTTGACTCTTCGCGACCCCCATGGACCACAGCCTGCCAGACTCCTCTGCCCATGGGATTCTCCAGGCAAGAATAATGGAGTGGGTTGCCGGGCCTTCCTCTAGAGGATCTTCCCCACCCAGGGATCGAACCTAGGTGCCCTGCATTGCAGGTGATCAAGGAGATCAAATCAGTCCATCCCAAAGGAAATCAGTCCTGAATATTCATTGGAAGGACTGATGCTGAAGCTGAAAGTCCAATACTTTGGCCACCTGATGGGAAGGACTGACTTATTTGAAAAGACCCTGATGCTGGGAAAGATTGAGGGCAGGAGGAGAAGGAGTTGACAGAGGATGAGATGGTTGGATGGCACCACCGACTCAATGGACATGAGTTTGAGCAAGCTCTGGGAGTTGGTGATGGACAGGGAAGCCTGTCATGCTTCAGTCCATGGGGTCACAAAGAGTCGAACCCAACTGAGTGACTGAACTGAAGGTAAGACTGTCTCTACAAATTGTCTCTATATTAATTGCAAATGACAGATAAACAATACACTTAGTGTACTGTACACAAACACACAGACACATCTCCCCCCACTCCAGTACTTGGCTCTGTTTTCAGAATCAGGGAAGGTGATAACACAGCAACCTGGGAGTATCACATACATTTCAAGTGGTAAAATGAATCCCTAAAGGCGTGTATACGTGGAGTACAACATTATAATCTGAAATAAATCACTGCGTAAACTCTGGCAAGTAAAGAATCGGGCACAATCTTTAGCGTGTGGGCTGTCGCCTCAGTTGTGTCTGACTCGCTGTGACCCTGTGGACTATAGCCTGCGAGGCTCCCCTGTCCCTGAGATTCTCCAGACAAGAAAACTATAACCATGTTGCTCAGAGTGAGAACTCTGGAGGTGGGTCTGGATTCAGATACAGGGTCAACCCTCAGTGACCCTGGGCATGACATTTGATCTGTTAAGGCCTCAGGCTTTTCACGTATGCAGAGACCGGGCCAGCATCCCAACAGGATAACTGGAAAGGTTTATTCTAATGTTTTACACACAGCACTCATTTCAGTGGCCTGTACATAAGAAATGTTCAACCGCTGTGTCTTAACAGAGTGATGGTTATATCATATTAATAATGGAAATACGGGGAGAGTGGAATGGGTGTCCCTTCTTTCTGAGGAAGGAAGCTTGTGTTACGTGTGGTGCTGATATATTTGCAGGGACTCTGTAGACCATGAGTGGTCCTACAAATGTGTACTTTGGAAATTCACAGAACCCCATTTCTGCTTTAGTTAGACATTCTGGCAGTATTCCAGACTTGTTTGCTTGGGGAAATGCTCACCTGATAACAAATGTAGTTGATCAAATAACCTATTCCTTACGTAAAAGACATGCACATGAGAACCTGGCTAGAAGATTGCTTAAATTAAAAAAAAAAAAAAACAAAAAACCACACCTTAAATTTCTTGCAGCAAAGCTATAAAAAAAAAAGTTGAAAGAAATGAAGTTATTGTTAACTGGTGGGAAAGTTGAGAAGGGATAGGTTGGGAGTTTGGGATTGACATGTACTCATTGGTGTGTTTAAAATAGGTAACCAACAAGGACCTACTGTATAGCAGAGGGACCTGTCCTCAATGTTTCATAATAATCTAAATGGGAAAAGTATTTAAAAAAGAATAAAAAATTAAAAACAGGACCAAGCTCTCGTTAGCGGTGCATGTGGGCTCAGTTGTGTCTGACTCTTTGCCACCCCGTGGACTGTAGCCCACAAGGCTCCTCTGTCCATGGGATTTCCCAGAAAGAATACTGGAGTGGGTTGCCATGCCCTCATCCAGGGGATCTTTCTGACCCAGGAATCAACCTCTTGTCTCCTGTGGCTCCTGCATTGTACGTGGATTCTTTACCACTGAGCCAGGTCTGTGGATATCAACAAATTGTCCTGATAAACCATGAAGATTCTCCATGGATGGAGGATTATTTTGTTTTTTTTTTCATCACTTGTAGCTCTTTTGCCATTAGGTCCAAATTTATTGCCTCAAGAAAGGAACAGCACAGACTGTCTAGGACATGGAAATAACTGCTCAGTGTTGAGTTTAAAAGCAACTTTGTAAAGTCTACAGTAGGGCGATCACCTTGACAGCCTAGATTACAAGAGAGGAAAAAAGGTTTCTCTTAATTGATTTTCATATGTCAATTCCAAGTGTAAATGAATCAGCATAGAGAAACTATGGAGTAGATAAGACGAGGATGTTACATGAGAGAAGTTTTTGCTACACTGGAAAAGAAAGTATTTCCTGTCCTGGGAGGACTAGCCTGAAAGATAGATTGAACAAACCAGGGGTCCTAAATCACCTAAGGGTATCCTAATTCTTACTCAAGAATCAAAATTTCTAGGGGAGAAGTGAAAAAGAAACATCCAGATCGGTTATGAGAAATACACAGTATTGCTGTTGGTGAACAATTTCTCTGGGTGTGGCTTCCTAGAGAAGTCCCGTGTTTCCTATGGCCCCATGCTCATTATGGTGTCCTGTGTTGCCTGGAAATGGGAGACCAGCTGGAGCAGGACCTGGAATCACGCAGTTGAGCATCACATATGTTCCCTCTCACTCAGCCTGGTTCTGAGAATGAAGTGAAGAGTCTCTAGCTTCCCGTGAGTGTGTGAGTTCTAGAAGAAGCAGGGACAGAGTCAGCCCAGGGATCTGAGAAGAGGGGACTGCTGTGTGCACGTGTGTGTGTCGGAGAGGGAGGGCATCTGCTGGTCTAGGGGTGCAGAACCAGAAATTGTGAGCCTGTGGTTGGCAGTGAGCAAGACAGCCTGGGCAGGCACACAAGGAGGGCATGGAGAATGAGAAGAGAAAAGTCCGATCCAGGACCCTGGAGAACACAAATGTGGAAGGGCTGCGAAGCCACACACAGGCGCTAAAGTTGTACAGGATTTAGACTTAATAGAAAGGGAGTGATAAAGAGTGACATGTCCTTCAATTAAGGGAGTTTCTTCATCATCTCACAAAAATTGAGCTTTTGTATTTTACTCCTAAACATGCATTAAAGAATCCTACAAGAAACAGCGTCGCAAAACCTGCTGATGGATTTACTCTGGGGAGATTGCTGAAGCTATTGACCGTTCTCTTTGTGAAAGACAACTTGAGAAAGCATTTTAGAGTAAGCACACAAAAGCATTATTATCTTGCCACCAGGAACCGACATATTTTCTCCTGACTCAAGAGGCATACTTGAGAGATTTTATTTTTCGGGTTCTTGTCATCTGATTTTATTAATTCATCTATTTTCTGTTATGGCAAAGTAAGGATACTGTTCATGTGATTCTCAAGGCAAGAATATCTGAGGTGGTTTGCCATTCCCTTCTCCAGTGGACCACGTTTTGTCAGAACTCTCCACCATGACCCGTCCGTCTTGGGTGGCCCCACACTCCGTGGCTTGCGGCTTCATTGAGTTTCACAAGGCAACCTGAGATGGTGGGATGGCATCACTGACTCAATGGACATGAGTTTGGGAGATAGTGAGACAAACTCTGGGAGATAGTGAAGGACAGGGAAGCCTGGCATGCTGCAGTTCACGGGATCACCAAGAGTCAGACCCGACTTAGCGACCGGACAATGACAAATTAAGGATAGTAGAAAGCTCATCCATCCTAATGCTTTTGGAAGTGTGACTTGAGACAGTTCATGTAAAGCACTTAGTGTAGTAATAGACACATTGTAAGTATTCAATTAATATTAACTACCGTATGCCTGTGTACAAAGTTATTTCATTCTGGTATTGGTTCAGAAATGCTCAGTAGATCATGGAAGGGAGTGAAAAAAATCATTATTACTGATAGAGGAGTTTTGATCTCTATAGGTAAGATATAAGAGGTCAACCCTACATTATAATCCCATCCCATGTTATTTTCATTGTTAAATCGACTGCTCTAAAGGCAGATGAAGCTCTGTTGCGTCCACGATTTTATAAATGCTAGGTTTAAATTTATAGCAAAGCCTTGGCTGGGAGCTTCACCGGGGATAAGAAATGGTTGCCAAATATTTCTGATTACGTCATGAGCTCTAAATAGCTTCTCCATCATAAATGACACCGTTTGCCTTGATACATCCCTCCTCTCACCTCGCCTACCTTGTGAGCAATGGCATGAGATTACGCAGTAGAGAGGCGTGTGATTTGTGGCTGTTTTCCTCTGTGAAATGTTAACAGGGCCATTAAATGATAGTGGCCTCATTTAATTCACAGACAACAAGAATACATTTGTCCTGGCTCCTCACACATATTTTTTCCCTGGGATTAGACTTTCACACAAGTGATTCACCTTATGTGACAATTTATCTGACAAAGAAGGACTGGTTTCCGGGAGGCTTGAGTCATGAGTTCCTTTGTTGGCTGAAGTGAACTTTCTGGCTTGGAGTTTGTTTCTATAATCCAGCTTTCTTTGCATTTCGCTTTGGTGGTTCTATCCTCCCATGTACTTTTCTGCTGGAAATAAACATGAGGGGAAAGAACCAGTCATCGTAGCTGGAGGAAGACAAAAGGGATGAAACTGGTGTCTGAGCAGCGGATTTCCCTGGATCTTGATCTCTTAACCTCTTCACTTTAATTAGATTTGATTGCTCCCTAGAGTCACTGGTCCCTTTCAGACAAATCAAGTTGATGGTCTTTTCTTTTTTTCACCACATCACACAGCATGTGGGATCTTAGTTTCTTGACCAGGGATCAGACCTGCATCCTCAGCACAGGAAGCATGGACTCTTAATCACTCAGCTGCCGGGGAGGTCCTGATCATCCTTCTCTTCTAGTTTGTGTTCTTTGGGTCCAGAACCTGGTGGATGGCCTTTTTTCTCGCTTCACCTCCCACCATCCATCATCACCTCCAGGTCATTGCTATTTAAACCTACTTCACAAACCCTGGCTCATACATTCATGGGTCATGCCTTCCCCACGCATCCCCGTGCCCACCGTCTCACTTTGTCATCCTGTGACCCTTTGGACATCTCCATTCATTCACTGAAGACTTTGGCCGTAGGTTCTGTCTGCACCTCCAGCCTATTTCCTGTCGACATCCGTGATGATGCCAATCTTACATTTTTGTTCATCCAGTTTGTTGGCCTCAGCTCCAGGGAATTTCTGTGCAGATTATATCACCCACCCTTTCTCATGGCCATGCACTTGGCTTTTTCTTTTTAATAAAAAATTTACACCTCTCAAATCTCAAATGCAAGCTTTCTTTTTCTCTTTGACTCCAAATTCTCACATTTCCAGCCCATGTACACAATTACGAACTCAAACTTCAACCTGACCTACAATTCTTTGATTCTTCAGACTTTCTCACTCTCAATTTTTATAGTCCTTTGCCTTTTAAGCTTTTTGTTGTTCTTGTTTGTTTTGTATTTCTGTTTTGGGTACCACTCAGTATGTTGATCCATCACTATAATCCTTCCCTTGAGAAAACTCACAACTCACTCCTCTGGAGTTCTGATGGTCATATTTGCCTTGCAACTCCCCCCCCTTTGATGAATTCAGTCACATGGTCTTTTTATGCCCACGCTTATTCAGTGGCATTCACTGGCTTAATTTCAAGTGTTAGATGTGAAGGATTAGTTGGACTCTCAGCCCTGCCAGATAATCCAATATTCTGTCCCTTATAAGCTAAGTTTTCTCACATCCCAAGCCAAGTACTGCAAACATTCTCCTCTCTCCTTAACCTCCTATTGCCATCTATTGGGTTATATTCAAACTTATGGTTTACTCATATACTAATGAAAAGGTGATTCATCATTACATGAAATCTCCTCTGTTTTCCTGCTTATCTTCAAAATTATTTGTATTTACAACTATGTTCCTTCTTTATCTTCTGATACAATTGAGGAGTTGATCTTCTTGTTTCAAAGGCCAGTCTTTAAGTGTATGTTCTGAAACTCACCTCCCCTCATCTTCTCAAGGCCTTTTACCCCTATACTCCCCCCTTTTTCTTCTGCAGGACCAGGGTTATGTGCTGGAGTCAGCGTGCAAATACTCTCTAAAATCTCTCCTGCTTAAACAAAGAAAATATCTACAAGCATACCTGCCTTTGCTCCAGATCTGCTTGCAGACATGGCTGTGAGTGGTAAAGAACCTGCCTATCAATGCAGGAGACGTGAGACACAGGTTCGATCCCTGGGTTGGGAAGATCCCCTGGAGGAGGGCATGGCAACCCACTCCAGTATTCTTGCCTGGAGAATCCCATGGACAGAGGAGTTTGGCAGGCTGCAGTCCATAAGGTTGCAAAGAGTCAGATGTAACTGAAGTGACTTAGCACTCACACACAGCAAGATCTCTCAGTAGAGTTGTTTACATGTGTGAACTACACTTCCCCACCCATGCTAGTTTGGGCCCTGCTCAATGACTCCACAATTTTTATAGGTGCCCTTTATCCAACTGAGGAACTTTGGTCCTATCACTAGTTTGTTGAATGCTTACAAGAGTTGTTGGATTTTGTGAAATGCGTTTTCTGCATTAGTTGGGATGCCCGTGTTTTTCGTCTTCATTCTGTTAGTACATCATGTTCTTTTGACCCCTACTTCCTCCTGGGGACCTTCTGTTTCATTTACAATCCATATCACCACACATCATTGGCTTGTGGGCAGAAATGGACAAGAAGGCTCCGTCGTGGCTGGGAGATGTCCGCTCACTCAGGTGAGCCGGGATGTCTAGGAGCCTAAGGCCCATGGCTTCAGCCCCCAGCTGCCTGCCCACCTGTCTTTCAATTTTATTTATGCTTGGGGTGTGTTTGGGGAGCCCTCTTCCAAGCTCCACACTTAAGCTTGCTCCTTCTTATTTTAGAACTCTGATCTTCTTTATGGTACAGGACAGTCTCTCTGAGGATGTGACATTTGAGCAGAGAGCTGAATGACGAGAAAGAACCACCATGGGAAGCTGTGGGAACAGATTCCCAGCTACAGCCACTTAGAGCTTTGTTCTAAGCTGAGCTTGGAGACGTTTCTTCCTGGGCACTCCCTCATACGCTCTGTGCTCTTCAAGCTTGGTTTGAGGGACCTTCTGGAATCAGTCCATTCAGAAAATGAAAACCTTTTTTGCCACCAGTGAAATGAAACTGCTGGTAGTTCTTTATTGTTTTTTAATCTCTAAGTCATATCCAACTCTTGGTGACCCTACGGACGGCGGCACATCAGGCTTCCTATCTCGCGGAGTCTATTTAAACTCATGTTCATCAAGTCGGTGACGCCATCCAACCATCTCATGCTCTGTCATCCCCATCTCCTCCTGCCCTCAATCTTTCCCGGCATCAGGGTCTTTTCCAATGAGTCAGCTCTTCGAATCAGGTGGCCAAACTATTGGAGCTTCAGCATCAGTCCTCCCAATGAATATTCAGGGTTGATCTCCTTTAGGATAGACTGGTTGGATCTCCTTGCAGTCCAAGGGACTCTCAGGACTCTCCTCCAGCGTCACGATTCGGAAGCATCAGCCCTTTCGCTGCCAGCCTTCTTTATGGTCCATAGGCTACTGGAAAAAACATTGTTTTGACTATTCGGAACTTTCTCAGCAAAGTGATGTAGTTCTTAGGCTTAAACATAAAAAAGGAGCATAGAGAGGGCAAAAGAGTAAGGAAATAATGTTAATTAAAGGAGAAATTAGGAGAATAATAAAAGGTGGAGGAGGGAGAGCAAGAGAGAGAGACCACACTGCGGAAAAGTGGCCGCCGGCAAGATGTCATATTGCAGGTGATGGCGGTCGAGTCCGGCTGGAAAGCTCCTCTTCTTCCTAAACAGACGTGAGAATTTTTTTAAAAAAGGAATTTTTTTTTTTTTTTTTTTGCCAGTTGAGTCTTTTACAGGTATGGAAAGAAATAAGTTCATTTATAATTTCTAAGCCAATGTTGTGGCATTCTTTCCAATTGAAAAAAGCAGTAAAAAAAAAGTCATTGTTGCTATGTGATTGTAAAATTTTCCAGCTTGCTGAGATTATTCTCATTTCAGTTTCCCTTTCTGATGAAAGCAATATCTTGAATCTAAGTTGTTCTCAGTCTGCTCAGCAGCTGATAAACAAAGAATAAAAAGGAAACAATTGAAAGACTAATTAATCAGAGTTAAATAACCAAAATTTGAACAAAGTTTATCAAAGCCTCTGCCTGTATAAAGAGAGAACTGAGGAAGAAAATCGACTGGAACTCTTGTGGCTTTTCAACCATTAATTTTCATGATTGTGTATTGCCTTTAACTTTCAAAAGTCTAAAATTTCTTATATCCAAAATCAGTGAAATAAGTAAGCTAAAGGCATACTCAGGACAATAGACTGAGCAAAACAAAACAAACACAACCCCCCCACTTTCTGATATTCGCAGAATCTTTAGATTTTAAGGTTGGAAGCACCTTGACTGTTTATTAATTTTTCCTTCAGGAAGTTTATGCTGTTTCTGAGATTGAAGCAATTATCTTCACACACTGTAACAAAATGCTTCTGGTCAATCTGCTCTCTTCCTAACTCTCCCCGCCATTTTGATCACGAATTCTATTGACCTAGAGAATGTTTGCGGAGAAGGCAATGGCACCCTACTCCAGTACTCTTGCCTGGAAAATCCCATGTACAGAGGAGCCTGATGGGCTGCAGTCCGTGGGGTAGCACAGAGTCAGACACGACTGAAGCGACTTAGCAGCAGCAGCAGAGAATGTTCGCAGTACTCATTTCCCGATACTGAACTTGCTTAAGTTCTCTGCTGCTGCTGCTGCTAAGTTGCTTTAGTCGTGTCCAACTCTGTGCGACCCCATAGACGGCAGCCCACCAGGCTCCCCGTCCCTGGGATTCTCCAGGCAAGAACACTGGAGTGGGTTGCCATTTCCTTCTCCAGTGCCTGAAAGTGAAAAGTGAAAGTGAAGTTGTTTAGTCGTGTCCTACTCTTAGCCACCCCATGGACTGTAGCCCGCCAGGCTCCTCCATCCATGGGATTCTCCAGGCAAGAGTACTGGAATGGGGTGCCATTCCCTTCTCTCAGGGATCTTACTGACCCAGGGATCGAACCCACATCTCCTACATTGCAGACATTGGCAGTTGGATTCTTTACCACTCGGCCAAATTGCTAATGACAATGAGGATGGCGAATAATGATGAGTGATGAGCTACACTTCAAATAAATGTATTAATCAGTCTTTGTAAGTCATGTATTAAGAACAGGACATGATTGACCACAATTTCAGATTTTTCAGAATGGAAAAATCATGAGATCATAAGCAAGAACACTAAACTGTTCTGATTTGGGGGAACTAGTTTCTTGGGATTGATGTCACTGCTAAATATCTGGAAGTTAGCATCTAGGGACATATTTTGAAACTCATCAAAAGCTCTATACACATAAACATTAAACATCAATAGATAATATATGTGAACTGATAGCTTCTTTCATATATTAAAGGGACGAGGCATTTGTTAAAGCATGAGTGGATCTGTAGTAAATGCTGAAAATTTCCCTATTTTGTAAAGATATCCTGTTAGGAAAGTAAATGCAATCAGTCACACATTTCCTAAAGGAGATTTTCCCTTCAAATCAATATTATCTTTCATTAGGAGGATTTTCTTTTTATCACTATATGCATTTTCTTTCAGACACATAATTGAAATGATACTAAGAATCAATGGCAATACATGCTTTTATTTTATATGTATAATTTATAAAAGAAGACCAAGCTTTTCTTTAGTTGGAGATCACTCTTCATGTCTGATATCTATATCTGTCAAGCCTACTTTAGAAGTATAGCATCCCATTATTTCCATTATTTCATTGCCTATTTCATTTTTCTCTAACTTGACTCATGAATTTTGGCCTGACTTTAATTATACAGCTTCTCATACTCCCTGCTGCTGCTGCTGCCGCTGCTAAGTCACTTCAGTCGTGTCCGACTCTGTGCGACCCCAGAGATGGCAGCCCACCAGGCTCCCCTGTCCCTGGGATTCTCCAGGCAAGAGTGCTGGAGTGGGGTGCCATTTCCTTCTCCAGTGCGTGAAAGTGAAAAGTGAAAGGGAAGTCGCTCAGTCGTGTCTGACTCTTCGCGACCCCATGGACTGCAGCCCACCAGGCTCCCCCGTCCCTGGGATTTTCCAGGCGAGAGCACTGGAGTGGGGTGCCATCGCCTTCCCCGCTCACACCCCCTGCATAAAAGGAAAAACGTCCTTCCGTTGTGTCTCACTTGCTGGAGGCTTACAGGACCCAACTCTTGATTTCAGAGGAGCTGCTGTGGCTGCTGTGTTTATTCCTCTCTCACAGGACTCTGCTGCCACAGATCCCACCTTTAAATGTGAATTTTATCACAGGTAAGCGTTTAACCTCAGGATTGCCTTCTGTAAGCTCATTCAGTAGGAAAGTGACACAGTGCCACCTTCTATCAAAGCAAATGAGCTAAAACTTCATACATTCAAAGTGTCTGCTTAGACCTGTTTGTAGTAGCTAGCAGAGAACTTGAGCAGGTTCAGTATCTGAAATGAGTACTGCGAACGTTCTTTGCTGCTGCTACTGCTAAGTCACTTTAGTCGTGTCCGACTCTGTGCGACCCCATAGACGGCAGCCCACCAGTAGCTAGCAGAATTCCCTGTTTAATCTGCAGAACATTCTCTGCTCTTACTTCATAGCTATAATAAGCAAGAATATGTGGGACCGACTCATTTCTAGTTAGAAACCTAGAACATGTTTTCCCTATTCATCTGGTAATATGAATATTATCACTTCTTTTAAGTGTCTGAGGAAAAAAGAAAAAAAAAAGAGAGAAGACTTCAAATAGTCAAGATGATTTAGAAGCTAAGAAACGGAGAATGTAAACTGGAGGGAAACTTGCCAAGATTGAGGAGTAGGGGGGTCAGGTGAACTTCTAAAGGGAAGGCGAGGTTATCAGTTGTACATCCTGGAATCAAGGTAGATATGCACATGTTCCTGATGCAGATTCTAGTGACTTGAAAAATCAGAGACTGAAATAGTGGACGCAGATGGGAGGGTATGTGCTTGGCATTTAATGGTGGTGTTGACTTACTTTAAACTGATATTTGAGGTACATAGTCAGTTCTTAGTTATTTTTGCCCGTAGAGGGAAGCAATGGTGTGAATAATCCAAAATATAATTATTTTTGGCTTTTAATGGGCATTTTTGTTTATAGTATTAAAATAACTCAACATTTTCTGGAATTTGTGACTGTTCAAGTAAAATATTTTATTCACCTCTTTTGGCAAAAATAAAATTTTTTTTTTAAGAAAGATTGATCCTCTCAGCTTTAATCCTGTTTTCCACCTCAAACATTGGAAATGCTAGGTTTGGAGTGAGTGAATGAGCGAGTGAGATTGCTCAGTTGTGTCCGACTCTTTGCTAGGTTTGGAGAGTACTGCATTTCACTCACTTTGATTCGAGCTATGAGGATATGAGAGCTTAAAATAGTACACTTCACATGAGATCTCAAGAGTTAAGAGGAAAGTTTCTCATTCAGACACCATAGTATATAAACCCCACCACCACCCACCCTGAGATTTGCCTCCCATTTCCAACAGAGTAGCTACTTCCCTAAATGTCTCTAAGGGAAACTGTTACTCAGCCCGACTCTCTGCTTCCTTCATCTTGGAAAATCTCTTGGGCTTATAAACTTGGCCTTGGCGTGGGATCACTTATCCTCTACAGTATGTTTCACAAAGACAGAGTGTTTCATTCTTGACCAAAGCAGGGGTGGGAAAGCTCCCAAATTCAACCCATTTTAAGATTTCTCAGCCTCGTTAGTTGAGATTATGATACTCTCTGGTCATTGAGAAAGCAAAATTTGGAACTTCCTTGGCGTCCAGTGGTTAAGGGGGTGCAGGGACTTCCCTGGTATCCAGTGGTTAAGGGGGTGCAAGGCCTTCCCTGGTATCCAGCGGTTAAGGGGGTGCAGGTTCGATCCCTGGTTGGGGAGCTATGATCCCAGCTGCCTCGTGGCCAAAAAACCAAAACATAAAACAGAAGCAATATTGTAACAAAGTCAATAAAGACTTTAAGATTGGTACACCTTAAAAGAAAATCTTTAAAACAAAATGAACTTTTAGCCAGATCTTTCCCAGTAATAGAACCAGTAGTATTTAAATCCATGTAAAATTAAAAAAAAAACAAAAACAAAAACAAAACATCCTTGGACTGCAAGGAGATCCAACTGGTCTGTCCTAAAGGAAATCCACCCTGAGTATTCACTAGGACTGATGCTGAAGCTGAAGCTCCAGTACTTTGGTCACCTGATGCGAAGAACTGACTCATTTGAAAAGACCCTGATGCTGGGAACGATTGAAGGCAGGAGGAGAAGGGGACGGCAGAGGATGAGATGGGTGGATGGCATTACTGACTCAATGGACATGGATTTGGGTGGACCCTGGAGTTGGTGATGGACAGGGAGGCCTGGCCTGCTTCGGTTCCTGGGGTTGCAAAGAGTCGGACACGACTGAGTGACTGAACTGAACTGAACTAAATCTACATAGACTTCTGTATAAATTACCATATTATAATTTTTAGCGATAGCAGTAATTATAATGATTTGTTTGTTGTAACTGAAACTACTAGGGTTCTTGTGGCTCTGACCTTAAAGACTCTGCCTGCAATGCAGGAGACCCAGGTTTGATCCCTGGGCCGGGAAGCTCCCCTGGAGAAGGAAATGGTAATCCACTCCAGTATTCTTGCCTGGAGTATCCCATGGATGGAGGAGCCTGGTGGGCTACAGTCTCTGGGGTCACAAAAATTTGGACACAACTGAGTGACTAACACACACAACTCAAACTACTAAGTAATTTTTATTTGTTTGTTTCCTTTGTAATAAGGAGCCGCGGTTCCAATCATACCTGCTGAGTTTCCTGGGCTCCTCTTCTTTGATTTCATTTTCATTTTGCATTGAGTGGGCTTTACGATGTCTATCTGGAGGGGAAAGAAAAAAATGGCTTAAGTAGAATTTTACTTTGCCTTTTTTGGTTTCAATTTAGCTTCCATAATATTTCAACAATATCATACCCAAGATGAGTGGAAAAGTAATTATATTTGAGGGTACATATTATTTGCCAAAAACTTTTTAATTTTTTTATGAATTGTATAATTATATAATTATTATAATATAATTGTACAATTATACAATTGAATAATTGTATAGTTGAATTGTATAATTGTATAATTGAACAATTGAATTGTATAAATGTAAACCAATGACTAAAGTTTATTATTTCCCCTTTATAGATAAGGAAACTGAGGCTTTAAGAGCTAAAGTAACTTACTTAGGGCCACAGAGCCTGTGAGCAAAAAAAGTGAGGATTTTTTCTAAGAGAGCCTGAGTCAGTTAGATATGATTTGATGACTGCATTGGGACAGTGCAGATGGTAGAGGCCAGAACCCAGAATCCTGTCACTGAGAGGCTGGGGCCACTGCTGGGGTCAACACACAGGGGGATAGGGCCAGAAAGAGGTGTGATCCAGCAGGCAGAAGAACACCAAAATGGGAGGCCAGTTTGAGTCGGGCCCAGGGTGTGGACCATGTCGCTCAGCAGGTGAGCGGCAGAGCCAGCCCGACGGCAGGGTGTAAGGACCTTCCCTTCCTCAGCGGCGAGCATGGAGTCGGGGCTGCTCACACTGCCATGCAGTTTCTCTGAGACAGGGAGGAATCTCAGGGCGGTCTGTGAGGAGGCAGCATGCCGTACCATCGGAGGACACTTGGACTGTTGCCCTAAATCCTGAAGGCTAGCTCACATGGCAGATAAAAAGGGCAGGAGGCAAGCCAGAAATTGAGTTATCAGTGCTGAGAACTGGGATGCAAAGAAAGAGTCCATCATCAACAACAGCGATTTGACAGAGGGTTTCAGAATCGCTTTCTGAAGCCCTCTTGCCTGAGCTGAGGCTTGTCCTCAAACCTGGGATGCAGCTGGTCCTACATGTGGGCTGTACAAGTGCGTGAAAGAGATGACAGAAGCAGGGAGCTAGAGGAATCAGGACACTGGACCCTGACGCGTGAGTGAAGAGAAAGTCAGCACTGAATAGAAATAGCTTTTAATCACTGCCTTGCATCTCAGTTAGTTATCTGTTCAGATGATGTGGAGGGGCCAACACTGAAATTTGGCCTGCACTGTTTCCAAGGAAAATTCAGCATCTACTCAGACACCTCGCTATGTGCTTTTCAGTTCAGTTCAGTCGCTCAGTTGTGTCTGACTCTTTGCGACCCCATGAATCACAGCACACCAGGCCTTCCTGTCCATCACCAACTCCCAGAGTTCACGCAGACTCACGTCCATCGAGTCAGTGATGCCATCCAGCCATCTCATCCTCTGTCGTCCCCTTCTCCTCCTGCCCCCAATCCCTCCCAGCATCAGGGTCTTTTCCAATGAGTCAACTGTTCACATGAGGTGGCCAAAGTACTGGAGTTTCAGCTTTAGCATCATTCCTTCCAAAGAAATCCCAGGGTTGATCTCCTTTAGGATGGACTGGCTGGATCTCCTTGCAGTCCAAGGGACTCTCAAGAGTCTTCTCCAACACCACAGTTCAAAAGCATCAATTCTTCGGCGCTCAGCCTTCTTCACAGTCCACCTCTCACATCCATACATGACTATTGGAAAAACCATAGCCTTGACTAGATGGACCTTTGTTGGCAAAGTAATGTGTCTGCTTTTGAATATGCTCTCTACGTAGGTCATAACTTTCCCAAGCAAAAGATCAGAAGTAAGATTCTTGACTCCCCTTCCCAAGGGAATTGTGGCAATGCATCTAACTTGCTTCATGAATATGTAGGGAAACTAAACCTAGTCACGTACATGCTTGATGGTGGATTTAAGCATTAGAGAAGAGATAGATTAAACAAAATGGATGGTTAAATTTGCACAAGAAGACTGAAACCAAGAGCACTGCAGGCTGTGGTTGTCCGCACCTGTTTGCAATTCGGAAAGAGCATCAAGGGGGTAGACAGGGAAATTTTATGCTGAAATCACAGCTTGGTAAAAGTTAGACAGCCTAAACACAACAGATATAATTAAAACCCACATGCCGTGGATGTTTAAAACCTATCCAGTAAGTACCAAAACATTGATATACCATTGTTACACCATCCACTTACACCAAACTGAATCACCACTTTCTTGTTTTCCTGCTCACAGTATGTTCTATGCTTAATGAGTCATGTCTGGCCTTGCTTTGTTCAGCTGAACAGAATAAAACATTATGAATTTTTAACACTTTCATGTTAATTACTTTCTCAATTGTATACCCCAATATGCTTGTGAAGAACTTTAACACCTCAAATAGCCTTTGAATGTTCCTTATTTAATTATAATTTAAACATTACACAGACAGGATAATGGGTTGCTTATGATGAATGTTTCATGGCAAACCAGGCAGAGGGATTAACGATTGTATTTATGATGCCTAAGGGAAGACTGGGGCTTCTCTGGTGGCTCAGTGGTAAAGAATCCTCCCGCAGTGCAGGAGACATGGGTTTGACCCCTGGGTTGGGAAGATCCCCTAGAGGAGGGCATGGCAACCCACTCCAGTATTCTTGCCTGGAGACTCCCATGGACAGAGGAGCCTGGTGGGTTACAGCTTATAGGGTTGCAAAGTGTCAGACACGACTGAAGTGACTTAGCACGCACACAAGGAAAGATCTCCTGGAACTCCAGGAAGAGATACAATTACTGACCTCAACTAAGGAAGGCATATTTCCTGGAAGGCAGAAGTGTTGGGGTGAGTTAACCCATTTTGCTCCTTGGAAAGAAAGAAAACACCAATGCTGCCACCAGGAATTTCTTTGTGTTTTGGAGGCCACCATGCAAACTGAGAAACTTATAAATTTGATTATGGAAATAATCTGGGGTTTCTAACATCACTTTTGTTGAGGCAAGATATTTTACAGATTTTCATACTGCTGGGCTCTATCTACCTTTCTCCAGCTATGTAAACTGGGCTATCCACACTCCTTATTGCCAATGTTCATCTTTTGGAAAATGTTTGGAGAAAATATCTATCTCAGGGAAATTATGAAGATTCTATTAGCTCAATCACTGAGTGCTTTCTGCTGTCTTAAAGTCACCAGAAGTGCTCAGCAGATTTTTGGCATTTTCAAAATTAGTACTGTAATCATCATTAAAGTCATGTGTATAATCAGGCCATCTTATCCCCTGGTTTCCACATCTGCATATTCAACCAATTGCAAATGAATTGTACTCTGCCATTTTATATGAGGGACTTGAGCACCAGTGGACTTTGGTATTGACAGCGCAGTTGGTAAAGAATCTGCCTGCAATACAGGGGACCCCGGTTCAATTCATGGGTTGGGAAGATCCCCTGGAGAAGGGAAAGGCTACCCACTCCAGTATTCTGGCCTAGAGAATTCCATGGACTGTATAGTCCGTGGGGTTGCAAAGAGTCGGATACAACTGAGCAACTTTCACTTGGGTACTGGAACCAGTTCCCCGTGGAAACCAAGCGATGATGCTGTGTTCTATGACTGCATTCAAGCACCTCTTCCATTCTAGGCTCTCATTTTCTGGGATGTAACATTTATGACTTTGTCATTTCTTTGGAACTTTTAGCTCTCCAAGGGAAAGCAAAACAATTAAAAATTTTAAAAGGTATGAACTGTGTATGGAAGTAGAGCATAAGCTTCATGAAGGCATGTTCTTTGGATCTCTCGATGCTAAACATTATATATCACACTCTCAGGGGATGCTGCTGATGACGACAATGCTGTTGCTCTCCTGGGTCCTGTCCTGCGACGTCTTTGATTACTTCACACTTATTTGTTTTCCTTGACTTGGAAGAACCAAAATACGATTCTGTTATGGAATAGCAGTGGAATCAATTATCGTGCAAATTCAGTGTCTGAGTCTTGCAATCATAATTACCATTGAAAACAAATATTTGAGCTGTCCTGTCTTGTGTATAAGAGACTTTGTTTTATACTAAGTAGCAACTTTTAAATTTCAGTAAGTTAACTCAAAATGTAAAATATTGCTCAAAAGGTATTTTGACCTTAAAATATGTATGCAAGCTAAGATGGCTTAATTTTTTTCTCCAGCAGAAGGGGCATGTAAGACAATGTCTGTGAAGAAAAAGTACCATAACAAGAGTTTTCAAAGGGCACGCACATTTTTCCTGCACATTTGAACCACCAGTTTAATCAAATGAATGCCTAATCAGTAAGCTATGTGCTGACATAAACAGGGAGGCGCAAAATAGCCTTAGGGCAGTAGCCAAGAGTCGAATTCTCAGTGCTCCTACAAGGTTAAAGTATCAGATTCAGCATACTAACTTTCCCTAAACTGACCGAATTGTGAATTGAATGTTTGTGAGGAATAAATTATTGTTGCTCATAAATTACATAGCTTTTGGTGTTTTGTTATAACATCCTGAGCTGACTAAGGCAGACTTCATAAATTTGGTAACCACTGGCAACGGAGGAACCAGTTTTTAAGTCTCCAGAAGTTTTTGTTGGTAGGATGGACTCTCCAACACATAAAATATAATAACATCTTTGTGTTATTTGTGGGACTCTAGGTAAACTCAAATTTGTCCTGCCAAGGCTTATCCCATACCCGATAGAAGGATTCTGGATTTATGGGTAGAAAATTGCCTTTGAGTACTTCACTATAACCAAAGGTAGAGTGAGCAAACACTGACTTTTATTTAACTAGGGTCTCAGAGCATTTGTATCACTATACCTTACTCAACGAAACTATGGACATAATATTCTCTTCTAAAAGAACACATTGAGAAGACCCTCAATACTTACACATGCAAATTTAGGTAAATTCAACAAGTCTTAATTATATAAAAGCCAAGAAAAGTCAAAATTAAATAATAGGACCTGGGGAGTTCCAGGGCTTTTACAGAATTTTAGTTCACTGATTTTCATTTTCCTTGGAAACTACCTTTTTATCAATTTCAACTTCAGAACTCTCTGAGTGCAAAACTTCTTTTCCTTCACTTTTATCTCATCACTGCTTTTCCAAGTTCATCTTAAGCCAAAGATTCTAGTTTGGCCTCTTGGGCTTGGCCTTTGGAGGTGCTAGGAGGAAAGAGCAATTTTGAAAGTTTAAAGAGCTTAAAACCCAGTACTGAGAATTTTCAAGAAAAAGTCAGTCATCGCTACAGACCTTGGGTTGTTTGACTACCACACAGGATGGATTTTCCAGGGTAGTTCCAATTTTGAGACTGTACTTTGTAGCTTAAAACTTCTTTCCTATGTTTCCCTGTTTCCTTTGTTAGTACTATGCTGTCAAAGCCTGATAAAGGTATTATTAAAACAATTTTAGTGGTTAACCCTGATAACATTTCTGATGACAAGAGTTTTGCTAGAACCCAGAGCATAAGAACTTTTCAGCAATTTGTTTTCTTTCAGATGCCAGAGCATTCCAGTTTGACACATTGAGGCTTGAATGAAAGTTCATTTGGTTACAGTTATAGAATTCATTTTTTCTTTGACTTCCTAAAGCTTAGATTTCTAAATATGCCCCTAATCTCTTGGAAGAAAAAAATGAGAAAGTCCAGTATTATAGACTTGATAAAAAGAAAGTAGATAAATGATTTGTCATTGTACTTAAAGCTGGAAAAGATCTTAGGAATTCCAGTTCAAACTCATAAAGTGAATTTGTTTTCTCACTTATAAGTGGTTTATCATAAATAGAATAAAAAATGAATGAAATAACTACTTTTTAGGGGTATGTAGTGCTCTGACCTACATAGTTTATTTTAGTAATCAAAAATGGAATGCATACTTCTAAAACATGACCTCAGCTGGGTTAAGACAAAATGTGAAGTGAAAAGCAAACACCATGTTTTAAAGATCATTTCATTGTTTGTGAAAGCTGCATCAGGAAACAGCGTATGCAAAAAACAGGATATGGCTGTCAACTAGAGTACATATATTTGAGTGGCTTTTCTCTCCTGACTGAATCAGAATTTTTAAAGCTTCTGTCATCTGTACTTAAAATATTTAAAAGAATTGTAAACATAAAATGTTAACTCTCTTCTCATTCTATCTAGGATATCATAGAATGAGAAGAGACCCATCTAGGAACGCTGAGTCAGAACACAGTTCCAGTATATTTGCCTCTGCAGTGTTAGCAGCAACTCTTAGGCACTCGTTCTTACTTCTGTTCCATTTATGACTGTGCAAAATCCATCTATCACTTATGCCACGTGCATGCTTTTTGTTTTTTCATTCTCCTTTGTCCCAGGAGTCTGTCATCCTTAACCTGGAATGCCTTTTGGTTGGATAGGTCATCTCTTAAAATGCTCTTATTCAAAACAGCATCTCACTTTCCTTTCAAAGCAGTGTCTTCTTTCCTTCCTTCCTTCCCTCCCTCTCCCCCTCTTTTTCTCCTTTTGCCTCTTTCTTTCTGAGCTGTAAGCTAGATATTAGAAAATTGTTCTTATTAAATTAATGTTAAAATGAAATGTGAATGACACATCATTTACCTAGCTGTTCTCTCTTCAAAAGGTTTTTCTCTAATAAAATGTAATTATAAACAGAATTTTGGGTAGAGAGAAATCTTGGGATGGAAGCTTTTAAGTGACGCCGCTTAGTTTTCAGCTAATATTTGGCGTTGACGCTGAGAGTGCCAGGTCACGTTGGCAATCTTCAGAAAGCGCTGTCCTTCCTCCCCCATCTCCTCACGGCTGCCTTAGCCTTTCTCAGATGCTAATTAAAGTGGAAGAGCCTATGTAGGAGCTGTCCAGAGGAAAATAAGTATGACTTGGAACTTTATTCTCTTTTTCAGCCTTGTTTACTTGGGAATAAATATACTGTATAGGTAAGACACTCTCTGCTGTAACCAACAGGACATTCTTTGGTTAAAAGAAAGTCCCAACTACTAAAAAGTCCTGACTACTAACGCTTATTAAGTGATGAACATACTATCTCACACCGAAGAGTTGATGAGTGCTGGAGAATTGATGCTTTTGAACTGTGGTGTTGGAAACGACTCTTGAGAGTCCCTTGGACTGCAAGGAGATCCAACCAGTCCATCCTAAAGGAGATCAGTCCTGGATTTTCACTGGAAGGACTGATGCTGAAGCTGAAGCTCCAATACTTTGGCCACCTCACCTTTTCAGCTGAAAAGACCCTGATGCTGGGAAAGATTGAAGGCAGGAGGAGAAGGGGTTGGATGGCATCACCGACTCAGTGCACATGACTTTGACCAGCTCCAGGAGATGGTGAAGGGCAGGGAAGCCTGCTGTGCTGCAGTCCGTGGGCTTACAAAGAGTCCGACATGACTGAGTGACTGAACAAGGGAACAGCAACATTATCTCACAGAATTGTTGTTATATAATTAGGGTGAGAGTAATAGGTATTCTTTATAGAGTTCGTGTTGTATACTACACGTCTAAATACTTTACGTATTCTGACTCATTCTTGATTAGATCAAGGCAAGCATTATAATTTTCTCCATTTTACAAGGAAAGCACTGGGTTGTTCAGCCTCCAGACAGGCTAGTTCTGTGGTCCACGGGTGTCAGCGAGGACCAGTTTCTTTCCATCTCTCGGATCTGTCATCTTTAAGGTGTCAGTGGTTTCTCACACTGACTAACCTAGTTATTGCAAAATGAGTCGAACTATTCAAGGCATTATGTTCAGACAAAAATACATCAACAGTAAAATGAAGGGCCCTTGTGACTTTGTGCCTATCATTTTAATAGGGAGGAGATTCCTGTTCATCAGGACAGGATCACTTGTCTCTATTAGTCGTGGATGAGAGAACGCAATTTCTATAACTTGCTTAGGCTGATTGTTTGGAATAAAATGGATGTTGGGGAATGAATTACTATGATAACTGTGAAATCTTCCATTGTAAGCTCTCAGAATAAGATTTCCAAATAGTGGGAAATCACTGTGGGAAAGGCAGAAATCTACAACCTCTTGGGTATAAATTCAGAATATTTAGAGAATTTCAAGGCTACTTTCAGCAAATTTTGATTTCATTTTACCTTGAGGCTCTTACTCAACTTAGTTTAGTTTGGTAACAGTTGCATGTATAAGGGTTTATTTGAACTGCATTCTGTTAATGGTGTAGTTGGCATGCAACATAAATATTGTGTGTTATAAAAACTTAGATCACATTGTGCTGAGATGAAGTATATGTTGCCCTGCACTAAACCCAGCTAACAGTCTGATGCTCCCGTAGTTCAGTCATCTTCTTGTAGCAAACTAATTTAGGAGTGCTGTGATGAGGAATCTTCATTTTGGCGTATGGCAGTTAGTGGATCATTTGAGATTTCAGGGTGTGTGATTCATAAAGATGGATAAAGATGCAACTTGCACCAAATTCAATATATGGACATTTTTACAACACAGTTCAAACTCAGAAAACCTGAATTCTGTAACATTAGCTTTTTCCCTGGAGTTAGAACATTCACATCTATGTGTGGTAGAAAAGAAAATTAGACTGACTACGGTTGAATTCCAACTGTCTTTAAATTAAACCAATGACCTCATTTGAAACTTCATGGGAAAAATTATAGAACTTTCTTGGACTTCCTACAATGAAGAGAAGTCTGGGCAGGGACTGTGCCTGTGAAACACTGAGGCATACAACCTGTTCTCTACAGGAGCTGCAGCCCAATGGGACCATCACACTTCGATTTCCCCAAGATGCTGCCCATATTTTACTATTATCTTCAAGTGTTTCCTCTCCTATAGTTTCTATTCCTCCAGGCAAAATACATTCTGTAAGTTGGTTCCCAGTGTTCTCTCTTCAGTTCCTAAAAGCTCCTGTATTAAAAAAAAAAAATTGTTTTTGAGAGTGGTAATGAATAGGGAAAGAATTTGGCCAACTGAATAAAAATTTGGATTTATTAAGACCATTGGTCACAAGTTCAAAGGAAGAGATAAATAATTGGCTCCAAGGAGACAGGAAAGCATAGACGTCTGCCCCAGGGCCGTTATTAAGGTAATTAGGCTTCATGACTTGTGGTCCTGTATGGCCGTGTTCGTTTTCAGGTTCGGAGAAGGCAATGGCACCCCACTCCAGTACTCTTGCCTGGAGAATCCCATGGATGGAGGAGCCTGGTGGGCTGCAGTCCATGGGGCCGCTAGGAGTCGGACACAACTGAGCGACTTCACTTTCACTCTTCACGTTCATGCATTGGAGAAGGAAATGGCAGCCCACTCCAGTGTTCTTGCCTGGAGAATCCCAGGGACGGGGGAGCCTGGTGGGCTGCCGTCTATGGGGTCGCACGGAGTCGGACACGACTGAAGCGACTTTGCAGCAGCAGCAGCATTTTCAGTTTCCAGGAGAGAAAATCTAATGTGTCTGAGTTACAGCAGCCATGCCCATCTCCAGGCTTAATAGGGGTAGCCAGTAGCATTACTAAATGGTTGTTAAGGAAATCTAATGTGTGGCATTTTATCATCAACCACCCTGGGACACCACTTTTTGTTACAGCGTCTTCTTTCTTTTTCATCTTCTCTCCTTTTCCTCTTTGCTTTTCTTCTTTCTTCTTTCACTTTGGGTAATTCCTCACTTCCTTCTTTCTTATGTTGGCTTTCATGCTGATATCCCTCTCTACATTTTCAAACTATTAGAGCATGTGATGGCATCAACTTTTAATTAGCTTGGAAATAGCTTCAAATATCCCAGCTATGGTCCCAGGACCCAGAGTTATGGTCCTGGCTGGTTTTAGCTCAGTGAGACCCTGAGCACAGAATTGAGCCACATTGTGCCCTGACCTCCAGAATGGTGTGATAGGAAATGAGTGTGGGCTGTTTTATTGTTGTTGGAGGATAACTGCTTTACAATGTTGTGTTAGTTTCCGCTGTTCAGCAACACGAACAGGACAATATGCACACAAGTGCACGTATATCCCCTCCCTCTTGAACCTCCCTTCCCCCCACCCCACCCGTCTAGTCATCGCTGCAGAAGGAGGTGGCAACGGGCTCCAGCCTGCCTTTTCCGTACAGCAGCTTCCCACTGGCTGTGTACTTTACACATGGCGGTGGGGACGGCAGCGTGGCCCACCCCCTCCTCTCCTCACCTCCCCCGCAAGCCTGTTGTCCACCCTTGCGTCTCTGTCTGTGCCCTGCAAATACGTTCATCAGTACCATTTTCCTGGATTCTGTGTATATGTGTTAATATATGATATTTGCTTTTCTCTTTCTGAATGCTTGTGGTTTTAAGTCACTAAAATTTTGGAAATGCGTTTGCAGAGATAAAAAACCGAACACGTGCCCTTGAACTCTC
Source organism: Capra hircus (assembly GCF_001704415.2). Lineage (NCBI taxonomy): Eukaryota > Metazoa > Chordata > Mammalia > Artiodactyla > Bovidae > Capra > Capra hircus. The sequence goes on from NC_030831.1 coordinate 59,331,105, forward strand.
TGGTTTGTTCTTCCTCTAAAGGGGGATTTGTTGATTTTTTTGTTTGTGCCTTTGTCTACTGTTTCCTTGGCTACTACCCTTATTTTTATTTTACCCTTCTATCTACTTATTTTGGACTGGATATACTTCTCTTTCCCTAGCTTCTCAAGATGGAGACTTAGATTAAAGCTTTTCTTCCCATCTATTATTAAGACTCTTTTATTTGGTTTTCAATTACTTGGAATTCAAGGCCTCCTAGGGTTTCCCTGTGGCTCAGATGGTAAAGAATCCGCCTGAAATATAGAAGATGTGGGTTCAATCCCTGTGTTGGGAAGATTTCTTGGAGAAGGGAATGGCAACCCACTGCAGTATTCTTGCCTGGAGAATCCCATGGAGAGAGGAGCCTGGCGGGCTACAGTCCACGGGGTTGCAAAGAACGACTGGGTCTCTAACACTTTCTTTTTAAAGGTGCACTAATGGATGGATGCCAGCTGCGCAGCTTCCCAGTTTCCAGTGTGCATGCGATTCATGTGGATGCCTCGTTAAAACGCAGGTTCTGACTCAGTTTGGCGTGGGACCTAAGATTCTGTTTTCATCAAGCTCTCAGGAGATTCTGGTAATGTTGACTTGAGGACTAAGCTTTGAAAGTCAAGGGTCTCACAGCAGAAAAATCTACCAACAGCAAAAGGCAGAATTGCTTGTGTCAGAAGATAATTAGCTATACATAATTATAGGAATCATCTTTTGATTTTTATTTTTCATGACATAATTATTTTCTAGCTATTTCTATTTGGTTTTTTAAACTTGAATTTTAATGCATTAAACTTAGCTTTACATTCAAAATATATTTTGAAAATTCACTGGGCTGACTTTTGTAACTGCGTTCTGGGTGGCCAGGAGCCCTAGAGCTCAGTTTCTTTCTCTCTTATCATGTTCAGCTCAGAAGACTAAAAAGGAAACTCCAGGGCCCATGGGCCCTACTGCTAAGAATAAAATGTTGTGTGGGGTAGAAATGAACAATTGTCTATTCTCTTCTTTTGTTATGGTAAGAGCATTTAACATGAAATTTACCCTCCTAACAAATTTTTAAGTGCATAGTACATTATTGTTAACTAGAGACCCAACAGTGTATAGCTATTATTGAGTGCTGTGAGTTATAATCCTTATTTAGTGGCCAAAAATCACTAATGAGCATGAATAAGTGCTTGGACAGGTGGAGAAGCAGGACCTCGGAGGGTCGTTCCTTAATCTTATCAGCGGGTGATTAAAAGCATGAGAGCTGATGATCAGTGTTTGCTGCAATGCTGCACCCGTGAGGGAAAACTGAAATTTAAAGGAATTGAGCAAAGGAGGTTGAAATGCATAGAACTCTGTGGATTACCTCTTGAGAGTACTTGTGTATGCAGGAGATGTTATAGCGAATGTGCAAATATTCCGTAAATGTTCCCCAAGCTTCCATTTCCCCGATTCTCACTAATACTGCTCTAATATCTCTTGGGGGAATTCACCCACTTATCGTGGATTGGTGCTGCTTGGTGGAAGCCAATGGATGCATCCCATGAGCCTGGCTGCACTGAGTCACTTAGAGATGATTCCAGAGGATGAATCCTACTACCTGGGCAGGAGACGCCTCTTCTTTCTCCCACAATACAGTGTGAGAAGGAGGACTCTGAAACAATGGCAGCCAGATTTGGGGTTATGAATGGAGACCTTAGAGCCTGTTGAAGACCACTGTAGCAGAGACCGTGGATGGAGCTCACTGTGTAGAAAGGAGATGAGAGAAACAGAGAGAAATTGAGTCCCAAATATATTACTTGAATTCCTGGAAAATGTCTCACCAGAAACCATTCCTGTTTGTAAAATTTTAAAATAAGTGAGCAATAAATTGTCTTCATTTTAAAACAGTTTAAGGTTGTAATCCCCATTTATCATCCTTGTCATTCATTCAGTCGTGTCCGCCTCTTTGTAACCCCATGGATGGCAACACGCCAGGCCTCCCTGTCTACGGGATTTTCCAGGCAAGAATACTGGGGTCAGTTGCCATTTCCTTCTCCAGGGAATCTTCCTGATCCAGAGATCGAATCTGAGTTTCCTGCATTGCAGGCAGATTCTTTACCATATGAGCCACTAGGGAATCCCATCAAAGTCGTAAATGATAAGAATTGTTACAATAGGTAAACTATAAGAGGAGATAATGCATCTAACTCTGTATTGTGAAATTTTTGCATTTTTTCATGGAATAAATTAAATGAAAAAATATCAAGAAGAACCTAATGATAACAGAATTTCCCAGAGAATGTTACAGGTGGCCTGGGTTAACAGGAAGGAGACTGGCTAGAAAAGATCTGAACTTTATAAGAGAAGAATGACTCAGGATAAAAGATGTGAAGGGATGAAGGCATCCAAGGGCAAGACGTCTGCAGCAGAAGGCACCTCGTGGCAGGAACAGCATCGGCCAGCACGCTGGCCCGTCGTTCTCTGTAACCTGAGGCTCTTTAAATCTTCAGGATGCTGAATTTGCCTATTTATCACTTTAAAACATTAAAGAAATAAAATTTGCCAGGCATGGAGTTGGTACCAACTTATTGGAGCGTCCTGGATGAAGATTTTCTCTGGTTACTGGATGAAGGTAAGATCCTACAGAATTACAACACACTCAGGAAATAATCCAGGTGCTTCAAGGCAAAGATCTTTCAAATACTGTTTCACATGATGTGACTTACTTTCAGAAAGTGCTACGAAAGTCTGGCCTCCTAGGGAAGGCCTGGGATATTGAGAGAATCATCTCTTGGGGCAGAGAATCGTCTCCTGCTGCTATAAAAATGTTCGCCCCATTTTCATGATGTACTGGGAACTGTGAGTATAGAACGCTCTTCAAACAGTAAAGTTTCACAGGCATCCAGCTGTGCTTTCCTGTGTGATAAATATTTCACCTGAAAACAATGGGAAAGGAATGTTGTTGGCAAGTACCCTAGTGTTTCTAAATAAGTAGCCCTTGTTTCAGTCAGTTCAGTTCAGTTGCTCAGTCGAGTCTGACTCTTTTCGACCCCATGGACTGCAGCACGCCAGGCCTCCCTGTCCATCACCAACTCCTGGAGTTTGCCCAAACTCATGTCTATCGAGTCAGTGATGCCATCTAACCATCTCATCCTCCGTCGCCCTCTTCTCCTCCCGCCTTCCATCTTTCCCAGCATCGGGGTCTTTTCCAATGAGCCCTTGTTTAGAAAGGACCATTTTTATCGTCTATGTTTCTGTGAAAAACCAAGAAACAAACAAACAAAGTGAGAGGAGAAACATGTCCCAGTGAGTTTATACCATCTTTGCAAAGGAAAGGGAAAAAGGAATGAAAAGCCTGGTACAGTGATGGTCAGGAATAGCCTGCAGAAACCCTTCTGTAGGTTAAGGGAACCCTGCACTGATCTACCTTGCTCTCTGAAGGGACAAATGCCGACTCTGAAGCCCAGCATAACAGGGTAATTGGAGGATGTGGCCATTAGAGCAAGACCAGCGCTGGTCATTGACATCATCTCCGTAACATACAATAAGCAATCCTCGTGTGCCATATTCTGTTTTTTGTTGCTCTAAAGTTTCCATCCCCTTGTGGTTAGAATCATCAAATTAAGATCTGGCATCCCCCATTTCCTCCATCCTTAGGTTAAATTAATCCAGATAGCCTTGATTCATAAAGTTCCTTGACATGTTCAATTAATTTTCCCACTATGGTGCTTCCTGCTAAGTGATATGTGCCCTTCTATTCAATTTCTGACCACTCACTGATATTTGTGACTTAAAAATGACAGACTGCTGTGAAGAGTCTATATTGAAGTTTTTCTGGCTAATTGATCATTCTTCCTCTTAATGAGTCACTTTTTTAAAAATGGAAGCTACCTGGTTCATAAATCCCCAGTTGACACTTTCTCCCAGACCTGCGATATCAATGGTCCACCTCTGCTATCTAGGCTTCTTAGGAACTTACCTCCTTGCAACCTGTTTACTCTTGTTTCGAAGGTAATGACAAAACATTTCAGTGTATCCATGAATAGCAGGATAAGTGTAATGGTTAACAACCCCATTTTGGGAAACTGCTGACTTAAATGACATAAACTCGTCTCAGCTGGCCCATTTTCCATACCTCTGGACACCAATTTGTGTTTGTGTATTTAGTAGTATAGGGATTTCTTTGGTGACTCAGCTGTAAAGAATCTGCTTGCCAATGCAGCAAATGTGGGTTCCATCCCAGGTTGAGAAGATCCTCTGGAGAAGGAAATGGCAACTCACTCCAGTTATCTTGCCTGGAGAACCCCATGGACAGAGGAGCCTGGCAGGCTACAGTCCATGGGGTCACAAAAGAGTCAGACACGACTCAGGGAATAAACAGCAACAGCATTTAATGGTGTACTTTAGAATTTTCTGTCACATTCTTTCATATCTTCCTTTAAAGATGAAGCCTTCCTTAATATTCAGTGTTTAACTTTAGTCTGAATTTGATTAACTTCCTTTTATCTAAAGTAATTACATGAAGGTGAGATCGTATTTTCAAATGTTTACAATAAAATGCATTATGCATTTAGCAAGATATCTAAATACAAAATGTAGCAATATAATGCAGGACTAATTACCAAAGTGTCAAAATGAATAAATCAAGCAAAAAGAAGCAGCCTGATGACGTCAGCTGAGGCCGTCTCTGTGCTAATAGAGGAAGAGATGGGAAGTAATGATGCCCACCAGTGTTTGCTGGGTGTGGTTATGTGTTGAGCCTTCTGCTTTCATTCTGGGGGAGAATTTTAGTAAAAGGGCAGTTAAGCTGGGATCTTATCTAAGTGCTATCTTCTGTCACGCTTGGCCACGTGTGTGTGTGTGTGTGTGTGTGTGTCTGTGCGTGCATGCTGACATACCCTTACTTTGTCACATGCATTTCGTGGAGTCGCGTTGGTTCTCACCAATGCCTGAGAAGGCTGATCCTCCCTTTTCTGCTGCGGAAAATACAGAGTATCAGGTGATTTCTGCAGCCTCTGTAGGGCCCTGAAATTTACCGTCCCTGGCAGCTGGGCTCAGCTCTCTGGTTTGATATGTAGGCTGGCCGTCCTGAGTCAGAGAGATGTTCATTCCAGCCAGGAATGATGGACTTGTCCTCAGGGATGTTAGCTCTACTCAGAAAAGGGTGAGTCTGCCCAGATCTTACTAAGATCGCTGACCCCAGATGGGTGCTCAGCTGGTCACTTTCCCTCTGAGGTAAGGGAGGTGTTGGCATTTCAAATTCACCTCCTGAAGACTGGGAATGTACAGTTCTGAAGTGGAGCTTTTCACAGTTACTTCTTGGTGTAACTAGGAAAAAAAAATGACTCAGAAGAAAAGGCAACCATTTACGGAAAATCATGAGAAAATGATTTAGCTGTACTACTGCGAGTTTTCAGGAAATATTTGGTGCTTTCAGCCTGTTAGTCTGTTTTGGTTCTTTGCCCCTGCGTAGGATCTTCCTTGACTGAAGCGAGTCCATTTTGAGGAAATTGTCTCTTGGTTCCATGTGCCCTGTTCTCTTCCCTACAGCTTGCTAGTAGAAGAGTCTGTGCTGTTTCTATACCCCTTGCTCTCTCATTCTACTTCTGTGTCTCCATGTGAGAAGAAAAACATCTGGTATCTGCTTCAGTATTTCACTGGAAATTCGCTCTTCCCCCCGTGTCTTCTATTTTTTCATCTTGTCGTCAAAAGCTTCGTCATCTTTGCGATTCTTTTCTCAAATGAAATATACTAGATTTCTAGTTGAACAATTTCTGAACAGCGTTTCATGTCTTCCTTTACTGAACTGATGGACAAATTGTCCCTTAAACTCCCTCCTCCGTTGACTTCAGTTGTATCCCCTTTTGTAGTTTTTCTTTTACCCCTGTGATTACGACTTCGTGACCTGTTCCTTGTTAACTAGCCCCTTAAGTGGGCTTCCCTGGTGGCTCAGATGGTAGAGAACCTGCCTGCAAGACAGAAGACCCAGGTTGTGTCTCTGGGTTGGGAAGATCCTCTGGAGAAGGAAAGGGCAACCCACTCCAGTATTCTTGCCTGGAAATCCCACAGATATAGAGGAGCCTAGCGGGCTGCAGTCCACGGGGTCACAGAGGGTCGGAAACAGCTAAGCACAAACACAAAGCACGGAACCCCTTAAATACTCCTAGGATAATAACAGGGGGTCCAGGCTTAGCTTTTTTCCTACTATTTTTATATATTCCTTCATTTCTTCACCAAATATATACTGAGCTCTTTTTATAGATGTGCTCCAGGATATGTACTAGGGAGAAGTTACTGGATACATTTTAATGATAAGGCCAATAATATATCCTGCTGGATCCAAAAAGGGGTGTAAGACAAAAAGAAATTAATTAGTGGTGACTCCAGAGGTTTTGGTCGGATCAAGTGGAGGGACCCAGTTGTCATCATCTGATGTTGGCGAAGCAGTGAAAGGAGATGTCTTAGGCAGGCACACTAGCGGTTCCAAATAGACTTGTAAGTTTAGGATCTGCTATGGTTTGCGTTGTGCTTCCCAGGTGGCTCAGAGAGACAGAATCTGCCTGCCAGCGCAGCAGATGGGGGTTCTATCCCAGCATCGGGAAGAGCCCCTGGAGGAGGAAATGGCAACCCTCTCCAGTATTCTTGTCTTTGAAATCCCATGGACAGAGGAACCTGGTGGGCTACAGCTCATGGAGGTCTCAAAGAGTCAGACCTGACCATCTACAGAGCAGGCATGCCTGCAAAATCCACATGGTGGAGTCCTGTGGAGGCATTTAGAGAGGGAAGCTTTGGGAGGTAAATAAGTGGGGAAAGCAGAGCTTCCACAATGGGATTAGTGTCCTTATAAAGAGAGAAGAGGGCTAGTTCTTTCTCTCTGTTCCACGTGATGATACAGGTAGGAAGAAGCCATCGGCAACCAAGAAGGATGCTCTCAGCAGGAGCTGAACTGGCTGGCACTGTTATTTTGGGCTTCTCAGCCTCCAGAAGCATGAAAAATGAATGTCTGTTGTTCAAGTTACCCAGTCTATGGTAGTTTATTAGAACAGCCTCAACTGAGACAGAATTTGTTGTAGAAAGCCAGGCATAGATGTTCAAAAAATAGTTGAAGTGATCTAAATCAAAGATATATGGTTGGGGGCCTTCAGAATAGTCTATCACTATTCAGTGCTTTGAGACTGGTTGAAATGACCAAAGAGAACAGTACTAAATACTAAGTTATGGAGGGTTCTGCTTTTAGGGGCTTGGGGGAAAAAAAGGAGAAATCTGTAAAAGAGACTGAGAAGATACTTTTGAGGTAGGAGGAAAACCAAGGGTTTTGCTGACCTGTGAGCCAAATACTGTAGGGAAGAGGAAGTTATCTACAAGTTAAAGTTTGTGCTGGTCTAAATAAAATCAGGAAAAAAAACAACACCCTGATAATTGGATTTAATCATTAGCAGCATCTTGGTTATGTTAGTAGGAACAGTTTCAGTACAAAAGTTGTGGATGAAGGCTCCGCCAGAATGAGGTTAGGAGACAACGGGGGGAAGGGATTGCAGGACTGCAAGACATATTGAGGAATCACTCACGTCCTTATCTTCCACTATCTCTATACCTGCTCATCATTATCACATTTATATGCATATCCTTTGGTGGAATATTACCCAGCCATAAAAAAGAATGAGATAACGCCATTTGCAGTAACATCTATGGACCTAGAGATTAGCATACTAAGCGAAATAACTGAGAGAAAGACAAATATCATATTGTATCACTTGCAGGTGGAATCTAAAAAAGTGATAAACTTATTCTGTCGCCTGCCAGGCTCCTCTGTCTACGGGGATTCTCCAGGTGAGAATAACTGGCATGGGTTGCCATGCCCTCCTCCAGAGAACATTCCCAACCCGGGGGTCGAACCCAGGTCTCCCGCATTGCAGGTGGATTCTTTAGCATCTGAGCCACCAGGGAAGCCCATTTGAGAAAACAGAGCTGGACCTACAGACAGAGAAAGTAGATTTGTGATTACCAAAGCAGAAAAACTTAGGGGAGGGAGGAATAAGTCAGGAGTTTGGAGTAACAGGTACACACTGCTGTATATAAACTAGACAAGCAACAAAGACCTACTGTACGGCACAGCGAACAATATTCCCCATCTCGTAATAACCTATAATGGAAAAAAAGTCTGTTTTCCTGAATCACTTTGTTGTCCACCTGAAACTAGTTCAACATTATAAATCAACTATACTTCAACTTAAAAAATTTATATGTATTTTCCAGACTTCTCTGAGCCTGGTTTTTATGTAGGTTTCTCAAAAAAAGCCCACGAAATCCAAATAAATCAGTCATGTCTTTGTCTTCCTGTTTTGTTCAGCAAGAACTAAATCCATGAGTCAGCTTTCTTTCCATTTCGCTCCTTTGAACAAACGGGCAGGCCATTCCTCTGTGTCAGGCTTCACGTACCTGGAGTTTTTTCAAAATCTCACTTGTTTCATTTAATCTTGGAAGTAAAAGCACAATGTGACTGAACTTTTGAGTTTCTGTTCCCATGAGAGTGATGAAATGATGAAAAGGTACAGAGAGTAAAAAGAGGTTAGATCTGTGTCGGTGAACAATTTGTTTCAGCCACATTGAGTTTCAGGTGAAAATACATTGATGTAGGACGCTGCAGTGTGACGGCTTGGAGGGGGAGATGAGAGGTCGGGCAGAGGCGGAAAATGCAAGGTTTTCTTTCTGATATTGACAGTAATTAGCTAACAGCTGTGGCTGGTAGGCGGGCTTCCTGGTGGCTCAGGGTTAAGGAGTCCACCTGCAGTGTAGGAGACGCAGATTTGGTCGCTGGGTCAGGAAGCTCCCCTGGAGTAGGAGAGGGCAACCGATATTCTTGCCTGCACAATTCCATGGACAGAAGAGCCTGGTGGGCTCTAGTCCATGGGGGTGGCAAAAGAGTCAGGCATGACTTAGTGACTAAACAACGACGGCAACATAGCTGGTAGGAACAAATCATGACCGGAGCATAATTTTCGATATACGTAAACAAAAATCACAAACAGAATTACTCTCAAGCCTTCTTGCTTTCTTCCTGGTAGAATGAAATCCCCAGGGTGCTATGAGATTCATAGAAAACCCACATGTGTTGTTTTTTAATGGGGTCATTTTGAAACTTCAACATTACAAATAAAATGTATTCTAAATTGAGGAGTTAAACTTTTCACAGATAAAATTTTAGCCTAAGTGTTTTCTTTTCCCTCAAGTGGAGTTATGACCAAATTTATTGTTTTATGACCAAATTTATTGTTTTATTTTCCCTTTTAAATTTCATTCAATGTTGGTTTAAATTTAAAAGTGAAATTTCTAACTCCGTTTAGAATGTTGGGTTTAGAAATCAGATCATAACAGTGTCATTAGCAGCTGAGCCCCATATAAAACCTCACTGAATAGTTCACTGATTGAGTTGCTGAAATCTTCCATTTGGTTCAATTTGAGGGGCTTCCAGGTGTCTCTTGTCAGTGAAAACACAGTTAATAACAGTACATTCTGATTACTAACTTCATTAACCCAGGACCCAATTCAACCATGACTATCACAGATCAAAGCTCTTCTCTTTTTCTCCTCCCTGAAGTGGCAGCATTCAATTGTGCTAGAAATCCTTTATGTGAATTATACAAATATAGTTTTATATGTTCCCTCTCAGTAGGCACATCACAAAGTAAATGCATTGTATTCATTTAATTTTCTTAAAATATTGAAAATTTAGAAAATATCATATGTCATTTATTTCTAAGTTTGAAGCATGTGGGAAACCCTTATAAAGTATACATTAAACCATTATTCAACACAAGAATTAGAATAGTACTGAAGCCATTGAAAAAACATGTGTCTTCCTGCCCAAATCCACCCACTAGCTGCCTTGAATTATTTTAGAGTGTTCAAAATTTCTTCATACCTAAAATAATAAACATAGAGATGTATTTTTATTTGCTTCACTTGAGAAATAAGTAAATGAAATGGTGAAAGCAGATTTGAATGGATCCTTGCCTCTCCGTGCTGGGGCAACGTGGCTAGCCAAGTGAATGTCATAGTTTCCTTTCTAGGGTTTAAGCTCCGATAACCTTTTAAGCGCAGTTTGAATAACAGATGCCTATAGTGACAAGCTCTTTAGTACCAGGTCATTTCAATAGATTATGTATTGTCATTAACTATAAGATGGGGCTTCCCAGGGGACGCTAGTGGTGAAGAACCCCCCTGCCAGTACAGGAGAGGTGAGAGATGGCAGAGACACAGGTTTGATCCCTGGGTCTCCGGATCCCCTGGAGGAGGGCATGGCAGCCCACTCCAGTATTCTCTCTTGGAGAATCCCACGGACAGAGGAGCCTGGCAGGCTACAGTCCATAGGGTCGCAAAGAGTTGGAAACGACTGAAGCATCTTAGCACCCACACATATGATGAGACGATGGGTATTATCTTCATTTCACTGTTTGGACTATAGATGCTCAGGAAACTTGCTCAAAGTTCTGGAGCTGGTAAATCAAGTTCGAACCCAGTGTTCCCCTAGTCCAGATGCCGTGTGCTCGTTTTATTTGCAAGCATACGCTTGGATCAATGCATGATAAACTGATAACTGAGCATCAAGATGCGACTATACTTAAAAAAAAGATGTGACTATAACTTAATCACTTATGATTCTTTTTAAAGGGTTTACATTTAATATCAACAATATGAGTTTAGATAATGTTATTCTACTAACACAAATTGATGGCATGAAGTTTAATCAATTAATCTTTGAAGAAATGGGCTGATTGGTCATTTCATGTTTAGAATATTATTTTTCTATTTAGCCTTTTCCAGTATTGAATGTGGCCCTGCAAATTTTAAAACAATTAGTACTATTAAGGATAAAAAATTAACTTTTTAAAATACAGGTATGCCTGTGTATTCTCTATGTTTAAATATACCCATTTATACCCCCCAAATTCTGTCTAATTCAAGAAAACTATAAAATTTAAAATTAATTAAAAAAAATTATTTGGCTGCATTGGGTCTTAGTTTCAGCATGTGGGATCCAGTTCCCTGACTAGGAATCGAACCTGGGCTCCCTGCATTAGGTGCCTGGAATTTAACCCCTGCACCACCAGGCAAGTTCCTCAAAGATAGTTTAAGAAAACATATGATTAAGCCCAAGGCATTTGTGTATTTTCTAATAATGCTGAGAGAGAGCAAAACCGACAAGTCTTCATTCATCCATGACTTTGTTCGTATACTTGGTATTCCTAAAAGTACTAATAATCACTGTTTTTGAGTGCCTATATTTATTGGGCACTGTTGTGTTGAGCTTTAATCTTTGATCTGATAATTGTCTTTTCTCCTTTGAAAAGACAGGTATTATTTTGCACATTAACAATGAGAAAGCTAACCCAACACAATCTCACAGCTAAAAAGTGATGTAACCATAATTCAGCCATAGGTTATGTGATTGAGGAAACTGTCCTTGTCTACAAAAGGAGGCTCGTAAAATTTGATGCAGGAAAATCCAGAGTCAGGAACTGGCTCTTAAGTTTTGATGCTGCCAGTGATTTCACAGGTGAGGTCAGACAGTCTCTCTGAGTCTTAGAGGGTTAGATGAGATGGTATCTAATATCTGTTCTGGCTCAAAACTAACTTCTCTTCTATGAACTCTTGCTCCACAAATCATTGGTAATTTGGCGATTACACTGTCATCAGCACCTTCTTGTTGGAATGCTTATGTGTACTTCTAAAAAACTAATCATCAAAATATGCTCATTGTAGCAAATTTACATAACAGAAACGCTCTCCGTAAAGAAAGTAAACAAGCTCCTTCATATTATAGCCCAAGAATAATGAGTACTGATTGCTCATGAGTTACTGGAAGTAATACACAGGAGGTATCTAAGTATATTGGCGGAACTTTAGGTAGTTGGGATCATAGTAAATATTCTTTTTTGTGTATTCCTTGGAGGAGCCTGGTAGGCTGCAGTCCATGGGGTCGCCAAGAGTCGGACACGACTGAGTGACTTCCCTTTCCCTTGTAACACAAAACAGAAGTCGGTACTTATTTACATGTTATTAAATAATTCTTCAGAAATGTTTTAGTAATTTCAAAATATTTAGTTTGGGCCAGAAAGACTTTTTTTCTGAAGTAGGTGATGACTATTTGTAGCCTGGAGTCATGGTAGGTACCTGCCAGGTGAACAAAAGTGCAAGATAAAAACCTTGTTCACGCAAGTTATGGCAATTGTTATTTGACTTTTTAAATCAATGTCTTGAGAATCACTTCTATCAGTAATGAAAAATTATTTCTAATAGGATTTATACTTCATTGAATTTTCTGGTGAAAATTTCAATAAAGGTATCTGACGCTGCTCACTATTTACATTTGGAGTATATACTCCTGACCAGCATTTGGTAAATGCTAACTAACCCCCCTTAGCAAAATATTAAAGGATCAACACATATATCACAGTATTTATACTGAAGCTTTTTAAAGGTTCATTCCTGCTCCTTGGTATAAAATAAAGACTTATGTCCACACACAAGTGTTTGTAGCAGCTTTATTCACAATTGCCAATATCTGGAAGCAACCAAGATGTTCTTCAGTAGGCAAACAGATAAACTATATGACATTCATACAACTAAGTACTATTCAATACCAAAAAGAAATCAGCTACCAAACCATAAACATATCTGAAGGACTCTTAAATGCATATTATCAAGTGAAAGAAGCCAGTCTGAAGGTTATATAGTGTATGGTCACAGCTATAGGACATTCTGGAAAAGGCGAAACTATTGCAACAGTAGAAAGGTCACAGGTAGCCAGCGGGTAGGAGGAAAAGGCTGGGGGAACAGGTGGAACACGGAGGATTCTTCAGGCAGTGAAACAATTGCCACTGACATTGTCTGCCAAAGCACATGGAATAGACAATACTTGAGAATGAACCCTAATGTAAACTATGGACTTTGAGTGATCATGATGTATCCCTCTGGAAGAATCTTGGTTTTACTGGAGAAAGAAGAAGGAACATCACAGAGGAATGTTTGGAGAACAGGAAAAAATGAGAAAGGCATGGTCTTAGCACTTAAAGAAACAGAAGCCTGATACTGGGCCCTGGGCGTGTAGGGGAGGGGGGCCAGGCACACAGCTCTAGACTAACACTCCCCCCATCCCTGTAAACTGCTCCAGGAGCAAGTGCTGGAGGCAAGATGCGGGAGGCTGATTTCCTGTCAGTGGCAGAAGTGGGCTGGTCCCCAGTGGACCGGGCAGCATCTGAAATGACCCCTGCTGGAGAAGCAGAGGGGACTGGAAGCACAGCCCCCGCAGGAGGCGGGGTGCTTCTAGCTGTCTTCCATGTCTCCAGTTTCCGGGGCTCCTCACAATCACGTGAAAGAATGGACAGGAAGAGTAGCAAAGACAGAAACACCTACCGTGTCCTGCCACAACGTGGGGTCTCTTTAAATATAATTTAAAGCCTCGCACATTTTTATGTCAAAATAGAGGCATGGCAGTGAATCAGGCTTCAGTATCAGCTTTCATGTGTAAGCTTTAATCTTACTGTTACATTTTAAAGTAGTGTTTCCTTATCGGTACTGACAGTGCTTCTCAGGACTTGCTGTCAATATGCAAAACATTCAGAAATTTGAATTAAGCAGTACCTTGTCATGTTTTCTCTGCCCATGAGCATCTGAGGAGACTCTAAAGTAAATCAAAAGGTAATTCACTGGTACACTTCTCAAAATACATGCAAATTGGAAAGTACAGATTTTATTGTTCAGTAGACAAATCTGTGGCATTATTTTGGAGCAAAGCAAGTATTTCTCTCTAAAATATAGTTGTGGAAGGCTAGTTTATGTCATGATGTCCTCTGGGGTTCAGGTCAGGCTTTTTTCCCTATTTATAACATTCTAGCACCAAGAGTTCCCTTCTTTTAGATTTTTACAAATATTGCCTAAAATCCTTATGCTATAGATTTAGTCTTTAAAGCTAAAGTCCTTTCTAATGAGTACATAAAGTCCAGTTCAAAAAATAAGTAACAGGGAAATAGTAAGTCACTTGCATGTGGAAAGTGAAAGAACTCAGCATGAATTGTGTAGTTCTTTAGGGAGCAGAAGCCGGATCTCAGTGGGGCATCACCTGTTCTAGACATTTCAGCAGGCTCTGGGGCCCTGGTTAAAGGGGCAGGAAGACCTTGTTCTCTGTCTTTATTAGAGGCAGTTGTACACAGTTTGATATCAGGAAGTTTAGCTTGCCTTGTTAATTTAGATTTCCCAGAACACTTGGATCCTCTTTTTTTAATCCCAAACTGAATTGCCTGTGAGGAATATCAGTCTCTTTGCTTGAGCAAATTAATCCTCTGTCTCTGAGAAACACACAGAGTTTTCTGACTCAAATATCCCTCCTCCTTTTTTTTTTTTTAAGTCACCGTTTTTGTCCCAGTAGAAGTTTCATTTCAACTTCTGCACAGGAAGAATGAATGAGCAAGTCTTATTAAATTATCTGAAATTTCAGCTTGTTTTTTTTATGATTAAGCAATATGTTCTCAATATTCCTCCCCTAAATACTAGAATCAAATTTCATACTTCAGTGTTGTAAGGTATAACATAAAATCCACTTATGAGAATATACTTAATGAAGCTGTGATTTTCATGTTACAAAAACAAGCAAACTGTCACACCCTTGTAAATCACAAGAAGGAAACACTGTTAAACTCCTCATAAGGACTTTGTTTCTTTCTTTTTTTTTATAAATCCATAGTGCCTATAACCTGTGATGTGGATTCACATGTTACAGCCAGAAAGTAGCATGATATTAAAAATACAGCAAGACTGGGCACTGCTTCACATCAGAAAAAAATCACAAACTTCAACTGATACAATAGAATTTTTCACTCCATGCCCTACACAGAAGAAAAAGCTGTGGCTGATACAGACTGTTCAGATTGTACATATGAGAAGGAGAAGGTCTCTTAAGCTTGTGTTTAGCACTGCAGTTTGTCCCCATTTAATATCTGCTAGACAAATCACAGAGGCCACCTAGAGGAGAGCAGCAAATGATCTCTTTGAAGGTTTTCCTCAGTTCCTGGCTCCGCAGGGCGTAGATCAGAGGGTCGATGACGGAATTACACATGATCAGGATGAGATACAGGTTAAAGTGAGACATGAAGCACACGCAGTAGGGGTTCTGGGGGCAGGAGATGTAGAATATCAGGTGCAGGAAGAAGGGGGCCCAGCAGACGACGAAGACCCCGATCAGGATGGTCAGCGTGATCGCCCCCTTCATGTTGGCGCCCTGGCGGATGGCGCCGGTGCCTGGCAGGACCGCGATCCTCTTAATGTGGAGCCTGGCCATGAGGAACATGTGAACATAGAGAGACGCCATGAGAGCCAGTATGGTGAAGAACACGGTGATGAGGCAGATGATGACAGCGCTGCTGTCTGAGTAAATGATGAACAAGACGCCCGACACCGTGCAGGCCGCCCAGATGGCACTGATGGTGATCGCCACCCGCCGCACCGTCATGATGCTATGGTACTGGAGCGCATAGAAGATGGTGAAGTACCTGTCCACCGCGATCGACAGCAAGCTGCAGATGGAGGCGAGCAAGGAGCTGCAGATCACCGAGTCGATGACGTTGTCAATATTCACCGTGAAGCTCTGCGCGTCCGCGTCTGTGCTGTTCAGCAGGGTGATGACAATGGTTTCCGACCCGTTGGAAACGCTCACCAACATGTCAGCCACAGCCAGGCTGCAGATGAAGAAGTACATGGGTGAATGCAGATTCTTATTCTTGGCGATGGCCACAATCACCAGAATATTCTCCAACAAGCTGATGACCCCCAGAGTCACAAACACCTCGGGAGAGACAAAGAGCTGCTCATAGCACCCCCCGGCCGAGTAGCCTTTTGCCGGGGACTCACTGACATTGGTGGGCAGCCCGTGGCCGCTGCGGTTCCAGGAGTGGAGAGAGGTGTGCGTTCCATGGGGCTGGGTAGAGTTCATCTTGGATTCAGGTCCCCTCTGGACTGACTGAACCTCCCGGGTCCGGCAGCCTCAGCGCCTTTCTCCAGTCTTGACTTGCCCCAGACGAAAGTTAGGCGGCCGAGAGTGGCATGCCTGCTGTGAATAAACGTCCCGTGCTCCGGAGCTGGAGAGGAAGTTTTCAGTCTCTTTCAGGTGCGGCTCTGGTCGGCATCACTTGGGAATCTTAGGCTGCAAGATACTCCTTCTCCGTCGAGCCTGCCGCTGGCTTTTTTGTTCTCCCTTCCTCTTCAACTTGAGTCAGAGGCATGCAGGTCTTTGCAGGATGATTTGCCTGGTGGCTGCGCTACGGCTGGGAGCCGGCTCTGCGTGCGCATGCTCTCATCAGCTGCCTCGCAGAGGTGCCGGTTCCGAACCTGAAGCTTTGCTTTGAGTGTCAGAAGCTGCTGCTGATTTTTATGGTGTGTGAAGGGGGAAAAAAAAAAATGCTCAGAGTGACTCCTCCTCTGCTTCCTTCTGACCAATCCGAGTCCAGTGGGGTCTGTGAGACACCCGCGATGGTCCAGAGACACAAACTGCAGGCAACCCCAATTCGGAGGCAGAAGGCTGTGGAGTCAGGCAGCCAGCAGGATGTGAGAGGCTAAATTTCCCCTGCAAGTTCTCAAGGAAAGCAACTTGATTCCCAGAGGACATTCTCTGACATCACAACAAGCCATCCTGAGGCACCCAGGTTTATCCTGCTTAAAGGAGGGGGGTGTGTGTGTTCCTGAATTAGATGCACTGCCTTTTTTTTTTTTTTTTTTGCACAGGGAATGCTCCCTAATGCTCTATGGTAACCAAAATGGGAAGGAAATACGAAAAAGAGGGGGTATATGTATACATGTCTGATTTGCTTTGCTGCACAGCAAAAAAAAAACACCAAAAAAAAAACATTGTTAAAAAAAGAAACAAAACCTGACTCCAATAAAAATGAAAAAAGAGAAGACATACACTGCCTTTTTGACCAGGACATTGAATTTATTTACCCTCTCAATTTCTCTGAATTGAGAAGAAAGGCAGTCATGCTTCAGTTTGAGACAGCTGACACACAGAATATTTAATAACGCAGGAGACTATGCTGTGGGTGCAAGGACTAGACAGGCAGTCACAGTTTATACCAGGGCTCAGAAGGAGTTAATTTCTTATGCACTAAGATCAGCTATTTCTCCATTGCAGAATTTCTTTGTATCATAGCTGGAAAAGTTTTGTTTTCATCTATGACATTTAAAAACCATATAGTATTAATGTAAACAATGATTACTTTGAACTCAGAAAGAAAAAGATCAATAGCTAGGCAACACTCAGGTTTTTAAAGCATTATTAAGGTGTAATTGAAATACAAAACTTACACATATTTAAGGCATACATTTTAATGAGTTTGGACTCATTAAAATGAGCATGTGTCTCCATGATACATCACAGTCAAGGTACTCAGCATATTCATCACCTCCAAAATTTCCTTGTATTCTTTTGTGTTTTCTTTTTAGGTGTGTGATAACACTTAATGTGAGCTCTACATAATATATTTTAAAGTGCACAATTTATACTATTAACTATAAGCATTGTGTTATACAGCAGATCTCTAAAACTTGTTCATCGTGCATAACTGAAAGTTTATACCCTTTGGGCAGCAGTTCCTTGGCAGCGGTCTTGGCAATGATTTCTTGGAATTGACAGCCAAATTATAGGCAACAAAACCAAAAAGAGACAAGCGAGATTACATCAAACTGAAAAGTTCCTGAACAGCAAAGGAAATAATCAACAGCGCGAAAAGATGATCTATAAAATGGGGGGAAATATTTGCAAACCATCTATCTGATTTGGGGTTAATATACAAAATATGTAACTGGATAGCAAAAAAGCTAAATAACCTGATTAAAAAATAGGCAAAGGGCTCGAACAGACATTTCTCCCAAGAAGACCCAGAAATCGCTACCAGATATAAAAAAAGGCGCTCAGCAACACCCATCATAAGGCAAACGCAGATCAAAGCTGCGATGAAGTGTCACCTCACACCTGTCAGGATGCTGCTGCTGCTGCTGCTGCTAAGTCGCTTCAGTCGTGTCCGACTCTTAGCGACCCCATGGATTGCAGCCCACCAGGCTCCTCTGTCCATGGGGTTTTCCAGGCAAGAGTACTGGAGTGGGGTGCCATTGCCTTCACCACCTGTCAGGATGGCTGTTATCCAAAAAAGAAAAGATAACAAGTGTTGGCTAAGATGTGGAGAATCTGGAATTCAGGTTTTTTTTTTTTTTTGAAAACAATCTATCTGCTTCCTTGGAGCGTCCCAGGGGGCTCAGTGGTAAAGAATCCGTCTGCCAGTGCAGGAGACACAGGTTCGATCCCTGCGTCAGGAAGATCCCCTGGAGAAGGAAATGGCACCCCTCGCCAGTATCCTTGCCTGGGGCATCCCGTGGACAGGGGAGCCTGGTGCACGGAGGAGCCCATGGGGTCGCAAAGAGTCAGATGCAGCTAAACAACAACAACTCCGCATCCAGGACATGACGGCAAGCACGCGCCTGGACAGGACAGGCGGCACGTCTTCTGATATTCGCCTTGTCTGCTATGCCATCCCTTTGTTCTCACGGACAGTCGATCCTAACTACAAGAGTGATAACAAGAACTCAGCGTTATTTTTGGTGTGGAGTTTAGACAATAGCTGTAGGTCCAATCTCGATAAAACGGAGGAAGAGGCAACCTTTGGCTTTCTCTGTGTCCCACTTTGGGGCTTTCCAAGTGGCTCAGATGGTAAGGAATCTGCCTGCCAAGGCAGGAGACGTGGGTTCGATCCCCGGGTAGGGAAGATCCCCTGGAGGAGGAAATGGCAACTCGCTCCAGTATTCTTGCCTGGGAAAGCACGTGGACAGAGGAGCCTGGTGGGCTCCAACACACGGGGTTGCAAAAGAGTTAGGCACAACTTAGTGACTAAACAACAAACCTGCCTCATTAATTGAAGGCTTCTGAATGCAACTCACGCATTCCTTGGTAACTTTATTCAAGCCAAGATGAGTGGATGCTAGTTATACATCAGAATTTCTGATTGTTTTGAAAGATTGTGAGGAAGTTACATTTCAAATTTAAACTCCAAGTTATGAAATTTTATATAGTACATTTTCTTGCCATGACTACTTTTGGTTTTATCTCTGTAGAGTTTGTGGTTATTGATAATAAGGGACAATAAAAAAATACTTATTTCAAAGTTGAAGTCTTCAGTTACTTAGGTAAGGGCTTTATCTTCTTTCCCTTTGGTGACAGAGGCAACGGTAAGTATGATTCCTGAGCACTGAGTGAAATTAACATCTTTCATCTATCACTGAGATTGCGTGGGGCCGAATCCTAACTAATGGAATGTGGGTAGAAGTGAGAGTGGTGTTGTCTCCTTTGTAAGATTCTACACGTTTTCCCTCTGATCTCCTCTAGAATGACTCTAGAATGTCTTTGAAGCTTCATGCTATAGATGTTAGAACCATATCATGAAGGACCCTGGTCTCTGAATGACTGCACAGAACACAGCTCACATCTCCAACTCCCTCCATGCCCTGGCCCGCCAACTGCACTGAACCTTGATACAAGCAAGCAATAATTATTACTGTATTAAGCTGACAAAATATTGGTGTTACCTATCACAGCAGCTAGCATTAATTGCCTTGATTTTGAAACTTATTTTGGGCTTCCCTGGTGGCTCAGACAGTAAAGAATCTGCCTGCAAGGTAGGAGACGCAGCTTCGATTCCCGGGTAGGGAAGATCCCCTGGACAAAGGAATGGCAACCCACTCCAGTATTCTTGCCTGGAGAATCCCCATGGACAGAGGAGCCTGGCAGGCTACAGCCCATGAGGTCGCAAAGAGTTGGACACGGTGGAGTGATTAAGCACACACACATGCACATATTTACAAGCAGCACATCCGAATTACCTGAAAATTCTTTCCTTCTCACATTTTGGATTTGCGTGAGTGGTGAAATACCTAATAAGCAAGTAATAGGGAAAACATCTCTTGAAATGTTTAAGCATAAATATCCAACTCTATATAAACTTCCTGAGTCAGCCCTTGACTTTACACTCCCTACTTCTCCTGGTTGACATGGTTGTTCCATTTCCTAAGGCTGAAAATTCAGAATATCTTTGACTTGTCCATCTTTCTCAAAAATCCCAACATGAAATCACTTGTAAAATACCTTCATTTCTGTCAATGTGTCTAACTCTTCTTTTTCTCCTTAAAAAACTCACTTGTCACTATTCTCCTTCATGGAAACTTCATTGCAGTCAAGATTCAATGTCATGAGTCTACTCAATTCTCCCTGCTTATAATGCGCTTTGCCCGTATTTGTGACTGTATAGTCATCATTATGTTGTAAAATTATTAACAGGCATATTATATATATAATTATATAATAGATAAAATTAGTATTGAAGATAAAACTCTGTTTATTTTGGCTTTTCACCAAAAAAAAAGATTTAATTTATAGGCATTTTAATCACATTGAAATCCCAGAAAACCATATACATTTACGATCTCAAATTCAATTACTTGATGCAGATTTTATAAAACCTTGATTATATGGTTAATCATGCTGGAAAGATTTTTGTCATCTCAAGGAGGAATTTTAATTGTGTGACAGAGTTTAGTTTTTAGAAGCCAAAAGAAATGCTAGAGCCATTAGTGGTATTTTTGAAAATTTATTGCAGATTTCTTTTTTCTAAGCACACACTCAATTGAGTTAATCATAATATATTTCTCCTCTGAGCATAGTCCTTGTTTTACATTTTGTAACAATAAATATGAAACATTGCTAAAGAGAAGTATTTATCAAACTGTGCTACACAGACCACTATTTTTAGATGTTACTGTTATTCCTACCACAGAATAAAAAGTCATAGAACTTTGGAAAGAACTGAGAACACATTGCCTTCTTGAAATTGCAGAGTTTACATTAGTACGTAAACTTTCTGAAATTTCTGACTAGAAAAAAATTCAGTGTTGTTTACTCCACTTATTTCCTGAATATAGAAAACTACTATTGTGTGTGTGTGTGCTAAGTTGCTTCAGTCATGTCCGACTCTTTGCCACCCTATGGACCATAGCCTGCCAGGCTCCTCTGTCCATGGGATTCTCTAGGCAAGAATACTGGAGTGGGCTGCCATGCCCTCCTCCTGAGGATCTTCCCCACCCAGGGGTTGAACCCGCTTCTCTTATGTCTCTTGCATTGACAGGCAGGTTCTTTACCACTAATGCCACGTGGGAATCCCAAGATGCTATGCCAGCAGCCCACAGAAGAGTCTGTGAAGGCCTGAGGTCAGCCAGTACTTGCTTTGCTGCAGGGGAGACTACTAATCAGTCATGAACAGAATGAGGAAGAGAAAGCAATCTTCCATGACCTCCATTTTTTGCCTTCAGGGAATGGGTAGATGTTGGTGCCGTTTATCTGGTAGACACATGGATTGGCTCTCTCAGTCTCCATTTAAACATCCATCAATTCAGACTTCAGCAAGCTGAAGTCTATGTTGCTCAGATTTCCTTGCAGCCTGCATTCCATATGTGAATTAGTTTTTCCCAATTAGATATATTCTCAAGAGATTTGGAAAGCATAAGGTGAGACAGAAGTCACCTTCCTGTGGCCATAGCAGCTGGCCGACAGGATCTACAGGCTGTCAACTCTGGCACCAGCGACTGAAGCGACTCCAGCTTTAGGCATCAGGTCACCCTCTTTATGAATCAGAGATAACAGGACCAGCAGCGTCTCCTCGTCTGCGGACTGCAGCTCGGGTGGTGTAAAACTGGAATGAAATAAAATAGTTGAAGGTCCATGGCTACTCCAAAATTTTGTAAGCACCTGTTTCCTGTATTAAGTCCCTTTCTGCCTGACATGCTGACAGTGTGTCTGTCTTTCACACTGAACTATGATTGTTATACCTGATTAAGGAATCCTTTTAAGAGACAAGATACATTTAGTTTTCAACAATTTTGAAATTTGTGTTTTTGAGACATCTACATGGAAGCTGAAGCTCTGATACTTTGACCAAATGATGCAAAGAGCCAACTCATTGGAAAAGAGTTCCCTGATTCTGGGAAAGATAGAAGGCAGGAGGAGAAGGGGATGACAGAGGATGAGATGGTTGGATGGCATCACCGACTCAATGGATATGAGTTTGAGCAAGCTCTGGGAGATGGTGAAGGACAGGGAAGCCTGGCGTGCTGCAGTCTATGGAGCCGGATGGAAATATCTATTTAGCAAAGATGAATACACAGCCCAAAGGAACACTCTGGTAAAAAGACACATATTTTGGTTGTGGTAGATACAAGCTGTACTGAAAGCTGTAGGTTTCTACTAAGATGGAAGGAAAAGGGAAATTGTGAACATAATCGTGAGGAACACAACGTATTTGAGCGGCAAATGCAAGGGGAAAAATAGGCAAATGAATAAATAACGTTGGTGTTAGTCTAGGTCTTCTGGAAGGAAGATACCAAGTTAGGATTGTGTGTATGACTTTACTGAGGAGAAGTCTATGAGGGAAAAAAAAGTGGGGGATGAATTGAGCCAGGAAAAGCTGAAAGAGGTGTCAAATCACAATCTGAGCTTGACCTTGAGTGAGGGCGGAGGGAAGAAAGACCGAAGGGGAGGGGCCTTGACCTGAGGTGACGTCATTCCTGCTGCGCACGGTGATTGGCTGGGGAAGCCTGGTCCTGGAGCAAGCGTGGCAATGAATTTCAAGAGAGCAATTAGCGGAGGTCTGTGGAGGACCCTGGTGGGCTGCAGTCCGTGGGGTCGCTAAGAGTCGGACACGACTGAAGCGACTCAGCAGCAGCAGCAGCAGTGGTCAGTTAGCTCCCTGAAGCTGGAGGTTTGCGGGCACATTTTCACAGCCGTCACAGTCTGAGAAATGGTCAGTGCGGTAGCAAGAGCCAGGAGGGGATCATCGGACGGTCAAAGAATAAAGAGAATAACGAGAATGCAGCAGATAAAATGGGCAGAGCTGGTCAGTGAAATCAGAATTGGTTCTTTTTTTTTTTCACTGAAGTCAGTGTGACCCTTTTTGGAGCATATTTTGTTCATAGTATCTTTACTGGTCAAAATGTGACTTAAAAATATAAATACATGGTTCTTATCAGATCAGTAAATTCTTAGTACCCCCAATTACACTTAGAAATAAAGTAGCGTACTGCTAGATATATTGTAATAATTTCATATTTGTGTGTATGGGTGAACATTTTAATGCATAAGCATCAATTTCTTCTTTTATATTATGATAATAATAACTACAAAGCTTACTCAAGAATTAAATGCTTTAATATGTATTAAACACTTTGACTAGTGCCTTGAACAGAGTAAATACTATATAAACCTTAGCTGTATTTATTTTGTATTTTTCTAACCTAAGCCTTTTTTAAAGCTCTGCAGTCTTTCTGGGGATTGTATACCCTATAGAATTCACCAATTTTTCACACTCTGATCATGGGAGTAGTTCTTAAAGATACTTTGAAATTTGATTTCTTATTGTGTAGGCACTGAAAACAACTTTTTGTGTGTACGAACACTCTGTGATACTTCATGTGTCATTGAACTCGTAATGCTTCAGAGTGGCATGATTTAGTCACATTGTGCCCAGTAACATGTAGGTTACAGTTCTAAATGTGCTCATTTGCTTATTTATTAGAGGAGAGCTGGAGTAAAAACTTTGTAGATAAATTTTCCTTTTCAGTGAACTTGATGTGGTCTTTATCCCAATGAGTCGTTTGAGAAAACCTAGATTTTGCTTTTTAATGGGTTTTTCTTAAATCTGGGGTTTGGGAAAAGAGGATACTTAACATCTTTCTTGCCTTTGTAGGGAGACTGAGAATGCCTTGCTTCATTAAGCCACCAATAAATATTCTAAACATCTAGTATGTATTTAGAGTTACAGTTCTCTGTTATGAATAGAGCATAGAGTCTTAGAAAATTTCTTATAAATTTAATCTTTGAATTACATTCTGTTTCTGAAATGTAATTGCTTTTAAATTGAAAAATACTTCTGCCATTTCCTGCCCCCAATTTTCTGTCAATCAATAATCTGTTTGGATATTATAGTTTGCGTTGTGCTATGCTTAGTTGCTCAGTCATGTCTGACTGGACCCCACAGACTGTGGCTCGTCAGGCTCCTCTGTGCTTGGGATTCTCCAGCCAAGAATACTGGAATGGGTTGCCATGCCCTCCTCCAGGGGATCTTCCCGACCCAGGGATTGAATCAGGTCTCCCGCATTGCAAGTGGATTCTTTACCATCTGAGCCACCAGGGAAGCCCATGAATACTGGAGTGGGGAGCCTGCACCTCCTCCAAGGGATCTTCTTAACCCAGGAATCAAACAGGGGTCTCCTGCATTACAGGCAGATTCTTTACCAGCTGAGCCACCAGGGAAGCCCCACTTTATAGTTTAACTTCTACTTAAATAAAATTATGATAAACAAATTTGTATTAAAACTTGGCATTCCTCCTTTTCTGATTCTACAAACTTAGATTTTCTTATGTAACATGCCTCTGAAGGTATTTGTGCTATTTCCCTGCTTTTGATTTCATCTGGTGTTAGAGAGTTGATAGTTTCATGCCATATCACCCATCAGGATTTCAGTTTTTCCAATAGCTTGCAAGATAAGGGGCTTCCTTCATAACTCAGTTGGTAAAGAATCTGCCTGGAATCCAGGAGACCCCTGTTTGATTCCTGGGTTGGAAAGATCCCCTGGAGCAGGGATAGGCTACCCACTCCAGTATTTTTGGGCTTCCCTTGTGGCTCAGCTGGTAAAGAATCCACCTGTAATGAGGGAGACCTGGGTTTGATCCCTGGGCTGGGAAGATCCCCTGGAGAAAGGAAAGGCTACCCACTCCAGTATTCTGGCCTGGAGAATTCCATGGACTGTACAGTTAGTCCATGGTTGCAAAGATTTGGATTGTTAAATAAGAGACTGCAAAATAACTAAGTTCTGCTTACCTTAGTTTATCCAATATTATAAAGAAGAGAAGCAGAGAAAGTATCTCACAGTTACTGTGATTTTAAAAAAAAGTCTGTAAATGCTTGTGGAATGTTTTATAAATCAGTGCTTATAAGTGTTGAGTTTTGTCATTTAATGTATCTGAGAGATTTTAGATTCCCTGAGCAGAGAAGGCAATGGCACCCCACTCCAGTACTGTTGCCTGGAAAATCCCATGGATGGAGGAGCCTGGTAGGCTACAGTCCATGGGGTTGCTAAGAGTTGGACATGACTGAGCGACTTCACTTTCACTTTTCACGTTCATGCATTGGAGAAGGAAATGGCAACCCACTCCAGTGTTTTTGCCTGGAGAATCCCAGGGACGGTGGAGTCTGATGGGCTGCCGTCTGTGTGGTTGCACAGAGTCGGACACGATTGAAGCAACTTAGCAGCAGCAGCAGATTCCCTGAGATGTTTTATAATATCTAATAAACAGGTCTTAAAAATCCTTTCATGAATTATTTTTTATTTAAGTTGCTTTTGCTTTTGGCCAGAAGTCTTCACTTCATTAAACTTTCAGGAGAAACTTTAAGGAGATATGAACTGCTTCTCCGATTTGAGCTTGGTATGTGTTTAACTGTACCCCTTAGCAGATTCAGGAGGTAGTATTCTTTCTGCACAACTTCAGCTAGAGTTTTTCATGGATGAAAGCGAAAAAAAATCGTGACAGAGCTTGGTGTTTTAGCAAGGTGTGTTGTGTCAGGAAAGACCATTTCCATGCTCCTGTGTGTGAGGCAACGGGAGGCCGGGCTAAGCTGGTTACTGCCACTCTCCTTCTTTTCAAGCGGGCTGCTGGGTGAAAGTGAAAGTGAAGTCGCTCAGTTGTGTCCGACTCTTTGTGACCCGTGGACTGTAGCCCACCAAGCTCCTCCGTCCATGGGATTCTCCAGGCAAGAACCATGGAGTGAGTTGCCATTTCCTTCTCCAGGGAAGGAAATGTTGGGTAGCCAGGAGGAAAATACTAGCCAAATGACCTCAAGTCAGGGGCTTCAACTGTGAGGCTGTATCTTTAACTGAAACGCCTGTTCAGCTGTTACCCCTTTGGTTTGTTCCAACCTCTTCGTAGCGTCTTCCTTTATGTCCTCCTTTTTCTTCTCTATTTATGTTTTCCTGTTTTCTTTTCTGCCCGCATTTCTAATCCTGCACCTCTGTCTTCTATATGACCGAACATCAGCCTGCCTTGGGCTCTGTCGGAATCCAGCACTACCTGATGGAGTTGGCATGGTCAGCACCCACTGGTAACTGTCCAGGCCTTTCCACGCCTCAGCTCAGCTCCTTGAGGAGGTGTCGGATGCCCCAGCGTGTCGCAGGCCACAAGCCTGCACAGGCAGGGGCTCGTCTGCTGTCAGGCGCCATCTCCAGGTCCATGTAGCTGTGATGAGCACGGGGCCCACATGATACGAGGTGGGCTTCCGTTCACATAAGGGTGGTGGCCTGGACAGCCTCACTTAAAGGGATGGTTGTGGGTGATGTACTAAGCGGCTGGTGCCTGGTACAGATGTCCTGGCTACAGCCTCTGCTCTGCCCTCTTTCGGTAGCTGTTCAGGTTGTCAAAGAGCCAAGGAAAGGGAGTTTTGATCTTTCAGGGTTATAGTTTTAAATGATAAATAGCCTAATTCCGGGAGTTCTCTTTGCAGTAACAATGGTAACCTGAGTGCAAGAAACACAAGGTGAGTCGAATCTCGGCAAATTATTGTCCCTAAGTGAATTTACCTTGCCCTATATGCTGTTCCTCTTTCTCGGGGAATTTGCTTTCTGACTATTGAAAATAGAGAGTAGATAGGTGGGCACGGTGGGGGGAGGTGGGGAGTGGGAAAACTGGGAGGTTAGGATGGACATACACACACCACCATCTGAAAGACAGACAGCGTGGGAGGCTGCAGTGCGGCGAAAGGAGCTCAGCTCCGGGCTCTGTGAGGACCTGGGGGGGTGGGGCGGGGGCGGGGATCTGTGTGTGTTTATAACCGATTCACGTTGTTGTACAGCAGAGACTAACACGGCTCTGCAAACCAATTATATTCCAATAAAAATAGTTTCTGCAACATCTGCAAAAAAGCAGTAAAAAAAAAAGTCTATACCTACAGAGTAGATTACTACTAATATACCTGTCACATTTTACACTCTTAATAATCTACTCTGTAGGTATTTAGAAGAGTGAGCCCAAGTGTGGCAGCAGATAATGTGAACTTTTTAAGCACCAACTTATTAAGAGATAAAATAAGATTTTGAATAGCAGTCTATCTTAAAATAGCTGTTATATCATAGCAAACTTAATCAAAATGAGAATTTAAAAAAATGATGTGACGTTATAGTAATGTAATATTCACTGTCTTCTTTAACCTCAGAAAGCCATATAGTTTTGAACAGCTATTCTAGGTTGCTGCTGCTAAGTCACTTCAGTAGTGTCCGACTCTTGGCGACCCCATGGACTGCAGCCCACCAGGCTCCTCCATCCATGGGATTTTCCAGGCAAGAGTGCCGGAGTGGGGTGCCATTGCCTTCTCCGATTCTAGGTTAGTGTCTTCTAAAACTCTTTCCAAATGTCTGTTAAACTTTTAGGAGGCTATGTTTTTGGCTTAAAATGTGCATAGCAAGTTTTATAGAAGGAGTGTTTTCTCTGTGGACGCAATTAGATTATCTTTTGTTGGTATGGTATTTGTTTGGAAAGATAGAAAATATGGCTAATTACTATCTGGAAAGATGAACTAGGGCCCAAGACCTGTGGGTGGCCTAGGATTCTGAGGGAACAGGCTGCAAGTCTACTGGAAACATTTCAGATCTGGAGTAAACTTTCCTTTAACCCCTAACTAGGCTAAATACCCCCAAACATTTGTAAGATTTTTAACAGACATCTTTCTGTTTAATATATGTATAGCTCTGAAACTGACTTGATTACTGAAAAGAAAAATTTTGTACAGTTGAAGAGAACTTCCAAAGACATAATGTCCCAACATTTTAGCATGGTTTTAAACTATAACACTGGAAACAGAACTGCAACAAGCATACAAAAAATCATTTGAAAGATTAATTATTTATTGTCTTTATTTTGGTGAATTTTGAATGACAACATTTATGTGAATGTTTCTCAGTGAATTCTATCTTTAAAGAGAAGGACTAAAATAAAAAAGAAACACAATTAAAAAGTATTTGTTTCCTCAAAAAATAGATAAATTGGTCAGTCTTATCTTTGTTTACTAACTAATGAGCATGTCTGCTTGTAGAAAACTAATGAGACTCAAGATAATTAGAATTAATTTAAAAAAACGTGAAAGTTAGTCCCTCCATCATGTCTGACTCTTTGCAACCCCGTGGACTGTAGCCCACCAGGCTCCTCTGTCCATGGGATTCTCCAGGCAAGAATAATGGAGTGGGTTGCCATGCCCTCCTCCAGGGGATCTTCCTGACCCAGGGACTGAACCCAGGCCTCCCGCATTGCAGGCAGATTCTTTGCCGTCTGAGCCACCAAAGACAACCTAGAATGAACATTTAGCCCAATCTATTAGAAGTTTTTCAGGTTACCAATTGTTTTAATAATCTTCATCGGTTGAAGGTTAATACATAATCATACAGTATGTCCTGGTATTTCACTTAGATGTAGGTAGGCCCAAATGTGTGAGTTTAGGCAAAGATCCATACAACTTAGAGAAAGAAATTAGTTTCTTGTTGGAAATCAAGGAGAGTGAATATGGTCTCATCCATAACAATTGTGTCTCTTTTCTTAAACCATTCATTCATTCATCATCTGCTATTTCTGATAGGCAAGGCATCGTGTTAATAGCTTCAGGAGAAGCTTAAGTAAATAAGTTACAGTCCCTTCTTTCAAGCTGTTCTTATATGAATGAAGAACAGCTGCCTGAGGATGTTTAGCATTATTCTGTAAAGATATGGTTTAAGATGAAGTTGTTGGATGCTAGGTAGCTTAATAGAACTAGGTAGTAGGATTAGAGCTAAGAGGACACTTTGCATAAATATTAACATAATTATATCTGCGTCTCTATCCCTGCAAATAAGTTCATCAGTCCCACTTTTCCTAGATTCCATATATATGTGTTGATACACGATATTTGTTTTTCTCTTTCTGACTTACTTCACTCTGTATAACAGGATCTAGGTTTATCCACCTCTCTAGAATCGACTCAAATGTGCTCCACTTTATGGCCGAGAATTATTCCATTGTTTATGTGTACCACGACTTTGGACACAGCACGGTAATGAGAGGTTGGGACAAATGGAGAGAATACCACGTGTAAACTGATAGGTAATAGGAAGTTGCTGTATAACACAGGGCGCCCCCCCCCCCGCCCAAGTGCTCCATGACAATCTAGACGGGTGGGATGGGGTGGGGAGTGGAAAGGAGGTTCAACAGGGAGGAAACACATGGATACTTATGGCTGATTCATGCTGTTGTATGGCAGAAGCCAACACCGTATTGTAAAGAGATTATCCTTCAATTAAAAATAAATTAAAAAGGATTATAACCATAAGCATATTCATATAATTAAATTTGCAATATGGTGATTGCTTAGATATGAAGAGTGTGGGGAGAAAGGAGTCAGGGATGAATCCACGTTTCTATTTTGTCTGAGGAATGATTGAACATGTTATCATTTTACAGGAGTGAGAGCCAATTTGAGAAAAGAGGAACACTTCAGGCTTGGACATAAGAAGTCTGATATGGCTGTGGGTCATGGTCGAGAGGTAGAGAGGTCCATAAGCTAGTGATTATGTATCCACATGGAGGTGAAGTCTGGAATACATTTTTGAGAGTTGGTGGAATGGTGATTTAACTCTCTAGATTATATAAATTGAGAGAACTAGTATTCGAATAATAAAAGCAGGTGATCACATATTTGTTTGGCAGCCAAAATGTTGACTGGGTCAAAGATATGCTGATATGTAAAAAAATTGTTGCAACATATTTTGGGGACATTAGGACAATGAAGAAGGTTCCCAGGTCAGTGTACAACAGGCCAATATCATGGTGATTCATGCTCTAAATTTCCTGAGATGCAAAACACAACAATATGCCTAGAATATATTTCATATTATCCATATTATTTGAATTAGACTTTAAATTTGCACCTCAACTTGAAAACTCAAGAATGACTGCAAATGGCTTTTTTTTTTTAACCAACATTTTCATTCAGTTCAGTTCAGTTGCTCAGTCATGTCCAACCCTTTGCGATCCCATGGACTGCAGCACACCAGGCTTCCCTGTCCATCACCAACTCCCAGAGCTTGCTCAGACTCATGTCCTTTGAGTCAGTGATGCCATCCAACCATCTCATGCTTTGTCATCCCCTTCTCCTGCCTTCAATCTTTCCCAGCATCAGGGTCTTTTCCAATGAGTCAGTTCTTCACATCAGGTGGCCAGAGTATTGGAGTTTCAGCTTCAGCATCGGTCCTTCCAGTGACTATTCAGGACTGATTTCTTTTAGGATGGACTGGTTTGATCTCCTTTCAGTCCAAGGGACTCTCAGAAGTCTTCTCCAACACCACAGTTCAATTCTTCGGTGCTCAGCTTTCTTTTAGTCCAACTCTCACATCCATACATGACTACTGGAAAAACAATAGCTTTGGCTAGAGGGACCTTTGTTGGCAAAGTAACGTCTCTGCTTTTCAATATGCTGTCTAAGTTGGTCAGAGCTTTTCTTCCAAGGAGCAAGTGTCTTTTAATTTCATGGCTGCAGTCACCATCTGCAGTGATTTTGGAGCCCAAGACAGTAAAGTCTATCACTATTTCCGTTGTTTACCCATCTATTGCTGTGAAGTGATGGGACCAGATGCCATGATCTTTGCTTTCTGAATGTTGAGTTTTAAGCCAACTTTTTCACTCTCCTATTTCACTTTCACCAAGAGGCTCTTTAGTTCTTCTTTGCTTTCTACCATAAGGGTGGTCTCATCTGCATATCTGAGGTTATGTAGCAATCTTTATTCCAGCATGTGCTTCATCCAGCCTGGCATTTCCCGTGATGTACTTTGCATATAAGTTAAATAAACATTTTCATTACTATATGCCTGTCACAAGTCCAATATCTCTATTTAAATCTTATACATACATTGCATTTCCCACCTTCATGTCTTTAGTTTTTTGTCGTTATATACACCATTTGTATCTTGATATGATTATTAGCTAATGAACTGAGAAAAAAGTAAGCAGTTATTTCTGAACAAGTCAGATATAGTCAACTATGTATGGAGTTGTTATACAGAATTTCAATGAGTTTTTTTTAACATTATGTAAGCGTAATAAATGTTGGGCATTTGGACTTTAATCAATAGAAAACTTTTGTTTTAGTACACTGTTATATGAGAGGAAAATACACTGGTTTTTTTTTTTTTTTTTTTTTTACTACTTGCTTTATTCTCCTTTGGTTTCCTAACAGCCCCTCTGGTAGCGAACCAAAGACATCTTAAATTTTTTTTTTTAGATTAGCGCCTCAAATTTAATTGTTCCTTTCAAATGTGGCAAACCCACAATCTTCTGAAGCAAGCGCACCGCTCTATTTATAGATTTTCTGTCTAGTTCAATCACTGGGATCTAGTCTCAATAAGATGATTCTAACCGTAGACTCAAGACTCTCAAACAAGATTAATAACAGATTTTAGATTTCTGGCAATTAAATAATATCCTTTGGCTTCAATTACTTCTCACACTTTTCCAGTAAACAGTGCCATTCAATGTGAATTTTATTGCTCTAGGATGTATGACTCTCATTTATCTTTAAAGTTCAGAACTTTAAAAACACATTACTCTGTAACTGGATTTTGTGGTTATTCATGGCTTTCGGGGGACAGGGATGTCTTCATACATAATATATATAATATTAAACAGCTTTGTCCTTTCAAAATAAAGGGTATATTGAACATTTATATAGTCTTTAATATTTTAACCTCTGTACACTCACTGGATATAAAATCACTGCAGATTTTTTAACAACAACCATAAAAATCATGCATGAATATCCTAAGTCTTTCTCCTTCATCAGCCATAAAAATTTTTATTTATGTATAAATGGAATAACTGCATTTTCTATGAAAAACGAACTTGGTCACAGTCCATCTGATTGCTTCTCAGGAATCTAAGTAGTCTGTTACCCTTGCAACCCTGGTTTGATGAATTATCGTCCATGTGATAACCTTTGCCTGTATTTGGGATCTAATAATCACTGGTACTGAATCAGGCAGCTAAGACAAACAAGGAAACACTTTATTTAAAAATTATCATTGGTAGTTTCCATCAGGACTGTAAGGTTTGGCACAGTTTCACAGATGTTATTTTAATATCATGGAAGGCGGAAGCTGAAGCTCCAATACCTTGGCCACCTAATGTGAAGAGCTGACTCATTGGAAAAGACTAATGCTGGGAAAGATTGAAGGCAAAAGGAGAAGGGGGTGACAGAGGATGAGATGGTCAGATTGCATTGCTGATTCAATGGACATGACTTTGAGCAAACTCTGGGAGATGGTAGTGGACAGAGGAGCCTGGCATGCTAGAATCCATGTGGTCCAAAGAGTCGGACAGGAGTGAGAACAGCAAAAACTAAGGCGTGAAACCATTTTAATTAGCCATTGGGGGGCCACGTCAGGCTTCATGATTACAGCCGCATGATGAATTTTAACATTAAAAATTACATCTTTTGGTAAAATTCTATGCATTTATTATATAAATATATATACATATATATATATATATATATATATTTTTTTTTTCTGTCAGTTGGAAAGTTAATTAAGTACCTTTGAGTTGACCCAGTGGACATGAGTTTGAGCAAACTCTGGGAGACAGAGAAGGACAGAAACTGGAACAGAAGACATTTTCTCAGCCTTGGAGGCCAGAAGTCCAGTCAAGGTTTAGCAGGATTGGTTTTTGTTCCTGAGGCCTGTCTCCTTGACTTGTAGATATTTATCATCTCCCTGAGTCTTCCCACATTTTCTTCCCCTCTGTACATGTCTGTATCCAAATTTACTCCTCTTGGCAGGATACTAACCATATTGGATTAGGGCCCACTCTGATGACCTCTTTTTAATTTAATTACCTCTTTAAAGGTCCTATTTTCAACTAGTCACATTCAGAGGAAGTAGGGTTAGGATGTCACCTTGGGGATGGGGTACAAATCAGTTTATAAAAGTACCTTCTCGGTACTTGGCACTGGACTATTACCAGTCAAATATTTACTTTTTAATTCAAGGTATGTTTAGTAAGCCAGGGGTTATTCCAGGTGCTGGGGATACAGTAAAGATCAAAACAGAAATAATATTCTAGTGAGTAGTATATAGAGGCTAACTGAATTGATGATACTCAGAATTCACTTCCTTTTTACATGAAATTCCAAAGGCATGTGGATCAGTATGGAAAGATTTTATGAGAATTTGTAAGCAGATCAATCTTGGTTCCAAAAAGGAATAGCCATTGTTGGGCCTGCTGGAACTTTCCAAATTTCTTTGTGTTTCTTAGGAGTATAAACTATAGTGAAGTTAGTCTTGCTGCTGCTGCTGCTAAATCGCTTCAGTCGCGTCTGTGCGACCCCATAGATGGCAGCCCACCAGGCTCCCCAGTCCCTGGGATTCTCTAGGCAAGAACACTGGAGTGGGTTGCCATTTCCTTCTCCAATGCATGAAAGTGAAAAGTCAAAGTGAAGTTGCTCAGTCGTGTCCAACTCTTAGCAACCCCATGGACTGCAGCCTACTGGGCTCCTCTGTCCATGGGATCTTCCAGGCAAGAGTATTGGAGTGGGGTGCCATTTCCTTCTCTGAAGTTAGTTTTAAGCCAATGTAAAATAACTTTCAAGATTGAGAGATATTACCTTGATTTGACTGTTGTATAACTGTAAAACCTGAGGCATTTGGCAGAACTTAAGAATCTGAAGTGCAGTTTTGTTAAAATTACATTTCCCTAAAATACATATTTTGTTACTGGTGACAGATTTGAAATATCTCCTCAAATCTATTGCTATTATCACAGAACAAACATTTCTGGCTTGTTGGGTTTTGCTTTGTTATGTGTATAAACCCTCTATATATTTATATAAGGTACTAATGAAATATGTGAATTTCAAGCAGAAGCTCAGATATTTGTGCATGTGTCTATATTTGTATAACTCCATTTCAGTTTTTTATCATGAGCTCTCATCTCTTGTCATTGTTGATAAAATTGAGAAGTTGTGTATAAATGAAAACATCCAAAGATTCACCAGTTACTGTCATTGAAGAATTGATTCCTATTCAATGGTCACCTTTCCTTCTCAAGGTTCTCTACTTTCTCATCTATCTAGTCTTGGCCTCAAATTCCCTTATGTACTTGTCAGTTGTCACACTCTGTTATTAGGGAAGAAACAGCCCTCTTTTAAGCTCATTTGGCCAAGACCTGTCCTGACACTGGATGCTGGTATCCTGGTTCTATCTGTTTCTGAGCAGGAAGGATGTTTGAAGCTCAGGCCAGCGGTGACTCAACAAGCTACATGCATCCGTCGGCCCTCCCGGGCAGCCCTCTGACCCCGCATCCTTGGTGGGCAGATCAAGCCAGCATCTTGATGTTGGGTAGCCTTCTGACAGTCATTTGCAGCTCATCGGTTCACCTCACTGGGACTCCCCCAATTTTTGGATTCTTTCTCATTCTAGGAATTGCATTTCTCTCCTTTGTCACTGGTTTTCTGTTCATAGAGCTTGGGAGTGGCAAATGATGTTTGGGTGAAGGGAAGCCTTTGGCCTTTTGGTAAGATCTGGAAAGACTGTATGGCTCCTACTTGTTTGAAATGTTCTTTAGAAAATGGAATATTGACCCTTTCTGTACCCAGCATTTTGTTCAAGTTCCAGAAACACAGGAAATATTCC
The DNA here is from genome assembly GCF_001704415.2 of Capra hircus. Lineage (NCBI taxonomy): Eukaryota > Metazoa > Chordata > Mammalia > Artiodactyla > Bovidae > Capra > Capra hircus. The sequence goes on from NC_030831.1 coordinate 59,365,920, forward strand.
ATGCAGTTTTATGTTCTTGAGCGTTTCTTTTGTTACTGAATTTGCTTTACAGAGGAATCATTTGACATCTTAAAAATGTGTCAGAGTTTGTGGATTTGTATCAAAGCTGGAACACCTGTCCTATCAGTAGAAGCATGATGTGCTGTTGATCAGAGCAAAAGGCTTCAGAAGTTGGAGGTTATGGATATGCAGTATGATTTAAATGAGTAAGTCAATCTACTGATCCGTGAACTTGTAATTCTTCAGGTATTTATTGACAGAAGATGGTTGTAATGAAGATTAAAAATGATGGATTCTGAAATCATTGAAAAAGTATTTCCGTTAAATTTGCAAGATTTGTTTATTACCAAATAGCTTCTAAGGACAAGTTTAACTGGTCAGAGTATGCTTTTATCTTATTTTGGTCAGTGTACCAAGCCTTTCTGTTGTGGGAAAAATGACATGGTTTATTCTCCAGATACTGGTCTTAAGTCAATAAAATTATAAGCCTAATGACATTTATCCTAAGAATCTCATAGATCTTCATTGCACAAAAGAATTCATAGTCCCGTGGTGTTATGAGGAGGGCAAAAATAATTAAACTGGAAAAGCATAGTCTAATTAAAAATAAATCTACTTTATAACTGCCACAGAGGTAGTGAAGAATGCTGCTTGCTTAACTATCTGATGAAAGCACTGGTTTAAGAGAAGCGAAAATATGTAGCTGAAAAAGCTCAACCATTCTTTTTCTGCCTTTTGATCTTATGCTGTGGACTAAAATATAAATGACTCTACCCTCAAAGTGCACTATAAATATAAATGCATTAGCCAATTAAAATGTTCGTAAAATGTGCTGGAATTATTACTTAATATTATGCCATAGTTGAAAGCACATACTTATTTTTTATCATCACTTTTTAAAAAGCATCTAGTTATGGTATTAGGGCTTAAATCACCAGTATTATTTGTTCCCTCATAAATTACTGGGCCAACTCATATATCTCTTTGGATTAGTTGAGATCCTTTTAAGGGTCTCCCCTAGTAATTCTCTTTTTGTTGTTGTTAATAAGCTTGCTTTGAGCAGTGCATCCTAACTAGACCTTGACAAAAATGACTTTGGGAATTTTATTATTCTTGGCTTCATCATTGGAAATTCTTTAACTTTGGAGAAGGCAGTTTATCAGAGACTTTCTTCATCTGCAAATGGAGAAGGCTAGTGCCTGGGTCAGGAAGATACCCTGGAGAAGGAAATGGCAACTCACTGCAGTATTCTTGCCTGGGAAATCCCATGGACAGAGGATCCTGGTGGGCTACAGTCCATGGGGTCTCAAGAGTCAGACAGGACTGAGTGACTCAACAACAAAAAGCTATGTAGGAGGTTATTGTGAGGCTGGAATATAATGTGTGTGTGTTGAGATGCACCCTGCAGGTCTGCAAGCCCTGGTACTTGCCCCACCTCAGCACTGAGGAAAGAGCCTGGAGTCAGTGACAGGGCCGTCAGTGGGCGGTCTTACACCTCTGGAGGGACACTGCACCGTGGCTGCAGAAGGCAGGAAGGGAAAGGCGGCAGCAGCCTTTGGTCCCAGGGGAATAAGGAGACTCTCACTCCTATGGTGCCTTGAACTCAGATTACATCTTCAGTTGCCAGGGAAACCACCGAGGAAGTAGTCCCTCGTTAGCCCTTGGGCTACTACATACCTTGGAGAGAGAGGCAGGGGCCTTCCCTCTGAATAGCTGTATAAGACGAGCCATTCTGATCTAAAGATTAGAGCAATCTCTAGCTGGGGCCAGGGGCAAAAATGGAGGGATTGACTACTGATCATTGCTGCTGTTTAGTAGCTAAATTGTGTCTGGCTCGTTGCAACCCCATGGACTGCAGCTGAAAGGTTGTTGCTGAATGAAAAAGACAGCCGGGATTCTTGGCCCCCGGAGGAGAAGAATTCAATCTGGGGCCAGAGACGAGGCTTGGTCACTCAGAGCGTTTGTGTAATAAAGTTTTATTAAAGTGCAAAGGACAGAAATGGTATGGACCTAACAGAAGCAGAAGATATTAAGACGAGGTGGCAAGAATACACGGAAGAACTGTACAAAAAAGATCTTCACGACCCAGATAATCATGGTGATGTGATCACTCACCTAGAGCCAGACATCCTGGAATGTGAAGTCAAGTGGGCCTTAAAAAGCATCACTACGAACAAAGCTAGTGGAGGTGATGGAATTCCAGTTGAGCTATTTCAAATCCTGAAAGATGATGCTGTGAAAGTGCTGCACTCAGTATACCAGCAAATTTGGAACACTCAGCAGTGGCCACAGGACTGGAAAAGCTCAGTTTTCATTCCAATCCCAAAGAAAGGCAATGCCAAAGAATGCTCAAACTACCGCACAATTGCACTCATCTCGCATGCTAGTAAAGTAATGCTCAAAATTCTCCAAGCCAGGCTTCAGCAATACGTGAACCATGAACTCCCTGATGTTCAAGCTGGTTTTAGAAAAGGCAGAGGAACCAGAGATCAAATTGCCAACATCCGCTGGATCATGGAAAAAGCAAGAGAGTTCCAGAAAAACATCTATTTCTGCTTTATTGACTATGCCAAAGCCTTTGACTGTGTGGATCACAAGAAACTGGACAATTCTGAAAGAGATGGCAATACCAGACCACCTCACCTGCCTCTTGAGAAATCTGTATGCAGGTCAGGAAGCAACAGTTAGAACTGGACATGGAACAACAGACTGGTTCCAAATAGGAAAAGGAGTACGTCAAGGCTGTATATTGTCACCCTGCTTATTTAACTTCTATGCAGAGTACATCATGAGAAACGCTGCACTGGAAGAAACACAAGCTGGAATCAAGATTGGCGGGAGAAATATCAATAACCTCAGATATGCAGATGACACCACCCTTATGGCAGAAAGTGAAGAGGAGCTAAAAAGCCTCTTGATGAAAGTGAAAGAGGAGAGCGAAAAAGCTGGCTTAAAGCTCAACATTCAGAAAACGAAGATCATGGCATCTGGTCCCATCACTATATGGCAAATAGATGGGGAAACAGTGGAAACAGTGTCAGACTTTATTTTTTGGGCTCAAAATCACGGCAGATGGTGATTGCAGCCCTGAAATTAAAAGACACTTTCTCCTTATAAGAAAAGTTATGACCAACCTTGATAGCATATTCAAAAGCAGAGGCATTACTTTGCTGACTAAGGTCCGTCTAGTCAAGGCTATGGTTTTTCCAGTGGTCATGTATGGATGTGAGAGTTGGACTGTGAAGAAGGCTGAGCACTGAAGAATTGATGCTTTTGAACTGTGGTGTTGGAGAAGACTCTTGAGAGTCCCTTGGACTGCAAGATCAAACCAGTCCATCCCAAAGGAGATCAGTCCTAGGTGTTCCTTGAAAGGACTGATGCTAAAGCTGAAGCTCCAGTACTTTGGCCACCTCATGCGAAGAGTTGACTCATTGGAAAAGACTCTGATGCTGGGAGGGATTGGGGGCAGGAGGAGAAGGGGACGACCGAGGATGAGATGGCTGGATGGCATCACCGACTCGATGGACGTGAGTCTGAGTGAACTCCGGTAGATGGTGATGAACAGGGAGGCCTGGTATGCTGCGATTCATGGGGTCGCAAAGAGTCGGACATGACTGAGCGACTGAACTGACTGAACTGAAAGTGTAAAGGAGATAGAGAAAGCTTCTGACATAGGCATCAGAAGGGGGCAGAAAGAGTGCCCCCCTGCTAGTCTTCAGCCGGATGTTATCTAGTCACGAGCAGTCTGTTAATGAAAGAAAGGAAAGTCTTAAAACTCAGAATGGCAGCAGGCCCCTCCCCCGTAAGATGCATTTTGGGGTAATCTTGGCTCCAAATGGTTCATCCTGGGCCATAAAGTGATTAACTTGAATCTTGTAGAAGCATAGATTACCATATAGATAGTTTCGTTTACATAGATTAGGGGAACAATATCTGAGTATAAGTACTGGTTTGTCAAGTAGGTTCTGAGCCATTAGGTGGAACAGACTTGAAGACAGAGTTTGGGCTAAATGCATAGTACATTAGCATAGCTTAAGACAAACATTTCCATAAGAGAAATGCATTGGTTATCTCAAGGTTTGAGAATATTAACTTCAGGTGAAACCAGGTGTCATTATGGCCACACAGTATTTTAAGAGAAACCTCCTTTTAAATTTCCATAGAGAAGAAAAAAATATCACTAGTTTGTTTCCTCCTGCCGCTTAAGAGAGATAAAAATGTCTGACACTTGCAGGCTGTTTCCTCCATTTGGAGACCCCTGGCCTTCCTGCCTGTTACCCTCTCACAGCCCACCAGGCTCCTCTGTCCACGGGATTTCTCAGCAAGAATACTGGAGTGGGTTGCCATTTCCTTTTCCAATATACTGAATAGGCTCTACATTAGGAACAAAGGCCAGTCTTGTGAGTGACACCAAGGTGAAGTAGGGACTGGTAGAGCCGGGGATGTAGAGAGAGCAAGCAAACAGCCATCTTGAATGTCCTGACTATACAACATGACAGCCCAGTTTTAATCACAAAGCACTCTATAAGAGGTTGATTTTCTTAAGGTAAGTTCATTACCTTTAAGGAATGTGGAGTTCCCTCTCACATATCTTCAGAACATCTGTCCTATAACTATGACACGTCAGAAGGCATTTCTGAACCAGACCTTCCCTGCCACACTTACGAGACTTTTCTTTTCTTGTGTGTGGTATTTGGTCTTTACACTGATTCCACGCTTAAGCCAACATACTTTTCCATTTGTCCACAAAGGCAAAATGAAGGGGGTAGTTTCTCAATTATATAGTGAATCTCATTAATGTAGGTAGTTAACTTGAATGCTTATGACTCAAAACTTTCAGTTTCAAATCTTTTTTTTTAAATCTTCAGTTCAGTTCAGCTGCTCAGAAGTGTCAGACTCTTTATGACCCCATGAACCGCAGCACGCCAGGCCTCCCCATCCATCATCAACTCCCGGAGTTCACCCAAACTCACGTCCATTGAGTCAGTGATGCCATCCAGCCATCTCATCCTCCGTCGTCCGCTTCTCCTCCTGCCTTCAATCGTTCCCAGCATCAGGGTCTTTTCAAATGAGTCAGCTCTTCGCATCAGGTGGCTAAAGTATTGTAGCTTCAGTTTCAACATCATTCCTTCCAGTGAACACTCAGGACTGACTTCCTGTAGGAAATGGTTGGATCGCCTTGCATTCCAAGGGACTCCCAAGAGTCTTCTCCAACACCGCAGTTCAAAAGCATCAATTCTTCAGTGCTCAGCTATCTTTATAGTCCAACTCTCACGTCCACACATGACCACTGGAAAAACCATAGCCTTGACTAGATGGACCTTTGTTGACAAAGTAATGTCTCTGTTTTTTAATGTGCTGTCTAGGTTGGTGATAACTTTCCTTCCAAAGAGTAAGCGGCTTTTAATTTCACAGCTGCAGTCACCATCTGCAGTGATTTTGGAGCCCTCCAAATAAAGTCAGCCACTGTTTCCACTGTTTCCCCATCTATTTGCCATGAAGTGATGGGACTGGATGCCATGATTTTAGTTTTCTGAATGTTGAGCTTTAAGCCAACTTTTTCACTCTCCTCTTTCACTTTCATCAAGAGGCTCTTTAGTTCTTCACTTTCTGCCATAAGGGTGGTATCACCTGCATATCTGAGGTTATTGATATTTCTCCTGGCAATCTTGATTCCAGCTTGTGCTTCCTCCAGCCCAGCGTTTCTCATGATGTACTCTGCATATAAGTTAAGTAAGCAGGGTGACAATATACAGCCTTGATGTACTCCTTTTCCTATTTGGAACTAGTCTGTTATTCCATGTCCTTAGTAACTACTTATGCATCATTATACTTATTAAGTGATGAGTTAATAAAAGAAGATAAACCACATTTCAGCTCTGTAAAAATCAGTCTTTTTATTTATAGTCACATTTTAAATAAATCGAGTATATGCTATTTTGTCTTTTGCCTGGAAAATTGATTTTTAGAAATGGTAAATTGCTATATTCATTTAGGACTACCAAATGAAATGTTTAAATTGGAAAAAATAAAAATAGTAAGAGAATAATCTTTAAGACAAGAAGTTAGAAGAAAGTTTCCCAATATACATTAAGCTTTTCATTATTAATTTTTTGAAAATATTTGAAATTGTAAGGAAATAGAATTCAGATGTTCAAGTTAAGTTCACAAATTTCTTTTTTAAATAGACTGTATTTTTTTAGAGCATGAATTTCTTTTTTACAAAAATACCGCATTCTTAAAAGTTTGCAATCATCAAATACCAACAAAGGGTATTAATTAAGACATTGTCTCAGGGGATTTCCCTGGTGGTCCAGTGGTTAAGAATCCACCTTACAATGCAGGAGAGCTGGGTTTGATTTCTGATCAGGGAACTAAGATTTCACATGCTATGTGGTGTAGCCAACAAATTGTTTCATGTGGCAGTGATGTAACAGGTATATAAAGAATAAATTATGTGAATGTTTCCTTACTTTTGATTGTGTGACATAAGTTTTAGAACTTACAATCAAGGAAATTTTGATCAAGCAAAAATATTATTTGGTGTCTCCAGTAGAAAACTGCATGCTTCAGAGCATAGCTCTCTGTGTTATCTGAATCTAATTCTATGGGTGATCCTAATTCTATGGGTGATCTGAACCTTTTGTTGATTTTATGCTATTTTAGAACTCTGTAAGTTGCAGATAAATGATAGCAATACAAATACTTCTCATTTATAAACATGCAAATAAATTCTATCAGATGGAGTTTTAATATATTTTCTTCCCCTCCTGGAAGAAGATGGTTTTGAGTCCTTTTATAAATTCAAGTTACTCCTGATCTATACATGTGTCTGTTCTTTGGATCCCCCTTTGAACTGGTGTTAACATCTGTCTGAATCAAGGCTATGGTTTTTCCGGTGATCATGTATGGATGTGAGAGTTGGATTGTGAAGAAGGCTGAGCGCCAAAGAATTGATGCTTTTGAACTGTGGTGTTGGAGAAGACTCTTGAGGGTCTCTTGGACAATCCATTCTTATGGAGATCAGCCCTGGGATTTCTTTGGAAGGACTGATGCTAAAGCTGAAACTGCAGTACTTTGGCCACCTCATGCGAAGAGTTGACTCATTGGAAAAGACGCTGATGCTGGGAGGGATTGGGGGCAGGAGGAGAAGGGGACGACCGAGGATGAGATGGCTGGATGGCATCACTGACTCGATGGACGTGAATCTGAGTGAACTCCGGGAGTTGGTGATGGACCGGGAGGCCTGGCGTGCTGCGATTCCTGGGGCCGCAGAGTCGGACACGACTGAGCAACTGAACTGAACTGAACTGAATCCCTCATTAATAATGAGTTAGCAAAGTCTTTAATAAATGCTTTATATTTGTATGAAAGTCATGATTTTGCCTTCATCTGAAAAATTTCTGTTGATGCTGAATACAAAAGTAATCAGTGCAATTCATATTATTTAACAAATGCATAGTATCATCACCTCCCGCTCCTCTTGGGAATGTTTTGTAGCGGATTTAAAGGAAGCTTGGACTAAACTCCTATTCAGTGTCCCTGGTGATTTTATGTTCTCTCGTGGTCACTTTGGTGGCTAATGGACACTGAGCTCCCAGTTACAAAGTATTTTTTAATGACAGCTTTGGCTATTGGAAAGTACCTTCTTATATCAAGTCAAAATCTTCATACAACTTCTAACTGTTGGGTCAAGTTATATTTCTTTATCATACAGAATGAATATAATCCCACTGTCCTAAAATTGTCCTTCAAATATAGAAAATAGTTATATTCACTGTTACCGTTTTTTTCCCTTCGCAGGAAGAATTTCCTGAGGTCTTTAGCCTTCCTGAGATGTATTCTGAGATGGATTAAAAATCCCTAATTATCTTAGACACTCTGATATGATACCGCTTCCCAATAGGCCCTATCATTCTATGAATACACATTAAAGTTTCATTAGCAATTTTGGCAATAACATTGCTCTGTTTTTTCTTATAGAGATAAAATCATAATATATGCTTCTGCCCATCTGTATTTTCTGTACACAACCTTTAAACATTTTTTTTTTCAGGTCTTATATTTACTACTATTCAAGTCGACCATATTAAACAGCCTATTGTTTAAATCTCTTAAGAACGTTTTAGACCATTCTTCTTTCTTTTTTTAAAATTTAGTCATTCTTCCAACATTTTTTATGTCTATTTGATATCTTATACTGCCCTGAGGGACAAAAAGATAAGAACATAACTGATCTCTTTTTTTGAAGTTCGAAGGAAGCAGACATTTAAAAGTGAATTATTAGAAACTAGACTCTTTAATACTCAAACAGAGCAATGTTGCTGTATGAGCATAGGAATGGCATTATTCTTCCCTTTGGGTAACAAAGATGACTATTGGGTTTTCTTACTATGTTTATGCAGATTCTAATTCTTTGTGTACAGGTTTAAAAATAAATATATTAATATTTTGAGGGACCCACTGTTGTAAATTGTAGGGCTCTTCAAGTTTAGACTTGAATGAAACTGAGAAAGTTGAATAAAATTTTCTGAAAATATTGATATATCAAGAATCATTTAACTAGAACAAGGCAAAGAGTTGCTTGAATAAAATGCAGCTTAATTAGTTGTTTATTTGTCTACCTATTTGAATCAACAATGTCAGAATATGCTAGTATGAGTTGGCATTTAACTACTGAAGTCCTAACTACTTTTGCCTCACTTTCCTCTTTGTAGACTGTCATTAACTCAATTCAATTTGAGGTTTACTTGAATAAAATCTTACTTGGAATGAACCCAATTTATTTTTTCCCATTTGGATTAACAAGCTAAAAGCATAGACTCATGATAACACTATGCAGACAATTTTTTGTACTCTTCTTAACCTACGAAAGGTAATTTGAAAAAAAAAAAATACATTGTACTTTACTGTCCTGTAGTGTAATCCAAGTTTATTCATGCTATTTGGCTTTGAGCGCTTCTACTTAGTTTTTAACCAACTTTCCAGTTATTTTCTTGAACCAGAAAGGGCACTTCATGTTGTTTCCCCTTATATTCTTTTATTTGTCTTATATTTTGGCATTTGTATGATTTTGCTAAGATTTGCATTTCCCCTGACTAGAATGCCAGTTAAAGCACTCAGAGGCTGGTAAATGTTTTCTTAAGTCATGTAATCTTAGCTCAAGCTGCCGTAACAAAGTACCATAGACTAGGTGGCTTAAACAATAGAAACTTCTTCCATCACGGTTCTGGGACCGGGAGCTCAGTGTCAGGCTGCTGCACACAGGTTCTGCTGAGAGCCCCCTCCTGGGCCTGCGGACGGCTGCCTTCCTGCTCTGTCCTCACAGGGAGAGAGAGCGCTTTTCCTCTTCTAAGGTCTCCCAAGGTCTCCAGTCACCTCTCCACTCTTGAGACTTCATCTAACCCTGATGACTTCCTGAAAGTCCTGGTGCTAAACACAGTCACATTGGTGGTGAGGGTTTCAGCAGATGAATTCTCACCCCACAGCACTCCCGGTCTCACAGGTTGGGGGCATGCCCACGTATTGATCACATGGTGCTCAGCTCATTATCTCAACATGTAGCACTTCTGTGCCAGGATTTTAAAGGACTCCTAATAATTTTCTATGCAGCAATAAGCAGCTGCTGCTGGTTTGCTGGAGCCTAATACAGCATCGTGAAACAGGTGAGTGTGGGATTAAGGAAACGCAGAATCGTAGCTCTGCCACTTGTGAGCCGAGTGCCCTCAGCTAAGGTATAAGGTTAAATGAGGTCATATTAGTTCAGGGCTGTAGACAAGACCTGGAACATAGTAAATATTATATAGGTGTGAGTTTTGATTATTGTTAGTATCACTCATCTACTTCTGTAGGCAAAACCTATTTCACTGTCATTTCTTACATGAGTAAGAACCTCTTTGGTATTCTAGTCTCTCGCTTTTGGAGGCTTTGTAGTTTGTTTATGTTACTTTCAGTATGCGCTGTCCCAGAACTAAAGAGGCAATAGTGTATTTCACAAGACAGCTAAAAATTCAGAATTGTTCAACTGCAAAGCAACAGTAGTTCATGGGTGGACAAGTTACTAATGTGATTTTCCCTGATTTTATTTAATTTTTGTAAAATTCTCATCACTGAAATGAAATAGAAACTGCTTTTTAACTACTGACTTTGGAGATCAAATTTGATCACTCATTTTGTATACTTAAATTTTTATTTTAATAAGAGACCTGTGATATCACATGGGTGGAAGTTTTAAGAAAATTCAATCAATTGATTAAAATATTCATTAAATTATGTAAGTATATGTCTGGATATACTTGCGATAATTCAGTATGAGTGTTGAAGTCTGTTATTTCTTTGGACTCAGTACATAAACTCCATGAGAACAGCAATTTGCATTCTCAACTGCTGTATCTTTGCTGCTTGTCACAGAGTCTGGAACATACTATGATTTATAAATAGTTATCGAATAGTTGACTGGTCAATAGTCCACAATAACCACTGTGCATGTGCCCAAGCCGGTGACATGTCCTAGATGTATAAAGAATAGATCATCTCTGTCCATGGGGGCACAGCTCAGCGGGAAAGAGAAATGTGACGCGTGAACAGGCACTTAGTTCTTGTCACTTAACTTGTGATGTAACAGAAGATGAGCTAGGTGCAGCAAGATCAGGACAGAAGGCGTCTGCTGAAACGTGATACAGAAAGTCGGGAAGCAGCTCAGAGAAGAGGTGGTGGTCTGGTAGAGCTGGGAAGATATGTTGAAAGATACACGAAATATTACCAGTATTCAAGGGTATAGGGATAATGGAGAATTATTCAATGTAACAAAGAAGAAACAAGAAACCTTAGAAATGGAAAGCTAGTAGGCTCTGAGGAGCTTCATTTACTGAAGAGCTTGAACTTTATCTCACCAGTAAGACGCTGACAGATTTAAACAGCATGTTTTTAGAAAGGTCGCTCTAGCCATAGAGTAGACAACAGCTTGGAATATATGAGTTCCAGAACGGCGTAACTCTTCAGAAGTGTAATGGAATATTCTAATCCTCCAGTTGCATAGATTTCAGATAGGGCAGTCAAAGGCAGGGTGCAAGGTAGGGGTGTTTTGCTAGTGCAGGACTCATATGCTGGAATTGAACAAGGCCACTGAAACACGAGGAAAACTGTTCAATGCTTCTGAGATTTCTAATTTAGGGAATGGAGTATATGGAGGTGTCAACAACTGCAAATATAAGCTAAGTCCAAGAGGGCAAATTTAGTGTGCAAATCGGTTGGTTAACATGGTTGGTTTTGCTGAGTTGAAGTACTGGTGGAAACTTCTGGATATAAGACTGAGGGTCAGAAGGGAGAAAAAGCTTGAATATTCAAAAAATCTAGGTCACTGGTGAAGGCACATGTCTAGATAAGAATGTCCGTGGAAAGTGGGAAGGGCTTGGAGGCAAAGATGAAGCCCTGTGGAAAACCAACCGTTGCTCTCCATGCGGTGAGTGAGTAGGGGAACCCACAGAGAGGCTAGGGAGGAAGGGGAGGGGCCAGGAACAGACGGCAGGGTGAGATGCAGACAAAAGGGCAAAGGCGTTGGAGAAATCAAGCGAGATGTGGTTTGCAGGGTCTGCCCCGGCCTGACTGGGAAAGATGGTGTGCAGACAGAAGCCCCACACAGGTTCACCTGTGACTGGAAGACAAGGAGAGGTGGGCTTTGGTAGTCGTCTCTGAACCTTTGGATCCAGCCTTTCTGAAAGATGAGTCCTAATTCTGGATGGGTTAGCAATATAAATGAACGAATTCCCTCTTTTCATTTTAATCTGAGCTGAGCATAAAGGTTATTCACTGGGAAGAGGAGAGATTTATAGAGATAAAAGAGGAGACCAGAGGCAAGAATAAGGACAGCGTATTTAGGGCCAAGAAAGAGAAATAACAGCAATCCATGTGGAATCTGCTTGGAGACCTGGGATGGGTCTAGACTACAGACTCTTGAAAAACAGGCAACACTCTGGAGGATCAGGATATCTGTCTATTTGGTTAACTCAGCAGTAGGCACTCAACAAATACTCGTGCAATGAACAAATGTAGGATCTGGTGTGTTTGGGTGCAATGAGTGGGGGCAGTCATGTTTTTGGTAGAAATGTGGTGATGAAAGTTTCAACTTCAGAAATGCTGAACCTGAGATCACTATCTGATATCCCAGTAAAAACACCTCCTGCGTTGATGGGAAACCATGGATGAATCTTAAGTAAGAAATTCTACACGGAGAAGAGAGATGAGTCCACATATAGAAAACCTCCTGGAATAGAAGTTGGGTTGCCAGGTTTACCAAATAAAAATATGGGATACACTGTGGAGTTTGAATTTCAGATAAACAGCAAACAATTTTCAGCAAAAGTATGTCCCATGCCATATTTGGCAGCCCCAGGGAGAGAAAATATAAAGAGAGAAGAAAGTACAGCTCATCTACCTTCATAAGCATATCCTGAGTTCAGAGGAAACTCCTGTATCAACTCTTGAAAGTTCATAACACAGGAAAAAAAATGAAGGTGACCGGAGTATTGAAACAATCATTCTCTTGAAAGGCTATTTTGAAATAAAAGGAGAATAAAGCACAATTGTCCTTGGCCATGTTTAGAGGAAATGGATTTCTTCTGTGGTTTTTAGAAACAACAAAAACGCCTCCACAGCTTTGCTACTTTAGCAGAAGAAATTCTGTTCTAGGGAAGATTTGGGCACAGACTGGTCAATAATTTAATTTTAAGAAGCATTGCCTTTCGCTAAACCCTTTGTCCTTTGTCTTGGTCAGACCCTGCTATCCTGTGCAAACCACAAATCATATATCATGTATAAATAAAACAAGTGATAGAAGACCTTTTGGTTACCTAAAATATTTATGTTGGCTGAATAGTTAATGAAAGAAGGAGTGTAACGGTGTGACTGCAGGACCTCCCGTGAGGACCGAACGCATGCATAGAAGTGAATGTAACTTTCACGTGCCTGGGACTAGCATTTGATTTGTACATTACAATTTGTTTTGTGGATTCCTTGTGATTTATCTATTGCTGAGCAAGTCATAATTTGTGTGTAGAGCGGGGAGTCTTTTTTGCTAATTAGTTTTTTTCTCCATTTATCTGAATTGCTTTAAAAATGACTGTTTCATGCAACTACACAGACACATACTGTTATGTAATACACAGTCGTAATTGTAATAGACTGTATTTTTGATGTTTGATATCTGACAATTTTCAATCCCCTCTTCCCTTTTTCCTTTGCCAGACTCTGTGCAGTTTGATTTAAAAAAAAAAAAAAAAAGCCCATGGCCTTCCTTCCCTTGACACTGGTGGAAATTTCAAACCAGGCTAGTTCCTGGGGCTGCCTCGTCCTAGCTCCACTCAGTAACCACTGCAAAACAGACCACCACCGTTTTTTGCTCTCGTTTGCCTTCCGGTAGAACCGGAGCCCTCCCTGGGGAACCCTTCTGTTGTCTGTTATGTGAATGATAAACTGTATCACATGTATGGGGATCTCCCTGGAGAAGGAAATGGCGACCCACTCCAGTATTCTCGCCTGAAGAATCCCGTGGACGGAGGAGCCTGGTGGGGTACAGGCCACGGGGTCGCAAAGAGTCGACATGACTGAGCGACTTCACTTTTTTTCGCTATTATGCCTGGGTGCCCACGTGTCATTTGTCCAGACATCTGTAAACTTCTGCAGAGGTTGTGATGGGAGATGAAAGGCTGCTCAGCCCCCAGCAGGGAAAGCTAAATGCCCAAATCACATCATGATCATAGACGTCTCTTCTTAGTGTGGTTATTTTGCACCGCCTCCCACTCGGCTCCTTCTCGTATCAGCAGCCCCCACGTGAGGTCCTTACCGTCTTGACATTAAACACCAGGGATGACTTTTAGCAATTTAAAATTATATATACATAGAATAATACCGTATGTATTCTGCTGATGATACTCAACGTTTTGTTCGAGAGCTTTATTGTCTTCAGAATAGTCAGCTGACTTTCATTGCTCTATAGCATCCCAATGACTGTCCCACAGTTTATTCAGTGTGTCGGTTATGAACAGTTCATCTGTCAGCATTATTCTCCACATGTTTTGGTGCACGTTTCTACAGGATATTTACCCAGGAGTGGGATCACTGGATCATTAGATATATCTACAGCTTGTAATCGCTGGAGGAGGGCATGGCACCCACTCCAGTGCTCTTGCCTGGAGAATCCCATGGACAGAGGGGCCTGGAGGGCTACAGCCCAGGTGGTCACAAAGAGTCGGACACGACTGAGCGACTCAGCACAGCACGACCGGTAATAGGTACAGACTCCTATTTGCAGGGTGAGAATAGAGACGCAGACGCAGAGAGGAGACGTGGATATGGGAGGGGGCCGAGGCGGCTGGGACAAACTGGGAGAGCAGCCTCGACAAATACATACCACCACGTGTATCACAAATCAGTTCAGTTCAGTCCGACTCTTTGCGACCCCATGGACCGCAGCACACCGGGCCTCCCTGTCCATCACCAACTCCCGGATACGTATATGGTCTAATAAATAGCTAGTGGGAAGCCGCTGTATAGCATAGGGCGCTCAGCCTGGTGCTCTGTGACGACCTAAAGGGGTGGGATTGGGGTGAGGGCGGCTCAAGGGGGAGGGAGGTGTATGTACACATACAGCTGATTCACGTGGTTGTACAGGAGAAACTAACACACCATTGTAAAGCAATTATGCTCTAATAAAAAGGAAGACAGTAAGAAAAACAAAACAGAACAAAAAAACCCCCCAAACCCCAAAATACCCCAAATAGTTCTTTAAGACTGTTACACCGATTTATAGCTAGTGTGAGGTGCTTTGTAATTTATTACTTATACTCCTAGCCAGAATCAATCTTTTTCATACATTTAAGGCCATTAAGGAATATTTTATATAATTCCAGTATCTTAAATTATTTTAGTGTTGATTCAAAGTTTAGATTTCTTTGTTATACACATAAAATGTATTAACTGATAGAAAGTCTTTAAAGTGCTATGACAGTTTCTCAGAATCCTTGTAATTATTTATATATAGCATAGTTTTTAATAGAAGAGTTTTGTTGCCTTTAGGCTACAAATTGGAATTGTTCCCAGGAAACGTTGAGAAGGAATTGATGGTTCAACTAAGCCTCATATCTAACAGAAAATGAATTTTGTGTGTTATGTTGGCTCTTTACCCAGAATTTTTTGCTTGCATATATTGAAATTCATTTATATTAGAAAATTTTTTTTTTTAAATCAGGGACTTTTTCTTCTGCTGTAATGAGAAAAAGTTCAGACACTTCATTTTCACCTCCTACTTGGGAACTTTCTTAGTTATGATCATCACTTATATATAAAGTTTTGAGAATGTACAGCTCTTCCAATTAAATGCCAGTTGCTACATTAGGCTGTTTATTCATCTTGTGAAGCATTAAATGCTAACCATAAAGTGATGATGTTGGTAATAAGCACAACCTCTATTATCACATGATTGCATCAATTTAATCTAATTTTTAACAAAATAAACAAAATGATGATTTAGTGATGATTCAGTGGCTCCATGGATGATTCAATGATCATTCAATTAAATGTGTTAAGAAAATTGGCAAGTGAACTGTGAAGGAAGTATTTAATTTTTCTCTCTCTCTCTTTTTTTTTGTTCATACCCTATTTCAAAATCAATTCAAGATGGATTAAGTAGTCAGATGTTTAAAAAAAGAGAAGAGAGAAAAAGCAAAAATTCTTTGAAAGATGAAATTTCATCTTGAGATAAGATGCTATTGCCTAGATCATTTTCTTTGTGATTTCTTCCATTGTGCTTATGTATTTATATGTGTGACTGTTTATTGCATTAGGGATTTTCAGATAAGCAGAAGGAAAAGGGTGTGTGTGTGTGCATTTTTATATACATGCATCATACGTATAATATAACATATAAAATGGTGAGTAGACTCATTAAATGATTGTCAATTCAGGCACTCAGTCACGTCTGACTCTTTGCGACCCAATGGACTGCATCACGCCAGGCCTACCTGTCCATCACCATCTCCCGGAGCTTGCTCAAACTCATGTCCTTCTAGCCAGTGATGCCATCCAACCATCTCATCCTCTGTCATCCCCTTCTCCTCCTGCCTTCAACCTTTCCCAGCATCAGGGTCTTTTCCAGTGAGTCAGAAATGATTATAGAGGCTGTGAAATCCCAAGATCTGCTGTCTGTAATCTGAAGACCCAGAAAAACCACTGGTGTTATTCAGTTCAAATTCAGTGTCCTGAGAACCAGGGAAATCTCAGTCCAAGGGCAAGAAAAGAAGAGATGAAATGTTCTAGCTCCTGCAGTGAGACAAGAAAAAAGGTTGAATTCCTCCTTCCTTTGACTTTTTTCCAGGCTTTCAACTGATTAGATGATACCCACCCACCCAGGGAAGGGAAATCTACTATGGCGAGTGTTCAAATGTTGATCTCATCTATAAACATCCTCACAGATACCTAGAAACAATATTTAATCAGGGCATCAGGTGGCAGGTCAAGTTCACTCATAAAATTAACAATCACACTTACCAAATGGAAAATTCATGAAATTAAAAAATCAAAAATATCTGATTGAAATTTTGATACAAACATGGCATAAAATTTAGGAGGTTTACAGCTTTAATATATAAATGGTGCAGCTAAAATTGATTTTCTTATTCAAAATATATTAATAGATGATAATTAGGACATAAGAAAAGAAACATACAAAAGAGGAAACACAAATGCAAAGAAACCTATGAAAACATATTCAACCACCCTAAAAAAATCAGTGCAATGTATTTTCAACTGTTATTTTTGATGGCTGTTTTGTTTATTAAAATGACACATTTGAATGAGATGGTTTCAATCAGTGGCAGCGAGGTTATAGACTGAAACCATCAACCTCCTCATGTTCTTCCTATGGAAATGTAAATTGGTCCAATCTTTCTGGAAAGCAATTTGCAAGATTATCAAGACACTTTAAAGTGTCTGTAGACTTTGGTTTTTTCTTTTGTACATTTTGTCTGAGGACATAGTTTATGATAAGTCATAATTTATGTATAAAAGTGTTAATTGCAGTGTCATTTGTAACACCTCTAAACTTGATAAACTGCTAACTGAGAAAATAGCTCAGTACATTACTGTGTGTTCATATGATAGGATATTGAGAAGCTACTGAATCTGCTGCAAATAATTAATCTACAAAAGAATGTGATAAACTAAGTGGGAAAAAACAGTATAAATTTATGATAACATCTGCTAAGTGTTGACCAAAACCCACTTCCTCCTTTTTTTCTGGTGATAAATAGGTTATATTTGTAGTTGGGTAGGGTCGAGTGGTAGGCCTCCCTGGTGGCTCAGAGTCTAAAGAATCTGCCTTTAGTGCAGGAGACCTGGGTTCAATCCTTGGGTTGAGAAGATCCCCTGAAGAAGGGAAAGGCTACCCACTCCAGTATTCTTGCCTGGGGAATTCCACGGATAGAGGAGCCTGGCAGGCTGCAGTCCACGGGGTTGCAGAGAGTCAGATATGACTGACCGACTAAGACACACAGGGTTAGGTGACTAAATTCTAATGGAATATTTGTAGAAATTTCCTTATCCCAAAAGACATCCCAGGAAAGATGATCTGTGCTTGTCCCCCTTCCACTGAGTACGGCCGTGGTGACATTAGAATGAACTGGTTAATGACTCAGAAACTTCTCCCTGAATGAACACTCTCTCCATTCCTGAAGCACACACGTGCAGTCACGCAAAACTCAGAGTGAAAAATACACTTTATGTGGTTGTTACAGATTTATGTTTTGCTTTTGTTTAGATAGCACTGGTTTTTCTAAAACTTACCAAGGATACACATGGAGAGACAACATTAAGAATAATAACACAATTCTCATGGATTCTTTCCATAACTGCACATGAAAAGCAGGATGCTGCTCAGGCCTTTTTTTAGTCTCCTGGAGCTGTCCTCCCCTGCGTCTTGTGCATAAGCTGATCCTTCATCTGTGGTAGCATCCTCCGTTTAGGCCCTTTCTGGAGCTCTGAGAATCCTCCAGTGTGCATCACCTTGGCTACCAGGTACCCTCCTCTCTCTTGGCGCATCTCTGAGGTCCAAGAGAGTGAGAAAAACTGAAACAATACTCAAGCAAAATCTGTTTTATTCTTTCAGTGTCAACACTGCAAATGAAAAAAGAAGTGTTTATTTTTTCGAAGATGTATCTTCTTCGGTGCAGTGAGATGTTCCCTTTGTTAAGGCATTAATTTTGCCATATAATTATTTTAATCAAATTAGGCTGCTCAATTAATATAGTGTGGTGATTTCATGGAAACATATCCAAGATTTCATTATTTCTACTTGAGATTAAAATGATAATTAAAAACCATCAGTATTAAAAGTCCTTTTAATGAAGTGGGATGAGAAAATTTTATTGTGCTCATTTTGTTCTTCAAGTAATAAATATTTATGTTTTATTACATTTTATCACATTTGATCTGTACAATCAAATTTGGCAACATTACAATATTAATTTTATATATTCCTAATGATAATATATATAATACATCAAAAATTTTTGATATTTATTACAACTTGAATAACCATATTCTTCAGCAGCACAATTATTCATATTGTTCACATTTCATAGAGAACCAAAGTCAAATAGTTTTTTGCTTAACCAAGGCCGTGTAATTTTGGTGAAGTCAAGACATGATCTGTATTATCCAGGCTCCCAAGAGGAAGCAGTTGGCATACTTGGAGTAGGGTCATTCACAGAGAGGTTAATCGTTAAAAGAGGCTTTTTACAAAGACCTGGGCGTGGATAATGCAGGAACTGGCATGGTTACTTCCTGGAGACCTGCAGGGATAAGAGGAGGGAAGTGTTGCCGGAGCCTGGAGGGCTAGCTTCCTAAGGGGCAGCTGCCTTGAGAGAATCACTGACTTTTAGAGAAGCCAACTAGTCCACTCTCACAGGGAAGGGGGTGGGAAATCAGTGCGCAAACCTCATCTCCTTCTTCTGTCTGATCTCCTGCCAAGGTGGTCTTTGACCAAACCCAGCCCAAGCCAAGGGGAGCTTTCACAGGGTTCCTGGAAGTTCGCCCACCGACCCAGGGGGCGCGAGGAGCAGGGCGGGCATCCGAGACTGGAGCTCCGGCTGCTTCCGATGCGGTGGCTCCTCCTGCCCTCCCAGCAAGGAGGGCCTGTCTTGCTCACTCTCAGAGATTAACTGACGACTCAGAAACGCTCTGTTTCTGTCCTTTCTCCTCAGCGCGTTACTGCTCAGCCGTTGGTGGAAGAGGAGATGGAGGCTAAACTCGTGGTTTCTGAGGATTCCACTGAATCCAGCGAGTTATAAATGAAACTCAGGATCTAGAGACTGACGAGAACTCTGCGCGGGCTATTTGTTATCTGACAGCTCTGCCTAGGGCCTCCCTGGGGGCCTCCCTGGCTCCCAGTGCGGGAGACCCGGGTTCGATCCCTGGGTTGGGAAGGTCCCCTGGAGAAGGGAACGGCAAGCCCACTCCAGTGTTCTTGCCCGGAGAATCCCAGGGACACAGGAGCTGGTGGGCTATAGTCCACGGGATTGCAGTCAGTCATGACTGAGCGACACACACACACACAGTCTATTGTACGTCAAACACATGTTTCCACTTAGAGTCTACAACTGAAGGAGGAGGACACACACACACGCACACACACGCACACACACACACACACACGCACACACACGCACACACACGCACACACACCGAAACCCCACTGCAGTGGAGTCAGTCCTGCCAGTTGCTGTGGCTGGGCAATGATGGTCCCACCAGCAAACGGCCACCAGGGGGCGCCACGGCAGCTGTACCTTATCCAGACCCGGGCCCTGGCATGACCCTGGCTTCTCTGCTACTGGGAAGACTTAATTTCTGTTACTTCGCCGATGGGAAAAGTATCTTCTCAACGCAAGCATTATTCTTCAAGCCGCAGGTCACAACCAGTAGTGAAATAATAGGTAATCAGCAACAGTTTATAAAAAAGGATTAGAATGTGACAGAGGAGAAAAAAATATCACTTCTATTAAATTTACGTACTATTTCATGAGAACTTTGGAGTTTGTGTATGTTCGTTATTGTCTGTATATATGTGCTAGATTCGATGTAAAATCAAATTTTAATATGGAAAATGATGAAAGAACCTTGAAAAACATTCTGAAGTGTATTTTGAGAGTCTGATTGTCCTTTTTCTTCACATGACAGGTTAAGGAATTCATGGACTCACTACAATAAAGACACAACATCAATAATTTTTGAATAGGTTCTATAAGCTTGATGTTAAGAACAAAAATTATGTTTTTTTATTATAAACAAAATTTTGTTAAGAACAAAAATCATGTTCACCATGAACTAAACTGAAGTCTTAGATTATGTGCTTAAAAAGACCTGTATCCTAAGCTTTCACGTGGCATGGTAATTTTCTCTCCATCAAATACTTTGAAAATAGGCAGAGAGGAAAATATTAGAGACTGCGTGAATATTAAGAAGGAAATCAACAACGGATGCTGGTGCTGTGTTATTCAGTTTACAAGCCATTGTCAGGTCCACTGGATCTTTTGATTTTCTAAACAAACCTGTCAATAAGCAATGTTATCTGATATTTATGACAAGGCTAGGGTTCAGAGGTTATACCTTGCCCAACTTATGTATAACATACGTAGAGATCAGAAGTGGCTTAGATGGACTTCAAATCATGGTCATATGACCATTCAATGAATAACTATTATCTTTAGAAACTGAGATGTATTCTTTCCTTTATTATCTTAAACTGAGTGTCGTATGGGCCAGTTCATTCATTTTAATGATCTCTTCTCTAAGTCTGTTGTAACTCAGAAAATGATTACTTTGATTTAGACGTTTCAATGTTACTCTTTTGTATTGTGTCTCTCAGCAGTTCATGCCGATATTTAGATATATCTGGATTGCAGACGATTGAAGAAAGATTTATTTATGATGAGACATGTAGAATCTCCTTAACAGAATGTATTAAAGAGCATGAAAAATACAGATGCACAAACCTGGTCCAAAGAAGATGAGCTCATGTTGGAGGGAAGTGTGGATTCTGACTACACGACCATGGGTGTCACTGAGGATTTCCTTTATTCCAGCCCGTTTAAACCTGTGTCCTAATCCCAGGGTTAAGGAGCTTCATTGATGAGTGCATTAAAGATAAGGTCACTTGAGAGTTTTGCTTTCCTCTTTGTGACATAGGAAATACATAGGTTCTGTGTAGGAGTGTGTAACCCTGTCCTTGATGTGGGGCAACTGCTGGAGCCCATTGGGTGCCATCAGGCTTCCCAGGTGGCTCGGTGGCAGCAAATCCGCCTGCAGTGTTGGAGATGTGGGTTCGATTCCCTGGGTCAGGAAGATCCCCTGGAGAAGGAGATGGCAACCCACTCCAGTGTCCTTGCCTGGAGAATCCCACGGACGGAGGAACCCGGCCGGTTACAGTCCACGGGGTCGCAACTAGTCTGACACTATTCAGCGGCTGGGCATGCGTTGGGTTTACTAGTTTAAGCCGATTCACGTGGGGTGAAAACAGAGAGAGACTATCAGCTTGTGATGAAAGGAGTCCACAAGAGCAGGGCGGCTGCTCTCAGCACGAGCACCTGCCGTGAACCGGGAGACTCGCCGCGCCGCCGGCTGGGAGCGCGGGGGGCCGCAGGGTGCAGAGCGCAGCTCCCGGGAGTCAGGCGCGTCAGGACTCTAGATGCGCGATGCGCCTGCTTATTCAGCAGGTACTACAACCGCAATGCCGCGTTAGCTACTACGGATATAACGATAAGCCAGACAGGGCTACTGCCTCCTCACCTCCAACCCCATGCGGATTAGAGTCTCTCCAAGAAAACAGAAGTGAGGAAATAATGGCACCCCCAGAGCTGTTTGTGCATAATTGGGGTTGAGTGGACGGAGGAGCCTGGTGGGCTGCAGTCCATGGGGTCGCTAGGAGTCGGACACGACTGAGTGACTTCCCTTTCCCTTTTCACTTTCATGCATTGGAGAAGGAAATGGCAACCCACTCCAGTGTTCTTGCCTGGAGAATCCCAGGGACGGGGGAGCCTGGTGGGCCGCCGTCTGTGGGGTCGCACAGAGTCGGACAGGACTGAAGCGACTTAGCAGCAGCAGCAGCAGCAGCATAGACTTCCTGTAATCAAGGGTCGGGGCAGAGCTGGAAGAGAGTGGTTTATTCCTGGTAATATGGTCCTGGTGTGCTCTCCAGATTAGTGTGACCAAGGAGAGTTATTACAGCTCTGTTGCAGTGCTTGCTTCCTTCTGCATTTTACTATGCTGGTTTCTGTGTACGTATTTTCTCCCCACTAGTTTTGAATGTAGTTATGGGAAATGGAGAAACAGTGGAAACAGTGTCAGACTTTATTTTGGGGGGCTCCAAAATCACTGCAGATGGTGACTGCAGCCGTGAAATTAAAAGACACTTACTCCTTGGAAGAAAAGTTATGACCAACCTAGATAGCATATTCAAAAGCAGAGACATTATTTTGCCGACTAAGGTCCATCTAGTCAAGGCTATGGTTTTTCCAGTGGTCATGTATGGATGTGAGAGTTGGACTGTGAAGAAGGCTGAGAGCCTAAGAATTGATGCTTTTGAACTGTGGTGTTGGAGAAGACTCTTGAAGAGTCCCTTGGACTGCAAGGAGATCCAACCAGCCCATTCTGAAGAAGATCAGCCCTGGGATTTCTTTGGAAGGAATGATGCTAAAGCTGAAACTCCAGGACTTTGGTCACCTTATAGGAAGAGTTGACTCATTGGAAAAGACTCTGATGCTGGGAAGGATTGGGGGCAGGAGGAGAAGGGGATGACAGAGGATGAGATGGCTGGATGGCATCACGGACTTGATGGACGTGAGTCTGAGTGAACTCCGGGAGGTGATGATGGACAGGGAGGCCTGGCGTGCTGCGATTCATAGGGTCGCAAAGAGTCGGACACGACTGAGAGACTGAACTGAACTGAAACATAGGAAAGAATATCTGCTTTAAAGTCTTTGTGTTTCCCACAGCAGGATGCCTAGGATAACTTAGTGCAATGGAGTTTTGCTCAACTAAGTAATGGATGTTGTAAAGTGTGATCTCAGCAGTGTGTGCCTTTGAAGTGGACTTTAAAATTGTATCTTGATTATTTATATACCTGGTAAAAGAAGATTATTGCAGAGATGAAAAATGAGGCATCTCTTCCCAGGCTAGGATTCCTGGAGGACATGAGACTCAGTGCTTACATTCTTCCGTAAGAGAAGCAATTTTGCCATTGTTGTGATTAAGAGAAACTAGTTTTAAATGAAAAAATTCACAACGTACAGAGGACTCACCTAATCTAAGTTGGAATTTGTTGTGCTTTATAGATGAGTCATTGAAGTTCCTGGTAAGTAAGATATTACAAGATCTTTGGAACACTTAAATTCACAGAGATAATGCCTAGAGTATTCTTTAGCACAGGCTTCCTGGTGGCTGAGATGATAAAGAATCTGCCTGCAATGCAGGAGACCTGGGTTCGATCCCTGGGTTGAGAAGATCCCCCAGAGAAGGGAATGGCTGCCCACTTCAGTATTCTTGTCTGGATAATTGCATGGACAGGGGAGCCTGGCAGGCTACAGTCCATGGGGTCACAAAGAGTTGGACACGACTGAGTGACTAACACTTCCACTCCACTTTCATTCTTTAGCACAGCCTACCTGTTTAACCAGAAAATGAGCTTCCCTTTAAAAACTTGTGGTCTGAAAAGATTTGGACATATTTTGAATGAAGCCATTGGAGTAGGTATTACATTTCAATGAACTATGTCATAATTTAGTTTTATTTACTTAAGTTTTATTTAGACCTTATTATTTTTCCCTTGAGAAAAATCTTGATTCACTCAACAGAATTTATCACACGGCTTCTTCTTTTTTTTTTTTTCCTGCAATTTCAGTTGAGGCAATCATTTTCTTGAAAATTTGGCTATTATTTCTGAGTATATTGTCAATAAAGGCTATTTCATTTGAACTTTAGATTTTTATGTGTTAAGAATTGCCTTACTATTTCTCTTAGTTTAGTCAGTTTAATGATAGCTTACTGGGCTTTGATTTTTAAGCCTAAGGAGTTCAGTTCAATGTGTTCTTGTTAATGTTCTTAACCATTAGTGAATACATTCACTTATCAAAATTTTCTTTGTAAATTAGGTAAAGAATAATATGATTTAAAAACTGTAGGTACTTTTTATAACCTCTCCAGAAACACATCATTTACTTGCCAGATAATGTTGACTTGAAATTTCTTAGTTACGAATGTACTTTCACATGGATATTATTCTTGGTTCCATTTCAGTGATTTGATGTATGAACTCACTGAATTCTATTGTACATCGCCTATGCACAAAGAATGTGGGATTTTCGTTTCCATAGTGAAGTTTTATCCTATTACATTTTATCCACATGAGCAGCAAATGCCAGGAGGAAAGCACAAATAAAAAGCTAATAGGAGTTCAAGGAGCTAAGATTCATTTCAGTGAACATTTTAGAAACTAGGAGGCGTTTGATGTGGGTCTTATGAAGCGTCAGATTAAAACTGGCAGAGTGTAGGGGAGGATGGGTCCCTCTAGGTGAGAACAGTATTAGACCCTCTCCTGAATCAACTGCTATTTCTCAAAGTATCATCAACATTCCAACCACCTCGTTTGGGATATTAACTGGTTCCAAGTGTATTTCGGAGAAGGCAATGGCACCCCACTCCAGTACTCTTGCCTGGAAGATCCCATGGACGGAGGAGCCTGGTGGGCTGCAGTCCATAGGGTCGCGAAGAGTCGGACACGACTGAGCGACTTCACTTTCACTTTTCACTTTCGTGCATTGGAGAAGGAAATGGCAACCCACTCCAGTGTTCTTGCCTGGAGAATCTCAGGGACGGCGGAGCCTGGTGGGCTGCCATCTATGGGGTCGCACAGAGTCAGACACGACTGAAGCGACTTAGCAGCAGCAAGTGTATTTTTACCTTCACAGTTTCTGTGCTTCTGTTTATTTTTATTTATTTTCTTTATTTTTTTTCTGTAGTATTCATCATCTGTTATTGCTGTTATAATTCTCTAACCTGCCTAGAATTCTTGTAATTTTTCTTTACTACAGTGACACCTGTTTGTATCTCCCATATGCCACCAATATATATTTTTTAATTTGCTAATTTGACTAAGTCTGTTTTTTTACAAACTCTTAATTCAATTCTAAGCTATAAATATTATGACTTTATCTCTGCACTGTGTTTGTACAGTATCTAATATGTAGTACACATTTGATAAATTGGATAAATATAATTTTCTCTTAAGTTGTTTGCTTAGGAGACCATCAGAATTTTAGAATGGTGTCATCTCATACACAATACTTACTCTAATATGGGGCCAAACAACTTGATATGATGGAGGAAGACATAAAAACTCTTGGACACAATTATTTCCTACTATAGTGCTTTAAAATAACCATAAGAATTCATTCCAAAATCTAAAATTAATGCATTAAATATACTATGTACTCAACCTATAATT
The DNA here is from genome assembly GCF_001704415.2 of Capra hircus. Lineage (NCBI taxonomy): Eukaryota > Metazoa > Chordata > Mammalia > Artiodactyla > Bovidae > Capra > Capra hircus. The sequence continues at coordinate 59,391,466 of NC_030831.1, forward strand.
GATAGGTAACATAATTGAGATAAGATAGCTTCAAAGGAGTCATGTTTTCTTGAGGGGACTATATGTATATAGAAATTCTAGAGCTAGTGATTTAGTCTTCAGAATATATAAATAACTCTTGCAACTCAACAACAATGCAATTAAAAAATGGGCAGAGAAATTTAACAGATATTTCTCCAAATAAATCATGCAAATGGCCAATAAACATGTGAAAATATGCTCAATATCTTTAGTCACTGGGGAAATGAAAATTAAACCCACAATGATATATCACTTTATTCCTGCTATGATGACTGTAATACTTACTTTCGAAACCCTGGAAAATAAAGAGTATTGGCAAGTGTGTGCAGAAATTGGAAACTTCCTACATGGATGGTGGGAAAATAAAATAGTATACTTGCTGTGGAAAACAGCTTGGCCATATCTCTAAAAGGAAAACAGAATTATCATATGACCCAGATGTTCCAGTCTTAACTTTACACCAAAAAAATTTGTAAAGACATACCAATCATAAACTAGCCAAAATTCAGAAACAACCCAAGTGCCTACCAACTGATAACTGCATAAATTAAAATGATATACCCATTTGGTGGAATGTTATACAACTATAAAAAGGAAGTACTGATACATGGTACAGTGTGAATGAACTTTGGAAACATTATGCTAAATGAAAGAAGCTAGACCCAAAGGGCCACATATTGGATAATCCCATTTAAATGAAATGTCCAGAATAGGAAAATTCATGAATACTGAACACAGATTAGTAATTGCCAGAGACTGGGGGAAGGAGGAAATGGGACGTGACTGCTTAATGAGCATGTGATTTCTTTTTTGGCACAATGAAAATATTCTTAAATTAGAAAGTGATGATGTTTGTATAGCATTTTGAGTGTACTAAATGCCACTAAATCACACACTTTACAATGGTTGGAATGGTGAGGTTTATTTTACTTCAATAAAGAAAATAAATTTGAAAACCAGTTGAAACACCTTGCCTAGTTACCTTGAAGAGGTAAGTGTGCTAAGATGAAGATTGTCATCACATGGGCTCTTAAAGAAATATACTAGGGTCCAATTCCCATGTTCAAACTCACTCCAAAGTGAATCCTAACAATCCTAATGAAAATACTCTTTTGTAATGTTGGCAGAATTTTTTTTTTTAAATAGTGAAAACTTTTATATTTGGAATTAGCCAGCTGGACTCAGTTTAGATGATCCCAATTTTCAGGAGTGAGTTGAACATATGCTTTCTTCTCTCCATCGGCCCTGATCAGAATATTGACCTTAGCCATATCAACTGGCAGAATTTTTATGACTTGTGTGTAACCAATAGATTATGTCAAACATACAGCCTTGTAGGACAGTGAGAAGACCTGGATAAGCCTTTGAGAATAAAAAGGGATTAATCATTATGTGACAACTCGTGGGAACTGGACTGGCCTGAGCAAGCTGGAATGTGATGTTGGCCCTAAGACTGCGTATTATCAGTTCAGCTCAGTGCAGTCACTCAGTCGTGTCCGACTCTTTGCAACCCCGTGAATCGCAGCACGCCAGGCCTCCCTGTCCATCACCAACTCTCGGAGTTCACTCAAACTCACGTCCATCGAGTCTGTGATGCCATCCAGCCATCTCATCCTCTGTCGTCCCCTTCTCCTCCTGCCCCCGATCCCTCCCAGCATCAGAGTCTTTTCCAATGAGGCAACTCTTCACATGAGGTGGCCAAAGTACTGGAGTTTCAGCTTCAACATCATTCCTTCCAAAGAACACCCAGGGCTGATCTCCTTTAGAATGGACTGGTTGGATCTCAAGAGTCTTCTCCAACACCACAGTTCCAAAGCATCAATTCTTCGGTGCTCAGCTTTCTTCACAGTCCAACTCTCACATCCATACATGACCACAGGAAAAACCATAGCCTTGACTAGATGGACCTTTGTTGGCAAAGTAATGTCTCTGCTTTTGAATATGCTATCTAGGTTGGTCATAACTTTCCTTCCAAGGAGTAAGCGCCTTTTAATTCCATGGCTCTGACATAGATGAGATAAAATTACAGAGTAGACTTCAACCCGAATTTCATGCCTTCAATCCTTCTGCTTCATGGTTGTTTTACTCATTTGTTCATTCATTCAGTAAATATCCATCTAGCCTCTATTTAGTGCTGTGTGTGGTGTGTGGGTGTGATCAGCCGTGTCCGACTCTTTGTGACCACATGAACTGTAGTCCACCAGGCTCCTCTGTCCACAGAGTTTTCCAGACAAGGATACTGGAGTAGGCTGCCATTTCCTACTCCAGGGATCTTGCCAACACAGGGACAGAAGCCTCTGTCTATTGTGTTTCCTCCTTCGGTAGGTGAATTCCTTACCACTGAACCACCTGGGAAGCCCCAGTTAAATGCTAGACGGTCCATGTATTCTTCAGCGGTAAGAAACCTTCAGTGCTTCTGGACTTTATATTCCACCCAAAGATTAAAGTGTCCGTCATAAAGTAATTCCAACAATACACAGCTCCCTAACTTCACACACACAGCTCTGCCGATGGGCGTAGGATGTCGTAGGGCTCTCTGCAGTTTCAGCTCGATTGTAACTTTGAAGGGTGCTTGTCAGTCCTGTATTAAGATGCGTGTAGTAGAGTTTCCGGGCTCTGTTTTGCCTTATGTCTGCACTTGTCCTAACTGTTTGCCTCTCAATGGCTCTCATCGTCTCTGCTCTGAGAGGGTCTACTGTTTGAGGAGTTACTGTATTTTTGACTTTTCCTCTTCCATCTTCTCATTTCTGTCTTTCACATTGCTTGTGTATTCTGCCTCTTGTTGCGTCTTTAAAGCGTGCTTTTGAGTGCTTCTGGGCTAGAGCAGTTCTAACAGTCTGAGATTTCTGGGCGTTTTCCTCTGTGGGTCATATTTTATTTGTATCTGGGGGGAATGATCTAACATGCAAGCATTCGCGTATTCCATACGATCCAGGCACCACAGTGCTTTACATACATCATCTCATGACAGTTTCATTAAATAAGATCATCATTTTTCAGACGAAGAACTTGCAGATCTAAGAATTAAATACATTGCAAAAAATTAAGTCCAAACTCAAATCCAAGTCTCGTTTGATGTTAGAGTCGTGCCTCCCATAATGCCTTGCTTTAAATAGTAAGAAATCTAGGAACTCTCATGTTAACTCTACGCTTTCTTGAGTAAAGATATTTAACATTTTTTATAAGAGTTTCCTGGGATCAAAATCAGAAAAATAATAAACATTAATTTAATATAATAGGTCTTAAAATTTCACTGAAGAATGTCTTGCCTTTTCACTTTTGTTTTTTTATGTTTGGAAATCCATGAATAGGTTTTAACATACTTTCGTATGTTATTTTTTTGTGAGAGCAAGTTATGTGTTGCACTTTTTGAATGGCCTGTACTCTATTACTTTCTCTATGCTGATTTTCACTTGGTACAATTCTAGGTCATTGCCCAAAAGATAAGAATTGCTTTTCTTTCTAAATTTTAATGTATGATGGAATCTCAAACTTTAAAATTAATATGGTATTTGTTGGGGGTAGTGGGATACTAAACTAAGAGGCTAGCCATTTAAAAACCCCATGAGTTACAGCAGACCTGTAGAATTCAAAGACAGTATTGTTTAATCCAAAAAATTTATTGAGCACCTATTATATGCCAGGAGCTGGAGATAGGGAAATTCTAGCACCGGAAATAGGAACATTTCTTGGAAATGTCCTTCTCACTCTGCCCACCGCCACCACAAAAAAGACTGTGGACTGGGGGAATATTTTGCAATACATGCAGTGACCACAGGTTATCTTCCAGAGGACCTAAGGAACGTGAATGAATTAATAAAAGAAGGGAAACGATGCATTTAAAAAATGGCTAAAAGACACGGAGTAATTCACAGAGGAAAAAATCTCAAAGGTTTATAAAATAATCTCACAAGAAATTTAAGTGCCAATCAAAACTACACAATACAATTTCACATCCATTGTATTACAAGAGTTTTAAAAATGTTTCTTACAAATGGTGGCTAGAAAGGAGAGGAATGGGAATTGCTGGTTGAAGTATGAAGTGACAAGATGACATAGAGTACTTTGGCAGACACTTTGTCAATAGCCTTTCTAGGTGAAAATAAAAGTAGACTTCCGCAAAGAATTCAGCTTTTAGATACATATTCTGATTCACATGCATAAAAATACACCGTAAAGCAGAAATAAAGATCACCCTGAGACACCAACCAGAAAATGGACAAGTACGCCAGAACATGTTTTTCCATTGAAATAGTACATATCAAGTAATGTAAATAAATTAGAACTACATGTATCATTGTGGAAAAGATCTTAGGAACCTAATAGTATATGAAAATGAATTGCAGAAAGATAAATATGGTGGGATATCATTCATGAGGCACAAAACAATTCATTGCAGTTTTAAGAATGCATATATTCATGGGACTGTCTCAGGAGAAGAGTCCTCGGTAGAGGAAGGACTGGGAGGGTGTACAGGGGCAGTCTGCAGTCACACGGCAGGGCTTTGCTCCTCGGCCTGGCTGAACAAAAACGTTCATTTCATTATTCATTATGCATTGGCATATGTGAAGTATCACTAATAAAAATGGGAAAGTAGTGCTCAGATGATCTCTTTTCTGGTAGTATGATTTTGTATTTAGAAAACTCAAAAGACTACAGTAAGGCTCTTATACTTACACAGTTTTGTAAAGTTGTCTGGGACCAGATAAACTTTATTCAACTCTAACAGTTAATTACTCGAAGTGGAAATAGAAAAAAATTTCCATTCCCAGTGGTAACAACACTCGAAATTTAACAGGAAAGAAGAAATCTTAACAGGAAATTTAACAAGAGGAGAAATTTAACAGGAAAAAAATCAGAGCCTTTAGGTAGAAAGCTATTAAATTGAACTGATGGCTATAAACTATTATATAAACACATGTAAGGACATGATGTGCTGTTAATAGGAGGTTTTATTGCCATTAAAATATTAAAGCTCCAAAATTGATATATAAAATAATGAAATTGCAATTATAACCCCAATTGATTTTTTTACTGGAAAATTATATTACATTTTATATAAGTAACAAATGCTTTAAAGTATCCAAAAAAAGTATGAAAAAAAAAAACCTGGTGGTTGACTTCCATTTTAGACATTCAGTTCAGTTCAGTTCAGTTGCTCAGTCAAGTCTGAATCTTTGCAACCCCATGGACTGCAGCATGCAAGGCCTCCCTGTCCATCACCAACTCCCGGAGTTTACCCCAACTCATGTCCATTGAGTCGGTGATGCCATCCAACCATCTCACCCTCTGTCGTCCGCTTCTCCTTCCACCTTCAATCTCCCCAGCATCAGGGTCTAGACATTAGATCATGTTATAAAATCAGTGTAATTAAGTCTCTTTTGTCTTGGTCTTTAAATAAGCAAACTCATTGCAGAAAAAACCCAAGAGTATTTAGAAATTAATTTCAGTGTAGATCAAAATTTGATATATGTAAAATGATGATTACATTTATTCATAATAGAATGTTTGAGTCATTAAATGGTGCTGGCATAGCTGGCTATGCTTCTGGAAGAATAAAAGTGCACACCTGGCTTTACTACACATGCAAACAAGTTCTGGATGAATTAAAGTTTTAATTGTTTAAAACATATATTAGAAAATATCTAAAAACTTATATTAGAAGATATCATCTGTAGGTGAAGGACGTCTTGTTTCTCCAAACTGGAAATCTAGACTCTATTAAACAAAATGATATATATTTAAATCCCCAAAGATTTTTTTCTTAAATCCTGGGTACAGCAAAGGAATATATAACCTAGACCAAGAAAGAAATAGTAGGTTTTGAAAAAAAAGATAACCAAAACTAATACTAGGAGCTGTTGCAAAATGGGAAGAAACAAACTCTAATATCAAATTAAAGATGTGCAAAGAATGTAAGAAAACAGTTCCCAGAAGGGCAGCTGTACAAGTCCAGCATATAAACATAAGGATGCTCAGATTCTCTAGCAGTCAGGGCAGGACTAGTGAATGTTACCATGAGCTGTTTCTTTAAAGCCAATTATACTGAGAAAATCTGAAGGAGCTTATGTGGATGTCTTCTGTTTGGCCTTCCGAATCTTCTCCATCCTTCTCCAGCATGCTCTGTGCCCCGACAGCCTTGTGTGAATTGGTGGATTTTTGACTCCATTGTCTTCCGGTCTCCAGTTGGGTTTGTCCAATGGGAAGCAGTAGCAGCAGACGTTGATCGACAGAGAGCAAAGCTGGGTGTTTATTTTCCAACTCCCTTCACCGAAGTGAAAGTGTTAGTCTCACAGTCGTGTCCGACTCTTTGCAACCCCATGGACTGTAGCCGGCCCGGCTCCTCTGTTCATGGAATTCTCTAGGCAAGAATACTGCAGTGGGTTGCCTTGCCTTTCTCCAGGCAATCTTCCTGACCCAGGGATCGAAACTGAGTCTCCTGCGTTGCTCACCCTTTATCAAAGTCAAGTCCTAATCATATGGCCTTTTCTGCTCCCTCCTTTTGCTTCATCACTTTTAAAGGCGATAAAACAATCTACCTCTAACAAACTCTGCTTTCAATTTCTTGTGAGTTCCCTTTCCTCCTGCCAACATCCTTGAAAATATCTCTTTACTATATTCTCCTCAAATGACCAAATTTGAGAGTGACATCTGCTTGCTATTAAGCCCTTGGCTGATGGCTGACTATAACACTTGTTGCAAGGACCAAGCTGGGGAAGAGCACTTGCATTTGCTGAGCAGAAAGGGAAGGAGAGATCGAGAGATTTACAGGCAAGAAAAGCTGAGAGTTCACACCAGGAAACCAGCTTTATGAGAAGGGTTAAAGGGACTTCTCTAAACCAAAAGAAAAAGGCAAAACACCAGAAATAAGAAAATGATAAAAGAAAATCTCATTGGTAAAGGCAGATACACTGTCAAGTTACTACGGCAATCACTCACAAAGCCAGCAGGAAAGGTAAAGAGAGAGTAGTGTAATCCTTTCTATCCAAGATGTAAAAGGTGTACAACATGATGCCAACAGAGAGTGAATATGCAAGATGGTAAAATAAGTAGCTAAGAGGTCAGCAATATATTGTATATAATTGTTTTTTTGTATACTGTTTCATTTGCGTAGTCACTTAGTCATGTCCGACTCTTCGTGACCCCTTAGACTATAGCCTGTCAGGCTCCTCTGTCCATGGGATTTCCCAGGCAAGAATACTGGGATTGGGTTGCCATTCTCTTCTCCAGGGGATCTTCCTGACCCAGGGGTTGAACCCAGGTTTCCTGCATTGCAGGCAGATTCTTTACCATCTGAGCCACCAGGGAAGATGCTATAGGTAAACCTCATGGTACCCATAAATCAAAAATCTATGACAGATTCATATACAATTGAAAGAGGAATTCAAACATAACACTAAAGAGTCATCAAGTCACAAGGGAAGAGAGCAAAGCAAGAATAAAGGAATGAAAAAACTACAAAAGCAACCTTCAAACAGTGAGCAAAACGGAAATAAACACTGTCAATAGTTGCTTCAAAGGTGGGTGGACTAAATGTTCCAATCAAAAGACAGATTGGCCGGTCTTTGTATGAACTGGACTTATTGTGGTGATCATTTTGAAGTGTACAGAGATATCAAATCAGCATATTGTGTATCAGGAACTAACATAGGGGCTGTAGGTCAGCTTCATTAGGTTGGCCAAAAAGTTTGCTTGGCTTTTTCCGTAACACCATATGGAAAAACCCAGATGAACTTTTTGGACAATACAATACTTCAAAAGCAAGCTCATGAAAAGAGACCATATTTGTGGTTACCAGAGGCTGTTTGTTGACAGATAAATCTTGAATTAAGTAGCACCCAGGACAGCCTCAGGGGTGAATAATAAGACGTATCCTTTCATGGTACTTTTGAAATTTAGTTTGAGAAGTCCTATGTTAATTTTTATGTTTCTCCATATGCCCATCTTCTTACTAATCACCCTACTTAATTGCATGCTATGTCACCTCAGTCATGTCTGACTCTTTGTGACCCCATGCACTGTAGCCCACCAGGCTCCTCTGTTCATGGGATTCTCCAGGCAAGAATACTGGGGTGGATTGTGATACTAGCTTTAATTTTGAAGGAATTATCTAAAAATGATGCACTATTCCTGGGGATGTTATGCTTCAGGTGAGAATCCTCTGGGAAGTGAACGTCTGCAACCTGGGGGAAGGTCTTTTAATTCCACTGCACTCCATGACCTGGAACAGGCAGTGCAGATTTGAAGTACTTTAGAGAAGTCAGACTTAAATCCTGAGGCTTCCCTGGTGGCTCAGATGGTAAAGAACCTGCTTGCCATTTGGGAGATTTGGGTTCGATCCCTGGGTTGGGAAGATTCCCCTGGAGGAGGGTGTGGCAACCCACTCCAGTATCCCTGCCTGGAGAATCTCATGGACAGAGGAGCCTGGCGGGCTACAGTCCATGGGGTCACAAAGAGTTGGATATGACTGAGCGACTAAGCACACTACTGAGGCTAATTGATCAATAATTATTAAATCACCAAATTTAATAGCTGTTCAATCTAAAAAAAGTCCCTCTCTTAAAAGTGTCCTGAATTTCAGTCCAATAACTGGTAATTCAGTCCGAGCAAATGATCTGAATATACAGAGAGTAATTTATAAGAAAGAATAATTTCCACTTTCTTTATTTCTGGACTTGTTCTACATAAAACATCCATTATCACCTTGCATATTTCGTAAAATTTGTTGTTTTTTTTTAACGTGAATCTTCCTTCTTTTCTTTTTCCACTTTTGTTCTTTTCATTTTTTCTTTTCTTTTGTAAAAGAACACGTAGGAGGTAGGTATTTTCTCTTGATTTGGATTTAACAATAGAAAAGTTTTCCACAGGGATAAAATGAATGAGAGAGAGAGAACACTGCCGACACCTCTGAGACCTTGCTGGGTGATGCTAGCCATACATTTTACTTTCTGGCTTGCCTTGGGTTGGAAAATCACTTTCAGACCGCTAACACTAAAGACGTGAAGATGGTTATGGAAATTGCAGCTGTATATTACGTGTTCCTTCACAGTCCATTGAATTTCTGGTTTTTATGCTCTGAGACATTTTCTCTGTATATTCTCAGATTGGAGGGCAAGGGAATTATAGGGTTTTATCTTCTGATAATGCTAAGCTATAATACTGACCCTTAAAACTCAAAGTAGACTTGAAACTCAAAGTAGACTTCCATAGTCAAAGCTATGGTTTTTTCCAGGAGTCATGCATGAATGTGAGAGTTGGACCATAAAGAAGGCTGAGCACTGAAGAATGGATGCTTTTGAACTGTGGTGTTGGAGAAGATTCTTGAGAGTTCCTTGGACAGCAAGAAGATCAAACCAATCAGTCCTAAAGGAAATCAAGCCTGAATATTCATTGGAAGGACTGATGCTGAAGCTGAGGCCACCTGATGTGAAAAGCCGACTCACTGGAAAAGACCTGATACTGGGAAAGATTAAGGGCAGGAGGAGAAGGGAGCGGCAGAGGATGAGATGGTTGAATGGCATCACCAACTCAATGGACATGAGTTTCAGCAAGCTCCAAGTGAAGGAAGGGAGGGCCTGATGTGCTGCAGTCCATTGGGTCACAAAAAGTCAGACACAACTCAGTGACTCGACAACATCTGCTACCTTGAAACTCAAGTAGACTTCCTAAAATGCCTATCTTTGATATATTCTGTGTCTTTTTGATATCATAAATCAAGTGTGTTCCATTTTGATAGGTAGACAAAATAATCTCTTTAAATAGTAGGATAGAGGTACCAGCTACAATATAGAACTGTTTTATTGGCTTATACACTTTATATCAGTGTAATTCTATTATGGAAACTTATATAGCAAAATGGCTGTCTGAGGAGGCATTACAAATAGCTGTGAAAAGAAGAGAAGTGAAAAGCAAAGGAAAAAAGGAAAAATATTCCCATTTGAATGCAGAGTTCCAAAGACTAGCAAGGAGAGATAAGAAAACCTTCCTCAGTGATCAATGCAAAGAAATAGAGGAAAACAACAGAATGGGAATGACTAGAGATCTCTTCAAGAAAATTAGAGATACCAAGGGAACATTTCATGCAAAGATGGGCACAATAAAGGACAGAAATGGTATGGACCTAACGGAAGCAGAAGATATTAAGAAGAGGTGGCAAGAATACACAGAACTGTACAAAAAAGATCTTCATGACCAAGATAATCACAATGGTGTGATCACTCACCTAGAGCCAGACATTCTGGAATGTGAAGTCAAGTGGGCCTTAGAAAGCATCACTACAAACAAAGCTAGTGGAGGTGATGGAATTCCAGTAGAACTATTTCAAATCCTGAAAGATGATGCTGTGAAAGTGCTGCACTCAATATGCCAGCAAATGGGGAAAACTCAGCAGTGGCCACAGGACTGGAAAAGGTCAGTTTTCATTCCAATCCCAAAGAAAAGCAATGCCAAAGAATGCTCAAACTACCACACAATTATACTCATCTCACATGCTAGCAAAGTAATGCTCAAAATTCTCCAAGCCAGGCTTCAACAATATGTGAACCGTGAACTTTCAGATGTTCAGGCTGGCTGTAGGAAAGACAGAGGAACCAGAGATCAGATTGCCAACATCTGCTGGATCATGGAAAAAGCAAGAGAGTTCCAGAAAAAATCTATTTCTGCTTTATTGACTATGCCAAAGCCTTTGACTGTGTGGATCACAAGAAACTATGGAAAATTCTGAAAGAGATGGGAATACCAGACCACCTCACCTGCCTCTTGAGAAACCTATATGCAGGTCAGGAAGCAACAGTTAGAACTGGACATGGAACAACAGACTGGTTCCAAATAGGAAAAGAAGTACGTCAAGGCTGTATATTGTCACCCTGCTTATTTAACTTCTATGCAGAGTACATCATGAGAAACGCTGGACTGGAAGAAGCACAAGCTGGAATCAAGATTGCCGGGAGGAATATCAATAACCTCAGATATGCAGATGACACCACCCTTATGGCAGAAAGTGAAGAGGAACTAAAAAGCCTCTTGATGAAAGTGAAAGAGGAGAGCAAAAAAGCTGGCTTAAAGCTCAACATTCAGAAAACGAAGATCATGGCATCTGGTCCCATCACTCCATGGGAAATAGATGGGGAAACAGTGGAAACAGTGTCAGACTTTACTTTTTTGGGCTCCAAAATTACTGCAGATGGTGATTGCAACCATGAAATTAAAAGCTTACTCCTTGGAAGGAAAATTATGACCAACCTAAAAAACAGAGGTATTACTTTGCCAACAAAGGTCCGTCTAGTCAAGGCTATGGTTTTTCCAGTGGTCATGTATGGATGTGAGAGTTGGACTGTGAAGAAAGCTGAGTGCCGAAGAATTGATGCTTTTGAACTGTGGTGTTGGAGAAGACTCTTGAGAGTCCCTTGGACTGCAAGGAGATCCAACCAGTCCATCCTAAAGGAGACCAGTCCTGGGTGTTCATTGAAAGAACTGATGCTGAGGCTGAGACTCCAATACTTTGGCCACCTGATGTGAAGAGCTGTCTCACTGGAAAAGACCCTGATACTGGGAGGGACTGGGGGCAGGAGGAGAAGGGGATGACAGAGGATGAGATGGCTGGATGGCATCACCGACTCGATGAACATGAGTTTGGGTGAACTCCGGGAATTGGTGATGGACAGGGAGGCCTGGTGTGCTGCGATTCATGGGGCTGCAAAGAGTCGGACATCACTGAGCGACTGAACTGAACTGAACTGTTACTACAAACTCTGAAAAGAAATTAGTTTCAAAGAAATTAAAATTAGTATAAAGTTAATAAGTACAGATAATAAGCCCAGCATCATATCCTGTTCCAAAAATTTTATTTATTGTTTATTATCAGTGTAGTTCTACTTAAGAATTGGGAAAAAAAGAAAAAAAGCTAGCACTGATTTGGTGGGAGGAGAAGGGGATGACAGAGGATGAGATGGTTGGATGACATCACCGACTCGATGGGCAAGAGTTTGAGCAAGCTCTGGGAGTTGGTGATGGACAGGGAAGCCTGGTGTGCTGCAGTCCATGGGGTCACGAAGAGTCAGACATGACTGAGCGACTATATTGACTGACTGACTGATTTTCCCAGGCAGATGTATTTTCAGAGCACAGATATGGCACTGCTATAATTGGAAGATTCTCACTGGGAATGCATCTAAAGTCACATCTACAGAACACCAGGTGCACGGGATTCAGAAAATGATTGGCCTTTCCCAGAAGCTAACAGACCAGATAAAAGGACTAATGTGTCCTGCTTCTCCAAGAATAAAAGATGTTTTATTGAAAGACAGATCAATTCATAATCTTTCACTTCCTATTCCTTAACTACAAGTTCAGTTGACACCTACAAATTTTTTTTTTTTACTTTATAATATTGTATTGGTTTTGCCATACATCAACACGATTCTGCCACAGGTATACACGTGTTCCCCATCCTGAACCCCCCTCCCACTTCTCTCCCCGTACCATCCCTCTGGGTCATCCCAGTGCACCAGCCCCAAGCATCCTGTATCCTGCATCGAACCTAGACTGGTGACTCGTTTCTTATATGATATTATACATGTTTCAAGGCTATTCTCCCAGATCATCCCACCCTCTCCCTCTCCCACAGAGTCCAAAAGACTGTTCTATACATCTGTGTCTCTTTTGTTCTCTTGCATACAGGGTTATCGTTACTGTCTTTCTAAATTCCATATATATGCGTTAATATACCGTATTGGTGTTTTTCTTTCTGGCTTACTTCACTCTGTATAATAGGCTCCAGTTTCATCCACCTCATTAGAACTGATTTAAATGTATTCTTTTTAATGGCTGAGACCTACAATTTTAAGTTAATCAAAACTTTAATTTTTCTAACTGTACATAATTAGGCAACATCTCCAACTTTGGCTAAGACAACTAGAGAATTCTCCAAAAATGTATTATTACTTAAATAATATTATAAACAATAATTATGTGATTATTGTGTGCAATGTATGAAAATTATATGGTATTAAGAACTAGCATATGATCTTTGCTAACCATCTTGAATGCAGTGAAGACTGCTGTGTTAAGACATCATGGACAAGCACATTAGCGAGTGTACTGCTTTACCAGAGATATATTTTCTCTTACATGTATGAGACTGCTTAGTTTAACCTACCTATTAGTATGAATGCTCTACTCATCTCAGCACTGTGTCCCACTGATGGTTCATGATTATGATTAGGACTACGTTTGTCTTAAAATCATTAGACTAGTTAAAGTATGTAGGCAGTTTTGGCTCAGATCAGACTATCATTCTGGAGCTGGGTTTTCATCTCTACATGAAATAGTGCTATAACCACATGTGGAAGAGGGTAATCATGCTTTTGCTTCCATTCTCCTGAGTGACATCAATTATTTCCCATCTCTTCTCTGCTTCCAGTAAATTTCACATTCAGTTCCAAAGCAGATTTTGTCAAGTTCAGACGGAAGAAGAACAAGGACGCTAATGATGGGGAGCAGAAGCAGAAGCGTGGCACAATCAGCCCTGCTGTGATTGGGGCTCTCAGGCTCCAGCTGCGCCTTCTTTTCAACCTGGCTTGCAGACTCCAGAGGACACTCGAATAGCGGGTACTTAAAACTGTACGTCAAAAAGCTTCATGAACCACAAACATGCATGTAGATAGCCATGCACAATAAATAATATTTTGTTCAGAAAATAATGCTGGGGCCAAAACCAAAAATTGATCTTCGACCTATGCCAAGAAATGGCATTTACATGTGAGTCTATTTGTGGTTGAAGATTTTAGAGGTCTGTAGGTTGCAAAATAAAGTTCTTTAACATTTTTCTCATCACTTTATGTGCCTAGGTATTTATTATTTCACATCCCTGTTTTTCCCTCATCTGTCTTTTAACAATTTTTTATTCTTCATTTTCTCTCTAAAATTGGTCATAATGCAGAAAAAAAGTAGCATTTAAGTTATTTTGATTTTGTTCATTAAAAACACATTTATGTGCCCCTAAAAGTTACTAGTTCCTTTTTCGCTGCTTATTATTTTGTTCAGCATACATGAGAAATAAATATCTTCCATAGCTATTGTATGTACAAATTTTTGTTTCAGATTATCTCTCTGCCCTAGACAGACACATTCACACACACATAAGGAGGCATAAGAGACGCGGGTTCGATCCCTGGGTGGGGAAGATTCCCCTGGAGGAGGGCATGGCAATCCACTCCAGTATTCTTGCCTGGAGAATCCAAAGGACAGAGGAGCCTGGTGGGCTGCAGTCCGTGGGGTCAAAAAGAGTCAGACACGACTGAAGTGATTTAGCACACACACACAAGCACAAGCAAAATGCAACTCCAAGTGTATTTTATTTTATTTTAATTATTTGTTTTCATTGGAGGCTAATTACTTTATAATGTTGTGGTGGTTTTCACTATACAGTGACATGAGTCAGTCTTGGGTGTCCAAATGTATTTTCATCTAAATGTGTTGCGCCCAGCGATAAGACTCTAGTGCAGCTTTGCTGGATTGGTCATGTTTGGCATACAAAAATTTGAATAACTAAAATTATTTTGGTATCATCTCTGTGATACCAATTCCTAATTGGATTTCTGTAAGTACACCAGTAACTATTTATCGGCTACTCACTATGTGCCCTTGTTAAGCTAAGATTTGTGAAGAATAAGAAAGTTTTCTTAGGGTGTGTATTAAATGTTAGAAAGATTTTCTAATACTAATTTCCTCAAGTATGGCAGAACTGCCCATAGTTATGCAAATGGTGGTAAAATCGATCTATCTTAATATCTATCTACCCATCTATTATCTATGTATCACACCACACAATATACCGCTCCATAATCCAGGTTTGAAAATTAATGACTGAAATTGATGCAATAAAATCCCACTGTGAGTTCTGTAATCAGCTTCAGTGATCTGCATTGGGTTATTAAAAAAATTTTTTTTTTGCATTGGATTATTGACGTGCTGAGAGAACTAAATAGAACATCCTTCATTTAATGACCCAGATATTCTTAACACATTTTAGTCAAGGAAAAACTACTACACTTATATGTTTTTAAAAATAAACTCTCTTCAGGCTTTGTGAGTTTCCAGACCCTTTAAGAGCATATTCTAATATGTTCGTTTCAATAAGGGAAGTGTGTGCTCTTTATGGCTTTTCAGTTTAGGTTATGCAGCCTTGCATATTAAGATAAGCCTAGAGTCCTTCCAAAATCAGTGTGAATCCTGAGGTAAACTCAGAATTATAAGAATTATGGTGCCCGTGATTTTAATGAGTCCAAGCAGAGACCGTTATATCTGAAATGGTCTAGGGAACATTTTGGGTTTCCCAGGTAGCTCAGTGGTAAAGAATCCACCTGCCAATGCAGGAGACTTGAATTTGATCCCTGGGTCAGGAAGATCCCCTGGAGAAGGAAATGGCAACCCACTGCAGTATTCTTGCCGGGGCAATCCTACAGACAGAGGAGCCCGGTGGGCTACGATCCGGTCAGACACCGTTTAGCCCTAAAACAGCAGGGAAACTCTTCACTGTTGAGCAGGAAAGCAGCAAGGGTGGCCTGTTTGTGTCAGGCACCACTTCCTCCCTGACGCAGGTGTGAGATATAAACTTAGCAAGGTTGTTATTTTTTTGTTTTTACTTTTAATTTTATGTTGGAGAGTAGCTGATTTGTCACCATTTTCAGAGTCTACAAATTGTGCCTTAATACAGCTAAAATTATTCACATAGGAAAGGTTTGTGTATGTTTAAGATTATGGGGACGTTTCCATTGAGAAAGAATAGTTGAATAGCCAAGAAGTAAAGGGGTTCCATGAGGTATAAGGTTCCTAAGAAGACGAGTAGCAGGATGATCAGGAAAACTTTCATGGGGACAGGACCTAATTAGGATGAAAAAGCTCTGACGGAATGTGTTAGGGTTGCACAAGTTTACAGGTGGGTTTGGGGGAAAGTGTATAAGATCTCATCCTTTATTTCCTCTGGGGATTAAAAGTTTTAATCTGTGAGTTTAAGTTTAAGTTGGTATTTAATCCAGGGAGCAGGCATTGGCTAGAAAAAATAATTGTACTGGAAACTGAGCCAGTTTTGAAAGTCTGTTTGGAATGCGTGACTACAAATATCTTATTGTATGATTATTTCAGAGGGTGCTCAACTTCCCAATTGCATATCTGGAAAATTCGTTGTCTATATGAAAACGAAAACAGAAAAGATCAAGGGGTTTAGTTTTGAGAGTTTTGATAAACGATGCATTGCAGAATTTCACGGAGGGGAAAAAGCAAAGGGCTAATGAGTTAACAGAATTAAGAATCAGTAATAGAGGCCCGGGAGTTAAAGGATAGTCAGAGTATGTTGCTAAAGAATCGGGCTAGAAGGAGAGGAAGGTGTAGTCAGGGCCCGAGATGTTCAGATTAGCGTTGGTGACTGTGCAACAATATTGGGAAACTGGGCTGTGTCTTAGTCGTAGGGTGAAGAGGAAGAGAGGAGAAGCTTGCAGGAGATGACAGAAATCAAAAGCAGCTCAGGGCCAGGGTGCTGTGTGGCCGTGTACGTTGTGTTGAGTCACCCGAGGTGATGACAGAGCTTGGAGCAAAAGAAAACTCTGAGTTACCCTCACGTGCGTGGATGCGGGGGTGGGACCATCAGATTGAACGTGACCACGAAGAGGGGATGGTGGTGAAGACCACAAAGGCGGGGTGTTCTCTTTTTCTGTAAAGAAGTATTAGAGAGTTACCTGTCTCCTACGAGAGTTATGGTGATTTATCTTGCAATTCAAGAAAAAGAAGAGGCGCAACGCATAGATCCTACCTTCTGATCTTGAGACCCAAGGGTATGACTCGACCAAATTTCAGAGGATCCTGTGTTCGCAGGTTCAACTGAAACAAACCAGTAGAGGGGGTACTCGGTGAAAGATGAGGATATTAGGGGAGTTTGCTGATGACGGAACTACACCGGCCAAGGCACAGTGAAAAACCTTCTGAAGGGGAGGGTGAGTCTGAAGCAAGGCCTGCAGGACTTAGTGAGAATGAAGGTATGGGTAAGATGGAATGACCCGCGGGTTACTATACGTGTTGATGGATGGAATTCCTGAGGCTGGTGAAGTGGTTTCAATAAATCCTTGAGAGAGAATAAGCCCTGCACCAGGGTTAGCTAGAAGATGAACAGGGCATAAAATGATTTAAGGAGGCTCTTTCTGTCAGGGTCATGACATCCAGAGTTGGCGCCTGCAGAGCCCTGAGAGTGAGTGGCTCCTTAAATATTAGGCTCTAGACTCCAACTCTTCCTTCACCCTAGTCTTTGTCAAGTTGACGTCAGAAGAATGATGGCACTTGAGCAGCTGGGGTAAGTATCTGTCACAGTGGTTACAGTCTCTGCACACAAATGTTTGCTAAATTATGCGCAAGTACAACCATGTGTGTATTTATTTTCTGGGTTTTGCCATTGATTTTTGTGTGTGTGCTAATATTACACTCTTAGCTTCTGTAGATTTTAGACTCATTCATGGACAGGTGCAAATGATTTTCTATCACTATTCTTCAAAAATGTTTGTGGCTAGGCTGATTCTTCTCAATTCCAATTATCTTTAAAATGGTTTTGCCAAGACATAAGTGTAATACCATTGAGGGTATTGATTGGACTCACAATGAATTTATAAACAATTTTGTAAAAATGTTTCTCATGCCAAGTCTTCCCATCAAACATGACTTGGTTCTCCATTTATTTAGGTGGGGTTTTTTTGCCTTTAATAAAGTTTCATAATATGCTTTACATGGGTCCCAAACATTTCCAGTTGAATTGATTTCTAGACATTTTATATATTTTGTTGTTCATATGATGGAATAATTTTCTATTATATTTTGAACAGTTTTGGTTACTATATAAATAAACATTGTTGCTGTTTAATTGTACCAATTCCCATTATTGAACCATCTTATCCAGATTAATAAGGCATCAGTAGATTTTCTTGCATTTTCTCCACAGACAATAGTTTTTGTCTTTTTCCAATATTTGTACCAATTATTCAATTTTGTTTTCTTTTTGCCCTGGACAGAATGTCTAGTAAGATTCTAAATAGTAATGGCAATATAATATATTTTGTGCTTCTCTTGATTTTATGCAAAAGTTTCTACTTATCTAAGTTATATGTCTCTGATTTTTTTTATTTTAGTGCTCTTTTCAAGTTGCTATCTAGAGAATCCAGTCATTTTTAAGTGACAGCCTCATATTCTATGATATGGAAGTGCTAAGACTGAACTCTCTAATCTTTCTATGTCCTTTAAAGCTTATGTAGCTGTTATTGTTTCGTCGCTAAGTCACATCTGACTATTTTGTGACCCTATGGACTATAGGAGATCAGTCCTGGGTGTTCACTGGAAGGACTGATGCTGAAGCTGAAGCTCCAGTACTTTGGCCACCTGATGCACAGAGCTGACTCATTTGAAAAGACCCTGATGCTGGGAAAGATTGAGGGCAGGAGGAGAAGGGGATGACAGAGGACGAGATGGTTGGATGGCATCACCGACTCAATGGACATGGATTTGAGTGAACTCTGGGAGTTGGTGATGGACAGGGAGGCCTGGTCTGCTGCAGTCCACGGGGTCGCAAAGAGTCAGACACGTCTGAGCGACTGAACTGATAGACTGTAGCCCACTAGGCTCCTCTTGTCCATGGAATTCTCCAGGCAAGAATACTGAGCGGGTTGCCATTTCCTTCTTCAGGGGCTCTTCCTGGCCCAGGGATCAAAGCTGCATCTCCTACACTTCAGGTGAATGTTTTGCCACTGAACTACCTGGAACTCTTATGTAGCTGCCAATGATAATTCAGGGCAGAACCATCGTAAAAACAAGCGAACCACTCAGCACTGCATACTCATTCTTCTCTCCCGTGCTGTGTTTGACAAGCCAACGATAAGCTGTTCTTCATCTTGTAAAGGCATTTCTTTATTTCTGGTGAAACAAAATAAAAATGTTCCCAGTAATGAATGATGTAAAGTGGGAAAAACTTTTCTCTGTAGTAAAAGCAGCAAAGACTTTAGGATTTTAAAACTATGCTGTTGCTGTTTATATAACTGCAGAATTTTTGTATATGACTACTGAACTTTTCCTTCTCTCTGTCAGAGTAAAATAAAGCAGTTCTTTGCAAGGAGACCCACGGAAATTACACACAAGTGCAGAGTGATTGGGTTGCCTGATATTTTGTGTAATTTCATAAGCATCAGAGCAGAGTAGCCTCCAAAGATGTCCTAGTACTGGTCATCTATGAAGGATAATTCTTCATATCTCTTTCTCCCATGTGCTGTGCATTCTCAGACTCTCTCTCCCCTCTCTCTCTCCTTGCCCCACCCCACACTCTAAAACTCCTGTGAGTATACCATTGCTACTATTACTAACGAAATAAAAACTGTAAAGAATAAGATTGCCGTACATTTTGTGAAAGTGAAAGTGAAGTCGCTCAGTCGTGTCCGACTCTTTGTGACCTCGTGGACTGTAGCCCACCAGGCTCCTTTGTCCGTGGGATTCTCCAGGCAAGAATACTGGAGTAGGTTGCCATTTCCTTCTCCAGGGGATCTTCCCAACCCCAGGGATTGAACTCAGGCCTCCCACATTGCAGGGAGACGCTTTAACCTCTGAGCATACCTTCCGCACTTAGTCATTAAATCAGATGTCTATTTAAAAATGAGGTGGTCATCCTTAGAAAATCATGTAACCATTTATTTTATCAGCTCAATTCTCTTCACTTTGGAACTTTGGGGCGTGATAGTAGCTAGCATTGATTTAGTGTGTTCTGTGCGCCGAGTGTTGTCACAGTAACCCTGTGAATAGGTCTTGACAGCCTCCGTAAATCATAGATTAAATAAATGAAGCACAGATTGGTTAAACAACTTAAGGGCACACATCTAATAAGTGGTAAAGTTAATACTGAAAATTGCTTTGTTACTCTATATGGGTCAAAACTTATGGATGGAGACATTCCTTGGAAACGTAGATGCATAAATCTGTGCTTCTTTTCTCCATGCAAGGGCCATATAATACAGATATAAAATTTTATAATATTCTCCCAGACTCTTGCCAGTTTAACAACCCAGGAATACCTTTCTCAAAGACCTGGTTGTCATCTCTATGGCATGTAATCACTGGGAAAGATAGGACCTTTCTTTCCAGTCCCTGCACTGGGGTAGGAGCCGAAACTTTGATAAGTGGCAATTTTGCAAACACAAATGGCCTCCACAATGAATAACATCCTTCAATGCGTCCCCATGAGCTCACCTCAGGATTTAAAATTCCTCCTGCCTTTTGTTTCAGCAGAGTGAAGTTTAATCTCTCTCCCCGTGGCAATTGTTTTGAATCATTGCAATGTTCTTGTATAAAGTCTTCTTGCCTGTTTAACTCTATCTGTTATAATTTTCCGTGACACCCGAAGAATCTTCTTTTTGAGAGAAGTTGCAACATTCTCTTCGGTCATCTGTTGAGGAACCTGGGCAACGTCAGCAAATCCACTGGCCCTGGCAGAGTGCATCTCATCCTGTACTTCTAGGATTCATTTTTTCCACCAAAACTTTAAATTCAAGGCTGGTGGAGGCACTAAACAGGTGCCTATAAAAGATAATGTGGTGTGATTAGCGATAGAATCAAAGGTTTCAGCTCCATCAAATATTCTATTCTCTAGACTTTCCTTTTCTCTGCAGTTGGCTGGAGTGGGAACAAAGTAGTCTCAACTCCTTTCTGTGTAATATTGATCGCTATTCTGATGTCTGTCTCACCGTAGGCTTTTTATATCCTTCACTTTCTAAATCCTCTGTAGTTTCCCTGAAAATTGGAAAGAATATGATGATCCTGTGGTTACTGCTGCGGATTACCGATGATGGTAATGAGACCTATCATATAATAAAAACTGTGCCAGTCAAATGCTAACCACTGTATGCAAATTAGCACATTTAATTATCACAAAACCATTTGAAGAAAATTCTATCATTCCCTTCACTTTACAGCTGATGAAACAGAGATAATGGAAAGCAAATAACTTGCTTAGAATTATAGTTAGAAAGTGGTCCTTTTCTGTCCATCAGGATCTTTCTTTGTCTAATTTTCTTGCAAAGAAACAGTCTATTTCAAATCCTGACTTACCAATTATGAAAGTTTTGAAGGGTGGTATTTATTTCTCTGTCTCCGTTTCTTCATCTTTAAATGTGCATAAGAAATGCCACACAAGATCTTGTTACCTTTAAAGGAATGATGCCTATTAAGCTTTCAGCACAGAAATCAACCAAAATAAATATTAACGGTACCATTTAACTTTTCAGTGTTTGTATGTATTTGTTAATCGCTGAGTTGTGTCCAACTCTTTGCCATTCTATAGACTGTAGCCTGCCAGGCTTCGCTGTCCATGGAATTCTGTATTTTGGTTTATTTAGCATATTTGCTGCAAAATACTATAGTATTTTCCCCATAAGATATTAGAGGTCCGAAAACCATATATTCAGATACTGTTATTCAGCTGACTCTCATTAACCAGAATGAGCTTAATCTATAAAAAAAAGTTTTAATATTTGAGTTCACAAGCAATGTAGAAAACTTGATGAGGGAAATGAGAATTTTTAAAAATATACTCTTCTTGAGAAGGCAGTCAAGTGAAGACTGGGATACTGCAGAGGGGAGATCGGGACAGAAAGTCACCCACAGTCCAGCAGGTAACAAAATTCAGTGGGCCCAGTCCTGGTGTTTGTGATTCCTGTCTTCCAGGACGCAAATGGGAAACTGCCCACATTAATTGAAGGAGGGGTTCCTCCTCATTTTGCTGAATTCCCCATTGTTGTTGTTCAGTTGCTAAATTGTGTCTGATTTTGTGACTCCATGGACTGTAGCCTACCAGGCTCCTCTGTCCATGGGATTTCCCAGGCAAAAATCCTGGAGTGGGCCGCCCTTTCCTTCTCCAGGGGATCTTCCCGACCAAGGGGTCAAACCCTATCTCTTGCATTGGCTTCTTTACCATCTGAGTCACCAGGGAAGCCCCTCGCTCTGGCAGGTGGAATCTTGACCACTGAGTCACCAGGCAAGGGAAGGTTTGATATTAACTCAGATCAGAAGTTTCAGAGAGTTTAAGAACTAGGGAAACGTTTGATCTTTTACCAAATGTCGAGCCTCTTGCTGATATGTGAATTCCAGTTTTTCAAAGCTCATTTTCCTCTTCCTTTCTCAGTAGAGTCATTCCAAAGAAAGTACTTCTGATTTTCAGTGCTGCTAAAATGCCACTCTGAAGGAAATGGGGACAGCATCATTTCAAATAGCATGAATATTACATCAGAATAGCATTGGCCAAATGGGTTTTTCTCAAAGCTTTCTTTTCGTTTGCTGGGGAACTGAATCTCTGCTTGATTTTTTTTTCAAACATCTGTGAGCTACTTCAATAATTAAATAACCTTTCTTTGACTTTGTAATGTAGGAGATATTTGACACTCAGCTGCTCTTAAGTAGCACTCTGCTTCCCTTGTGTCTGATCATTGAAAGAAGGTGATCACTGATCCAACACTGTTCTGTTTATCTGTTATGAAAAAACATTGTACATAAATGGATTTGAAAATGTTTTTATCTTCAAAGCACACATACATCTGTTAAAATAACCTGCTTTCATACACACCCGCATATATACATAAAGAAAACAAGTAGGAAAAGTAAGGACAGAAGCTATCTTATTATCTTGTATTCTCTTGCCCTCATATAGTCTACAGGACCTTTGCTTTCTGAAAATTTTGGTCTCAGGACATTAATGTTTGTGCATATACATAATTATATATATTTGCATACGTATATATACACATTCATTTGTGTATATAATGTGTGCTTATATATGATTATATATTCCTACATGTTTGCACACAAGCCTAATTCTTCAAAATATGTTTCCTTTTATCCATAAAAGTAATACATATTCAGATACACAATTCAGTTATTAGTTAACCAAATACTCTTTGGAATCAAGTTGACTTTATCTAGAGTCTAAACTCTGACCGTCACTAGCTAGGTGACTTTGAGAAAGTCACTTAGTATCCCTTAGAGTTAGTTTCCTCATCAAAATGCAAATAATAACAGAACCTATCTAATATAGTTATTGGGAATATTAGTTAAGACATTGTAATTAGATTACCAATAAAATCATGGTATTCAGTGCATGCTAGCTGTTAAAATCACCCTTAATCCCACATTCATAGACAGCTACTGTTCATATTGGGTAGGGATATAGTTATAGCAGTAATACAAACATGGATATAGTGATAGATTGTTTCAACTGTTTCAGACTTCCCTGGTGGCTCAGACGGTAAAGCGTCTGCCTACAATGTGGGAGACCAGGGTTCGATCCCTGGGTCAGGAAGATCCCCTGGAGAAGGCAATGGCAACCCACTCCAGTACTCTTGCCTGGAGAATCCTATGGACGGAGGAGCCTGGTAGACTACAGTCCATGGGGTCGCAAAGAGTCGGACACGACTGAGCAACTTCACTCGCTTGTTTCAACTGTATTTCCTTTTGTATTTGTCTGTTTGGCATTCATTCATCACAGGGCCAATTATATTATCTGTGTGTGCGCATGTTCAGTCAGGTCCACATCTATGAGACCCCATGGACTGTAGCCCACCGGGCCCCCTCTCCGTGGGATTTTCCAGGCAAGAACACTGGAGTGGCTGCCATTTCCTCCTCCAGGGATAGGGATTGAACCCGCCTCTCCTGTGTCTCCTGCATTGCAGGCAGATTCTTTACCGCTTGAGCCACTGGGGAAGCCCATTTTATCTACATTTTCTTATTTTCTGTATTCTTGAGATTCTGGCATCTGTGGCCTCCTTGACATCAGAGAGTCTACTTCTCCCAGAGCTAGCCAATTCTTAGAGATAGCAAAGGGTTAAACACAGAGCATGCCTTTTGTTTGCAAACCAACCACTAGTGTGATGCTGAGCTTCACTTTCATAATAATTTCTGTACCTCTGTCCGTGCAAGTTCAAGCTCAGTGACCTGGAAATTGTTCCAGAGGTTGAGAATCAGAAAACATTTTCCATCAGGCTTGTGTATGTATGAGTGTGCACTCTTTAATAATACTGCCTTGGAAACTTAGGCTGCTTCAGAGCTGTTGATATCTAGATAATTTTGAAGGCGTTATGTGGCAGGGTACCCAAATCAGTGTTGTTGTATATATATGGTCTTCAAATCTAATAATAGGACTTAGAGATATAAAATTCCATTTTTTGATATATAAATTTCATTATGATTGTTATTGTTATTTTTGGTAGGTGATAGCAGGAGTCATTTAACCTAGTGCTATTGCAGAAAGAAAGGCATAAAGCACCAAGCAAATGTTTTGGAGAGCATGTCCTATAACAAACTGTATGGCTGACCTGGGTGGACACTTATTTGGGAATTCTGTAGGCACCTCCGTGACTGTAGTCAGCCTGAGTATGTGGCAGTCATCGTGTCCAGGTCCTTTGCTGGAGAAGTTGTTGAAGGGGTCATTCCCCAGAAAGCAATGAGGTCATGTCCTTTTTGCAGGCATGATTACTTGGAAATGGCGAAGAGGAAGTTCACACACAGTTTTACTTTTGCCACTAGAATTTAAATATGCTATGATGATTTTCTTTGAAATTATAAAAGAAAGGGTCATTTTTTTTTTTTTTCTTACTTTGGGATTCTTTCACTTACTTCATGCTTTGCCTCAGCATGAGTAACAAGAACAATCAGCTCATACAGTTTGGAAGTAATTTTGCAGCATTTTAATGATTCATACTTTGGTTTCTCTTATCTCTGTTTTTATTCTCTACTCTTTCATTCATTGACCCTTTGGTTAAAACATAGCTCTCAGGCCCTGCTGAGACTGGGAGAAACGTAATTCAAAACACCTGACAGGCAGGGTGATCATGCGTTCATCCACAGACTCAGTTTATTCTCATAGGGAATAAGGGGGTGTCTTAGCAAAGTGCAAAAACAAAGTTGTTTTGATTATTTATTAATAGCTGCCTCTTCTGCAAAGTATTTATGGGAGCATACACAAGAACATAAATACTAAAACACAGCTAAGAATACAGAATCAGACTGAGGGCAGAAATAAGATCCGGGAAAAAGGTGCATGTATGGCAACCATGAATTCCACATGACTGCTACAGTGAACTTCAAATTTATTTTTGGAGAAATGGGAACATTATTGTCAAAGTCTCTTTATCACAGAAGAAGCAACATGCGAGTTCATCTGATGCTGTAAATTATTTTAGAAGCTCTTGACTCTCTGAAGAAAAAACTCGAACCAAGCCTCTGGCTGAAGCAGTGTTGAGAAGATGGCTTGCATAGTGCAGAGACATACTGGAATTAGCAACGTGAACGTTTTGTCATTAGGCTGGCAAAATTGTGACACACAGTTGTCACACACACTGAGGCATTTTGGTATTCTTAATGAACATGATAATGGCGTAACAAGACCCCACTACTGACAGTAGCCCCTTCATAACAATTAGTCTTCTAACACACTATTTTAAAGCACTTTACATTTTAAAATTTGTCAAACTCTCACAGTGATCCTCTGATCCAAATATAATTTACAGTCTCTTGTTTTATGGGGAAGAAAACTGAGACCCAGAAAGGTCATGTATCTTGCAGGGATGATCACTCAGGAAGTGACAGAGCTAAATCATTATTTATCCTGTCTATGATTCACAGAACCGCTATCTGGAAGATGCTTGACTTTTACGGAATGGAGATGAAAGCATACATTACTGTGTACGTTATTATAGTTACTACTTTATAGGAAAAAAACTGAGAGCAGAAAAGTGAAGGTAAAGCCATCGTCACTCCGCTTAGGCGCACAGAACATAGACTGTAGGGCCTATGCTTGTTTGGACCAGTTATTTTTGTTTCATTTTCCAACCTGCCCTGGATTTATAGAGTGAACAAACACCAGTGTGGATAGAGCATCCCCAAGAAGGAAGAGTAGCTTGAACTGCATGCCTGGCTGTGAGGAGGCAGCGTCTTCCCCGGGGCTGCAGGAGCACCAGCTATGGCCTTGTGTCTTTTGTGTAATGTTGCCCAATCTTTTGTCCACAGGTGAGCATTGTTGCTGTTACAGCAGTGCTGAGACAGTGGGCTTCATGAAAGTTATACTATAGGACGAGAAAATATGTTTGCAATAGGATACTTAGAATTTTTTTATTAACTGCTTTGTAGGTGGCTCTTTAAAACGAAGCTAGATCCATATTAAAGAGCACTGGGCTTTTTGCTTAATTAAGCCGAGATTTGCCTCTCTTAAAGAAATGAGGTTGTGGGTTATTTCCATTATTATTCTACCACTAAACAGATTATATAAATTAAACATAATGCCTCCCATTTAGTTTTCCACTTTCATTTTCTTTTCTATCTTTTAATACTCACTTATTAGACTATATCAATCCATGTGTTTATGAAATGTAATATCATTACTAAATACTGATGATTTTGTCCTGTAATTGTAAAAGAAGTTTAAAGAAGCAGGAAATATCTAGTAAATTTTTTATAAATTTCATATTTTTAATGCAGTGCTTTAACTTTTTTTATTTAATGGGAAAGGAAGATATATGATAGGGTGAATTGAAGAGTATAAAAGAGATAAAGTAAGATTGAGGGGAAGAAGAAGCAATTATGCCTCTGGTAAATGTTAATGTTGCTGTAATTGAGCACAAATTTAGTTCTTATCTCCTGTAGCTAAGGCAAAAATGGAAAGTAATTACTAACGGAACTTATCTTCTTGTTTCCATAGCAACTTACGTATATCTCTAGCATTCAGTTTATTGCGTTGTTTTAGAATTAGCTTTCCCACTAGACTGAGTTCCTTGAGGTCACAGACTCTGCTTACCCAAAATAATTTCTCCAAGAAATACCTATGATTTTACCACCACAAACTGAAACTCATTGTCTATAAAGACAGCTTATTTCTGCCTTCACTTCCAAGTTTTCACAACTATATAAATTTTTCTTACTAAATCTGAAGGGGAGTTTGCTGCTTGGAATATTATGAGAGGTCCATTGGGTAGATGGTTGGATGGCATTACCAACTCGATGGCCATGAGTCTGAGCAAGCTCCGGGAGTCGGTGATGGACAGGGAAGCCTGGCGTGCTACAGCCCATGGGATTGCAAAGAGCTGGACACGACTGAGTGACTGAAGTGACTGATTGGGTAGAACATCAGAGTGATGTTCTCCTCAACAAGTTTTATAGCAAATCCAGTATTTGGAAGTGAAATCCAAGTATTCATTTCCAGTGGTGAAATGGAATTGATTTGAGAGCCTAATATTAAAGCACCCATCAGAGTAGCGACTTACAAGAAGCACACTTAGGAGCTGCACACACGGAGATGTTGAGCAGTTTTAGTTACTCAGAGGTGGAGCTGTGTACTTAGAGAACTGTGGGTTATGGGTTTACATGTGTGTTCCATGAACCTTGAGGGTTCTGTAGGACTTCAGAAGTCACTAAAGAGTAAGGAAGAGATGGGAGCGTTTGATGTTCCAGAAGACAAATCATTTTCAAACAGAAGACGTGTTCTGCAGTCAAGTCCAGCTCTTAGCGACGCCATGGACTGTAGCCCACCAGGCTCCTCTGTCTAATGACTTCTCCAGGAAAGAATACCAGAATGGTTGCCATTCCCTTCTCCAGGGGATCTTCCTGACCCAGGGATCAAACCTGGGTCTCCTACTTATAGGCAGACTCTTTACCACCAGAGCCACCAGGAAGTCCTCAATCTGACTAATGTATTGTTTCTGTATAAACGTAACTACAGAAAACGGCATTGCTAAACAGACATGCAGGCAAATGAGTTTGAAAGATAATGAGTCTAAATATTTAGATGGATGCTATATACCCTGCAGGAGTGATTCTCAAACCTGGCTGGTCAATCTGTTCAGCTGGGGGTCTTTCTATATTTACACGTATGAAGGTCCTGCCCCTTAGAAATTCTGATCTATTAAGTACAAGTTAGAGCACAAAAATTTGTTCTAAAAAATTAAAAAACAAAACAAAAGACTCTTCAGAGGGTTCTGTGATCACTCAGCTTAGTGGAACCCACTGCTTCTACCACTTCCAAATCCGTAGTCTCTATGGACAGCTGTTAAGAGGTGAAAGGCTGGATTGCGTTCATTTAAAAAATGGTCACAACCAAAAGCTGAGGTATGTTTTATTCAGCAGAAAATTGTAAGACTTAGGCCCCGGAGGCAGCATCTCAAGTAGCCTTGAGAGAACTGCTCTAGGAGGTGAGGGGAGGAGCCAGGCTACTTAGAAGTTTTGCAACAAAGGACAGGTAGTCTGAACATCAAAAGATTACTGTTCATTAAAGAACACCAGGTATCCCAAGTTAGGGAATTTGGCGCTTTTCTGTGTGTGGGAAGATGCAGGACTGTGGGCTCGCTGAAGTCGCTCCTTTCCTGAGCATCTCCTGTGCGTCTCCGCTATCTGGGGCCAGGATCTTGTGTTTTGCACATCCTGCACTCCCTTGGGGCTCACCACAGGGAGTGGCTGCAGTCGGCTCAGTCACAGGTATTCCTCTCCTTCCTGAGTGCCCTTAGGGCTCACCTGGTCACACTGGAGGACCGCAATTGCTGATGACTGTGACATCTGTGTTTGCTGATATGGCAGGAAATATTCCATTTCCCAACTGTATGTGTTAATACCATCCCCAAATAGCACATATACGGTATTTAGTATTAATTTTTAAGGAGGAAAACCATTAGTTTTGAATCAAGTGGAGACTGTTTCCAAAAGGCACAACGCAAATGAAACATGGTAACTACCACATGAGAAAATGGAGCTGGGAGAGACTAAGCTCTGTCCTTTTTCTCTCATGACAAAGTTGTTTATTTCTATCTTAGGGAAGTGAGCCAAAACTTAAGTTGGCTTGCATTGTCAGGAAAAACTGTAAATCAAAATAAAAGATGTGAAGATAGTAAAATTGCCCTAAAAGTAAGAAGGATTTTCATCTGTAACATGAATGTTTTTTTCAACATAATGCTGTATAGTATTTATCATTGTTCTGTATAATTAAGAGTTCTAAGTAAATATTTTAAAGGCATTGGTATAACATTTCTGCTCTTGACAAAGTCTAACCCAAGGACCAGTTGGTGAGTTAGTGTCAGTAATCAACATTTCTACAATGAATATGTGTGCAGGTATAAGTGTCTTCTGTAAGAAGCAGGTGTAGATAGAGCAAATGAACATTGCTTTATGAAACCGTGCAGGAAATTGAAAATTTAGGAATACCAGCCTCTAACTCCTAGGAGCCTAGTGACTGAGCATTACCCAAAAAGATGGGGCCAATGCTGCAGTAACACATAATCAGTAATACTAATGGCTAGCGTCTCCTGAGTTCTTACTGTGTGACCAACACCGTGCCAAGTGATGCAGATGTACTCATCCCTCAGGCATAGTGCCTCCAGATCTCTCACAGATACCAACATCAGTGGATGCTCAAGTCCCTCATATAACATAGAATGGCAGAGTACTTGCAGATGACCTATGCATATTCTCCTCTGTACTTTAAATTATCTCCAGAATATTTATACCTGACTAAAGTAAATGCTATGTAAATAGTTGTAAATACAATGTAAATGCTATGGAAATGGTTGCTGATGCACAACAAATTTAACTTTTGCTTTTTTAAAACTGTTTGGAATTTGTTTTAGAATATTTTTTATTATTGTTCATTGAATCCAAAGGTGCGGAACCCTGGGGTTACAGAGGGCTGACTGCACAGGCTATCTTTAATATCACAATGACCAGATGACATAGATATAGTATAATTCTACTGGTTGCTTAAATGGTAAAAAATCTGCCTGCAATGCAGGAGATCTGGTTTCGATCCCTGGGTCGGGAAAATCCTCTGTTGGAGGAAATGGCAACCCACTTCAGTATTCTTGCCTGGAGAATTCCATGGGGGATTCCTGGACAGAGGAGCCTGGTAGGCTACAGTCCGTGGGGTCACAGTCAGACACAACTGAGTGACTGACAGACACACACACAATGATAAGAAGTCAATCTTTATAGAAGCTAGTTGATAAATAGTAGGCTGGGACTTGAACCCTTGCAGTGACTTAAAACTCTTTGATCAGCTCCTGGGGGGAAAATGAACACCTGAATTAGACACTTTCATTACTGCTGTGGTTGAAAAACACACATGAAATGGCCTAAGATGTTGTAGGTGCCCCCAGAATACTGCTCTGTGCAATAGCAATAATAGATTGAGAAAGATTTGCTGTGTTTTTTAAAAAGATGATTCTGTCATATATATGTAATAGTGAGCAGTCCAATCCTTCACTGAGTGTTTATTATTTGACTTTTTTTTCCAGCACTTCAGAAAAATATAATTTATAGTCCTGAAAACCATTTGATGTCAAGTTTCTTTAAAATAAACTTAAAAGTAATCTTCTTTTCACTTTTGATCTTAAATTTTTAAATGCCCTTGGAATGAAAACACAACAGGTTTGACTGCATGAGACACACAGTCAATTGAATCTAACCTGGTTTTTAAACTTCCCTTCTCAAAAGGGAAAACTAATTTAATCATTCAAAGTGGGCCAATTTTGTGTCGAGACAAACTTTAATCTTTAATAGATTGAAATAAGTGTTCTGATGAACAAAAAACAGTGTGTCAGTATAAGACCAGTTATAAAAGAGGTGCACACATAGAGGATCTGTCTGATCAAGAAAATCAACAAGGAAAAATAAACAATCTAGCCTGTAGAAGGTACTTAATAAATATTTGTTGGATGATGAATTATTTATTTTATATGCGTGAATCAACTATGTGATGTCAAATTTTTTCCTACAAGGTCATACTACTGATGTTAACATAATATAGCTACTAACTTGGGCTTTCCCGATACAAGGAAGATGGAAAAAATTAAAAATAGTGTAGAAGAATTGAAAAAAAAAAAAAAGGAAAAAAAAGCCAGGGAATTTAAAGACTTGGTATGTTTCTGCAACCTCAGGTGCTTAGTTATGCCTAACCCTCTGCAACCCCATGGACTGTAACCCTCCAGGCTCCTCTGTCCGTGGGGATTCTCTGGGCAAGAATAACTGGAGTGGGTTGCCATTTCCTCCTCCAGGAGATCTTCCAGACCCAGGGATCCAAGGCTAGTCTCTTTCATCTCCTGCATTAGCAGTCAGACTCTTTATCACTAGTGCCTCCTGGAAAGCCCGAGCTACGTATGGTGAGTTTGAAAGTCAAAAGTCACATTCTCTAAACATGGAAAGCTGCTGCCAGTCTGGGAGATGGTCAGTTTCCGTAATAAGCGCAGTGCAGGGGTGAGTGAGGAGCATGGGAAGGTTGAGTAGTGGCCGCAAACTCTTGATCAGTGATCAGAGAGCCTTGCAAACTATGAAGTTGTTGGATTTTCTGACTGTGATGATACCTACCAGAGTGATCTGGATGTGTGGAGAGTTGGTAAACATATACTGTGTTTCGTCCACCCCCATCATACCCCATCAGTGAGTGGGAGATTCCTTCACTAGACATATGGGGATGGCTAACGCTTGACACCCAACACTTGACAGATGAGATCACACCAGTTTGTTAGTCACATATACTCACAGCCTCGGGGAGGACCGCTATTCCATGCAAGGCCACCCTGGGACTGCACTTGGGAACAGAGCTATCAACCGGGGGCTGGGGAGGCAGGTTTTGAACCATCAAGAAGGTGAGGTGACCCCTGGTTCTCACTTGAGGATGTGACTGGCTTCTTTGAATAATTCCCAGCTAGCAGCGAACTAAAACACCCTAATCTGGAACTAAGCAGGAACTGCTCCAGGCCCCTTTGATAAGGAAGGTCATTCAGCTAAGGGGCCCTATTCTTAGGAACAGAGTCAGGAGAAACTGGGCCATTCAGAGCCTCTCAGTTTCTCCAGGTATTACGGTAGCCCTCAGTGTGTTGCTGCTCAGTCACTGAGTCGTGTTCGAATTTTTGTGACCCCAGGGACTGTAGCCGCCAAGCTCCTCTGCCCATAGGATCTCCTAGGGAAGAATACTGGAGTGGGTTGCTACTTATTTCTCCAGGAGATCTTCCCAATCCAGGGACTGAACCCTAGTCTCCTGCACTGCCAGGTGGATTCCTCACTGCTGAGCCGCCAAGGACGCCTAGCACTAGTGAGTCTTAATTTTAGTCTTTATACCATATGATGATATAAAGCATCCTCAGAGAATGAACACTTTATTCCACATTTTACTAACAGAGTGAATTGCGAAGAGGCCTTAGTTGGGTAGGAAACATTTCTTTTTCCCCTTGAACAGAGGTGAAGTGAAGGGAAATAAATAGAGCATTTGGCACGCTGTACCCAGAGCTTCCCCAGTGCCTCGGCTGTAAAGAAGCCCCCTGCGGTGCAGGAGACGCAGTGGACTCAGCTTCAGTCTCTTGGGCGGGAAGATCCCCTGGAGAAAGGCGTGGCCACCCACTCCAGTACTCTTGCCTGGAGAATCCCATGGGCAGAGGAGCCTGGCGGGCTGCAGTCCATGGGGTCGCTAAGAGTCAGACAGGACTGAGCAGACGTGTGCATTTCCCATCTCTGTGCCCCTTTGACCTGCTGTCGTCTTCTTGAACTGTTTTCCTCGTGTTTTCGTGCTATTTCTCTGGTTTACTTCGGCCCCTGAGAAGAGCTAGCTTTAATCAGATGTTTGTCTTTCATTCAAATGCTGGTCCATTCTTTGTGCTCATCAGAACTCGGTTTCTCTTGGGTCAGTATCTTCCATGTACGTGCTGTGGCGTAAGGAGAGGGAGCTTTTGAACAACTAGACCTGGTCTCTGCTATTCACTGTGTGGACTTAAGCAACCTCCCTCATTGCTCTGCCGCTGAGTGCTTCCATTTGTCAGACTAATTAGTTGAACTGTGATCTCTAAGGTATCTTTCAGTTTCTCTATCTCATGCCTCTGAATCTGTTCATCAGAGGCCTGGGCCTCAGGCATAGTTTAAGATAAATTAAAAAGTTGGTTCCTATGCTATAAAAAATGAATGTAAGGCTTCCTTCCTGAGCTGAGGCTGACTCCAGTTTTGAAGTCTATGTACCCAGGGGATATCACCTGCTTCTACTGACTATTTGGACCTCATTTCGGATTTCATTCCAGATTTTCTATTCTGCCTTTGACAGACTCTAGCTTTGGTTTTTCTTCTGGAATGTTTCTCTCCCCACTCAACCCCCACTCATTTTAAAAAAAAAAAAAAGATTATCTTTCTTCCTGCTCAGGTTTCCAGTCCAAGAGTTTATTTGGGGTTTGTATGAGGAAAGGCAACTGTATTAACTGGTGGCTGGAAGGAAAGTCTCTAATTAAGCCTTGCGGGGATGAATAGACCTTGAATTGGATACAATTTGGAATAGCATCACATAGGTGCCTGCCTGCTTTGCTTCCTGATAAATTCATTTGTACTGGCAGTCATTATGGGGGGACCAGTTTTCTTTCTTTTTCTCCACAATTACCATTCCCTGGTATCTCAGCTGGTAAAGAACCTGTCTGCAATGCAGGAGACCCCAGTTTGATTCCTGGGTCTGGAAGATCCCCTGGAGAAGAGATAGGCTACCCACTCCAGTATTCTTGCGTTTCCTTGGTGGCTCAGCTGCTGAAGAATCTGCCTGCAATGTGGGAGATCTGGGTCCAATCCCTGGGTTGGGAAGATCCCCCAGAGAAGGGAAAGGCTACCCACTCCAGTATTCTGGCCTGGAGAATTCCATGGACTGTATAGTCCATGGGGTCACAAAGAGTCAGACATGACTGAGGAACTTTCACTTCATTTTGCTTCACCATTCCTGAAAGATTTCACTAAATAGTCCTGGTTGGATGTAGTAAAAATCAGCCTTGGTGTCTACTATTACTGATACTTAATTTTATTCAGCCTCGACTTCAAAGTAGATGGTTTCAAAGGGTCTTGTATAAGGAACTAGTCTTGTTTAATATTCTTTTTATCTTTTGTTGATACAGAGGAGAAACCCATAAGGGAAAAAAACTAAATGTGATTAAATGAATTCTCATAGGAAATAATTTAAAAAACTGACCTTTTTTTAAAAATAAACTGTTGAGATGTAATTGTATGTGTTTAATATTGTTGTTGTTGTTCAGTTGCTAATTTGTGTCTGACTCTTTGCTACCCCATGGATTGCAGGGTGCCAGGATTCCCTGTCCTTCACTATTCCTGGAGTTTGCTCCAACCCATGTCCATTGAGTCAGTGATGCCATCCAACCATCTCATCCTCTGTCACCCCCTTCTCCTCCTGCCCTCCATCTTTCCCAGCATCAGGTTCTTTCCTAGTAAGTCGGCTCTTTCCATGAGGTAGCCAAAATATTGGAGTTTCAGCTTCAACATCAGTCCTTCCAATGAATATTCAGGGTTGACTGGTTTAATCTCCTTACAGTCCAAGGGACTCTCAAGAGTCTTCTCCAGCACCACAATTTGAAAACAGCAATTCTTTGGCACTCAACCTTCTTAACTCATTTTAACTGGTACACTGGGATTGTTAATTGGATATAACTGATATTTAAAATTTAGCACTGTTATTGAATAATTGTAAAACTTTTTAATGATATGAATGTAATAACATGATAATTTAATAATAAATTTCATCATTATTTAAGCTCCCAATAGAAAAATTAAACCTTGACTTGGTTTGGTAAGGCCTTTCTATAAAATTCAAAGCTAAGGAAAAGAGAGAAGTTTTAACAAGGGCAATGAAGAGCTTTGGAAATGCAGACCATTATTCTGATAAATACAGCTGACAACTTCCTGTTCTGAGAGGAAGGCAGAAGCAGTGTTAAGTGAGTAGTTTGATGACTTGTTGAGACTTCCAGGTGAATCAGTCAAGGGGCACTTTAGGTATAAAGTCATTCAAAATATTGCACATTAGATTCTAATTTGCCTATCCCACTTTGGATCAGCTGGTGAAAAATGTACACATATTTTGATTTCAGAACAATTCAGAAGAACAAAACTCCTGCTTCTCAAGGGAAGGATTTGACTGTCTCTGTGACACTTGAGGTCTCTGTTGTTGGTTTGCATTCCTGCTGCGCTTGCCTCAGGCAGTCACGGCAGGACTAGAAATATACATCACTGTGCCAAGCAGCCAGCATAGGAATAAAGAGGATGAGCTTCGCAGTTAAACAGATACATGTGAAATCTGTCTTCTCTGTTTACTGTGTGCCTTTAAAACTTTTGCTTGACCTCTCTGAGTTCTGGGTATCTCATGGTACTTACCAATACCATAACTTTGCCCCATGAGAGAAATACTGTAAAAGGCAGTGTCTAGAGTATTTTAAGGCTTTACAGATGCTACTTAATATTATTTTACTCAGAAATTCTATGATACTCCTCTCCATGAAAAACTTAGTCTAATTATCTTGGATTATGAGAATAATCTTAGCCTGCTGTGAAGCAATAACTTAGCATGAAACCCAATGGAGTTAATCATTACTAGACTGCTAGACTGGTTTTCTCCCTTATTCGAAATTTGATCCCCAAGACCACCTGGGAGGCAGCCCAAACGAAGGCTGAGGTTAGAGACTCTTAAGTTACTTTGATTTTGAAAAAGGGCAAGTTATAACTTTATAAATATGAAGACCAAGAAAATAAATATTTTTAAAATACAACAATTGTTTACTTCTCTGGCCTTTTTATGCTTCTAGATGATAATTTAACAAATATGCTTTGCATTTAGGGTCCATGCTACATCAGTATTTTTTTTTCTAAACAGATTAATGCAATATTAGGAGTTGAAGAAAGTCATAAACATCCATATCATTTTAAGCATACTGTAATAAAAACCATCATCTTGTGGGTCACTTTTTAAAATTACTATTTTATAGAATAAATTCATTTATGAAAAGTTGACTGCTAATCTTTTTAAATTAAGTGATACCCCGTAGATAAAACTCATCTGTAGCTGTTTAGTTTGTCCACTGAAAGGTTAAGATAATGACCCACTGCAATGAAACATGTTCACAACCCTAGGTTATCCAAAAATCTGTTTTCCTTCTTCAACCTTTCCCTTGAGGTAAAGGACTATAGTTTTAAACTGAAGACTAGAGTACAAAAGTGGGTACTGAGGTTTGGTGTTATAGCTGAGTGTTAGAGATAAGCGAGGAAGCATAATTTGGATGCAGGAAAAAAAAAAAGCATTTTTTAGGATATTTCTGGTTGTAGGACAAATGTTATATGAAATCTTTTCGATCAAAAGTATTCCAGGACTTCCCTGCTGGAGCAGTGGGAAAGCACCCGCCTGCCAACACAGGGGACGTGGGTTCGGTCCCTGGTCTGGGAAGATTCCACTTGCCTCGGAGCAACTGTAGCCTACCTGCCACAGCCGCTGAGCTGGAGCTCTAGAGCCCAGGCTCTGCACTCAGGGAAGCCACTGCAAGGACAGCCCTCTCCCAACTAGTGAGCAGGCCCCACTGGCCACAACTGGAGAAAGCCCGCATGCAGCCACAAAGAGCCAGAGCAGCCAGAAACAAACACGTAAAGAGATGAAAGTCAGCTTCCTAGAAAGAAAAGCAGCTGCGAGTGGGTGTTCAGGGATGCGGCGGTGAGCGCGGGGGACGGGAAGCCTTCTGTGGTCCTGATGGATCAGGTCTCCATCTTTAGGGAGCTTATGCCTCTGGACTGTGCGCGTCACAAGTATTTCAGAGTTTTTTTTCCTCTCCCCTCTGGTGAGGTAGGATGGCTGCATTAGATTAGTGTTGGGAACAGGCATACCTCAGAGACCCTGGAGTTGGTTCCTACCACTGTGATAGAGTGAATATTTTAATGAAAAAGCCACATGAGGTTTTTTTTTTTTGACTTCTCAGTGCATATGCAAGGTATACTGCTGTATTATATTATTCAATAGCATTGATTTACTGGATTTGATGGGATTAGAGAATGTGATAAATATATACACATCTGCATGTACATTCCATTGACATGCGTATCTCCACGTGCACATCGTGACTTGCTCCTGCGCACACACCATGATTCGCCCAGACATGTCACACCCGCCACAGTACAGGGCCCGTGTCACTGCCTGGACACACCACGACAGGAGTGCCCCTGCGTCTCGATACACCAGCTGTGTTGGGACACAACCGGGCACACCAAGGGGCCGTCGCGACATGACTGGATGTTGAGCCGCTGCCTGGATTGAGGTGCACAAGGATGAGCCCCTGTCGGAAACGCCCGCCTCTGGACACCAGGGAATGTCTCGACACCGCGCCCATGCAGACGCGCAGCTGTGACAGCCTTGGGTTGTGACAGCAACCCATTCCTCTTATCGTGACAGAAGGAACCGTGCTGAGACGCATGAACGTGTTTCGAGGCCTCTCCAATTGCCGACACGTGACCACACCACCTGTGGTCCCTTCTCCTGGACCCGAGTGCCCCCTGGCCTGACCCCAGGCCAGGCAGGCCCCCGTATCAGGACACAATGCACATGGAGCCCGTCCAGCATGTCAAGACAGAAAACCACACCGCGGCCAAACCCTTTCTGCAGCGGCACGCTCACTATTGCAACCCACCACCCCGTGCTACTACACGCCTCCTTGTACTGTGACCCAAGAGGGCCACGAAACAGGGAGATGCCGCGACACAAAGCGTGTCACAACACGCACGCAGAGCCACGCCGGAGACGCCCGCACACCGCGATGTGTCAGAGCGTGCCGCGCGGATTGCGAGAGCGTGGCACAACGGAGGGAGTGTCACAAGCGCCCCCTGGGAGGTCAGCATGGATTTTCTATGTTGTGACATGCACCAATGTGATTTTTCCTTCTGGAAAAATGCGGTCTTACAGGCTAGGGGCTTAGGTCCAGGCAGAACCCAGCTAGGTCGCCTGGCCCAGCTAGGTCGCCTGGCCCAGCTAGGTCGCCTGGCCCAGCTGGGTCTGCCCTGTAAAGGCCAGCGAACCGCCCCGGGAGCCTGAATGCTGTGGGTGCAGCTCACACAGAGAGGAGCTCACCAGTGCCCCTCCTCCTGGCTCAGCTGCTAAAGCATCCGCCTGCAACGCGGGAGACCTGGGTTCCATCCCTCGGTTGGGAAGATTCCCCTGGAGAAGGGAAAGGCTCCCCACTCTAGTACTCTGGCCTGGAGAATTCCATGGACTGTAACCCATGGGGTTGCAAAGAGTCAGACATGACTGAGGGGTTTTCACTTTCAGTAATGGGTAAGAACGCTTGTCCTAGAATGTCACGAGAAGTTTGCTTCGGAGTTCCTCACTGCCTCCAGCCTGTTAACAAATAGAGTGAACGGCTTTGTTAAATGACTCACCCATCGGGCAACATCTCATATAGCATGCAGAGAGGTTTCCTGGTTTGGAAATTTATATTTACCATCATAAGGCAGAGAAGGGCCGTGTAACATCTATTATATCCCAAGTCTTAATTCTACTAAGACATTTTATTCTTATTTAAATACAGTCTCAGAAAGACTTTATTATTTTTATCAAGTTTGTTTTCCACCAGCGTCTCGGGAGAAGTCCACTGGGAAGAGTGGCTTCATTGGATTGGTGGTTTGCTGTTTAGTCCCTCAGTTGTGTCTGACTCCTTTCCCACCCCTGCCAGCCTCCTCTGTCCATGGGATTTCCCAGACAGAGATACTGGAGTGGGGTGCCGTTCCTTTTCCAGGAGGTCTTCCTGACCCAGGGAAGGAACCTGCGTCTTCTGCATTGGCAAGTTAGTTCTTTACCACTGAACCACGTGGCAAGGCCTTTCTCTAGACTGCAACTCCATATTCTTGATTATCTGCAGAGGTCACCTTCTTTTTCCTTAACAATTTATACCAATACCTTATATATAAATATATAAATCCTTGGTTAAAGGGGTGATAATTACAGTTTCTGAGTCCATAGCATAGGTTTTAGAGTAATTCATAAATGTGTTCAGTTAATCTCTGAAAATTAACTAGGTCTGTGATCTTGTGTAATTTATTTAATTTCAATGAAGCTGAGTATATTTATGTGCAAAATGTGTCTCAAAGTGTCAGAGTTTTTTTAGGGTGAAATTAGATTAACATAGTAGACAGGAAGACGCTTTAACCTCTGCACCACCAGGGAAGCCCCAGTGAATATTTAAATGGGATTAACTCATCTTTTTATTGGATTTATTAATATATGTCATAATATATTTTTAATAAAAGGGTGGATTCATTTCCCTGTATGTTCCTCATGAAGCCAAACATCCCATGGCTTAGATCTGATATTTTGTCTTGGTGAGTTAAAGCATTTCATAACCTCTTATGCTTTTTATTAAAAAAATATTAAAAACCTACAAATTGAATTCATTTAAGATAGTATAATAGAAAGCTAGTTGAAATTATTATGCCATTTCCAAATATAAAATGCTTGTGAAAGCACATAATTAAATCAAAGGGAAATTTTGCTTTCTACCATAATGAAATCATTGGAGCTAGGTTAGCCCTATTGTCATAATTCTATTAATATAAAATAGGGGGGAAAAATGCTGGGTTTGGGCAACAGGCAAAGCAAGTCTGTGGTAGGAGAAGCTGAGTTTGGAGGATATGGAAACTCTCTGTACTATACTTGAAATTCTCCTATAAATCCAAAATTGGTCTAAAATTTTTTTTTAAATGATTGAAAAACACAATTCTCTCTTACATACTACTTTGCAACTTGCTATTCCCATTATTTATAATACAGAGTCATTTATTATATAATATAACCAAATTTATTGAACAACCCTTTATTGAACTTTATAGTATCTGAAATAATGTTGTAATGAAATTTGTTGCACAAGCTTTTTTTTGGCCTAGTAGTTTGAAAGGATATACTTCAAAATGTCACCAGTAGTAACTGATGGATGGACAGGTGAAAGTGATTTTTTTATATGTTTATGATTTTACATCGCTTCTCAATTTTCTTTCTTTGTTTTGAAGATGTATTATTTCTATAATCAGAAGATTTTGTCTTGGTTTCCTCAAGTTTTTCCTCTTTCTTTTCTTTCCAAAATTCGTTTATTAGATAGAGCAGTACCATTTTAAGAAATATTATATAATTATTAAAATCCAGGAGAAAAAACTCAAAACAATGTACTAGATGTATTGGGATTAAGGCAATCAAGTACAATAAGCCCACCCATTACAGTTTCTGAGTTTATTGTAGCCCATGGCACGGTTTTGCAGTCTTTTTTCAGGTAACCCTGAAGGTCCATCGGATCCTCTCAGGGGGAATGCGAGGTCAGCCACACTTTTATAATAAAACTAGTAAGTTATTTATCTTTTTCACTGTGTTCACATTTGCACTGGTGGTACAAAGGCAAAGAAGAATAACATTAGTGGTTCCTCAGCACAAATTAAGTTACGCTGAGCTGGCCTCCTAGACATGAAGACTTTGCTCATGCAGTCAACCCAAACCAACCCCAACGCACACACACAGCTTCACAAAAGCCCAAAGCAGAACAAAGGAGGCAAACAAAAGCCTAGTTTTACTTAGGAATGTGTGGGAGGACACAGTGGAGATCGTTTGCCTTAATAGACGTTGGTCTTTGAATGCCATGCCGTGCTCACTCCCCCAGTCGTGTGCCTCGGAGACCGCCTGGACTGCAGGTCTCCCGGTGCCTCTGTCCATGGACTTTTCCAGGCAAGATCCTTTCCCTGCTCCAGGCGATCTGCATGGCCCAGGGATGGAACCCCTGTACCTTGCTTCTCCTGCAGTGGCAAGTGGGTTCTTTACCACTTTGTTGCCTGGGAGAAATAGTCTATATAAGGCAATAGAAAATACACGTAAAGCAGCTGCTGGGCAGCGAACCACCAAGCTTGTCCTAAGGAGAAACACTCGTTCCATTGAATGCTGAGCTGAACTGGCACCTTTTTTTCATCTAACACTGTTTTCACTTTAAAGAATGACTGACAATCTATGGTTCTTTTAGACGTGGGTATTTGGCAGACATTTTATTACCAATGAACAGAATGAGTCTGCCATTTAGAGGAAAACAATTAAAAAACATTCTCCTACATACCTTTAGGAGCCAGTCTTTCAATGTGTTAATTTTCTTATCTGGAATATTCAAAGGCTGGCTCTTAAAGCTATGTAGGAGAATTTATTATTATTTTTTTTAATTTTGAGGATAAAAAAGGAACTGCTAGAAAGAAAATGCACACACACACACATAAACACAAACTAGTTGCAAAGGAAGAAATAACAGGCTTCTTGGACTGTGAGTTACACAAGAAACAAACATGAAGAAGCAACAGATAGTTTTCACAGGACATATTGTGACAAACATCTCTCGTGCATCAGGCTGGGTTATTATGATATTGTAGTGTGAAGACATTTTTTGTTATTCAAAGACTCAGATAATATATTACTTTTATTGTTTTCATAAAAACAACGACACAGCAGCAAGCACCGCACTCAGAGATTGAACGAAGATAGAGACAAACAAACGCAGATGTAGGCAGAGACATAGAGGCAGACGCAGATACGGGTGCAGACAGAGACACCGCAATAACTGTTGGGGAGATGAAAAGCTTAATGCTATCTGACAGTCTTTCTTAAAACCAATTCATACAGTAAAAAACAGAGTAAAAACAGTCAAGAAAGACAGTTCATACAGTAAAAGACAGAAAGGATAGAAAACAAGGTACCATGAAATATAAAGATAGCATAAAACAATTAAACAAGAGGAATGAGACCAAATATATTCTTTTAAAATTTAAGTGTAAGAAAATAAAACATACCTGTTAAAAGATAAATGTTATTAGTGCCATGTAACAAAATCCAGATATTTGAGGGTTTACCAAGAAACATTCCTCAAATAAAGTGCTACAGAAAGTTACCACGAGGCATAGTTGCAGTGTAAGAGATTAATGAGAAGAAATTGGATTTGGGATATACGGGAACTCTTTGTACTATGGTTGTTATTTTTCTGCAAATCCAAACTTGGTCTAAAATTAAAAGTTTTTGAATCGCCGGTCTATGTCTGACGCAGGATACAGCAAGCTTGGGGCTGGTGCATGGGGATGACCCACAGAGATGTTATGGGGAGGGAGGTGGGAGGGGGGTTCATGTTTGGGAACGCATGTAAGAATTAAAGATTTTAAAATTAAAAAAATAAAAAACTAAAAAAAAAAATAAAAGTTTATTTTAAAAAATAGAATACTACTCCATATAGTGCTTTGCAACTTGCCCTCGTTTTGTATAGGTATATGTTGTAGAAGGTTTTTCCCATATTAACAATGGTAGATTTACAGTATTATTTGTAATCTTTGCAGACTAATCCATCATGTAATACAATAGCGTTTCTTTTAAAAATCCTTTGCTGAATTTTATATATCTGAAGCAGTGTTGTAATGCTCAACATTCTCCAAGCCAGGCTTCAACAGTACGTGAACCGTGAACTTCTGGATGTTCAAGCTGGATTTAGAAAAGGCAGAGGAACCAGAGATCAAATTGCCAACGTCCGTATCTGTATATATATATTTTTTTCTTTTTCACTGTGGTTCCTCACAGGACACTGAATACAGTCCCCGTGCTACGCAGGAGGACCCTGCTTACGCATTCTATGTATGATGCTTTGCATGGGCTGTTTCCAAACTCCCAGTTCTTCCCTCCTCCATCCCCCACCTTGGCAACCCCGTCTGTTCTCTATGTCTGTGAGTCTGTATGTCATAGGTACATTCATTTGTGTCGTAGTTTAGATTCCATGCACAAGTGATATCATATGGTACTTGTCTCTTTCTGACTTTCTTTGCTTAATATGATGATCTGTGGCTCCAGCCATGTTGCTCCAAATAGCATTATTTATTCTTCTCACACTAAGCTGTTTCAATATCCTACATGTAATTCATAGCTTTAAATGCTGTTATTAAATCAGAAGAATCAGAAAATCAATATCCAATTAAAAATTAGGAAAAAGTAAAATAAGTGTAAGGAAATCACATCAAAACCATGAATGCTACCTAATAGTAAAAATGCTATTCAAGAAGTAAGTGAAATTGCTGGTCTTTGAAAACACCATTACAGTACACATCCTTCAGTGAGGGTAATTAAGAGAAAAAGACAGCAAGTCTGAATTCAAGTTTTAGATTAAAAAATATATTTCCCAGAATATAGAGTATCTAACATATTAATTAATATCAATGAGAGTATCTTGGTGGAATTACTATTCTGCAATCTTCAAATATGGCTTAATTTACCAAATTAGAGTTAAGTAAAACATTATCAGAGTAGACTACTTTTCCATTTTAAATGACTTTGTAACCTGGACTTATAAAGTTCTATTTTTAAGTTTACACAGACCTATAAGACTCTTTTCTTTTTTTAAAATTTATTTTATTAAAGTCTTGTTGATTTACAATGAAGTGTTAATTTCTGTTTCACAGCAAAGCCGTTCAGTTACATATATGTGTGAATGCACACTTGCACGCACACCCATGTACATACACGTATATATTCAGTTATGTGAGAATGAATATATGTTATATACACATGCTTTTTCATATTCTTTTCCATTATGGTTTATCACAGAATACTGAATATAATTCTCTGTGCTGTACAGTGGGACCTTGTTATGAGACTGTCCTTTCTATACATTTACTGTTCTAGATCTTAAAGAAAGAATGCTTCCTAATTTTTTCCATTAAAGTAATATAACACTGATTTTCAAATTGCAAAAGACATAGTTATCTGGCATCCCATTTTCTTTACACAGCCGTGAATCAAGGCTCACGTGTATCCCCAAAGCGTGCTCTCTGCAGACCAGCTCGAGGGCAAGCCAGTTCGTAAACTTCTGTCATCCGGTGGGTTGTGACCACACCTTTTCCAATGACATGTAATTCCTAACATCGGAATGAGG
The DNA here is from genome assembly GCF_001704415.2 of Capra hircus. Classification (NCBI taxonomy): domain Eukaryota; kingdom Metazoa; phylum Chordata; class Mammalia; order Artiodactyla; family Bovidae; genus Capra; species Capra hircus. The sequence continues at coordinate 59,435,283 of NC_030831.1, forward strand.
GTCTCCGTTCAAGATTTCCCTTTCTAGAGTGTGTGCCCTTAGTCCCTGCATGCTGTACAGAATTCTCTTACATTTAATAGTTACTCTTAAAGTGTTAATTGCTCAGTCATATCCGACTCTTTGCGACCCCATGGACTGCAGTCCACCAGGCTCCCCTGTCCATGGAATTCTCCAGGCAACAATATTGGTGTGGGTAGCTGTTCCCTTCTCCAGGAGATCTTCCTGACCCAGGGATTGAACCCAGGTCTCCTGCACTGCCGACAGATTCTTTACCATCTGAGCCACCAAGGAAGCCCCACTCTTAAATCGAGGTTTAATAATTCTTTATATTTAACTTCTCGGTAATATTAAATCACTACGTGGCTTCATGGAAGAACTGTACAAAAAAGATCTTCATGACCCAGATAGTCATGATGATGTGATCACTAATCTAGAACCAGACATCTTGGAATGTGAAGTCAAGTGGGCCTTAGAAAGCATCACTACAAACAAAGCTAGTGGAGGTGATGAAATTCCAATTGAGCTGTTTCAAATCCGGAAAGATGATGCTGTGAAAGTGCTGCACTCAATATGCCAGCACATTTGGAAAACTCAGCAGTGGCCACAGGACTGGAAAAGTTCAGTTTTCATTCCAATTCCAAAGAAAGGCAATGCCAAAGAATGCTCAAACTACCGCACAATTGCACTCATCTCACATGCTAGTAAAGTAATGCTCAAAATTCTCCAAGCCAGGCTTTGGCAATACGTGAACTGTGAACTCCCTGGAGTTCAAGCTGGTTTTAGAAAAGGCAGAGGAACCAGGGATCAAATTGCCACCATCCGCTGGATCATGGAAAAAGCAAGAGAGTTCCAGAAAAACATCTATTTCTGCTTTATTGACTATGCCAAAGCCTTTGACTGTGTGAATCACAAGAAACTGGAAAATTCTGAAAGAGATGGGAATACCAGACCACCTGACCTGCCTCTTGAGAAACCTATGTGCAGGTCAGGAAGCAACAGTTAGAACTGGACATGGAACAACAGACTGGTTCCAAATAGGAAAAGGAGTATGTCAAGCTGTATATTGTCACCCTGCTTATTTAACTTATATGCAGAGTACATCATGAGAAACGCTGGGCTGGAAGAAGCACAAGCTGGAATCAAGATTGCTGGGAGAAATATCAATCACCTCAGATATGCAGATGACACCACCCTTATGGCAGAAAGTGAAGAGGAACTAAAAAGCCTCTTGATGAAAGTGAAAGAAGAGAGCAAAAACGTTGGCTTAAAGCTCAACATTCAGAAAAAGAAGATCATGGCATCCGGTCCCATCACTTCGTGGGAAATAGATGGGGAAACAGTGGAAACAGTGTCAGACTTTATTTTTTGGGGGCTCCAGAATCACTGCAGATGGTGACTGCAGCCATGAAATTAAAAGACGCTTACTCTTTGGAAGAAAAGTTATGATCAACCTAGATAGTATATTCAAAAGCAGAGACATTACTTTGCCGACTAAGGTCTGTCTAGTCAAGGCTATGGTTTTTCCAGTGGTCATGTATGGATGTGAGAGTTGGACTGTGAAGAAGGCTGAACGCCAAAGAATTGATGCTTTTGAACTGTGGTGTTGGAGAAGACTCTTGAGAGTCCCTTGGACTGCAAGGAGATCCAACCAGTCCACTCTGAAGATCAGCCCTGGGATTTCTTTGGAAGGAAGGATGCTAAAGCTGAAACTCCAGTACTTTGGCCACCTCATGCGAAGAGTTGACTCATTGGAAAAGACTCTGATGCTGGGAGGGATTGGGGGCAGGAGGAGAAGGGGACGACCGAGGATGAGATGGCTGGATGGCATCACGGACTCGATGGATGTGAGTCTGAGTGAACTCCGGGAGATGGTGATGGACAGGGAGGCCTGGCGTGCTGCGATTCATGGGGTTGCAAAGAGTCGGACACGACTGAGCGACTGAACTGAACTGAACTGACGTGGCTTCCGTCTCCTGATTGGACCCAGACTGATACTAGCTTCCTTGGTTTTGGTATGTCATTCAATGGACCCTGTGAAAATGAGTGGGCAGCATTGCTTCCACCACAGGCTTTTTCTTAAAAGACAGCTTTATTGAGGTTATAACAGACATACGAACATCATATATGTTTAAGCTGTGTGACTTGATGTTTTGATATGTATACATTGTTAAATGATCACCACATCAGGCTAATTATTACATCCATCACCTCTATATAGTTACCATTTCCTTTTCATGTGTGATTGAAAATTTAATTTTGTAGTTACCCTGTTAGCAAATTTAAAGTATGCAATATAGTATTAATGATAGATACCAGGCCACCAGGCTGTATGTTAGATCTCAAGAACTCACCTTCCATAGCTAACCTTTTGCCCTTTGAGCAGTGTCACTCTTTCCTGCGAGTCTTTGGGAACCACTATTCTACTCTCTGCTTGTATGAATTTGTCTACACAAGTGCCCCCTTGGGCTTCCCAGGTGGCTTAGTGGCAAAGAATCGGTCTGCCAATGCAAGAAGTGCAGGAGACCCAGATTCCATCCCTGGGTCTCGAAGATCCCTTGGAGAAGGAAATGGCAACCCACTCTATTATTCCTACCTGAAAAATTCCATGGATGGAGGAGCCTGGCAGGGTACAGTCTATAGAGTCATGAAGAGTCTGACGTGCCTGAAGTCCCCGCTTGTCTGAGGCCACTCTGTCTGCAGTTTCAGTGACTCTCAATGAACCGTGATGTGATGATATTAAATGGAAGATTCCAGGAACAAATGATTCCTAAGTTTTGTATTGCACCCCATTATGAGTAGTGTGATGAAATCTTGCGCTGACCAGCTCCATCTCTTGGTGTGAATCTCCCCTTTGTCTGATGTCTCCAGGCCCTTAAATGCTTGTTATCAGATTGACTGTCAATGTATCAGTTTTTTTGTACAAGTAACCCTTATTTCACTTAATATTGGCCTCTAAAAGCAAGAGTAGTGATGCTGGCAAGTCGGATATTGTCTTATTTTACCTAATTTATAAATGAAACTTTATCCTAAGTAAGGACTTCCCTGGTGGCTCAGACAGTAAAGCGTCTGCCTACAATGCGGGAGACCTGGGTTCAATCCCTGGGTTGGGAAGATCTCCTGGAGAAGGAAATGGCAACGCACTCCAGTATTCTTGCCTGGAAAATCCCATGGATGGAGGAGCCTGGTGGGCTACACAGTTCATGGGGTCGCAAAGAGTCGGACACGACTGAGCGACACTCACTCACTCGTGCACGAATAAAGAAAAACACAACACAGGGACAATACAGGTTCGGTATTATCTGTGGTTTCAGATATACAGTGGGGGTCTTGGAAGGAATTTTCTGTGGTTAAGGGGAGACTGCTGTATTTTAGATTCCATATCTAAAATGAGACCATGCAGTATTTGTCTCTTTAAAGTTAGCTACAAAAAGGGACTATAATTTATCACAAAATATGTCTTGAATTAATTGACTCTTGAGATTTCCTCTCTTCTAACTTCCAAATTTCAATCCGTTTCAATTTCATACTGTTCTCAGTTGGCAGGAATCTCAATGTTAACTTCTCAATATTTCCAGCCCAAGTGTGTTCAAGGTCCCTGGCGGAAGGTGGGGCTATAGTGGAGGGTCTTATGGATGTAGGGCTTCTACTATTACGTCAGTATCTTCATAACCTATATGATATTTCAGAACTGATTGGATATAAGCCCTGATGATCACCAATATTATCCCTGTAGGAAAATGCATGAATTTGGAACTAGCAGCAGGAAAGACACTGAAGCTTACATTTGTTTAAATAAACCTCAAATATACGAGATTGGGTTTCAGGCATGAGCTGGGGATCCTGTAGTCCATCGGGCTGCAAAGAGTCAGACACGCCTGAGTGACAAGAAAGCCTAATGAGCAGTAAATGGAAGAAGAGAAAATATCTGTCCAGATGAATGAAATCTTTTCTCATTCCTATCTTAAAATTATAAGCTATATTTATATTTTCTAAACTTTAGTCTTTATAAATTTTCTGAGAAGCCAACAAATGTTTTTCAGTAGAAGAATTGAACTATCTCACGAGAACAGAGGAAATCCTGATCTATACAAACATGCTTTTTTGATTTATCCTTCTGGAATCCAAAAACATCAAGTGCTTAACATGTCGAATCCAGGAAACTAAAAGAAGAAAATCTCTGTTGTCTAGTAGAAAAAAAAATCAGTGCTTATAAGAGAAAAGTGGTTGGTGATTTGCTACCATGAAATCAGAAATTTCTTTGTTCAAAGATGGGAGGTAGAAAATAATTGATTGTATCATCAATAATAAGACTCACAATTTTCCATTTTAACATCTTCAGACTACTGAGAGTCAGAAAGTTGATTTTTTATGGACGAAGCCCATAAATGACACAAATGTCTCTAACAAAGGAAAACACCAGTCTCCCCTTCTTCAGTATTCAGTATCACCCTTTGATTGAACTGAACATTCTTGTAAGTGAATAGAAAATAAGCAAAGTGATTCTATTCTTGAGGTTTCTACTATGTCCTTCAATCGAAACCAACTAAAGGCCAGTTTATCACTGACATAAAGCAACCAAGAAACCATGCAACCAGAAATAAAGAGCACATTTCCAATAATGTTATCTATCACACACATTGTTTCAGAAATCAAGATTCTTACTAGAAGACAGAAACGTCGGCAGGCGGTCAGCATGGGCATGTTCTGGGGATAGAAGAGTACCCTCATGCTCTGCACTATTAACTCATGTACCCCATTTCTTGGAATCGTGTAAATGCTGTGTATTTACCGCCATTGAAGGTGGTTTTGCAAGTCGTCATCACACGATGTTCCCTGAGATTCAGTCTTAACATCATCAGTTTCACCACATTAGAGTGATAAGATCGTTCCTGCTACATCTCACCCTATTGCTTTACCCAAGCACATTCCCAGAGGGTGACATGGCTTATTTATGAATTTATCTACTCATACAAACCATTAGCCATTGAGATAAAATGATTAGTCTTAGCACAGTCCTACTCACTCACTTCATGGAGTTTTAGGTCCTGTAAACATCAAATTGTTTTCCTTATATATATATACTTGTGAAGTTTAGAGAGGCAAAGCATTTTTATTATTACTGACCCTCCCAAAGAGTTACCAATTTCTTTAAACTTTAGCAGGTGTACCTCCTGTAAAGGGAAACGTCCCAGGCATTCACAATCGCTTAAAAGAAAGAGTGTGTGACTTCATGCATGTGAGAACCCTGAGCATGCACTCATGAAGACAACCATTTCTTTTTCAAGACATCACTGCTGCACAAAGAACACTAGAAATGTGCTCTCCTTTAAGAATGTGGACATTACAGTGCTTTGAAATTAAGTAAAGCCTGATTTTAATCCAAGCTCCACGTCTTACTTACACGAATAGGTTCATCTTTGAGCCTCATCTTCAAAGTGAAGAAAAACAGCCCCACTCTTACAGGGCTGTTTTGAAGCCCTGTAAACGAGAAGCCTAGGGCGTGTGAATGGATTCATGTCTCAATGGACATGAGTTTGAGCAAGCTCTGGGAGATGGTGAGGGACAGGGAGGGCTGGCGTGCTGCAGTCCACGGGGTCACAGAGAGTCAGACACGCCTGGGTGAATGAGCAGCAACAACAGGGGCATGTGAAAGACACATTCCTGCAAGTAGTGATGGGAGATTAGACACAGTGTCCGTGCATCAGTAATATCACTACAGAAATGTATCCACATTATCCCTGAGGCAATGAACCTTAGCCAGTCGCCACAGGCCATTTCTCCTGTTCTATACCCAACTGATGTGCAAAGACTTAGCGTATAATGATAGTTACTGTAACTAGGGAGAATAAAGGTAGGAAACTGAACTCCTGCTCTGTGCCAGGCATTTTTCAAGGCTTATTCTGTTAAAAGTACAGTTATAATGAACTTCCATGACTTTTTTAGAGAAACAATTAATTTCCTGTCGAGAGAACTCCAGCTCTTCATGAGGAAATTGTTGTTGTTTGATCACTTAGTCGTGTCCAACTCTTTTGTGACCCCATGAACTGTGGCCTGCCACGCTCCTCTGTCCATGGGATTGCCCAGGCAAGAATACTGGAGTGGGTTGCCATTTCCTTCTCCAGAGGACCTTCCCAACCCAAGGATCAAACCCACATCTTCTGCATTGACAGGCAGATTCATTACCACTGAGTCACCTGGGACGCTCATGACGAAGAAGTACCTTTTATTTCTCTGCAGTCTTTAGCTCTCCTACACCTGGTGTATACCCAGGAATATCCTGAAAGAGTTCCAAGACGGGGCAAGACTTCAGGCTTTGCTTTCCTTTCCTCTAGAGAACCATACAGAGAAGACTGAGGCCCGATGTGGACGAGCGTGATAATGTCTGGGGTGTGCGTAACCGTGCGGTGAATACAGAGGAGACTGAGGCCCGATGTGGACGAGCGTGATAATGTCTGGGGTGTGCGTAACTATGCGGTGAAGTTTGGTAGCACTCACGTGACATTCCTCTTTCCTAAGATTTGTGGGATCTTTTCATTGTCCCTCTATCTTCTTGCCCTTGAATATCACACTTATAGGCATATATTCAAATATAATGATGATTTTGTTTTAATTTAGTAGAATGGTTTATTTTGGAAGAAAAAATAAATCCTCACACCCTGTCCATTTGAGTCATAGAAAAGTATTCAAATTTGTACTTTCCTTTACTGGATTGTGTTTCTTGGCTTCTCATAAAAAAAGAGTTCTAAGATATAAGGTGAAGATCTCATGTTACATTGTATGATTTTTACTATTAACTAATATAACTATTTGCTAATAACTAATTGTTATTAGTTATTATATTGTAACTATAATATATAATATAATATATTTTCCAGGACTTGAAAAGGTCAGTTTTCATTCCAATCTCAAAGACAGGCAATGCCAAAGAATGCTCAAACTACCGCACAATTGCACTCATCTCACATGCTAGTAAAGTAATGCTCAAAATTCTCCAAGCCAGGCTTTAGCAATATGTGAACCATGAACTTCCATATGTTCAAGCTGGTTTTAGAAAAGACAGAGGAACCAGAGATCAAATTGCCAACATCCTCTGGATCATGGAAAAAGCAAGAGAGTTACAAAAAAACATCTATTTCTGCATTATTGATTATGCCAAAACCTTTGACTGTGTGGATCACAAGAAACTGTGGAAAATTCTGAAAGAGATGGGAATACCAGAGCACTTGACCTGCCTCTTGAGAAACCTATATCCAGGTCAGGAAGCAACAGTTAGAACTGGACATGGAACAACAGACTGGTTCCAAATAGGAAAAGGAGTACATCAAGGCTGTATATTGTCACCCTGCTTATTTAGCTTCTATGCAGAGTACATCATGAGAAACGCTGGGCTGGAAGAAGCACAAGCTGGAATCAAGATCGCCGGGAGAAATATCAATAACCTCAGATATGCAGATGACACCACCCTTATGGCAGAAAGTGAAGAAGAACTCAAGAGCCTCTTGATGAAAGTGAAAGAGGAGAGTAAAAAAGTTGGCTTAAAGCTCAACATTCAGAAAACGAAGATCATGGCATTCGGTCCCATCACTTCATGGGAAATAGATAGGGAAACAGTAGAAACAATGGCTGACTTTATTTTTTGGGGCTCCAAAATCACTGCAGATGGTGACTGCAGCCATGAAATTAAAAGACGCTTACTCTTTGGAAGGAAAATTATGACCAACCTAGAGAGCATACTCAAAAGCAGAGACATTACTTTGCCAACAAAGGTCCGTCTAGTTGAGGCTATGGTTTTTCCAGTAGTTATGTATGGATGTGAGAGTTGGACTATAAAGAAAGCTGAGTGCCGAAGAATTGATGCTTATGAACTGTGGTGTTTGAGAAGACTCTTGAGAGTCCCTTGGACTGCAAGGAGATCCAACCAGTCTATCCTAAAGGAGATTAGTCCTGGTTGTTCATTGGAAGGACTGATGTTGAAGCTGAAACTCCAATACTTTGGCCACCTGATGTGGAGAGCTGACTCATTTGAAAAGACCCTGATGCTGGGAAAGATTGAAGGCAGGAGAAGGGGATGACAGAGGATGCAATGGTTGGATGGCATTACCAACTTGATGGACATGGGTGTGGGTGGACTTTGGGAATTGGTGATGGACAGGGAGGCCTGGTGTGCTGTGGTTCATGGGGTTGCAAAGAGTCAGACACGAATGAGTGACAGAACTGAATAACTAATTGCTATTTATTAATAATAAATATTGCTATTTAAAGAATCAATGATTTAGTTTTTTGTTACTGTTGCTGATATTCACTAGAATGTGAAATAATAAATATCAATGTCTCCAGCAAAACATAAGACAGCCAAAATGGATCCTTTCCATTATAAATAATAAAATGTTGAATAAAATATAAGAACACTTAAAATATACAGATAAGGTGTAAAGAAAAAAACTTCTGAGTACTAGAAATAGACAAGACCCTCTATGCCAAGTCAAGAGACTAAAACTGATGATTTTGAAAACTCCAAAAATTGGAAGAGGGGACAACAAGACCAGATGTAAAGCCTAGAAATTTGGAGCAGAGGTTCTGGCTCCACATGGAGCCTTGGACTTTTAATTAAGTCTTATAAATAGATTTAAAAATCCTCAATAATACCACAAGACTAGGACCTTGAGATGTTCCCTCTTCAGTGAAAACGAAACAGGAAAAAATCTTTTAACCAACCTTGAAAAGTAGAAAGAAGCTTGTAATTTGCCCCAGGTATAGGCTGGCCTATTGGGGTAGAGTATGCCTTTTAAAATTGAAAACAAAAAATGTGACCCATGAGTGATGTTCAAATTAACTATCAAATGATACAGCATATTTAATCATTAGAATAAAGAAGAGAAACACACCATCATCTCAAAAGTGCAGAAAAAAGCATTTGTGAAAGACAAGCACCTTTCATAGTAAAAACAGTCAGCAAACTATGCTTAGAAGAGAACTTCTTAAAACTGATGAGTGTCATAAACGAAGAAAAACCCACAAAAATTATAGCTAACATCATACTTACACATAAAAGACCAGATGTTTTCCACCAAATCAGGAGTAAGACGAGGATGTTCACTGTCCTACCTCTACTCAACAATATACTGAAAGGGTGTAGTCAGTACAAGGAAAAACAAAGGCATACGGACTGGAAAGAACAAAGATTTTCTCTACTTGCAGATGACATGCCATGATTTTGGATCTAGAAAATACAAGTGAATCTACCCCCACAAGTCTGTTAGAATTAATGAGAGAATTAAGCAAAGCAGCATGACACGAGATCCACATTAAAAAATCAATTGTATTTCTATAAAATAGCAATCAGAAATCCAAAAATAAAATTTAGGAAATGATTAAATTTACAATGCTATTAAAAGGAATCACATATCAATACTTGAAAATAAATTTAACAGAGTAAACGCAAGATTTTACATTGAAAATTGCAAACCCTTGTTGAAAGAAATTAAAATAGATCTAAATAAATGAAGAGATATTGTGTGTTCATGGATTGAAAGACCTAATATTGTTAATAAGGCAAATCAAATCCCTATAAAAATGCCAGTTTTGTTGTTGTTGTTGTTGTTGTTGTTGTGGTTGTGAAAATTAACATTCAGATCCTAAAAATTCACATGAAAAGGCTGGGCACCTAAATTAGAGCATAAACAAGCTTGGAAAAGAATGCAGAGGGAAGCCCCACATAAACAAGGATGAAGGCTAGAAAATAGTTTTGAATATATATGGGAATTTTTTGATGTAATAGAGATAGCAGTATAAAAAACAATGGAAAAGTGAAAATGTTAGGGAAAGCACACTGATTGAAGCCGCCCGCCCTGGCCAGGCACCACAGTAACCATCTGCATGAGTTGTTTTACGACAGGAGGTCTGGGTGAGGAACACGGAACTAATAAGCCTCCACCAACCGGAAGAGTTCAGGAAAGGTTAAAAGGAGACACCACGTCCCAGAATCCTTCGCTCTGGCATCCACCTTGGCTGAACAAGGCATGCACCACCAGGAAGGACTCTGAGTCAGAATGATTGGCTAAAGACAACCCAGAAACTAATCCCATCACCATAAAACCCGAGACTGCGAGCCATGTGGCAGAGCTGATCTCCTGGGCTCTCTTCCCCGACTTCTCTCCACCCGGGTGCCCTTTCCTAATAAAATCTCTTGCTTGGTCAGTACATGTGTCTCCTCCGACAGTTCATTTCTGAGTGTTAGACAAGAGCCCAGTTTCGGGTTCTGGAAGGGGTCCCCCTTCCTGCAACAAAAAGATGGATTGCTTTATAAGAGTGATGTTTACCATTCAGCTATATATATGTTTAAAAGCTTAGATTCCTGCTCATAGCATAGAGAACACTGAAAATCTGAAAGTAAAAAGTGAAAGTTTAAAACTTAGAAAAGTACAGATTAACTAGCAAGAGAAAGTAAGTTGGTTATGGAATCAATAAAAAACACAGGCGTTCACTGAAGGGGAGCCCCAAGAGCCAATAGACGGACGAGAGACACCCGATCTTACGGCTTACTAGGGAAATGGAAGACATGACAGCCGGAAAATACCGTTCTCACATAATCGGCACACCTTGAACTCTGATAATGTCGAGTCTTAGCTAGAACATGGTGAAACAAAGCCTCTCCCACTGGGCTTGTAGGAATATAAATGTTTGCACTGTTTAGAGGAGGAACTGGCAATTTCTAGTAAAGCTGAGCTCTGCCTGTGTTTCAATCCTGCCATTCTACTTACAGCATTAAGATCTATTTAAAAGACCTGAACACGTGTACAGGTGAGCATATTAGTATAATCATTCTAGCCTTATTTGGGAAAGCAAAAACAAATGAAAAAATAAATGTTTATCAATATACACAAGGAACACCTTACTATGGTGCTTTTATACAGCAGAAAGAAATTTAATTAGTTCCATTCAGAATTGATAAATCTTAAAATCTAACATTGGGGTTACTAAAGGAAGGTAAATCATATTATGGTGTAAATTTTAGAAATACACAGAGGAATTGTGTTTGTTATTTATAGATAGTGAATATGTTACGACGTTATAAATCATAAAGAGAAGGGTGTGCATGGTTTACTCACGAGAGGACAGGTCGATGGTGAGATAGACATTTTTAATCCTTTTTGTAACAGTTTATATAAATTTTATTTTTATATATTCAAAAATCTGTATATAATAGAGTATATTATTGTTCACATATACACATTTTATAGTAAATGTGTATAATTAAAATCCCTAAGTAAATACAGTAAAGCAATTTTAAAATCTGGGTAGTCCGGGAGTTGGTGATGGACAGGGAGGCCTGGTGTGCTGTGATTCACGGGGTCACAAAGAGCCGGGCACGACTGAGCGACTGAACTGAACTGAGTGAGTACATTGCTTCATTGTTCTCTGTACTTTTATCATGTTTGAAATCTTTCATAATTAAAAAAATATATATGAAAGACTTCTTTTGAAAGTAAATCACTTGCTTCTGGTTCTATCAAGAACTGAGTAAGCATACGGCATGTTTTAGTTTAGCATATATATGTAATAAAAGGCAGAGCTTCTGTTCTCCCAGCTCTGAGGAAGCAGTTAGAAACCAAACTGAGTAATAATATGTTCTTATCATCTTAAGTTGCTTCTAAAATACTGAAAACCAAATATCTTTAAAATGGCCAGGTCTAAAATAATATTTACCTTTTCTTTCATATGTGTAAGATTTAATTTGGATTTACCCCTCTACTAAATCAGTGGTCCTGGGTTTATGAAGTAAAGATTATGAATTTATGCTTTGTATATACTAGAAGAAATGTAAGCATTCTAGGGAAACAAATGTGGGCCTATAAATCACTGCTATTACAGAAAGAATACTATTCATTAGTAACTCAGTGGTCAGTACACTAATACCATTTTTTTTTAAAAGACAATATCCTTAATGCTTAGAATGGTAAATAGCACTTAGTAATCAATTAGTTGTTAATTTTTTATCAAGTAAGTGAGAGAATGAGTGGAAACATTATCACCTTCAGAATGATCTTGATGAAGGTATTGATCTCTATGAAGTTAATGAGGTTATCTAACTTACCCAAATTCACACCGTAAATCACTGCTGCTTTCACAGTGTCCCTTGAGCCATCCTCCAAGAGAGGAATAAGGATTCCCCTCCTACAGAACAGGGTTCCTGTGGATATATCAGCGGTGAAATCTCCGATCGGGCTGTTTTTATAGCAGGCAGACATACTAACCTCCGAAGTGGGCTATCCTGCCTCTTTCCTGCAAATTAGCGGTGGGAGAATCAGAAGATTTCCTCTTTGGAGAGAAAGCCTGCCCTCGTCTCTGTATTCTGTTCTTCTTCTCAGTTAAGAGAAAACTAAACTCAAAATTCAATCGCTTCTATCTTCCATCATTTCATAGAAATATATCTCCCTGAGGACCTCTGTGTATGCACACAGTGGGTAATTGAGGCTGTATGATAATGGACCAATAACTTCTCTTTCTCTCATATGTGAAATTATCCTGCTAAACGTCATTCAGTTTGTTAATGCAAGTGTCAGGCCTGTGTATTTTAGTAGTAATCTTTCTATTCTCAAGCCTTTAAACAGAAAATTTTATATTTACCTTGGTCAAGAAGCAATGTAGCTCAGTCTGTAAAGAATCCGCCTGCCAAGGCAGGAGACCAGGGTTCGATTCCTGAGTCGGGAAAATCCCCTGAAGAAGGAAAAATCTACCCACTCCTGTCTTCTTGCCTGGAGAATCCTATGGACAGAGGAGTCTGGCAGGCTACAATCTATGGGTCGCAAGAGTCAAACACGACTGAGCGACTCAGCACACACACATATGTTTACCTTGTCCACATATGGTCCTCTAGGGAGGACCAGCCCAAGTGACACGGCGGGGTGAGATAAAGGCTGCTCACCTGCTGGGGGAGAGAGGAGAATGTGATCACGGGTGGGGGAAAGGGGGCTGAAGATGGAAGCTGCTCAAATTGTTCCACTTCTCCAAGTAGGCCCTTGCTGGGCCCTTGGTTGGAGGCCTCTCACCTATGACCAAGAAGGACAGGTGGATGGCTTTGGTTCTGGGGTCTCTAGACTGGGGCTTCGTGACCGTGGGTCTCGAGAGTCTAGCAAGGGGATAACACATGCTCACAGGCGACTGTGATATGAGGTGTGATATGGCAGGATACAGAATGTCCCTGTGGGGAAAGGAAGAAAATGATTAGATTTCCTTTCAGGAGAGAATGTGTGGGTCACAGGTACCAAAAGACTTGGAGATTAAGGTGAAATTTCTCATGACTGCTAACAGTTTGGCAGCATTTTTGATGGAAGGAGAAGAAATGGGATAAAAAATGAACCTATCTCAATCAAAAGAGGCAATTAAATATATATGGCCTGCATCAAAAAATGAGTGCCATGAACAAACTGAGGATTATTGAATGTGGATAAAGAAATACTTTCTCTTATTGTGGAGATCCTGGATAATCACATCTAAAGCATATTTTTTCTGTAAATGTGATCTCTCCAAGCCAACACATATGTTCCCCAGAACTGAAAAACGTGTACCACTTGACCCATTATAAATTTCTCCACTTCATTTTAAGTAATTTTATTAATAATTTTGCTATATTTGTTAAAAAATTCCTGTATGAATAATTCAGCAATGCGATTTTCTTAATGCACTGAGAAAGGGAAAAGCTCAGGTTGGACTATCAATAGTTAAAAGATACTTTTGTCTCTTAATACACTGTAAGGGGGGAAGCAGCATGTAGTAGAAGCTATTAAATGGTTTTAAAAAATAGTTTTGGTAAACAAAGTGAGGGAAGCGGACCTTGCCGAGCTAATTGCTTGAATTCCATCCTGCACAGGCTTCCCACATCTGATTGCAAGTCCAAGAGTGCCATCTACTTCCCATTTTCTGTACAAAATTCCAGCATTTGGAAAACAACACAGAATGATCAAGAAAACAAAACTCTGACCTCAGATTTATGATTTACATCTGCAAAATAAAATAGGTATAGCAAGAAAAATTTAGCCATATAATCTTTCATATAAAACACATAATTCTCAATGTTTTCTATTTCTAAATCAGCAATATCTTTTGCTGTTTTAAGAAGATAGGTGTCTGGTACAGGTTGCTGGAAAAAATTAAATCTTATATATTATGACACTTTTAAAGCCATATCTGAATTTTAAGTAATTTTGGAATTTCTTTTTTTGTTTTTAATGTGATCTCTTAAAGGTTGTCACTGCTTGGAATTAGATTTCTGGAAAACTCGCTCCTGTACTATGTTTATCTTTGAGATCAAATAACTCTTCAGTTGCCAGCTGTTAATTGTCATTAGTCATCTTTCCTTGAGAGCTTCATATGTCTAGAAACAGCACCCTTTTCTAGATGATTTCTCCTAATAAAAGTAACATAGCAATTTCTTTTGAGGGACTCCACTTTTGTTAATCAGTGTTCTTATTCAATCTGATGGTTAAGGGTACTGACGTGTGAGGAAGCGGTTTGTTGAGCAGGGCTGACTCAGTTACCTCTGAGCTTGGTACATGGTCACTGTGGCCTAATTAATATGAATCAACAGTTTTCATTAGATGGAGAATTTTATTTTGTCATTAAAGGTATTATTTCACAGGTAAACATTTTGAGTCCCGACGAAGAAGTTCAGGACTGTCAATGTTTTTAAGGAAAAAACAATAATTGATTTCTTCCAGATCATTATTAGCTACTTAACAAATAACATTGGGAGGAGGGCACAGCAACCCACGCCAATCTTCCCTGGAAAATTCCCATGGACAGAGGAGCCTGGTGGGCAACAGTCCAAAGTGAAGTCACTTGGTCGTATCCAACTTTTTGCGACCCCATGGACTGTAGTCTATCAGGCTTCTCCGTCCATGGGATTTCCCAGGCAAGAGTACTGGAGTGGGGTGCCATTTCCTTCTGGGTCACAAAGAGTCAGACAGACTGAGCAACTAAGCACGGCGCAGCATATACCACTGGGCTTCCCTGGTGGTTCAGCGGTAAAGAGTCTGCCTGCAGTACAGGAGGCGTGGGTTCAGTCCCTGGGTTGGCGAGATCCCCTGGAGGTGGAAATGGCAACCCACTCCAGTACTCTTGCCTGGGAAATCCTAAGGACAGAAAATCCTGGCGAGCTACAGTCCATAGGGTCGCAAAAGAGTCGGACACGACTCAGTGACTAAACAACAGTATCCGCCATCCCATCTTGGGAACCAGGGATACGGAAGTGAGTACATTGAGAGCCTCGTTCTCATGGGGACGTTAGAGAGGGTGTTCAGACAATCAAATGGTCAACAATTGAATGAATTTTGCACTTTCAGATAGTTTTGACTGCTCTGAGAAATTACAGCCCAGTGACATGAGAGTTACAGGTCAGAATGATGAGGAATGGATAATTTACAGAGGGAGCTCTCACTGACTTGTCTGAGAATATGAGGCAGTATCAATATTCAGGATTGCACCAAAACTCATATAACTAACACCATTGATGTGAGAACGTAGAAATTCTTATTCTCGTCTCTACAGGATGAATGCAAGAAAAAAAAAATGGGAACTGACATAAGGAAAATTCAGGATTATAGCTTGGTGCTATTTTTGCATTGGATTTAACACTTGACACAATTTGGAATTAGAATGTTTTAGCAGTCCACAGTATAGAGTCAGACACGACTGAGCGATTTCACTTTGACTTTTCACTTTCATGCATTGGAGAAGGAAATGGCAACCCACTCCAGTGATTTTGCCTGGAGAATCCCAGGGACGGGGTAGCCTAGTGGGCTGCCGTCTCTGGGGTCGCACAGAGTTGGACACAACTGAAGCGACTTAGCAGCAGCAGCAGCAGCAGTCTTTCAATTACTTTTTTGGGGGTGTGAAACAATTCTTAATTATTATTAAGAATTAACAATTCTTAATTATTTAAATCACATGTAAGTGGCTAGTCTGAGGTCTTTGCTTTATACTGACTTTGTGTTTTAACTAAAAGTCTGATACTGTAACATACTTAAAGTTAGGTGAATTTAGATAATCGATATTAAAACATATGTACTATTTATTTTTCTTGTTTTAGTTATCTAATGTTTATGCTTTCCTTCAAAACAGTCTTTTACCCTGACTATTTTTTAAGCATAAAAAACAAACTGAAATTAATTGCTATTGACCACGCCTACTCCCTGATAAGGCTATAAGGAAGGTTCTACTGTTCATATGCAAACATTGAGCTTGGTATCTGTGAAGTTTCTAAGTAAAACAATTTGCTGTTCAGTCGCTAAGTTCTGGACTCTTTGTGACCTCACAGACTGTAGCATGCCTGTCTCCCGTCCTTCACTATCTCCCATGGATTGCTGAAACTCAAGTTCACTGAGTCAGTGACAATATCCAACCATCTCATTCTCTGTCACCCCCTTCTCCTCCTGCCCTCAACCTTTCCCAGCATCAGGGATTTTTCCAATGAGTCATCTCTTCACATCACATGGCCAAAGTATTGGAGCTTCAGCATTAGCAACAGACCTTCTAGTGAATAATGGCTGCTTGTAAATACAATTCTGTAAGATTCATGATTTGTATTCTAAGGCAGAAGAAGTCTAAATTAAGCCCCAGCATTTTTAATAGATGTTGAAATTGCAGGTTTATAAAAATCATGCCACAGTCCTTTCATGAAAACCAATAACACATTCTATATTTTTCTTGGCTGATAAGAAAATTGTTGCTAGTCTCCAAAATAACTGTAATCCATCATGTGGAAATTGGAGGTTTCAAAGGGAAGATTGATCCAGTATTTTCACTTTTGCAGGCAGGATGAAGTTATTCGGATCCCAGAGAAACTAATACGAAGGCAGATTCTAGTTTAAGAGAATATGATGTATCATTTGACACAGATATTTCAGAAGAGATGCTCTACCTTTGGTAGAGTAATTAAATGAGATGACCTCATGATGAAATGTATTGCTAACTTATTTATACTATAGATGATTGCTATAAAAAATTAAGTTGAAAAACTTGCTGAGTTCTTTGCTAACATCTTGGCTTTCTGTGCCTCTGTGCTAAACAGAAATACAGAAACAGTTACAGAGGAGAAGGAAAGAATGGCTTCATTACTTTCCAGGCAAAGAGAGAACATAGTGGCCTAGTGCCCCAAGAACTGCGCCCCTCTCCCTGGTGAGTAAGGAGAGGCTATATAGTCAGGCAAGGCTAAGTGATAAGGATCAAGGCACTAACAGCAACTTTGCATTCTTTCTGCTGCAAAGTTCCAAAAGGAAGAGATTGCTGACAAGATTAGAATGTGTAGAGTCATGCAAAATGCCAGGCTGGATGAGTTACAATCTGGAATCAAGGTTGCTGGGAGAAATATCAACAACCTCAGATATGCAGATGATGCCACTCAAATGGCAGAAAGCAAAGAGGACCTAAAAAGCCTCTTGATAAGGGTGAAAGAGGAGAGTGAAAAAGCTGGCTTAAAACTCAACATTAAAAAAACTCCATGGTATCCAGCCCTATGACTTCACAGCAAATAGAAGGAGGGGGAGAAGGTGGAAGAGGTGACTGATCTCTGCGGCTCGGCTCTAGGATCACTGCAAACGGCGACTGCAGCCCTGGAATTAGAAGACGATTGATTCTTGACAGGAAAGCTATGACAGACTTAGACAGTGTAGTAGAAAGCAAAGACCTCACTTTGCCGACAAAGATCTGTGTAGTCAGAGCTATGTTCTTTCTAGCAGTCGTGTATGGATGTGAGAGCTGGACCACAAAGAAGGCAGAGTGCTGAAGAATTAATGCTTTTGAACTGAGGTGTTGGAGAAGACTCTTGACAGTCTCTTGGACTGCAAGGAGATCAAACCAGTCCATCTTAAAGGAGACCAACCCTGAATACTCACTGGAAGGACTGATGCTGAAGTTGAAGCTCCAACACTTTGGCCACCTGATTTGAACAGCTGACTCATTGGAAAAGACCCTGATGCTGGGAAAGACTGAGGCAGAGAAGGGAGCAACAGAGGATGAGATGGTTGGATGGCATCACAGACTCAATGGACATGAACTTGGGCAAACTCTGGGAGACAGTGAGGGACAGGGAAGCCTGGTGTGATGCAGTCTGTAGGGTCCCAAAGAGTTGGACATGACTTGGCAACTGAACACACAACATAGAGTGTGGCTCTCCTAATCTTAATGAGTCTCCCTGGCCTTTTTAATCTTGCCCCAGGTAGTTTCATCGCTCGAGCTTCCTTGATTAGCAACTGATCTGCCCCTTGGAACTCAGGAAAAGTCACGGAGGCCGGAGTCTTGCCTGCAAGAAATGCAGGACATGCTGGGAAGTCCAACAAGGTACTGCTCAGCATCAAGTTGATTATAAGCCATCTAGTTGAGTTATTCAAGTTTATTCTGCCCCTTTTTTTTTTTTTTTCACTATTCTCTCTCTCTCACTGTCTTTCTGGATACAAGTCTTCAAAAAATTAATGGAAAATAAAGCCAATTTAATTATAGTATATTAATGCCAATTATATCTTTCAACTGGAAGACATTGTACTTCCTTTCCATATGGTAAATTTTATAAAAGAACAAAGGAATAGTTCAAACAATACTTGAATGAACAGTAATTGAATTTCATGCCCCATCAGCCAAATTTAAGGATATTCCCATTGTCTCAGAGCACAAAGCATGGATTTCATTATATTCAACATAGAACAATATCCTTTAGAATGGCTGACCTTCTGAATTTTGAGAGACTGTGTGGGCGCTTATGTGTGCTCAGTTGTGTCCGACCCTATGTGACCCCAAGGACTATAGCTCAGCAGGCTTCTCTGTCCATGGGATTTCCCAGGCAAGAATACTGGAGTGGATTGCTGTTTCCTTCTCCAGAGGATCTTCCCAATCCAAGGATCCTGCAATGCAGGTGGATTCTTTAGCCTCTGAGCCACCAAGGAAGCCTGCTGACCTGATCTTTGAGAGGCTAAATAAAGACAAACATGTTTTTTTAAAAAGCAAGTTTCTTTCTGACAGTTCATCTCACAATAGCTG
The DNA here is from genome assembly GCF_001704415.2 of Capra hircus. Lineage (NCBI taxonomy): Eukaryota > Metazoa > Chordata > Mammalia > Artiodactyla > Bovidae > Capra > Capra hircus. The sequence goes on from NC_030831.1 coordinate 59,454,312, forward strand.
CTGGTTAAATTAACTCCACCTAACATTCAACTTTCCCACACATGACCCTGAAACACTTTAGATAAATACCAGTACTTTTCAGCATTAGTGGTAATTTGGAGGTAAAATAGTTATGCTTTAACTCAGCTCTCTGACTGTCCACGTTGTGTGTGCGTGTGTGTGTGTTAGCGGTCGAATCACCTGTAGTCACCTTTTTCTTGGTCTTCATGGTAAGAAAATAATTGGCCCTTGGTCTTGACGGAGCAGCCTACTGGACATCTGACCGTGGAGTAGGGAGATAGCAAGTCAAGGTCAGAAGGGAGCGAAAGTTCGAAAATTGGAAATTTACTGGCTGGACCCCTGCAGAGAGGTGAAATAGTTTAACTGGCAATGCTCAAGGGAGAATACAAAGGCTCCTTCCCCTTCAGACAAGTTCCTATAACTGAGCACTCACACGATGGGCTTCCCTGACGGCTTAGATGGTAAAGAAGCTTTCTGCAATGCAAGGGACCTGGGTTTGATCTTTGGGTCAGGAAGATCCCTTGCAGAAGGGAATGGCCATCCACTTCAGTGTTCTTGCCTGGAGAATCCCATGGACAGAGGAGCCTGGCGGGCCACAGTCCATGGGGTCGCAGAGTCAGACATGACTGAGCAACTAACAGTTATCTGGGACCAGCATCCTACATTTTCCCATCCTCCGGTCCATAGGGAGTGGCAGGAGCTGTATCACAGGCAGGACTCACAAGACCCGGGGCTCCCAGGTGGCGCTGGTGGTAGAGAACCCGCCTGCCAGTACAGGAGGCATAAGAGACGTGGGTCCAATCCCTGCGTCGGGAAGACCCCCTGGAGGAGGGCATGGCACCCCACTCCAGTGTTCTTGCCTGGAGAATCCCACGGGCAGAGGAGCTTGGAGGCCTACAGTCCGTAGGGCTGCAAGGAGTCGGATACCACTGAAGGGACTCAGCACACGCACACGCATACGCACACGCACACGCACACGCACACGCACACGACCCAGGCGAGGACTGCCTCGGAGCTGGGTGAACACAGATAGCTCCGATCTGCATCCCTGCTTCCCCAACTTTAGGTCAATGCACTCAACACGCTGTGGTGCATATTCATAACTGAGGCCTTCAGCCGTCTGTGTTCAGATCACAGTTCCATTGGCTTGAGATGCTCTTCTACCCTCCTTTACAATTTAACTTACACATCTAGTGAAAACTACATTTCCTTCCGAAACCTCCCAACTCTCCAGCAGAGCTGGCCTTTCTCTCTCCATGCTCCCATGCTGCTTCACGTCTGGCTCTTTTCTGTCTGTCATAGTTTGTATTTTTTTAATAAAATAGAGTTAATTTACAATGCTGTGTTAATTTCTGCTGTACAGCAAAGTGGCTCAGTGACTTACACACATGCATAACATTCTTTTCTTTTCTATTATGGTTTATCCCAGGCTAGGGAATACAGTTCCCTGTACCGTAGGTAGGATCTTGTCCAGTTATTCTGTATGTAACAGTTTCCATCTACTATCTATTCTATTCTGACGATTGATTTCAAATTATTCGATTATAGTTCAGTTTTCCAAGTCAAAGTGCCTGAGCACTTTTAGAAAAATCTAGAAGATGTTTTTCCAGAGAAGGCAATGGCACCCCACTCCAGTACTCTTGCCTGGAAAATCCCATGGACAGAGGAGCCTGGAAGGCTGCAGGCCATGGGGTCGCTAAGAGTTGGACATGACTGAGCAACTTCATTTTCACTTTTCACTTTCATGCATTGGAGAAGGAAATGGCAACCCACTCCAGTGTTCTTGCCTGGAGAGTCCCAGGGATGGGAGCCTCGTGGGCCACCGTCTATGGGGTCACACAGAGTTGGACACAACTGATGTGACTTAGCAGCAGCAGCAGCAGATGTTTTTCTCCCTTACTCCCATAATTAAGCCTTTTATCCTGGCCCATAGTAGACAGTGTTTGTTTCTTGCACTTGGTTTTTTCTTTTTTTTAAGAGCATCCACCCATTATTTAGTTTGATATTCACAATTTTGTGTGATTTTCTGAGATTTTAGCAATTATCACTGAACCAATCTCACCAACGAGAAACTTGACTGCATCTCAAAGGTTTTGCAAACACCCGTCAGTCTCTGTAGTTTCAATCGCTCATGTATGTAAACAGCTTTGCAAATACTTAGCATTTCCTGCTGCTTCTTTGTTGACTGGTTTTGGCCGCTGACTATCATTCTGTCCTCATTCACTCCTTCAAAGTCTGGAATCTACTGCTGCCGCACCTTATCGTATTTATTTTTGCTGTGAATTTTATTTTTATAACATGCTTTTAGCTAAGTAAATACATTTCTTTTTCTTTTATTGGAAGACACACATTGTTTTGTAAAACATTTTCTCATGGATGTCATGGACACACCCTAGCTCTTTGAATTCATGTTAAGATTGAAAGTTAGCAATTTTCTTTACCCATCATAAAGAGCCTAGTTGTATGAACATGCCTCTACTTAAGAAAAATGGATTTTTGAAGTCATGTGAGAGACTTGTTGCTATTTATTATATCTACAGTGACATGTTAGGAGACACAAATATAAGACTGACAAAGTCGCAGCAGAGGACAAGAACACAAGGTGGTGTCTGGGGTATTATTAATGGGACACCAGAGTGGCGTGTTTAAGAAATGTCATTGCTAAATCTCAACAATTTTCTTCCAAAATATTTTGTCAGGTATTCCCTAACAACATATATCATTGTTAATATAGAAGCAGGGAAGCTAATTTAAAAATAGTTATATTTATTAGGGTTTCTTTGTTTTTATCAAGTTCACATTGTCCTTAAAAATTTATAATATGCCAAGCTCCATGCTGTGTGGAACACAGTAGGGAGATGTTGAAAAAAATTTTTTTTTTTACAAACTGTATCAGTCTTGCTTAAGAAATATCCTCTAAACTCAAACATTGACATATTATTTCATTTAATAGATATTTATTGTCTCTTAAGAAGTCCGGAAATGGATGTGAACTGAAAGACGACTGACAATGAGCAGTCAGTGACTGCTTACCTGTCTAAATACCGAAATATGTTAGCATAAAATGCCAAGGAATTGCATAGGAAGCGAACCTAATTCAGTTTTGTATGCTCTGGGAAGTTATGGAAAATGAACACGTGTAATTTACGACCAGAAGGATGAATACCAATTAGCTAAGCAAAGGGTTAGGGAGAAGGATGGGCTAAAGGGATTACATTTTAAATGGACCAGATCAAAGAACATGGAATTGTGTTAATCATCTTACCCCCTGGGGGGTAAGAGTCCCCTTGAAAACAGACTATGAAGGCTGCGGAAAGAGAAGTGTTAAACTTGGTGGCACAGACAGGACCAGAAAGGACTTTATATATCATACTAAGTAATTTGGGCCTTTGTACCACTGAAAGATTTTAGGTAGGATAACTTTAAAGTCATATTAATGCTTCAAACTGATGACTTTATAAATGCAGTGTCTGTCAAGAGTGGAAGTTAGGGAATCAAGATAGTACAGATGTAAGAGAAGTATAAAAATATAGAACTCCTGAAGAAGTAAAGCCAAAAGTACTTAACTATTTCACGGGAGATGTTGGGGAGAAGAAGGAGTGAGGGCCGACACATTCCTCATCTGGGAAAGCGACTATACAATGCTGCATTCACAGGAACAGGAGAAAGGCCAGGAAGGACAGAAAATGAGTCCTGGCTCAAATATGCCACTTTAGAGTATTAGTTTATGCTTCCAATGAGTTTAAAGCCCGGCAACTTGAACTAGAACTTTGAAATGATGAGCATGGTAAGTAAAATAAGAATTGAAGAAAGTCATGGCTTGAACTCTAAATAAACAAATATCAAAGAGAAACAGGAGCCCAGTAGAGCTGAAGATGGTGTGATCATCAGGAAGAGGTGGAGAGAAAAGCAACATAGTATGATATTATAAAAAACAAGTTAAGGAAACATTTGAGAAAGGAGAAAGTGGTCATCAGGATTAAAATTTAGAGACAGGAAAGGAAAAAAGTTTCAATACCTGCGAGGTAGAATGCAAATGGTAACGAATTGAATAATTGCTAAAAGTGGAGGAAACACAGGTAAAATGGCCCGCAAGTGAGGAAGCCTGATGCTCAAGAGGAAGAAAAAAACTGTATGATAAAAGTGAATCATATGGGTTCACAAATAGAGGAAGTTTTGAAGTTGGAAAAGTTTTGACTTTCTATAAGGACGAATGAAATCTGTATTAGTTCATTAGGGCATCCATAACAAATTGCCATAGGTTGAGTAGCTTAAACAACAGGAACTTATTTTCTCTCAGTTCTAGAGGCTGCTGCTGCTGCTGCTGCTGCTAAGTCACTGCAGTCGTGTCTGACTCTACGGCAGCCCACCAGGCTCCCCCGTCCCTGGGATTCTCCAGGCAAGAACACTGGAGTGGGTTGCCATTTCCTTCTCTAATGCATGAAAGTGAAAAGTGAAAGTGAAGTTGCTCAGTCGTGCCTGATTCTTCTCGACCCCATGGACTGCAGCCTACCAGGCTCCTCCTTCCATGGGATTTTCCAGGCAAAAGAGTACTGGAGTGGGCTGCCATTGCCTTCTCCGATTCTAGAGGCTAGACGTCTTGAGATTAAGATGTCAGTAAGACTGGTTTCTTCTGAGTCTGCTCTGTTTTCTTGGCTTTGTAGGTGGCTGTCTTTCTCTGTCTTATTTGTTCTTTCCTCTGTGTATTTCCGTGACCTGATTTCTTTTTCCTATAACAGCACGAGGTATATTGGATTAGGATCCATCCTAATAACCCCGTTTAACTCAATCAGCTATTTAAAGACCCTATTTCCAAATGCAGTCGCATTCTAAGGTACTGGGGGTGAGACGTCAACATATGGGATTTGTGGGGACACGACCCCACCCCCAAGCCTTCTGTTGGAGCTTTGTTTCCTGTAAAGGGGAAGGAGTCGAAGTCAGAGGAGAGAGAAGGGAACCAAGAGGGAGTGAAGTCCCTGTGGGGGATAGGATGGAAAAATATGCAGGTGAGGCTTGGCCACAGAGGAGGGATCTTTACGGCAACAGAAACTGAAAACCAGAGGTGCAGCTGCTCTCAGCGTGCACAGGCGCTGGGCTCGATGGCTTTTATCATCGCAGGAAGAAATATGGCAGAGGAGCTGGGCTGAAATTTTGAGGAAGATTTGCTGGGTGGGAAAGAGGCTACAAAACAATAAAGCAAGATGTTGAGAATATTGGCAGGAGACTGCAGTAATGAACCGTGGGGCCTCTGCCAGCTGGGAAGGGACTAAAGACAGGAAGTCGTTAATGGGAAGGTAGTGAAGCAAGCGTTGAGAACTTGAAGCTCTCATGATTTAGTGTTGATTCACTTGAAAAATAAAATCTATGGGATTTTGCTTTTCCTAACTTTTATTATTAGCTAAATCCATCAGTGTTTTATCATCTCCAAACATCATTAAACTCTCTATATAAGAAAGCTGTTTGTTCTTTCATAGAGGTTAATACAATCACCCAGTACCTCCTTTATACCAGGTATGGCTTATTTACAGTACAAAGCATATTTGCTTACTATCTTATGATGTTTTGAAAGACAGTGCCCTTGGATTTGAGAATATAATACTTATTTTGAAGGAGCAGAACTGAGGGTTTAAACATCCATGACTACTAATGAAAATTGTTCGTTGCAAAGGATGAGAGATTGCAGAGGGCACCTACAAGTGGAAGGCAGAAAAATAATTTTTTAAGAAATCTCTGGAACAGAAAACAATGGTGGTTGTGGGGTGGGGGAATAAATCTCCCCTGCAAGAGCATCAAAGTAAATAAAATGAGAGCTAAAGAGAGTGACATAATTATGGCTGGGTTGTAAATGTCTATTTTAAGTCTGCTTCATGTAGTTTAAACTGTTTTTCAGCTCCTTACTTGTAAGTTAGTACTGTACAATTATTAAAGTCTGTTAAAATTCATACCTTTAAAACAAGAAAACTAAGCTATGAATTTATTAGGCATTTAGGTCAAGTAGTGTATTCTTTAAAATAAAATTTATTTTCCAAAAGCACAGCTAGTGTGTCACGTGATACGAAAACCCCACTGATGGTTCGTCACTTTGACCACCCCCACTGCTTGCCGACCACTGTTGCTGGTGTAATGTAAACCTACAAATGTCTCTCATGAAATGTGAGGCTTCCTGCAATCTCCTGATTTTGCAGTTTCACTCCTGCTCCATCTGTCCCTGATTACAAAGAAATAGGTTATTTGATGATTTAGAAAATGGAATTAAATGAATTGTACGTGGTTATGCTCACCCAGGGAGAAGGCAATGGCACCCCACTCCAGTACTCTTGCCTGGAAAATCCCATGGACAGAGGAGCCTGGAAGGCTGCAGTCCCTGGGGTTGCTGAGGGTCGGACATGACTGAGAGACTTCACTTTCACTTTCATGCATTAGAGAAGGAAATGGCAACCCACCCCAGTGTTCTTGCCTGGAGAATCCCAGGGATGGGGGACCCTGGGGGGCTGCCATCTCTGGGGTTGCACAGAGTCGGACACGACTGAGGTGGTGACTTAGCAGCAGCAGCAGCAGCAGCAGCAGTGTGCTCATCCAGTCTTTACCTCAAAGAGTTCCACTCATATTCCTCACGCTTTTTCAGATTTCTTTCTCAGCTACATTTCCTTCAGCCTTCCATGGATGCAAGGATCCTGCTGAGATGAACTTAAGTGGAACCTGAACCTCAGAGTGGAGTAAGTTTTGAGTCTCAGTGTTAATTTTAAAAGTTAGAATTTGGGTTCAAATTTAGAATTTGGATTCATCAGCTGGACTCATTCACATTTGCTTTATGGGGACCAGTATGAGCAGATGGAAAATCTGTTTTGGGATGGATGGAGAAAGCCAGGTAAAATTCAGTAAAAAGAGGATGATGTAGGGATCCTCCTCACAGCTTATTTGAAGGGAAGCAATCCAGTTCTGATCCAGTTCTGAGGCTGAAATGATATTTTTGTTCATTTGAAAAGTCTTAATTGAACATGTACTAAGTCCTAGGCATATGGCGGAGCCCGGAGATAGGGAATGAAGCCAGCACTATCGCCAACACTGAAAAGGCCACAGTCGAGTCAAAGATACGACTCGGTTCGAACTTACTGGTTGCCATGGCTCAACCAATTACACAATTGTAGCGGTTCATATTGGAGAAGGAAATGGCAGACCATTCCAGTATTCTTGCCTGGAGAATCCTATGGACAGGGGAGCCTGGTGGGCGGCTGTCCATGGGGTCACACAGAGCCGGACACGACTGAAGCGACTTAGCAGCAGCAGCAGAGGTTCATAGCTTTCTTGGGAGGAGTAAGCTGTTAGTAGTACTCTAAGAAGTAAGGAATCTTCATAAATAAGATTAGAACTGACTTTGAAGTATAAATTGGCTAGGTATGGAAAAAAGAATGTATTCCAGACAAAGGGAATAATCCAAAGACACACAGAGAAGTGTGTAAGTGCTTAAACATAGTTCACATCTGCTCTGAACAGGGAAGGTCTTTCCCCCATGATTTTTCTCCAGAAAGAAATAACTAATCTTTATGTGGCCATTTAAGATTAAAGAAGTCCTTAAGATAATTCAGTTTTGAAGAATTAAGCATAGCAGAAAAGGGAAATTGTTGGGAAACTACATAATATTGAAAAAGTATATGTTGGATGATTAAGTGACATTTGTAAACAAGCATCTTCAATTGTATTGGTTTATAGTAAATTACACCAAGTATGCAGCCAGGGGGCTTCCCTGGGGGCTCAGTGGTGAAGGATCTGCCTGCCAAAGCAGGAAGCCTGGGTTCAATCCCTGGGTCAGATCCCCTGGAGTAGGAAATGGATACCCACTCCAGTATTCTTGCCTGGGAAAGTCCATGGACATAGGAGCCTGGCAGGCTGCGGTCCATGGGGTTGCAGAGAGTCAGACACGACTGAGCATGCCCACGTGCACACATCTCTAGAAATTCTCATCAGTGGAGAAGGCACTGGTGCGAATCTGCACAACAGCCTTAGTCTTCTTGTTCCCGACAACCTCCCACAGCGGGTCTCCCCTCAGACTTCCAACGTATTCTTTTATCTTTAGCTGAAAATGGTATTTAAGGTGGGAGCTTGGGCCATTTTGGGAGTTACAAAGGTTTTCCTTGCTAAATCTTATGTATGCAGAAGGTAAACAAGTTATTAAACTTATTATTGTTTTGACAGGGAGGCCTGGCGTGGTGCGGTTCATGGGGTCACAAAGAGTCGGACACGACTGAGTGACTGAACTGAACTGAACTGAATATGTCTTTATTACAGGCGAGTCTCAGCCAAGAACCTAGAGTTTTCTGGAAAGAAAAACATGTTTTCCTCCCCTACAGACACATTATAGTCAATAAATGTCCTTTTAAGAAATCAATGAACTAACATAATACTCACTTTACTGTGGTTTTTAAGCGTTGAATAAAATTTAATTAATGTTACTTTGTTCTGAATTTTCCAAATCTCCTGTAAATGTGTTATCATACCTTCATAATTTAAAAAATGAGAAGAAAAAAGAAAGAAATATCATTACAGAGAATAAATTCAGTTAGGAAACTTTTGAAATCTTGCTGGCAACTTAGAAGAAAATGAGACAAAGATATGATTTAAAGTGACTCCCAAAAATGGAACCTTGGTGTCACAGATGCCTCAGTTCTATGTCTATATTTTGCATTTATTCCAAGACTTAAAAACATGCATTTTATATTTCTTCTTTCATGGTAAGATATGACGTGTTCTTAAATTCTTATTCAATAATAATATAAAATATAATGATGGTATTCTTGATGCTTTATTTCCTTGGTTAAAATTTAATTTTTGGTCCTCACACTAGGTGATTCGGACTGAGCTGATAGAATTTTCTGAGGTTGTTTAATTCACTTCATTAACACAAAATAGCCATCTACTAAGTTTCCAGTTTTGCACATCAATATAGACAAGGGTGAGAAAGACACAATAGTAGTTACTTCAAGAAACTGATAATGTAGTCAATGAAGCAGAACGCATAAACGCAAATAATTACATTGCAAGATAATCAACACCCTAAGGTAAAATCCCAGAATACTGAAAAAACATTCTGTATCAATAATGAGGAAACAGAAAACTATTTCATCTTATGCTGTTGAGAAAGAATAAGTGAGTCCTGTAAGAATAAGTAGGACTTTTCAAATAATAAAGGGAATTTGGGGAAGACATGCAAAATTGAGTTAACAGCAAAACAAATACATTTAATAATTAATTAACTCAAGTGACTGAAGTCCTCTCATCTTGTATATATAGTTCACGCTGTAGACTAAGTGAATGACAGTTAATAGATAAATAGAGCTCTATCCTCATTCCTACTGCAGACTAGAAAGATGAGAGATAAATGTATTTTCCTCTGCTCTTTTCTGGTTAATCATGGCTATCTCGGACAGTTTTAAAGCTTTCTAATGTGTAAACAAGAATCAAGCTAATATCTCATTTTCAAACAGTGTTCAGTTATGCAAATTTCTGTCTTTCATCTTTGCTTTTTATTAGCACAGTGGTATCCAGTGATTATAATGGCAGAGGATTTTTTAAAACTATTCAAATGTCATTTATATAAGGAGAAAAATTTTTGTACCAAGCATCTTCTACAAAAAGATGCATAGATAAATAATTCAGGGGATATTTATGAGTTTATTCATTTGTTTTATCCATAGAAGAAATAATGCACAAATAAATATTCATGAGCCAATTTGTGTTACTGGTTTATTTCGTGATACCCAGAGGTTATTTTTTTCCTCTTTGTATTCAGTAATGATCATTTGAGATTCAAATGCAAACACTAGGTGTAGTTGTCATACCTGTACATCATTAAAAAATGAATAATACATCTTCATGAGGAAAAAAAATAACTTATTGCCTCCTTTTCAATAAGACAATACCATTTGAAACCCTGCTGTGTATTTCAGAACAATTTTGTATCTACACTGAAGTTTACAAACACAGCACTTGATAACTTTTTGGTCTCAGGATCCCTTTACATACAGTCTTAAAAAATTAGTGAAAACCTCAAAGAATTTGCTTTATGTGGGTTATATCTAATAATCTGGTTCTACTAGAAATATTCCAAATTAAATTAGTATATTTAAAATATTTATCAGTTTATTTAAACACAAAAATTGCAAATCTGTTATATATATTGCACTTCACTAGTGGCTCAGATGGTAAAGAATCTGCATGCAATGTATTATATATTAACAGAAATAACATGGTTTTTTATAAAAAATAATTCTATTTCCCAAAACCAATCTAAAGCTCATCGTAACAACTATTTGTAGCAAACTGGATATTATTAACACTTGGCTGTTTCCGGCTTCCGTGACCGGGGTAACCTGAGATTTGCCTTTGTTCCCTGAAGCTGCTGTCATTCATTTAGCGCAGATGCTACAGATGTGGTTCAGGCCAGGTTACACTGAACTCTGCGGAATTCAGCTTGGAATTATTTGTTGCTATTAGTCCGCATTCTAAAATCATGCTTCAAAATGTAGGCTTTGAGAAAATGTGGGAGCTTCTGAGAAAAGAAACATAAAGTGCGTGTGTTAACAAATAGGAAGTAGCAACATGAAATGGCCGTTCACTTCCCCCGGTGAGGGGCTGACCTGGTGGCTCAGATGGCAACGAGTCTGCCTGCAGTGCAGGACACCCGGCCTTAATCCCTAGGTTGGGAAGGCACCCTGAAGAAGGGGGTAAGTCAGGAATCTGCAAAGCCAAGCATCAGTATTACTTTACATATTCATATTTTATGCTGAAGTGAAAACACACACCAACTGAACCCAATATAAAATACTGAAAACACAATAGGCTGGATTTTAAAAAATCACTAGGTGGAAAGAAATGGGAAATGGTGTGCTATGTTGTTTTAATAAAATGAAGAGATTAAAGTTGGAAGATCTGCGTTTTGGTCTGGGGTTGAATCTCTGTTCTGAAAGTTGTTAGTTATACTTTGTAGGGGGCAAACTCCCTAAGTTTTCTGGAAAATAGTTTCTATACTGTTGGTATTTTGTTAGAATTATATATCTGAATAATGGGAATGGCATTTGTTTTGCTTTGCTACAAAAAACAAAGCAAAACAAAAAAAGCTCTTCTTCTGCTTTACAAAGCAAGCTGATAAAAGAAAGACGTCCTATAGTCTAGACACAAAAAGTACAAAGAAAAATATTGGTTCAAGTATATTGAATGATTATAATCTTTTCTCCTTACAGTGTGTAAACAGTAGGTTTGCAAGTGCGGATCGGAAAACTAAAGTGAAATGTAAGATGAAAGAATCACATAATTGTAAGGACCAGATTGTTCCATAAAGCAAGAGCTGTTCTCTCTGTCCTTTGTATATTCAGAACATTGTGCCTCATGGTATTGTTAAAATCGTTTCTCAAAGACAAAAACAAATTCTCCCAGAAGAAATCAGTGACTAATGAAAACAAATGAAGTCAAACCTTACAAAGTAAACACACATCAATATGTCTCCTGGGTGTTATTTGTATCTTTCTATTCCACAGTCTTAATTATTTACTCTGTCTTCAAACGTATCTTTCTATTTGAACCCAGATAATCAGACATTATATGGAAAGAAAGGCTAATAAATATTTCCAGTGAAAGCAGTGACAATTCTTCTTTGGACTTTGTAGTATGACTAAGCATCATATAGATACGAAAATAATTAAATGATTTTCTGAAGACAGAAAAAAATACTCAAATATTTTTTTCTGTCTTCAAAGTTTATGCAGTGTAAGGGATAGAATATCAACACAGGCAAAGTTAAAAAAAATAATAAAACATTAAATGGCAATGACCCACACGTTATTTTTTTTAACAATATATTGAAATTACAAACAGCCTTCTATCATGGTCCAGATATCATTCTTTTTCCAACTCTACTCGTTAAAAACTATAAATGTGCGCAAGGCGTGTGATCATTTTGTGTTTCCCATTACTTATCTAAAGAAAGTTCTACACTAGTATCTGCGCATGGCATAGCCTGTTAATTTTCCCTAGTATCCCTCTTCTCTTTGTTTTAGAAATGGAAAACCTTCCTTCCCCCGTTCTCCTCCTCCTTACCCTATGCACAAAGTGTTACCAAAGAAAAAGTTTGTTTAGAAGGTGACTATGGTTTCTAACCTAGCCTCCCAGCGGTTCTGTGTGACCAGGGCGGCTGTCTCTGACCGTGGAACTAAGATCTGGCCAATGGGATGTACGTAAGTTCTAACTCACTTTAAACAGTAGCCTAATTTCTTTCATCTCCTTCCCCCCCATTCCTTGGTCTAGAATTCAGGCACAAGGCTAATAAGCTAGCTTTGTGGATAAAAAGGTGAAAGAAGCAATCTTGACTGGTGCTGCCAGTTCAGTGGTGAGTGGCCACGTGTGGCTTTTGAGTACTTGAAATGTAGCTAGTGTAGTTGAAGAGATAAATTTCAAACTTTACTTCCTTATAGTTAATTTAAATATAAAAACTCATACTCAATTTAGTTATTGGAAAGTTTGAAGTATCTTTGAAACAATTTATATATGTTCATTTATTTTTTAATTGAAAATTGCATGAGATCTAAATACAGACTAAGTATTTCAAATGAAATCTAACATCTTCATTGAGAAGCAGTTCATGCTTGAAATGATAAAACTTAAAAATATTATTAAAGTTAATTCACCTGTTTTTAAAATTTTTGAATATGCTATTTTTCTGAGCATTTTTTTCTTTTACTTTTAAGTACCATATAAAATGGATAGCACAGATGAAGGGAATGGCGGTGCCATGGAAGACAAGAACTCAGGTCTTTGGATGAACTCATGGAGCAGAACTCTGAACACCTTCCACCCAGTTTAGACTTCTTCGTAAAAGAGAAAATAAAATTATCGGTTTAAATCACTCTTATTTTTGTTTTTGTTAAGGCAGCCATACACTGTTTTAACTAATAAACTACTTCCTAGATTTGTTGAGAGGGTTGAATGAATGAATGCCTCTGAAGGGCTTCGACTAGAGCCTGCCATATACTAAAGCCCGGAGCTTCCCAGATGGCTCAGTGGTAAAGAATCCGCCTACCAACGCAGGGGACGAAAGAAACGTGGGTTTGATCCCTGGGTTGGGATGATCCCCTGGAGCAGGAAAAGGCAACCTTCTCCAGTATTCTTGCCTGGAAAATTCCATGGACGGGGAGCCTGATGGGATACTGTCCATGGGGTCCCAAAGAGTCGGACACAACTAAGCCCGCATGCAGAGTATACTAAAAGTTCGAAGCGTATAAGATTTACCATTCTTAATATATTTCCAAACTGAAAGAAATTTTCTCCCTCCATAAGCCTATAGCCCATTTTAGATATTTGTATTACATAGTGCCATCATCACTCAATTTCATGCCTTTAATTGGGATTCATTTTGAAGAATTTGTCGGAGAGCCTACGCTCCTGCTTCTAGCATCTCCACCAGTCTCACAGACGATTAAAAAAAAACAAACTCTTGCTCTAAGTTTTACCAAGAGACTGACTACTTTCAACCACAATCCCTTCACAATTGTTTCTACAACCATAAGGAAACCACGATCACGTCATTCCACGGCCCAGATCCTGTGTGGTTTTGTCCGCTAAATGCCAAACACATTTATGGGTCTTTCCCACTTCCCCTGTTGATAACTTCTCCCCGCTGGTTTCCTGGGATATCACATACACTTATTTTTCCTTATTTCCTCAATTAGCACCTCAAGATACTGTGCATTTTAAAAATTTTCTTGGATGTGATTTTCCTGTCTCATCACCTCGTTAAATGTCACTCGGTTCAGATTTCAGCTCACACACACCCTCTTCAGAGAGCTGCAGATGGCCTTTCAGACTGTTAGTCATCTGTTAATTCTCTCAGAGCAACTTGGTGGCACATTCATGGAGCGTCCCATCCCAGGTCACTACTCTAATTGATTATAATTTTATTATAAGTGTGGCATTTTTCATGTCATTAAAATATGTAGACTTTTGTCCTGTCTGTTATTCTTCTTTTCTGCTAAATTGTAACTTCCTTGAGGGTGGATTTGATTGTACTTTTTGTACCTCCCCTCCAACACCAAGATAGAACTTCTAACAAATGCCTTAAACTGCCAAAGGAGCTGTACAAAAATTGAAAACACGTTGCTCTGATAATTCAGAGGGAAATAAAGATCACTTCAGTTCAGTGGTGGAAATATGCAAATATTTATGGAGTTACTAAGCTATGACAAGAGGAAGGATTAAGAGAGTGGACTCTACAATGAGAATGATCGAGTTCGAATCCTGGGTTTGCCACTTACTAGCTGTGTGATTTCTGGGAAATAGCTTGACTTCTCTGTGCTTTAGGTGCTTCATCTGTAAAATGAGGGAAGTAAATAGCGTTTTATAAGGTTGCAGGGAGAAATAAATGGATTAATGTGAATCTCTCTTACAAGAGTGCTTGGCACATAAGTACTCAGTAAAGGTGTGATCCATGGGCTTCTAATTAGGAGAAAGAAGGAGAGAAGTCATTTAAAATATATGAAGTTGCTCTATACAAAGTGCAAGGAAGTAAGAAGAGGTGGAGTTAATAGGAGAGAGTGAGGGAGCTATTTCTGAGATGCAAAAGGTTTCTGTAGGTGAGTGGTAGGAGGGAAGGCAAGAAAAGTGTCAACTTAAGGAGTTTATAGTAGATATCATCATTAGAAGTTTTTGGTCCAGGCAATGGCATTATCAAAATCATTTTTGATTGTTTTTTTTTTCTATCTGTCAAGACTGTCAGGAAAAAGAATTCATAGTTTGCTATAAACACTTCAAAAGCATCATCTCTTTTTATATTGAAAGCTCATGAGTAGGTATTACTATGGTGCCCACTTTATTGCTGGGAGGGCTGAAGTAAAGAAAGATGTGAAACAGAACACAACAGTAATAATATCTAAATCACTGAAGTTCTATGAGGAGTCAATATATGAAATATATTTAGCACTGTATTAATACAGTAAGTGTCCAATAGGAAAAAAGCTATAGGTTTAACCTTGAGTGACTGTTTTTTAAGAGTATTATCCCCATTTCCTCTGGAAGTCCTATCTAATATAGTGTAATATAATACAAGAAATCTTGGACATGCTTTGTAGATAAAAATTATTGAGTTTTCATTTCAATTTATATATGTTTTACAAATGCATAAAATTAGAATCAAGTGAAAAAGACAGCAACATTAATTTCCCCTTGGACTGGGGAGGGTCAGCTGTGTGTTTAGACATAAAGGTCTCATTGTGAGGACGTGAAGGGGAAGAAATAGAGCGACAGAGATTACTCTGTGGGGGAGACCCGTTTGCTCAGAACCGGGATTGTCCGAGTCCTTCAGAGCACAGAGTGCCCGCGGTCAGTGTGTGGGGAAGGAGCGGGTGAGGAGGAGGAAGCTAGGGGACTTTGTGGGATGAACTGTGCACGGGAGGGGGTTCTCACAGTGCAAGCAGGGCAGGGACAGAACCGGGTTTATGAACAGAAATGAGCGGGGGTCCAGGAGTCAAGAGCAGAGCCGACCTTCGAATGAAGATAATGAGATCATCTTCCCTAGTGGATGTAGAGACACAAGCGGTGAAGAACCCGCCTGCCAGTGCTGGAGACCGGGGTTCGATCCCTGGCCCGGAAGATCCCCTGGAGGAGGAAATGGCACCCCACTGCATCTTCTTGCCTGGGGAGTCCCACGGACAGAGGAGCCGGGTGGGCTCCATCCATGGGGTCGCACGGAGCTGGACGCGACGGAAGCGGCTTAGCACGGCCGGGTGGATGCGGCTACGGACTCGGGACTCCGGGGAGCTTCTGTTTTCCATTCTCCCGCTTCTATGTCACTTCCCAGTCATCAGTCAGTTCTCCTGCAAGCAATGAAAGGAGCAAGAAACACGCAGAGAAAATGGTTTTCAAATCATCCAATGTGTCTTTTGTTTATTTGTTAGAGGCTCTAGTGAACTCCTTGATGAGGAAAAGATTGTAATAATGGGTCCAGATTAGGTTGGAATTTGTCAATGGCTTTTGACAACCCTCATTTTTCCCCCCCTATCATTATCAGAGTGAATTAGACATCACTGAATCTTTTTATCCTGGAGAAGGAAATGGCAACCCACTCGGGTACTCTTGCCTGGAGAATCCCGTGGAGGGAGGAGCCTGGTAGGCAACAGTCCACAGGGTCGCAGAGAGTCGGACCCGAAACGCGGAGGAGAGAAGCTAACATATTTCCAGGCCCCTTTGTTTTGTGAGCCACCCATCTTTTCATGTTCTTTCATTAGCTCAAAAGGTGCTTAATTTTAAAAAATAGCAATGTTGACCAGCACGTTATTTAATAGTTGTAAATTCCAAGGGACTAGTTGACAAACTCTTGAGAAAAGGTTCACCTGGAAATGGGGCTCAGAAATGACCATCATCATGTATTTTTGGATTATTTTAGAATTTTCAATCCAAAAGTAGAAAATAATTCCTGTTACAAACATTTGAATTATACTATTAATATGCCCATGCATTATTTTTGTTTGTACCCTAGAATATTAATATACCTAACATATATGTCGATCTATAGATAAAAGTTGTAATTGTTAAAGGGAAATTGAAATTCATTTTTTTTCCCAGTAAATCATACTTTTAAAAAGCAAGTGATGTTTAAACACGATACATACAATTATAACTTCCCTGGTAACTCGAATAGTAAAGAATTCACCTGCAAAGCAGACCCAGGTTTGATCCCTTGGTTGAGAAGATTTCCTGGAGAAGAAAATGGCAACCCACTCCAGTATTCTTGCCAGGAGCATCCCATGAACAGAGGAGCCTGGTGGGCTACAGTCCATGGGGTTGCAAAGAGTTGGACATGACTGAGCAGCTAACCCTTACATACAATTCTTTCTCAGTAAATTCTCTAAACAAACAGGAGCATTGTATTGCGGCCTGTTTTTACAAGTAATGGAATTGCTCCAAATTTCTATGCCATCAAAAAAGGAAAAAGAAAAAAAGGACCTTGAAAGGGTCCCTTATAAATTATAGCAGTTACTCATCTTTAATAGTCAAGTTCTTTTCATTACATCAAAGTGTGCTCTGGGTGCAGGAATTCTCTTAAAGTAGATATTATTTTTTCATGGACCTCGAGGAGTGTGGATATAGCCTGGCAAGTAAGTTGAAATTTTGTGAGAAAAAGTGAAAATTAAAAGTTCAGACTCTCAAGTCTTGTTTATTTTCTATGATTATTAGTTATTAACATATTTTGACAGAACATATTAGCAATCTTCATCTTATGCATTTAAAGCAAGCATTTTGTTATTAAATATTAATTTAATTTCAGGTTGTAGAGCCAATGCATAGTTGAACTATTAATGGAGTATAATTCTTATTCTGCTATATCAAATCTTTTAGTTGCTACATAACTTTTTAATAAATGTT
Organism: Capra hircus; assembly: GCF_001704415.2. NCBI lineage: Eukaryota > Metazoa > Chordata > Mammalia > Artiodactyla > Bovidae > Capra > Capra hircus. The sequence goes on from NC_030831.1 coordinate 59,471,718, forward strand.
CTGTAATACTCTTTCATGGATAGAATTTTTTTATTTCACTTTTCTTGTGATTTTTGTTTCCACTATTTATAAGAAGTGATGCATTTAAAGCTTTAGTACTTTAAAATTTATTTATTATCAATTATTACTCACTGTCTATAGCACTGAAACTTGGAAAAAAGCAATTTTCCTCTAGAAAAAAAATTGTACAAAATATTAATTTATGTCTACTGGATCACCATGTAATATGAAAATCTGTTTTTAAGTATACTGAATTCTCTGCAAAAGTATCTCATATTTCTGTAATCTATGTTGTCTTTTCTTATGTGCAATTTTCTCATGTATTAGGATTTTCCTTACAGAGAAAGCTATACTGAAACACTTTTGTCCGTTATACATAAACATTTAAAATGCTTATGTTTTATAAACTGATAAATGTATCAATGCTTAAAAGTTAAACCAAATTAATCTTGCTGCAGTCTTAACAAATGCAATCTGGATTATATAGGGGAATAGCTTATTTTGTTTCAAGAAAAATCCAGTAGAACTTGAAACAATACTACTAAGCTTACAAAATAGAAGCTACAAAATTTAGCCATACATCATTTTTCTGACTTGCTGTTGTTTTTTAGTCCCTGACTTGTGTCTGACTCTTTTGTGACCCCGTGGACCGTAGCCCACCAGGCTCCTCTGTCCATGGGATTTCGCAGGAAGGATACTGGAGTGGGTTCCCATTTCCTTCCCCAGGGCATTTTCTGATTACTTCGTGTTTTTTCTATATAGCTATTGGCAAACAATCGATTTTATAAATTACAGTTAGCACTTTCTTTATTCTCCTATGTTGTTCAGGACGTGAAATGATATTAACAATGAAATAGCTGGCTTGACGGGATATTTGGTTTAACAATTTTATTGAAGAAGACCATAAGACTTATTATTTTCAAATATTAATTTTTAAAGAGGATAATGTATTGATCTTTGGATTTAAACACTTGTCTATAAATTCCAGTCCAACCATATATAAAGCTATTTTTGTTAATAACAGTATCCATATCATAAGCCTGTATTATGAGGATTGAATAGAATGACACAGGTGAAGAACTTAGAACAGTGCCTGGGCCATAAAAAGTGCTCAACAAGAGTTGGTTTATTACTATTATTTAACTTCTTTAAATCTGTTTATCGACATACTGGGGAAATGTACCTATATTGGATGGTTACTATATGTTACCTATATTGGAGGATCAAATTGTGTGCACAGCACTTAGGACTCTGAATATGTAGTAGATATGGTTATATGTACTTAAATGTCAACACCCATGCAAGGATCTTATCCCTTAGCAGGCATTGTTATTTATAGTGAAAGATGACAGGTCTTCCCTAGTGGTTCAGACAGTCAAGAATCAAGTTGCCATGTAGGAAACCAGGGTTCAGTCCCTGGGTTGGGAAGATCCCCTGGAGAAGGGAATGGCAATCCACTCCAGGATTCTTGCCTGGAGAATTCCTAGTGGACTCCAGTCCATGGGGTCGCAAAGAGTCAGACATGGCTGAGTGACTAACACTTTCACTTTACTCTCATGAATGGTCTTTATTATTACATTATCAATCCTCTATGCTAAGCTGACACGAAGCTAGCGTGTAACAGTTGTATCATTGCTCTCTGTGTGGTGATTAAAGACCCTTGCATAATTTCAGTAGAGGTCATGCTTCTCTCCAGTTTATCCCGCTCCACCAGAGATCACATGTAAATAAAAATTTCAAGTGTTATGAGTTTTTTTCGAAGCATCCATTTGATTACAGATTTGATTGCAGTAATACATCTTATTAGCATGTTTTAATAATTATAAATATTTTCTTTCTCCACTTAGATAAAAAACAGATGAGAAAAAAGTCCATTCATGCTTGTCAATCAACTGACAAAGACGTGATAAAAGAAGCTCCTGCTGAGAATCTAATGACTAATTTATCAAATGCTTATGCTTCAGGTATGGATGCTGTTAACAAATGTTGTTTCATGTTTTTAGTAAAAAATCAAAAAAGTTTATAAAACTCTGTTATATACATATTATTGAAGCAATTTTGATTTTCTTAAGATCTATAGACTAACTTTTATAAGTACACTTTAGCTGACTTTTAAAAGTACGACTTACCAGCTCATTTTTGAAGACAGTCAAATAAGGACCACCTGGTAGAGCTTAAAGGGCCAATTACTTTCATGGCGTTTATTTAAATTGGCTTGCTTTTTAGTGAAAATTGTTATTCGATTCAACAATTCAATTGTTATTCAATTCAACAAGTGGGACTTCAAATGCAGATTATTTGTAGGATTGGGACAGATGTTGCTTTATTTACTATCTGGCGTGGCCTTCAAATGTCTTTAATTTTCTATGATTAAAATTCTGATAGTGAGTTTCTTTGACTCTTTAGATACTGACCTTGTTGTTCATTTCTTTTTTCTCTAGATTTGTTGCCATCCAAGGAGGGCGAAGATTTAACAAAGTGTTTTCTGCTGCGAGTGGTAAATATTCTTCTGCACTACATTGAGAAAACTTTTGATGTTAAGAGTAAAATATTGGACTTTCATCATCCTCATCAGCTTCTTGAAGGTTTGGATGGGTTTGACTTAGAACTGTCTGACCATCCTGAATCTCTGGAGCAGTTGCTGGTTGATTGCACAGACACCTTAAAATATGGTGTAAAAACAGGTAATTTTCAAGTTTGTTTGCCCAAACTGGAGACTGAATGAGTAGCCTTAAGTTTGAAAAATACCCTAATTTCATTCATTTTTATTTAAAATATTTGTCTAGTTTATTTTAAATTGGTATTTTCATATATGAATTGTTTATTAATTAACAGAGAAAGTAAACCAAATGATTTTGGTTTGGAGGGATATATCCCAATGGCAAATAACATACAGTTTTTATTTACCTTTTTCATTTTTTTGCTTTATTTGATCATATTCATTACTGGATGCTTGATTTATTATCTCTGTACTTCAATAAAATATAGGATGCTAAAATTAGATATATATGTAATTTATATATACAGCCTATATTTTGGAAAGTGTTTTCTGATTAAAATAACATTATTGTAACTGAACGTAATCTCCTAAAACAATGGTATTTCCAGGAGCAAGTGATATCTGAACAAAACTGTAGAGGCAAAACAGATTCACAAAGAGCTATCAGACTTGTTACCTTTAAGATAGAGTGTAAAGCCGGTGTACAGAACAATCCATTGTGGGGCTAAGGAGGAGAAGCTTAATTTAACCTGAGTTGAATATGGAGTGTTCAATTTGACAAGCAATATTGTCCTTCATATAAAAATTTGAAAAATCATTATAAGAGGAACCTGGTATTTTTATAGTTGAAATTATTTATCTTTTTTTGCTGCCTGTATTTTTAAAGAATTCTTTTCCATTTTGGTTTCTTACAGGATGTTGACTATCCCGTGCCCTACACTAGGACCTTGCTCTTTATCCATCCTACATGTGACAGTTTCCATCTGCTAACCCCAAACTCCCAAAGCAGTTTGCCCTCCACCCCCTCCTCCTTGGCAATCACAAGTCTGTTGTCTGTGTTTGTGCTTCTGTTTCTGTTTTGTAGATAAGCTTATTTGTGTCGTATTTTGGATTCCACGTATCTGTTGCTCAGCCGCTAAGTTGTGTCTGACTGCGACCCCATGGGCTGCAGCACGCCAGGCTCCTCTGTCCTCTATCGTCTTCTGGAGTTTGCTCAAGTCCATGTTCACTGAGTTGGTGATGCTGTCTAACTATCTCAGCCTCTGCCGCCCCCTTCTCCTTCTGCCCTCAATGTTTGCCAGCATCACAGTCTTTTCCAACGTGTTGGCTCTTTGCCATCAGGTAGCCAAAATAATGGGGCTCGGCTTCAGCATCAGTTCTTCCAGTGAATAATCAGGGCTGATTTCCTTTCAGATTGGCTGGTTTGATCTTGCAGTCCAAGGGCCTCTCCGAGCCTTCTCCGGCACCACAGTTGGGAAGCGTCAGTTCTTTGTCACTCAGTCTTCTTTATGGCCCAGCTCTCACATGGTGTTTCTTGCTTAGTATGATAATCTCTAGGGACCTGATATTTCATCCCAAAAACGTATAAGCAGCTTTGGAAGGAAAATTATTTCATCTTCCAGGTGATCTTTCCCCCGTTCACTGAGGTAGCTTCCCACACCCCACCCTCGGTCTTTCTACTTCAGCTGGGTTCCTCACTCTGGTATTTGAGCCTTTCTCATTTTGGTGGCTTCTTATAGCTGCTCCTCCTCCTCCACTGTTTGGAAATAGACTTAAGACCTTCTCTGAAAGATCACTTCCTCCAAAAGCCTTCTCTGGAGACTGCCTCTCCTACTCCTGACCCCTTAGAAATGGTCTTATAACATGCTGATCCTTTGCTTCATAGTTTTTGCTTTTTACTGTACTTAAATACATTTTTGTCATTATTTGATTATGTCTCCTCCTTTCAATAGTAAGTGAGACCCCCATGTAGCAGCTATGTCCACCCTGTATGACCGCTGGGCCCTAAAACCCAGAACACTCCCAGCATAGGATAATCGCTCAGGAATGTTCACTGAATGAAATCGTGTACTTGATCCATAACACCTGTTCGCTGACAAACTGCTATAAAATTTAACCACATTTCAGCCCTGTGTCTACACTTTGACCCATGTGCAATTTTGTCTTTTTTTCCCAGGACATCCTCGCTATTTTAACCAGCTCTCCAGCGGGCTAGATGTGATTGGACTTGCAGGGGAATGGTTGACAGCCACTGCAAATACCAACATGTGAGTGTCCTTCTGAATCTGAGGAACGTGAGACTGTGAGACACGTGAGCAAGAGTGAAGGTGTCAGTTGTTGAAGTTCCGTGTTGCTGGACAGGATGTTTGCTCTATCAGGAACAAATAGGTGATACCAGAAAGAAATGCGAAGAAAATGGTTCCTGTTCCCTGGCGGACATTTTAACTGGTCCTCTGGACTGTCTCTCTTGTTCCAAATTTCCTGGTAAATAGTAAAGTTCAGTTGATTAGCCTGAGTCATTAGTGTGCAGACTGGGAGTCCAGCTCCAGGACTGAAATCACTGCAATACTACCCGAAACAGCCCGGAGCGTACAGTCCGAAAATGACGCACACCAGTGTATGGAAAGTGGCCCGGATAGTAATTAGAACTTAATCTGCTCAAAGGTGAAGAAAGTAAAATATTAAAGTGAAATCGAATTCCAATGTGACTCCTTAAAAATTTTGACCTTTGTCACAACAAAACTTTCAGTCTTATGAAAATGAGATACACCGCTGTACTGTTTTGAAGTAAAATTAATTTCAGGGCAATATATTTCAAGTTTAAAGGAATAGGGAAATGATTGGACATGAAATTGGAAGGAATAGTCTGTCTCAGATAGTAACATAATTTAACTACAATCAAAAGAGATAGCTGGTAGAAATTTAAACTTTAAAACCAGGAACTAAACATTTATGAGAACTGACTGCTTTACTGTGTAGGAAAGCTGTGGTTTATTTTCACTGTTTAAGTGTCATTGGGATCTTAATGGTGCACACTGTTTTATAAATGTGAAATGCATAGAAAAATAAGCTGCACAGTTTATTTCTAGTTTTAATTTTCATTGCTTGATTGTAGCTCTTTATTTGAACACACATAGAGTAACACTTTTGGGAGCTTCTCTGATAGCTCAGTTGGTAAAGAATCCACCTGCAATGCAGGAGACCCTTAAAGAACCTATATCATTTGTGATATATAAAATGTGATGCATTTTATATAAATTATTACATAAAAATCATTTTACAAATCTTACTCAATTATATGGAATCTTATTGCTATGAAGCAATCATTCTCTGTACGAAGAAAATATAGATTTTTGGTTTAAATAGAGAAATAGTAGAGAAACACAAAGAGAAAGCATTTAAGAGATGGTTCTATATGTTTGAATTGTTCTTACTTGAATCAGCGGATGTGTGCATGCATGCTAAGTGGCTGGAATCAAGATTGCCAGGAGAAATATCAATAATATCAGATATGCAGATGACACCACCCTTATGGCAGAAAGTTAAGAAGAACTAAAGAGCCTCTTGATGAAAGTGAAAGAGGAGAGTGAAAAAGTGGGCTTAAAGCTCAATATTCAGAAAACCAAGATCATGGCATCTGGTCCCATCGCTTCGTGGGAAATAGATGGGAGAACAGTGTAAACAGTGACAGACTTTATTTTGGGGGGCTCCAAAATCACTGCAGATGGTAACTGCAGCCATGAAATTAAAAGACGCTTACTCCTTGGAAGGAAAGTTATGACTGACCTAGACAGCACATTGAAAAGCAGAGACATTACTTTGCTCACAAAGGTCCGTGTAGTTAAGGTTATGATTTTTCCAGTTGTCATGTATGGATATGAGATTTGGACTAAAGAAAGCTGAGCACCGAAGAATTGATGCTTTTGAAGTGTAGTATTAGAGAAGCCTCTTGCGAGTCCCTTGGACTGCAAGGAGATCCAACCAGTCCATCCTAAAGGAAATCAGTCCTGAATATTCACTGGAAGGACTGATGTTGAAGCTGAAACTCCAATACTTTGGCCACCTGATGTGAAGAACCGACTCATTTGAAAAGACTGTTTCCTGATGCTGGGAAAGATTGAAGGTGGGAGGAGAAGGGGACGACAGAGGATGAGATGGTTGGATGGCATCTCCGACTCAATGGATGTGAGTTTAAATAAACTCTAGGAGTTGGCGATGGACAGAGAGGCCTGGTGTGCTGCAGTCCATGGGGTTACAAAGAGTCATACATGACTGAGCGACTGAACTGACGGGCTGACTGTTGTCTGAAAAGAATAATGTCTACTCCACGGAATTGAAATAGGATCAAAAGGTAATGTGTGTAAGAAGCTGAAACTGACACAGTACTGGCAAAAATGAGCCTCATTGAAAGAGAAGTCTGTAAGGCTTGCTTTGTAAACTTTGTTCCTCTTAGAACTAGCAGCTTAATTCTAATAGGCAGTGGGTTTTCTCAGCCTGGGTTTTTGTACAGAGCCCTGGGCCAGAGCTTATGTATTATCACTGGATTAGCGCATGCCATCCAGAGGAGCAGGATTGATGGGGAATGAGGGGAGTCAGGACAAGGCAGAGGGTAACACGAGGGCCCTTTTAGACCTGGTTACCCCTTAGAATAAGCAGAAGCGAGTGCACGGTCTCTGGGCATGTACACCCCCCTGTAGAGAACTGCTTCTACCATCAGGCCCTCTGTAGGGAGCAAGGGAACAAATTTGTTCTCCACCAGGTCTCTTACGACCAAAGGACTACACAATAGGATGTCAACGTGCCCCACCCATCATCACTGGGCATTCTTGGGACTCCCAGCTGATTCCATGGCTTGTCATAAAGGCGAAAGGAAGTCCCAGGGCTGAAGGGTAGGGACTGCAAACGTGTGATTCTCTATCATGTTATAGGTGAACGTGGTCATGGTGGCTGGGCCTGAATCATGTCCGAAGACCTGAGAGAGAGCAAGCTGAGCACATCTGAAATGGCACATAGCTGGTGCCTGGTACAGGGATCCACATGGAACTACGCTTAAAGGGATCCTTAAACTTGTTTTGAGGACAAATAAAAAGGATTTATTGAGAATAACTGGGCCCACTCTTTGATTTGGGAGTCCTTAGTACATCCATTGGAGAAGTACTCTTGCCTGGAAGATCCCATGGATGGAGAAGCCTGGTGGGCAGCAGTCCATGGGGTCCTGAAGAGTCAGACACGACTGAGCAACTTCACTTTCACTTTTCACTTTCATGCATTGGAGAAGGAAATGGCAACCCACTCCAGTGTTCTTGCCTGGAGAATCCCAGGGACAGCGGAGCCTGGTGGTCTGCCGTCTATGGGGTCACCCAGAGTCAGACACAACTGAAATGACTTAGCAGCAGCAGCAGTATATCCATTATTATTTACTGCATTTTGGTATTTATAAAGAAAAGCGTCAAGCCTTCTGTTTTAATCTCAACTTCTTTCTGTAGAGCTAATTTCGCAGGGTGACTCAGAGGAGAGTCCCCCACAGCAGTCTTCTTTTTTATTTATTTATTTATTTTTATTTTGCTTTACAATACTGTATTGGTTTTGCCATACATCAACATGAATCCGCCACGGGTGTATGTGAGTTCCCAGTTCTGAACCCCCGTCCCACCTCCCTCCCTATACCATCTCTCTGGGTCATCCCGGTGCACCAGCCCCAAGCATCCTGTATCCTGCTTCAAACCTAGACTGGCAATTCGTTTCTTACATGATATTATACATGTTTCAATGCCATTCTCCCAAATCATCCCACCCTCTCCCTCTCCCAGAGGCCAAAGTCTGTTCTATACATCTGTATAGAACAGTCTCCTTTGAATTCTTTTCGATGAAATGTTCTTGCCTGTACCATCTACTTGCTGTCACTGGAACCAACAGTTTTTAGCCTTTTTTTTTTTTTTTTGATGTGTTTGCTCATAATACAATCTTTAGCTCGATAACATTTATAAATCAATTTTTAGAAAAAGCTCTTTCATATTCTGCAAATCATTATCTGTAGCTGTAAATATGTTGACCCTCAGGAAATGTGTATATATTTTATTGATAACTGGGCATTTTCTGTCCCTAACAGTGTTGTGTGTGTGCTGAGGGGATGGGGCTACTTTCAATTTCCTTTTGGTGGCAAACGAAATTCCCAGGTATTGCACAAAACAATAGGAACCATGACACTTTGGAGAACTAACATACTCTTGATCAGGTGCAAGAGCATATAAAATTTAACCATTTCTTGCACAGTCTGTTGTAGAATACAAAAATCTGTATAATCTTACCTAGCACATGACTTTATCCTCTTCCATTTAATATAATTGACAGTGGAATTTCTCTCTCTATATATTATAGGTTTACCTATGAAATAGCTCCAGTATTTACTGTCATGGAAACAGTTCTTCTTAAGAAAATGTGTGAAATTATTGGCTGGAGAGAAACAGAAGCAGATGGAATATTTTCACCTGGTAAGAAAAAGGTTTATAAGTGAAAAGAAATAATAGGAGAAAGTAAAAATGTATTTAAATTAATATGATTGAGTCATTGAACTAATTTGAATGTTCATAAGCCATATTGTTGGTTATAATCATAAACAAAGTTTTTTGAAATCTAAAAGTTGTGGATTTTGTTGTTTGTGATTTCTTTTAATACTTTCAAGGAAGACTATTTTAAAAACAACATCAGTGATTTGCACCATTTTACTTTCAGAAAACTCTCAAATCATCTCAATCAACATTTCAGATTTTTGAAATTAGATTAACAGTCACAATTTCTCTTCCATAGGTGGGAGTATATCAAACCTCTATGGTATATTAGTAGCTCGTTATAAGCAATATCCAGAGATAAAAGCAAGAGGCATGGCCGTCCTCCCATGCATTGTATTGTTTGTTTCTGAACAAGTAAGTATCAAGTCTAGATTTTTCTAAGCTTTAAGAATCTTCTAAGATATACTGATAAAGTAATTTAGACATTGAGAATATTAGCTTCATTTTTATGTTAAAAATACTCTGTAATCTCTGTTTGGATTTATATATCGGTATTGGAAAGGAGAAAAACAACTTTCCAGTCTATACAGACTATATAGATTAACAATACAAATAATTCAGGAAAAATTTTATTTCAACATAGGAGAAACTAACAGGAAAAAAAAATATGATTGTAAATATAAAACATTCTGCTATCTTTACCAAAAAAAAATCAAGGTATAAAAATTTCAAATATTTAATGCTTCTTTTTAACATTGCATGAAGAGAAGAAGAAAGTGATTAATGTTCTGTTTTTCCAGTTAGGCCGGAAGGAGTTGGTTGAAGAGAAAGCTTTGTTTTTACATGCCCTCAGCCAACTGTTTATGAAATTGACAATAGATCCACTGAGGTCCCCTTTAGCTTTCATGTTCCGACTCTGTGTATAGTATCAAAACTTCTTTATAAAAATCAGTTAATCCCTCTGATAAATCTGATCACTTTTTCTTTTCCACCCTGGTAACATTCATAATTGTAAAGTGTAATTGAAGTCCCAGCTTGAGAATTGTACCTAAAAGTACTTGGAAACACTGGATTTTCTAAAAATGTCCCTATGTCTGCAATGCCCTTCCTTTACTAAACTCAAATTAGCATTATATAAATACATATTACCAAATTGCGACCATTGCTGCATTGTTTTGGTTCAGTGGCTAAGTCTTGTCTGACTCTTTTTCGACCCCATGGACAGTAGCATGCCAGGCTCCTCTGTCCATGGGATTTCCCAGGCAAGAGTACTGGAGTGGGTTGCCACTTCCTTCTCCAGGGGATCTTCCTGACCCAGGGATCGAACCCGAGTCTCCTGCATTGCAGGCGGATTCTTTACCACTGAGCCACCAGGCAAATTCCATTGCTGCATACTTAATGTAATTTACTATAAAACAATACAATCAACGATACTTGTTTATAAATGTCATTTTTATCATTTAACATATACTTTTTCAATATTATGAGCAAATAAGCTAAAATCCCATAATGTCATTTTTTAAAAATCATTTCCTATTTAATCTATGTATTCATACTCTTCATTGAAATGAAAACATCGTAAGGGTTTTAAATTTCTCTTTTCTCTCATATATGTGGTCTTTTCCAGACAACTAAAAATAACCCAGGAAAAGTTCATCTTTGAGCTGTCAGCTCCATCTTACTGATTCTGTTTATATTATGCGAATTGTGCCATGAGATAGTAGTCACCCAGAAGGCAAGAAATCAAAGTTGATATCAAAGTCAGAATTAAAAACTACAAGCAGAGGAAAAATTAATTCCTTTCTTTAGGCCCCTCCTAAAAAAAAATTGGAAATTCAAGACTTAAAGCTGTCCATAACATGCAAGGATTTACCTGGAGAATATTGTCAGTAAATTTATAAATGACACGATTCATGTGGATACAGAAAACTAGAATAAGAACAATCAAATCCCTGCGTTCAAAGTGTTGTGCTGAGTGACAATGCCTCCTAGAAAGAGGTGCTACAGCCTTCCTCATCTCAACTAACGTCATGACAAGGGTCTGGAAGTGTGCCTTGAGAACTACACTTCTGTATGTGTGTGTGTGTATATGTATATATGCACAGATCCATTCAGACGTATGCATATATGCCCTAATTTGAGTGGTGCACTAGTGTAAGTGACGATTTAAGGCAGGAAAATTAATGCCTTTCCTGTGTTCATTTTTGCCCAAGGGTCATTATTCCATAAAGAAAGCTGCAGCCACTCTTGGTATTGGGACAGATAATGTAATCGAAGTTAAATGTGATGAAAGGTATGTTTCTTAACACAGTCTCGAGATTTTTATTATCATTATCCTTCATATAAAGATTAGAACCCCATTTTTCTATTATCCCAATTTTTAGCAAGAATACTTTTCCCAGATTAGTTTCAATAATTTTAACTGGAAGTAATTATGAAAGAAGTACCAAAGTTATCCTATACAGTATCCTGTACTGAATACAGCCCTGTGCAAGTGAGAGTGCACATACCTTTTCTTTGTTTTAAGTATATTGAAGTAGCAATATAATGATGTTTGATGAAAAAGTCAGTTGCATCAGAAATTTACAGTGTGAAAATATATTTCCATTTCTCTTGAATCTTACTTTTCATGAATAAGCTATATGATAAATACATATATTCTGGAAGATCATTTTGATGCATATTAAATATATTTATGCATATCAAATTCTGTGTTACAATCTGCAACTTATTTTTTAAATTTTTTTGGCTTTAGACTATATCTTAGAAACCTTAGCCTGTGAATTTATACAGACTTTCCTTATTCTTTTTTAATTACTTTGAAGTTTTCCATTTTGTAAATATAATTTCACATATCTTACTTAAAAGGTTTTCACCTAGATTTAAGTATTTAAAGACAATGATTAAATGAATGTGTGTGTGTGTGTGTGCTCGGTCATGTCTGACTCTGTGACCCCATGGACTGTAGCCTGCCAGGCTCCTCTGTTCATGGAATTTTCCAGGCAAAAATACTAGAGTGGGTCACCATTTCCTCTCGAAGAGATCTTCCTGACCCAGGGAACAAATCTGAATCTTTCGGGTCTCCTGTATTGGCAGGTGGATTCTTTACCACTCACAGCACCTGGGAAGTGCTGATTTAATGCATATAATTATACAAGTATACTTGACTGTCTGTATTTGAATATTTCTCACATGAATCCCTAGAAGTTGAATTACAGGTTCAAAGACTGTCTGCACTTTAAATGTCATATAGATTTTCATTTGCCCTTCAAATATTTTTGAGTTAACTGACACTTATCTACTGGGAGAAACTTGAATATTGTCAATACTTCTATACTTGAAAATTCTGATAGATGAAGATGACCTTCAGTTGTTTAGAACTATTTCTGTCTAGTATACTGACCAACCAGCTGTGTGTTACCGCAACATGTCTGTTCATTTCCGTTTGCCAATTTCTTATTGGTAGTTTATTATTTATTGGCTTGTAAAAATATTTATATACTGAGATATTTTGAAATGCAAAATATATGACTATAAAATATTTTGCAAACATGCTTTATAAGTTTGTCATTCTATACTTACTTCAAGTTGTTTGGTTTTCTTTATATAAACCCTGTACATTTGCTGAGAGTCTCTTTCCCAGATATTTTGTATCTGTTTTTACTACTACGAATAGGATATTTTCTGTGTTTATTCAGAACAATTAGTTAAAAAAAAATAGGAACCTAATTTACTATTGTAACCCTCCCATTGCTCAACATTCTTATAGTTTTCAAAAGTTTTTCAATAAGCAATGTTAGGTATTCCAGGTGTACAACCGTATGTACTTAAATTAGAGATTTTTCTTATTTTTGTTTCTATCTATCATCTATTATCATCATGATTACCTCCCTAGATAACAGGTGTTTCTTCAGAAAAAAAAGGTACTGTAATATTGATGGTGGTAGGCATCCTTACTTGATCCTGGACTTTAAGAGGAATGCTTCCAGTGAAGACGGTGTTTCAGTCTGGTAACGCGATGTAGCAGGAAAATACTGGCTTTTGTTTTTTTTGTCCCAGAAATTTGCTGTGAAGAAAAATGTGAGACCACCTGAATTTTTGCCACATTCCCCCCACCAATTTGTATCTTTGATTTTTCTGTCTTAATGCCAAGAAGTCTTTATGAAAGTGAAAGTCGCTCAGTCGTGTCTGACTCTTTGTGATCCCATGGACTATACAGGCCAGAATACTGGAGTGGGTACCGTTCCCTTCTCCTGGGAATCTTCCCAATCCAGGGATCGAACCCAGGTCTCCCACATTGCAGGCGGATTCTTTACCAGCTGAGCCACCAGGGAAACCCAAGAATACTGGAGTGGGTAGCCTATCCCTTCTCCAGGGGATCTTCCCGGCCCAGGATTTGAACCACCAGGGTCTTCCGCATTGCAGGTGGATTCTTTACCAACTGAGCGAGCTATCAGGGAAGCCCCAAGAAGTCTTTATAATTAAAGGTTAATCAATAGAGAAAGGAAGAAAGAAAAGAGGGAAGAAAGAAAACCATTATGTATCTTAGAAAAATCAGAATCTTCTGATATGTAAATAATGAAGATTTTAAGATGACTGAATACTAAACTCAGCTTCCTTTAATTCGAATAACATGATATTTTATCTTGGTTTAGGGAACTGCTTATGGCTTGTTTTCCACATCTATAAATACCTTTGGGAGTCACTAAGAACTAATTTTTTAATCTTGAATATTATTAATTCTTCTAACTGGTAAAATCAATATGTTTGTTCACTCATAAGAAAACAATGTGTGTTTGACTTTTTAAGGGGAAAGATGATTCCAGCTGAGTTAGAGAAAAATATATTACAAGCTCAAAGAAAGGTAAGTTCTGAAGTTCCATATTTAACTTGCGAATGCATCTGTATTTTCTTTCCTGACTTTCATTAGTGGCAAGCAACTGATAAGAATTGCTGCAGGAAATAAAGTAATCTCTAAATGTAGGAAATTTCTTCTAAAGCTGAAGTGAAATAATTAAATGACATTGCAATATTTCCCTGACCATTTTGTTTCTGTTAAATATCAAAAGAAAAGTTACCACCCAAAGTAAATAAAGTAGTTTATTTACTACTAAAGGAGTTTAGTCATCTTTATTGTTGTGGTATGATTTTCTGAAAATAAATTCAGAGAGAAATAACAATAAATGAGATTCAGAGGCAATGATATTTGTTCATCTTATGATTAAGCTGCTTTTTCTGTTACTGTAGGTGCCTCTAAATGTTTGAAGTTATTAGTTATCTAATGTCCTTACTCAGGGGCTTCCCTGGTGGCTCAGTAGTAAAGAATCCACCTGTCAGTGCAGGAGACGTGGCTTGCACCCCTGAGTTGAGAAGATTGGCTGGAGCAGGAAACGGCACCCCACTCCAGGGTTCCTGTCTGGGAAATCCCATGGAAAGAGGAATCTAGTGAGCTATCGTCCGTGGGGCTGCAAAAGATTCGAATGTGAGTTAGCAACTAAGCAGCAACAATGGACTTCACGAGACTGTAAGAATGATGCCGCTTTTGCCATCCCAGGGCCAGACTCCTTTCTGTGTGGTGGCCACAGCTGGCAGCACCGTGTTTGGGGCCTTCGACCCGCTCCATGACATCGCAGATATTTGTGAGATACACAGACTCTGGATGCACGTGGATGTAAGTCATGTCCTAGAGTCTGGCTCATAATTTCCCTTTTTTAAGAATGTTACCTGGGCACAGTCCCCATAATTTCTTAATTGACATTACAAGCAAGACCAAAATTTCTCTGTAACTCTAATTTTTATAATGAATAAATATCAAGAAAAAATAGTCTCACTTGCATAAATTACCTTAAAATAGACAATGCACTCCCATAGAAAGAGCTACATATGTATCAATATTTTTTAAGTCTAAATGCCTATCAATATTCAACCAACAATTTAGAACATCAATTTGAAGAAACAGTTAAACCTGATTTTAAATCAGAGACTTAGCCCCTTACTCTAATATATATTTCTTAATTAATAGCTGTTATGGAAGTAAAAACTTTTGATGTTATTGGTACAATGACTGTGCAAAGATGTCTTTGGCTTTGATTAGAGTTGGACAAATGTAAAGTTATATAATATGGTAGATACTTCAATTTTTCTGTAGTATTGCCAAATCTGATGCCAACTTTAAAACAATTCTGTCTCTGGAAATTATACAGAAGGTGTCTCTTTGCATTAATTGTCAATAGAAACCTAAAACTTTACTATGTCATGAATAGATAATGAGAACCCATAGGAGGAAAATTCTAAATGCATGGCCCTTTTAAATGAGATAATTATAGCCCAGTTTATAGTTATCTAGCATAGCGATCAAATCTTCATCAACTTTTGAAATAAATATAACATAGGGAAGAGCAGTCAGTGCTATGTGAAAAGAAATAATTCACGTAAAAACACAAAACCTTTTTGTCTATTGTAGGCAGCTTGGGGAGGTGGATTGCTGTTGTCCAGAAAGCATTCCTATAAACTCAGTGGCATTGAAAGGTGAGAATTCGGCCGCTGCTCGTGCAAGCGGAAGGACCTCTCCAGGCTTCTGTCTTGTCTCCTCAGCCTGTGAACACTGCTGTTTTATCGCCTAGGGCCGACTCCGTGACCTGGAACCCCCACAAACTCATGGGTGTGCCCCTTCAGTGCTCTGCTCTCCTGACCCGGGAAAAAGTAAGTGACCCCTGTTTTCGAGTAGTGATGTAATGGAGACCCTGGTCATGACTAGGTTCTTTGTGCATGTTCAAAACCAAAATCATTATGGCCTCACTGAATTCATGTAGTGCAGGACCATTTGCCCTCTAGAGGAAAGCTGCTCCTTAATTAGCAACCACTGGGCTTCCCTAGTGGGTCAAATGGTAAAGAATCTGCCTGCAATGTGGGAGACCCGGGTTTGATCCCTGGGTCAGGAAGATCCCCTGGAGAAGGAAATGGCAACCCACTCCAGTACTCTTTCCTGGAGAATCCCATGGACAGAGTCCATGGAGTCGTAAAGAGGCGGACACGACTGAGCAACTAACACTGGCAGTGGGTAACTAAAGTGTCACAGAATCCAGTGACTGTAGGGCCGCAGGTAGTAAGTTAACATGTGAAAGCGATCTGGGATAAGACAATAGACAGTGATGAGAAATAGAATAGATGACAGAAAATGTGGTCATTTGTGACCTCCCTTCTAAAGACACCATGAATGAATGTGAGGCCTCTTTGGAGTCAGATTTGGCCTGCTGACCAATTTGTTATCTCGGAGAGTAAGGCCAAAACAAGACTTGTTTTAAGTAGGGATAACTATCAGTATCGGTGATGTACATTTAGCATAAAAAGCAAAAAATTACGGGTTGTATGAAATTATTTTTTGCTTAGGCTTCCCTGGTGGCTCAGAGGTTAAAGCGTCTCCCTGCAATGTGGGAGACGTGGGTTCGATTCCTGGGTTGGGAAGATCCCCTGGAAAAGGAAATGGCAACCCACTCCAGTATTCTTGCCTGGAGAATCCTATGGACAGAGGAGCCTGGTGGGCTGCAGTCCACGGGGTCGCAAAGAGTCAGACACGACTGAGCGACTTCACTTTTTCACTTGTGTATTTTATCTCTGCCAATAGTAAATGTAATGCTACACAAGGAGATAAGCCCGTGATCTCCTGCAAGAAGAGATACAATTACAAAGTTCAATTTGAATGTTCCCTGTCTCTACTTAGTTCTCAGAGGTGCAGACATACTTTACGTAGCTATCATTTATAGCTTTGTTTTCTTTCTCTCTTACTCACAAGCACTCCAGTGGTTTGAACTTAAAGTGCTTGTCTTCCCATTATAAACTGCCTGAGCTGGTACTCCCCACTTTCTGTTGAGTGAGGTATGAGATCACACACCTCTTCTCTAGCTTTAAGACCATCTTCGTCCTCTCCTACCCCGAGGCATTCTCAGCAGTCCAGGCGGGGACCAGGAGCTCTGATGCAGCTCCTGCTCAGTTGCCTGCGTGGCAACAAGCCCTCCACTTTGCTCTCAGGTCTATAGTCCACTTGCAGATTTCCGGTACTTTTATATTTAGGGCTCAAAACCAAATTTTCTGCAGTCTTTCTTCATTTCTTCACTCATAATGAGTATGTGGAAATAGCCCTGCCCTTCACTGCTCAGCTTCCTACAACCCAGACTGTAAACTCAACTAGGCTAGAGTTTTTCCTTGCTGCAAATCCACAGTCCCAGCACAGAGTATGAAAGATTTTAGGTGCTTAATTTTTACCTCAGAGGCTTCCCAGGTGGCACAGCAGTCTAAAGCATCCAGCTGCCAGTGCAGGAGAGGCCAGAGATGTGGGTTCAGCCCCTGGCTTAGGAGGATCCCTGGGAAAAGAAATGACAACCCACTGCAGTATTCTTGCCTGGGAAATCTCATCAGCACAGGAGCCTGGTGGGCTACAGTCCATGGGTTTGCAAAGAGTCAGACTCAACTGAGCACACACACAATCTTTATCTAAGAACTATAGTTGAAACTCACATTGTTTACACTGTTTTAAAATATTTCAGTTTCTAGTTCTAATGGGGCTTTCCTGGGGGCTCAGAGGTTAAAGCGTCTGCCTGGAATGCAGGAGACCCGGGTTCGATCCCTGGGTTGGGACGATCCCCTGGAGAAGGAAATGGCAACCCACTCCAGTACTCTTGCCTGGAGAATCCCATGGAGGGAGGAGCCTGGTAGGCTACAGTCCATGGGGTTGCAAAGAGCCGGACACGACTGAGTGACTTCACTTTCTTTCTTTCCTGTCTAACAAAATATTAAAGTCGAAGTTTGAAGTAAACTAAAGGGAAAATATTTTTCATGTGTAAATTGGACCCTATAGTGTATAGCGTATTAGTCATTCAGTCATTTCTGATTCTTTGTGACCCCAGGGACTGTAGCCCACCAGGCTCCTCTGTCCCTGGAATTCTCCTGAGCCAGATGGCAAAGAATCGAAGGATCTGCCTGCAATGCAGGAGACGCAGGAGACATGGGTCCGTCCCTGGGTTGGGAGGATCCCCTGGAGAAGAGAATGGCGACCCACTCTGGTATTCTGCTACTTGAGTATTTTGTTAGATAGGGACTGGAGACTAAAATATTTGAAAACAGTGTATGTAGTATGTATATATATATGTATGTAGTATATTGTGCATATACACACACACTGCACACACACACACACACAAGGTCCTCTCCTCTGCAGGGTATCATTTCTTCTCTATCTCACCCCAGTACTTCAAATCTCATCACCAGTTGCGATCCTTTCCTTAGACCCATAAGCCGCTCCTAAATAAGAGTGTGAGTTTTCTTCCCTTGGAAATTGGATTGCCGCAGACTCCCAGACGAACTACCCTCTTGTTAGCTCTCAGACTTAGCACTGTACAGATATATGATCTTGAAAATTCCTTACTGTGGTGAAGTTTCTGTTTCTTCAATCTATAAAAATGATATAATAGTAGCACTTACGCCCTAAGTCTTCCATGAGGATCAGACGGTATATTTGTGATGTGTCCAGTATATAATAGGCACGTGATAAATACATTCTTATTTGCTTCATATTCAAAAGGTTATAGTTGGTATGGATTTAAACTCTACCCAGTCAGCGCACACAGGTTTAGCCTTTGTTATGCTGTGGCAATGCATGTCTTTTGAGAAAAGCCTCTTTTCAACTGGCTGATGGAAAACATTTCTTTTCTCTAGTGATTATTATTTAATCATTCAAAAGGAGTATTTCTCCATTCTTCAACACCAAGGAGGAAGGTTTTTGACACCTTTTATGTAAGAGGAAATGGCTAAGGAAGGGCAAAATTAAATAAGTGGACTGTTTTATTCTCTACCTCCTGTGGCCGTCAGAGCAGTTTGCTTGACTGGCATCTAAATGGTTGATTCATGAGAAAGCTTAGTTAAAGTGAACCAGACACTCAATTCTAATTAACTTCAAGGCAGGCTGGTCACATAATTTCAAAAGAGCAGCAAAACTTCAAGGTTTTTAAGAAAAGTTAAAGAAATATAGGCAACTGGCAATCTAATTACACCATCTACTGTTTCAGATAAATCCAAAGAACAACTGACTGAATCCATGAAAATCCTAAGAAAGTAACATATGTTTATATAAACTAAACAAAAATTCTATTTAAATGTGCCTGTAAAGTAGAAATGCTAAGTGAACTGAAATAAATAAGTGATTGTGGCTTCTTATTGAGGCGTGGATGACTTACACAGTAGATACACCATTCCTTTTTCAGGGTCTTCTGGGAGCATGCAACCAGATGCAGGCTGAATACCTTTTCCAGCCTGATAAAGTCTACAATATTAACTTTGACACCGGGGATAAAACTGTTCAATGCGGCCGACATGTTGATGTCTTTAAGCTCTGGTTAATGTGGAAGGCAAAGGTAGGAATTTGCCGCCTTTTAAGAGGTCCTATGCGCTTGGATGCCCGATGTAACCAGTCCCACATTTTAGAGCTTACTTTGGATGTCTTTCCCCAGATTATGGTCCTTTCATTTTAAGTTCTTCTCTTTTTAAAATTTTATTTATTTGTGTTTGGCTTCACCGCTGCTCGGGCTTCTCTTTAGTTGTGGCGAAGCGGGGCTGCGCTCTAGCTCCGGGCTTCTCCCTGCGGTGTCCTCTCTGGCTGCAGAGCGCAGGCTCTGGGGCGCCTGGGGCTCCGGTCCTTGCAGCACGTGGGCCTGGTAGCTGCAGTTCGCAGGCTTCAGAGCGCAGGCACGGCAGTCGTGGCACACGGGCTTATTTGCTCCGCGGCAGGTGGGATCTCCCGAGATAAGGGACTGAATCCCTATCTCCTACATTCGCAGGAGGTTCTTTACCCTTGAGCCCCCAGAGGAGCCCTATGGTCCTTTTATTTTGTTAAACTTCTGTCAACGAAACTGCTCTAACTGCAAATGGCAAGCTTGGTTCTGAGCTCAAAATCCCACTGAGGTGGAGAAGATTTTAGCTTGTTTTACCATCAATATGTATTCTATCAAATGGTAGGAGTAAAATCTGTTAGGAATATAAATTTGCCTGCAGGTTTTAAAAAAAAAGAAACTTTTTTTTATTCTAATTGGAATTGGAAATAGGTCAAGCCACTTGAAGTCAGTATATATTCCCAGCTGTGAACACTTATCAATTACCTGAATATTCAATCTATCTTAGAGTCAAGGTCGGGGCTTCCCAGGTGGCACAGTGGTAGAAAATCCATCTGCTAACGCAGGAGGTGCAAGAGACCTGGGTTTGATGCCTGGATCGGGGAGATCCCCTGAAGAAAGAAATGGCAACCCACTCCAGTGTTCTTGCCTGGAGAATCCCATGGACAGAAGAGCCTGGCAGGATACAGTCCATGGGTCGCAAAGAGTCGGACACGACTGAGTGATTAATAAACACACACACACACACACACACACACACACACACACACACACACAGGGTCAAGGCCAACAGATACAGTCTCTCCGAAGATCGCAACAGCAGGACATGTTCACACCCTCCTTCTGCTGTTTATAATTTTCAGCTTAAATAATGGAAATGCGTTTAGGAAGCTATTTCTATCACCTCCTTCCTAATCCTCTATAGGAAGATAGGCAGTAGGTCCTCTGAAGATGAAAGCTTTGACATGAACCGACAGCTTCTTTAATGCAGTGGGAACCTGATCACAACGCATCACCCACCCTCTGCATCTCAAGGGGACTCTTCTGTGTATCACAGGTAGTTATCCTTCTCCAGAAAAATTGCTTAGATTTTTATTTGGTGGATATAGAAGTCCTAGTACAAAACACAAATAGAAAAACATGTTCTGTAACATGAATCACAGAGGCAAATTCATGATACTTCTTTAGTAATCTATAATACATTGGCAGCATTTTCTCTTACAAATTTATCTTTTATCACCTGCTTTTTCTTAACCTGATAATCACCTTGTTTGAAATAAGCATTTAAAAACCCGCTTTGAATAGTGTATATATATTGATAACTCACCTTAAATTCTTTCAATAATAAGGCATTGAAATAATAAATATATCTATTCAATAGTATAGGTCTTCAGTAGTCATGGGTTTACCATACGTTGAACATATATTAAAGCTTTACTTATGTAATTTAGCTTACGTGTCCCAACAGTTGAGCTGGTTATATCTGGTAAATAGGTAAAGAAATTAACTTGCTGATAGATGAAGAGAACTTAATCTAAGGAGCACAGCTGACTCTCAAATTCAAAATCTATTTTTCCACAAATCCATATTATCTTTCTTAACATAATTCATAGCACTATGGGAATGCTAAAACTCATCTAGAATAGTGATGCAGAAGCAGGTTTATCACCATTTGCATATGGAAACTGTTACCAAAAAAAGGTGTATAAACAGATATTATGTTAACAAGGCCATTCCTGAGAGTAGGGAAACAAAATTCCAGTATACAGCAGAATGGAAATTATTTTCATATTTAAGAACATGTTTATATGTTAAAATGCAAGTTCAGGTAAATATCCATGGCAGGCTTGAACGGGAGGAGTTGCCTTGCAAGTTTGTTGCCTAATCTATAACTACTAAATATTTAAACATTTGCTGGGTGAGTCTCCATCAGTACTCTTGACAAGATGATGGGAATTAAGAAGAAAGTCTAGAGATATAAGTGAAAATTTTATACTTTTTTCCTCATTTGCTGTAATTACAGAATGAATACCTCATTGATTACAGAAAAGAGGAGCCATTTTTAATGAAATTCATATTTCCTTAAAGTAAAATTAATTCCATAAAATACTGTGGTAGGTTATAAAACTAAGTAATAAGAAAATCATATAGAAATATAAGGTTCCACAAACGCTGATTATTGTCCAAAAGCAAAACTAATGAACAAGCTTCTCTGTTTGGATGGATTTTCTACAAAAGTTGGACTAGTTTCGTATTCATACAATGACTGTGTTTGGCCAGGAGAAAGCTATCGAGCTTAACTGCGCAAGAGCCCGTCTGCTTCTTCTGAAGTCAGGATTGCATTTGCCCTGAGGCTGGGGTCCCGGTTTTCTCCCGTCAGTGACTGACGGTGCTTTCCAGGGAGGCTAAGGCATACAGCTGCTGAGAGACAGGAGACTGTCCCTAATAGCTGAGCTGATGTGAAGAGGTCTTAAAGGCCTTCCTACATCTTAGATTTCCCTGTAGTCTAGGATGCTTCCACTCCACCTTTGCCCATCTTTTCCCTTCACTTAGAGTCATATTGGGGCTTGCCTGGTGGCTCAAATGGTAAAGAATTTGCCTGCAATGTGAGACTCTAGGGTTCAGTCCCTGGGTTGGGAAGGTCCCCTGGAGAAGGGAATGGCAACCCACTGCAGCTTTCTTGCCTGGAGACTCCCATGGACAGAGGAGCCTTGCGGGCCACAGTCCCTGGGGTCACAGAGAGTCAGACGTGACTGAGCGACTAACACACACACACACAGTCATATTTATTCACAGTCTGAAAGCTTTCCCCGTCTGCCTACCTCCTTCCTACTGTCTTTCACACAGGTATGTGTGTGCGCTCAGTGGCGTCTGCGTCTTTGCGGCCCCGAGGACAGCAGTCCGCCTGGTCACAAAAGCTCAAGTATTGAGAAGATGCTGAAGTGCCACCTCATACTGTTGTAAAGGCCCTACATTGCATACCCTAAAGTAACCAGTAATGGGTACCCTCAGCAAAGGATATCTGGGATGCACAGACAGAAGCAGAGATCATTAGAAAGCAAATTCAGTAACGCAGGAGCGGGTGATTGGTCCAGCATAGTGGCAACAAATAGGTTAAGATATATTAGAATTTAATTACCTTTTAGAGTTAAATCCAATGGCATTTTCCAAAAAATTCTACTGAGTGTGGGTGTGAAAAAAGAAGAAAATCAAGGATGAGATGCTGATGGTTTGGACCTTGGCAACTAAAGGATAGAATGGAGATTGGGAACACTGGGAAGTACAAGTTTGTGGAGAAAGGTCAGGAGTTCAGTTCTGGGCATGTCATTTTGAGATGTTAGTTATATTAACAGGGAATCAAACATATGAATCTGAGGTTCAGAGATGAGGTCTCAGGTGGAAATATAAGTGGGAGAGTCATCAGCCTTTCCATATTGCTTGGAGCCATGAGACAAGTGGCAATCACGGAGGGAAAGAAAGCTAACAGAGACAGAGATGGGTTGGTTTCTCCGTGCCTTTGCAGTCCACTTTATAGCACTCTAAGAGCGAATTAAACCAAGAGTGCAAAGCAGTGAACTACTTACCTGGGCTACAGCTAAAGGTCAGCAACTCTCAGTTCTAAGGCATCCTATGCCAGCCAGTATGCCAAAGGCTTTATTTGCCATATTTCCCCTGTTCCTCACTGCATTGTATGAAATTTTTGGAACATATTGCTCTGCATACTAGACAGATGAAAACCAGATGTCAAGGGCTTCCCTGGTGGCTGAGTGGTAAAGGATCCACCTGCCAACACAGGAGACGTGGGATCCACCCCTGGTCTGGAAAGATCCCGCATGCTGTGGAGCACAGGAGGCCGAGAGCCACAACTGCTGGGCCTGCGCTCGAGAGCCCAGGGCATGGCCACTGAAGGCCAGGCACCCTAGAGGCCACTCACCCTAGAGCACATGCACCCGAGGGCACACGCACCCGAGGGCACACACACCCTAGGGCACACCCACCCTAGGGCACACTCACCCTAGGGCACACGCACCCTAGGGCACACGCACCCGAGGGCACACTCACCCTAGGGCACACCCACCCTAGGGCACACGCACCCTAGAGCACACGCACCCGAGGGCACACTCACCCTAGGGCACACCCACCCTAGGGCACATTCACCCTAGAGCACAGGAGCACACACACCCTAGGGTACACCCACCCTAGAGCCACACACACCCTAGAGCCACACACCCTAGGGCACACTCACCCTAGGGCACACACACCCTAGGGCACACTCACCCTAGGGCACATGCACCTGAGGGCACACTCACCCTAGGGCACACGCACCCTAGGGCAGATGCATCCTAGGGCACACCCACCCTAGGGCACACGCACCCTAGGGCACACACACCCTAGGGCACACCCACCCTAGAGCACACCCACCCTAGAGCCACACACACCCTAGAGCCACACACACCCTAGAGCCACACACCCTAGGGTACACTCACCTGAGGGCATACTCACCCTAGAGCACATGCACCCTAGAGCACACTCAACCTAGAGCATACGCTCCCTAGGGCACACACACCCTAGAGTACACTCACCCTAGAGCACACACACCTGAGGCCACACTCACCCTAGAGCCACACACCCTAGAGCACACACACCCTAGAGCCACACACACCCTAGGGCACATGCACCCTAGAGCACAGGCACCCTAGGGCACACTCACCGTAGAGCACATGCTATACAGCAAGAGGAGTCTGTACCCCACAACTAGAAAGTAGCCCTGAGTCACCACAGCTAAAGAAAAAGCCCTCCCAGCAAGGGAGAACAGTACATTCAAAAACAAACAAACAAGTAAAATTATTTTAAAAACTCATGTCAAATATTTATCTAACATTTGTAGATCTGGACAACATAAGCTTAACAAGGCTAAGTAACCTGCCTCAAGTTCCGCGGACAGTAGGGAGTGAAAGCAGATTGAGGAGACAGAAATAGGAACGCAGTGAGAATAGAGGATACCCGCTGCTAGTAGGTGATAGTCACATTTATTTAAATAAGTTCATTTAAATAAATTTAATACATTTCAAGAGCTTCTTTGGTTTAATTTAAAGGTACTTACTTGAATAAAGCTTTTGATGTTTTTTTTTAAACTGCAGGGAACCTATGGCTTTGAGGTACAGATTGACAGATATATGGAACTTGCAAAATACTTCTATAAAGTTTTAAAGAAAAAAGATAACTTTAAGCTTGTATTTGATGCAGAGGTAAGGACTCTATTAGTGGACTTTTTTTTGGTGATACTTTAATGTATCTTTTCTTTATTTGCTGAGTATTTTTTCTTGAATCTATTACCTGTCTAAAACACTTTGAGATAATTCAAAAGTGATATGCAATAATTATCATACACATTTTATTTTATCTAAGTGCTGCAAAACATTTAGATCTTAAAAACTTTTCCATTAAATTCTCTTTTTCTATAGGCTTAGGGCCTAATAGAGTAATTTAATAGTTGCCTTGCCTTTGTGCACGCTTAATTGTGTCTGACTCTTAGTGTTCCCATGGACTGTATTCCACCAGGCTCTATATTAAAAAAAAGGATTAAGATAAAACTATTTGGTTATAATTGCTTTTCTGATTTTGATAGCACTTAATCAGAGACATTTAATTTTTCCTAGCATTTTTCATGTAAGTTAGACTATGCAGTTGGATTTTTGGAGAGTAGGTGACATAGGAAAAAGTGGTCTTTAAGTTACCTGATAATCCTTGGTTAATTATTATTAAGATACTAAATTACAGATATTAATGATAAAATTGAGAGTTTTGCTAGTATTATATCCATCTTCCTCTTCAAGGGCCAGTCAGCCCCTTGGCAGCTTGATGGCATGGGTAATTAAAATACTTCTGGGATAATTAAGAAATTAAGTAGGGCTTTAAGAATACTCATAAAATTACTAGAGAAGTAGATGAAACTATAAGAATACTTGTAAAGTGTTAATTTTTGATTTAGCCTGAGTTCACCAATGTCTGCTTCTGGTATTTCCCACCAAGACTTAAACACATCCCAAAAAGTTTTGAAAGAGATCAAGAACTGCAAAAGGTAAGTTTGCGTGTGAGTGAGAGGGGGGTTATCATTTGAATTCTGCATTTTAAGCAGCGTGTGGATGCCCTCTGCATGTCCCAGTCTCGGTGCCACTTTGTCCTATAGTTTCCATAATGACCCCAGACTGCTATGTGATCTAATAGCACCTGTGCGGTATCGTTTTAAGAGCTGCGAAGACTTTAAACAGGTAGAACTTTCCTCTGTAGAGCTGACGAAGAAGCCATGTTTTGCTGTGCAACAGTGACCTTGTTGAAAAACTCAAGTTGTATTGTCATAATTCAAAGAGTGAAAGTTAGAATACCAGAAGGTATTCCGACTTTTCCATTCTCTAGTTCATGTTACCTCTCTCCCGGATCTGTCTGTTTAGATTGGCTTATAAATGTGAACAAAATGTCACACAACCTTCTTTAATGTATTCTAGGACACTTGCATTATTTTATGAGTTTGGTACTTGTGAATCATGGACTAGCAAGAGCGTTAATGTGTTTAGAACATGCTGCTTTTTTTTTCTGTAGTAAGCTGCTCCTTAAAAATTATCCCTGACAGTTTTAAATTGCCTGCAATTTACCTCAAGCTAATGATAGTCATGTAGTCATCTAGGAGGTAGAACAGTATTTAGTTGTAAGCCTTCTTTTTAATGAAATTTGCATTTATACACAGATTGCTCCAAAGATTAAAGCACAGATGATAGTGGAAGGTACAGTCATGCTCAGCTACCAGCCCTGTGGGGACAAAGTAAATTTTTTCCGAATGGTCTTTTCTAATCCTGCCACAAGACAAACAGATGTTGACTATCTTATTGATGAAATTCAAAGACTTGGGAAAGATTTATGATACTGCAGTACAAACTTGAATACCAAATGTAAAAACCAACTTGAAAAATCTATTGCTAAAGATAATAAAGGGATATTATAAATGGTATCTTCTCTTTAGAATGTTTGATTCTTTTTTATCCTGTTATGTAAGATGATGACAGGGGAGTGGGCTCACTGGAGACAGATATAGAGATTCAAGTTTGTTTATGTATTTGTTGTTTTCACTAATTCAGTAAAATTTATGGAAAGTCACAACTGTCTTGGGCTTCAAAATCACTGCAGATGGTGACTGAAGCCATGAAAATAAAAGATGCTTGCTCCTTGGATGAAAAGCTATGACAAACCTAGATGGCGTATTAAAAAGCAGACATCACTTTGCTGACTAACGTCCATCTAGTCAAAGCTATGGTTTTTCCAGTAGTCATGTATGGATATGAGAGTTGGACTATAAAGAAAGCTGAGCGCCAAAGAATTGATGCTTTTGAATTGTGGTGTCGAAGACTCTTGAGAGTCCCTTAGACTGCAGGGAGATCCAACCAGTCCATCTTAAAGGAAATTAGTTCTGAATATTCATTAGAAGTACTGATGCTGAAACTGAAGCTCCAGTACTTTGGCCACCTGATGCAAAGAGCTGACTCATTAGAAAAGACTGATGCTGGGAAAGATTGAAGGCGGAAGGAGAAGGGGACGACAGAGGATGAGATGGTTGGGTGGCATCACTGACTCAATGAACATGAGTTTGAGTGTGGTCCAGGAGATGGTGAAGGACAGGAAGCCTAGTGTACTGCAGTCCACGGGGTCACAAAGAGTCGGACATGACTGAGCAACTAAATAACCACCACAGCTGTCAAGGACATTTCTTGGTGCATTAAAATACATCAGTAAATTAAAAAGACAGAAATCCCTCCTCTTATAAAAAAAGAAATTCCATTGTAAAATTTGGTAAGTTAATATATATTTACATGATTGATTTCATTGCATAAAGACTTGCCAAGTTCAAATCATTTTCAGTATCATATGGTAGCATTCTGTCTCTGTAAAAAATAAAGTAACGCATATGATGTTTCTCTGTTTCAATAAATCAGGGGAAGAAATGTTCTGAATTCTGGAGCAGAGAGTCAGAGAGGAGAATGACAGGGCTGACAGATTAGCCTTTTGCTCCTTGCATTTTTATTTAGAAGGAATTGTGCTTCTACCAAGCTTACATGCAGTGATTCAATTAATTGTTTCTGCAATGCCATTTTTAATGTCTCTGAAGATCAACAACAGTGATATTTAATGTCCATCTAAACATATCTGCTCTTTTCCTAATCCCAATCCCCAGCATGATGTGGATACAAATTCAATAAATATTTTTACAGAAACATCAGAGTTGATTTTCCCAATCTCATGTGACGCTTCTTATCTCTAGGTCCCCATCTTAGTTTTCCTTTCACAAATACAAGAAGAGAGGTACATTACATCTTTCTGACCTTCACTCTCACATGGAATGTCTTTTCATGTAGAAAAAAAGAAAAACTTTGCAAGACACTGCCTTGATAAAGTAGTGACAGTGGCTATGCTGATATGTTATTTAAACTCCATATAGGAATAATAGACAGCCCATTAAACCACACCTGTATACTCTCAAACTAATGAAGCATTCATGAGGAGTACTGTTGTGACTTAAATTCTGCAGTTCATTGGATATTTAAACAGTCTTACCAGCTAGCAACTTCCACTCAGTATTCTGAACTATCCTATTAAGAATAACTTAAAATTTTCTTTTAAAAAGTAGCTTTGGTACATCTAGATGCATCTCTGTGTGAGTGTGTGTGTACTCAAGTTACTCAGTCACTTAGTCATGTCCAACTTTCTGTGACCCAATGGGCTGTAGCCCACCAGGTTTCTCTGTCCATGGAATTTTCCAGGCAAGAATACTAGAGTGAGTTGCCATTACCTACTCCAAGGGATCTTCCCAGCCCAGGGATAGGACCTACCTCGCTTGTATCTCCTGCATTGACGGGTGGGTTCTTTATCACTGGCACCCCCTCGGAAGCCCAGATGCATACCTTCCCAGGTTTTTAATTATAAACAATGGAGTATCACTCAGTCATTAAAAAGGAACGCATTTGAGTCAGTGCTAATGAAGTGGAAGAACCTAGAGCCTGATTATTATACAGATTGAAGTCAGTCAGAAAGAGATAAACAAATACCATATATTAAGACATATAAATGGAATCTAGAAAGATGGTACTGATGAACCAGTTTGGAGGGCAGCAATCCAGAGGCAAGCATAAAGAACAGACTCGTGGACACAGGGAGTGGAGGGGAAGAGAGGGTCGGATGAATGGAGAGAGTAGCGGGGAAACATGAGCACTGCCATACGCAAGATGGATAGTCAGTGGGAAGTCGCTGCCTGACTCAGGGAGCTCAGCCCGGGGCTCTGTATCAACCTAGCGGGGTGGGATGGGGTGGGAGGTGGGAGGGAGGTTCAGGAGGTTCAACATATGTATACCTATGGCTGATTCATGTGGATACACGGCAAAAACCAACACAAGATTGTAAAGCAATTATCCTTCAACTAAAAATAAATTTAAAAAATTAAATTGGCTGTGGTCAATACATTTTAGCAGTACTTTGAATTCTAGCAGTACTTCATGAAGCTAAGGTCCCTGAAAGCCGAAAAAATAAAATAATTTTCAATTATACTCAGATTTTATAATTTTATTTCCTAAGTGCAAAGAACATCATCTTTCTTATAAAATGACCAGACTTTATCAGAAAATATAATATTAATCTAGAATGAAAAGACATAACTGTATCAGGAAAAGAAGTTTTATACGAATTTTATCCGTGAATTGTACCTGACCCACATGAGTTTTCCTGGCTGTCTCCTGTGTTTAGCACATGTGTGGTCTCGGTGTCTTAAACGCTGAAATACAGCAAGAATAAAGGTTACTCATGTGAATTATGGAGACACTTATGAGAGATGGAAATTTTTGAGACAGCCAGTAACCCGTGTGTATCAAAACAATGAATGTTATGTTTGTTGAGGTTGGTTCTGTATTCCCAGGCAGACCAAATAATCTTGGCTGCAGAGATATCTCATACATTTGAAACTTGTACTTGGAACTGACCCACAATTTCAAATTTTCTCTCAGCGACTCTGCAATCTTAACAGCATTTTGCCATTGTGGTCCCTTGGGAATATTTTATGGCAAATTTAGCTTTCCACAGGTAGTAAACACAGTATTTCTGTCTCAGCTCCTGTATTTCCATTTGTCAAATCATTTAAACATAAATAGAAATAGAAGTGAAACCATACCTATCCAAATTATGTTTGATTTATTCAAGGACTTAAAGGGCTTCCCAGGAAGCGCTGGTGGTAAAGAACCCGCCTGTCAATGCAGGAGACGTAAAGACAAGTGGGTTTGATCCCTGGGTTGGAAGACCCTCTAGGGCAGGGCAACCACTCCAGAGGTATGTCATAATTTATCTGTGTGTGCTAAGTTGCTTCAGTTGTGTCTAACTCTTTGCGACCCTATGGACTGTAGCCCACCAGGTTCCTCTGTCCATGGGATTCTCCAGGTAAGAATCCTGGGGTGTGTTGCCATTTCCTCCTCCAGGGGATCGTCCCAATCCAGGGATCAAACCAGCATCTCATGTTTCTTGCATTGGCAAGTGGGTTCTTCCCCACCAGCGCCACTGGGAAGCCTGGCCTAATTCATACTTATGTTAGTTCCCTTTGCCCAGACCACAGAGCTGAGGGAAAAACTTGCATAATTAAAAGTACAACTTTGTTCAAACAATTTAACTTTAGGACATGTCCTTTATTTCAGTGATTTATGGATAACTTTGAAAATCAGCACTACCCAGCCCCTCTCAAATGCTATGGACTGATCCTTGTATAATTACAGCAAACACATTCAGTAACTGTGTTATAAATTAAAATTTCCTTTTAACAGATAATTTATCATGATCATTCAACTGTGCTTGATTTTGGTTACAATGACTCTGCATAGAAAAGTTAAATGCCTCCTGGAAGTAAGTTGACAAAAATGTGAGAATGCAAACTATATAGAGTTGCTTTATTCCTTTACTAAATTCGGTTTCTATTACTTTTCCCAGGGCTTCCCTGGTGGCTCATATGGTAAAGAATCTGCTTGTAATTCAGGAGACCTGGGTTCGATCCCTGGAGAAAAGAATGGCTACCTACTCCAGTATTCTTGCCTGGAGAATTTCATGAACAGAGGAGCCTGTCAGGCTACAGTCCATTGGGTCGCAAAGAACCAGACACGACTGGGCAGCTAACACACACACACACACACACACACACACACACTCTATCCACTAATACTCCAGTAGTAGGGGGTATTAGTGGATAGTGTGTGTGTAGCAGTAGCCAGGCCTCCCTGTCCATCACCAACTTCCTTCCAAAGAAATCCCAGGGCTGATCTCCTTCAGAATGGACTGGTTGGATCTCCTTGCAGTCCAAGGACTCTCAAGAGTCTTCTCCAACACCACAGTTCAAAAGCATCAATTCTTCAGCACTCAGCTTTCTTCACAGTCCAACTCTCACATCCATACATGACCACTGGGAAAACCATAGCTTTGACTAGATGGACCTTTGTTGGCAAAGTCATGTCTCTGCTTGTTAATATGCTGTCTAGGTTAATATGCTGTCTAGGTTGATCAATGGAGAAGGCCATGGCACCCCACTCCAGTGCTCTTGCCTGGAAAATCCCATGGAAAGAGGAGCCTGGTAGGCTGCAGTCCATGGGGTCGCAAAGGGTCGGACATGACTGAGCGACTTCACTTTCACTTTTCACTTTCATGCATAGGAGAAGGAAATGGTAACCCATTCCAGTGTTCTTGCCTGGAGAATCCCAGGGACGGGGGAGCCTGGTGGGCTGCTGTCTATGGGGTCGCACAGAGTTAGACATGACTGAAGTGACTTAGCAGTAGCAGCAGCAGGTTGATCATAACTTTCCAAGGAGTAAGCGTCTTTTAGTTTCATGGCTGCAGTCTAGGACCTGGTATATGTCAGGGGCCACGAGGAGCTGGGTTATTTGTTGACTGACTTGCACATTCACAAGTCCTCACAATAATGCACCCAGCTAATGAAATCATGTGTAAGTAGTTTTGTGGAAACTGGCTAAATGTTACTATTTCCTTGTGACACTTAGAACTTATGAAAATCACAGAAATTTAAGTTGGTTTTGTTTTCTAAGAACAGAAACACACTTTATTGCAGACTTTTGGGTCAATGCTCCAAGTTCTGTGACCTGAGTCTCCCAGGCTTCTGAGGGCACAAAGCATTTTGACTGATTTCATGCAACCCAATTACAAGACCTAGGATAAAGCTAAAGTAATTAAGACTGTGGTATTGGTCAAAATCCAGACATGTGGATTATTGTAACAATATAAAAGTAAACCAACATAAATATAGTAAGCCAGTTTTAACAAAGATTCAAGGATAAGTTGATTGAGAGATGATCATCTTTTAAGTAAGTGGTTCAATGGACATAAACTTGGGCAAACTCTGGGAGATGGTGAGGGACCAGGAAGCCTGAAGTGCTTAGTCCATGAGGTTGCAAAGAGTTGGACATGACTTGGCAACTACACAACAACAGAAAGTAAGTGGTGCCGCACACATACACAAAATCTTGACCCCATAGCTCACAACTTATATATGTATATGTATTTGTAAAATATAGAAGGAAAAATGTGTTGGGTCAGTCAAAAAGCTTTTAGTGAAATTCATAAAAGAAAAATTGGAGCTTTACAAAATTAAAAACTTTAAGTCTGTGAAAACACAGTTAAGAAGAGAAGACAAGCATCAGTTCAGTTCAGTTCAGTTCAGTTGCTCAGTCATGTCCTACTCTTTGTGACCCCATGAACCGCAGCATGCCAGGCCTCCCTGTCCATCACCAACTCCCAGAGTTCACTCAAACTCACATCCATCGAATCGGTGATGCCATCCAGCCATCTCATCCTCTGTCGTCCCCTTTGCCTCTTGCCCCCAATCCTTCCCAACATCAGAGTCTTTTCCAATGAGTCAACTCTTCGCATGAGGTGGCCAAAGTACTGGAGTTTCAGCTTTAGCATCATTCCTTCCAAAGAACACCCAGGACTGATCTCCTTTAGAATGGATTGGTTGGATCTCCTTGCAGTCCAAGGGACTCTCAAGAGTCTTCTCCAACACCATAGTTCAAAATCATCAATTCTTCAGTGCCCAGCTTTCTTCACACTCCAACTCTCACATCCATACAAGCATAAGGACCTAGGACTTTCGCTCAGTCGTGTCCGACTCTTTGCGACCCCGTGGATTGTAGCCTACCGTGCTCCTCTGTCTGTGGGATTCTCCAGGCAAGAATACTGAAGTGGGTTGCCATTTCCTTCTCCAGGAGATCTTCCCAACCCAGGGATCGAACCTGGGTCTCCCACATTGCAGGCAGACGCTTTACCATCTGAGCCACCAGGGAAGCTCCATATAAGCATAGACTGGGAGAAAAATCATGTTTCCGACAAAGCACTTGTTTCCAGATTATATAAGAGCTCTCAGAATCCAGCAATAAGAAAAAGAAGGAACCTGATATTAAAGAACGGGCAAAAGATCTGAACAGATACTTCATCAGAGATGGCAAATAAGCACATGAAAATATGCTCAACATAATTATTCATTAGTAAAAGCCCCATCAAAACTGCAATGAAATATCATTTCAGACTTAAAAAAATTGGCAATACCAACTGCTTACCAGAATGCAGATCAACTCTAACTCTCCTGCATTCCTAATAGGAATGCAAAATAGTGCAATTCTGTGAGAAAAGAATTTGGCCTTTTCTTAGACATAGACTTCTTATAAAACTCAGTAAATTCCACTCTCAGTTATTTGTCTAAGAGGAATAAAATCTTGTTTGTATAAATCTTGCAGGCAAATGTTTATTTATAGCAACTCTATTTCTTATCACCAAAAAACAAGAAACAACCCAAATGTCCTTCAACTAGTAAACGGATAAACCGACTGTAGTATATATCACATTGTATACTCTCAGTAAGAAAGAAACTGTTGGTTCCTGTAACAACATAGATGACTCTCCAATGCACTTTGTTAAGTGAAAGTAGTTATGCATCAATTGTAGGAAAAGGCAAAATTATTGGAGAC
The DNA here is from genome assembly GCF_001704415.2 of Capra hircus. Lineage (NCBI taxonomy): Eukaryota > Metazoa > Chordata > Mammalia > Artiodactyla > Bovidae > Capra > Capra hircus. Next base: position 59,505,436 of record NC_030831.1, read on the forward strand.
AGAGATCAGATGAATGATTCTCAAGAATTGCAAGTCACAGGGGAGGGGGATATTCTCTGAAAGAGATGATCAAACTATTTTGTGTAGAGACAGTAGTGGTGGATGCGATACTCTACGCCTTTGTCAAAACCCAGAGAACTGTATATGGTAAAAAGTTAATTTTACCCTTTGTAATTTTTAAAATAAAAAAATAACAATCTGGAAAATTAAAGCAAAGTAATGACTGCTTTGTCCTCAGTTGCACTTCTGAAGCAATACAATTATTTGACTCAGTGATTAGAGAGTCAACGTGAGACAAACAGTAGTCACAAAATACCGAGTGCTGGTAAATATTTCAAAAATATTACCCTGCCACTATACTGCTAAAAATTGGGGGATTTGCCATGCTTGTTATATATTTTACCAGATATATTAATTATTTACCAGATGTATTAATTATAGCTTATAACATGGATGGACTTTATTTTCACTCCATTCTATAGGCAGAAACTCCTGGATGCAAAATAAAATGTTGGGATCCAAAAGTTCGTGATGGATTCATCCATTCATCCAAAAAGTAATATCTATTTTAGATACCATTGCCATTGGGTTTGGGGTACAGATGCCTATAATTGCTTCTATTACTAAAAAAAACCCCCAAATTTGCAAATCTATTAATAGATATTTTTTAAGTTGAATCACTAATGATAAGATACATGGAGACAAATAATTGAGTTGAATATTTTGTAAATAAAGGAGGGAAAGAGTTTACAAATATAATTAAAAGTACATTTTACAACGAGAACCATGTGGAAAATTTCCACTTTGGCAGAAAATCTACACATCTACTTTGACAGATGATCTGAAGTCTTAAAATAAGAGTGAGTCACAAAAATTAGAGAAAGACCAGTATTTAATAGGGCCCCATTTAATGGGCTTCTGGCTGCTTCTTCTCGAGCAAAGAAAAATAGAGAAACTCATATCCACCTTTCTATCCTTCATTTCAGGTGACTGATCACTCAGTGGGTCTTCTATATTTGTTGCCATGACAACAGAGATGTGGAAATGGAGAAACTATTAACTACGGCTCTTTAGAAACGCAGTTACATATTTGATAGGGGGATGTGATTAATCAAAAATGGCAGCGTGACACATCGCTCCAAACTCCGTCTGAATTCTTTTTGTGCAGGCTGTCTTCTGAGCCATTCCATCAGTGTTTATGATGTCAGACCTTGGCAAGCTGTTTCCTCTTGATCTAGTGATCCTTGTAAACTACTGCTTCTCTGGACTACATGTGTGTGTGTGTTTGTGTGTATGTGTGTTTGTGTTTGTGTGTGTGTGTGTGTGTGAGTTGCTCCAGCGTGTCTGACTCTTTGCGACCCCATGGACCGTAGCCTACCAGGCTCCTCCATCCATGGAATATTCCAGGCAAGAGTACTGGAGTGGGTTACCATTGCCTTCCCCTTCTCTGGACTGCATACATTTCCACACTATTCTCTACTGATGACCCTACTACTGTGCTCAGTATACAATTATTACCAGCTTGATGGTTTTCCGGGTGCTTGTTCATCTGCAGCAGAAGAGAAAGTTCTTGCTCAACTGGCCTGGAGAGATAATCAACCAAGCTATGAATCTTAATTCTGTCTTTACATATATATCCTTATTTACAAGATTTTTTTCTAAAATAATGTTTCTTTCAATAATAGATACTTCTTGTATTCAATTAGGCAATTATCTCTACAAAGATGAAGATGACCTATAGGACTACCATTTTGGAACCAGGACCAATTATGTGACTGTCAAGAATATAACTGTAAGAAAAGCTATGATAAACCCAGACAGCATATTAAAAAGCAGAGACATCTATTTGCCAACAAATGTCCACAGAGTCAAAGCTATGGCTCTTCCAGTAGTCACATACGGATGTGAGAGTTGGACCAGTAAAGAAGGCTGAGTCCTGAAGAATTTTTGCTTTCAAACTGTGGTGCTGGAGAAGACTCTGGAGAGTCTCTTGGACAGCAAGAAGATCAAACTAGTCAATCTTAAAGGAAATCAACCCTGAATATTAGAAGCTCAATACTTTGACCACCTGATGTGAAGAGCCAACTCACTGGAAAATACCCTGATGCTGCGGAATGTTGAAGGCAAGAGAAAGGGGTGACAGAGGATGAGATGGTTGGGTGGTTACATGACTCAACATGGACATGAGTTTGAGCAAACTCTGGGAGATAATGAAGGACAGGGAAGCCTGGCATGCTGCAGTTCATGGGGTGGCAAAGAGTCAGATATAACTTAGCGACTGAACAACAGTAAGAATACAATTAACATATGTTTACTGACATGGATGGAGAAGGCAATGGCAACCCACTCCAGTACTCTTGCCTGGAAAATCCCATGGATGGAGGAGCCTGGTGGACTGCAGTCCATGGGGTTGCTAAGAGTCAGACACGACTAAGCAACTTCACTTTCACTTTTCACTTTCATGCCTTGGAGAAGGAAATGGCAACCCACTCCAGTGTTCTTGCCTGGAGAATCTCAGGGATGAGGGAGCCTGGTGGGCTGCCATCTATGGGGTCGGACAGAGTTGGACACAACTGAAGCGACTTAGCAGCAGCAGCAACTGACATGGGTAATGCTGAATACATGACATGGCATTGATATGCTTGGCAAACTGGCTCTCTCACTGGACAGTAACCTCTTTTGGGCCAAGGATGACACTATTCTTTGCAAGTGATAGGTATGCAGTGATGTGTAGTACATTGCTGTGTCATGCACTTAACTGTACAAAGGCAATGCTTCAAGGTTTAGATAACTATAGCATAATGGAATTTAGGACTGTTCTTTCTCTATGGTTTAACACGTGTCATTTCTTAGTCCCTGTCCTATAGAGAAATGGTACAGAAGAAAGTGGTACAGAATAATTTAATACAAAGAGCAGATGACACATAAACCACACACATATAAAAATTACATAAAGTCAGGAGCAATTACATAAAACAAAAGTTAATTCATTCATTATTGTAGATGGCCCTAAGCAAGACTTTAGTATGTTGAATTCCAAGGCTATACATGGGTGTATCATGAGGAGGCAAAGCCAGAATTTTTAAAATATAGTGACATTATTTGATCACTCTTCACACATTATATTGACAAGGACTTAGTGGCATTCTTTCTCATTTTTTAGTAAAACACAGTTTTCTACAGTGTTCTATTAGAGATTACTTGGCTGGAATTCAGCACTTCGGGTGTTTGAACCTTATTTTGCCTCTGGTGGTTTTTAAACTCTGGCTCATGACTCTGTCTGTTCATTCAACTCAGTTTTCTCTGGGGGAGCTTTTTTTTTTTTTTTTTGGTACAATGCAAGGAGCCACCCAGACAAATTAAATGAGAACTTCTGGGATTGTGATCAGAATAGTTTTAAAAACATCCCCAGTGATTCTAATAAACAGTTATAGTTGAGTCTCTGAATGAATGTACACATTTATTGTACACAATGTTTTGCTCTACCACAATGTCTAATGAAATATCATGAGAAATTCTGGGCTGGATGAAGCACAAATTGGAATCAAGATTCCTGGGAGAAATATCAATAACCTCAATATGCAGATGACACCACCCTTATGGCAGAAAGTGAAGAAGAACTAAAGAGCCTCTGGATGAAAGTGAAAGAGGAGAGTGAAAAAGTTGGCTTAAAACTCAATATTCAGAAAACAAAGATCATGGCATCCGGTCCCATCACTTCATGGCAAATAGATAGGGAAACAGTGGAAACTGTCAGACTTTATTTTTGGGGGCTCCAAAATCACTGCAGATGGTGACTGAAGCCATGAAATTAAAAGAAACTTACTCCTTGGAAGAAAAGTTGTGACCAACCTAGACAGCATATTAAAAAGCAGAGACATTACTTTGTCAACAAAAGTCTGTCTAGTCAAGGCTACGGTTTTTCCAGTGGTCATGTATAGATGTAAGAGTTGGACTGTGAAGAAAGTTGAGCACCGAAGAATTGATGCTTTTGAACTGTGGTGTTGGAGAAGACTCTTGCGAGTCCCTTGGACTGCAAGGAGATCCAACCAGTCCATCCTAAAGGAGATCAGTCCCGGGTGTTCATTGGAAGGCCTGATGTTGAAGCTGAAACTCCCAACACTTTTCCCACCTGATGTGAAGAGCTGACTCAATGGAAAAGACCCTGATGCTGGGAAAGATTGAAGGTGGGAGGAGAAGGAACAACAGAGGATGAGATGGTTGGATGCCATCACCTACTCAATGGACATGAGTTTGAGCAAGCTCCGGGAGTTGGTGATGGACAGGAAGGTCTGGCGTGCTGCAGTCCATGTGGTTGCAAAGAGTCGGACACAACTGAGTGACTGAACTGAACTGAAAGTATCCAGTTGACCCAAAGAGCTCATTATCTGAGCACTTAATGTGTTCTTAGAAATATCTCTGGTATTTGAATAGATGTCTGGCTTCCCTGGTGGCTCAGACTATAAAGAATCTGCGTATTACTCAGGAGACTGGATTTGATCCCTGGGTCAGGAAGATCCCCTGAAGAAGGGAATGGCTACCTGCTCCAGTATTCTTGCCTGGAGAATCCCATGGACAAAGGAGCCTGGTGGGCTACGAGGCGGGGGCGGGAATAAGGATATGGCAACAACTTCTCTTGTCTTTATAATTTATTCAACAAGTAGAGTTGCCTCAGGATTTTTTTTTCCTCTAGATAAAACACGCAACCAAAAAAGAATGAATCCAAATTTTAATTTCAACTAGCCTTTCAAGGGCATTTCAGAGAATATCCTTTTATTTTCAAGGTATAAAGAATAAATCTAAATTGGAAAAGTCTAAAATGTATGTCATCAGTCTGTATCTAAAGGTCAAAACTTTAATATGAGGTTTTGATAAAAGAAATGCTTATATAAAAACGTTTGCCTCCAAAAGTTCTTGACTTCTATACTGCTGATATAAGTTTAGTATTATAAAAAAGAAATTATTTCACTAAATGATGTATTCTCATATTCTAAATAAAGAAAACAAACCTCTGGCAAAATGATCAATAAATGGATAGAAGTACATGTTAACGCTTAAGATGAAACAGGGCCTCAAATACAGATTTAAAAAATAATAATAAAATTCAAAGCAAAAACTAATGTTAATAATTTTGAAGAACATATTCCCATGATACTCTCAATAAGAAGTATAAAAATAGAAGAAAGTAAAAACATTAAATCAGTTGACACAGTAAATTTGCTGCCCTATAGTGGAGACAGACATTGGGTCTTGGTATTTTTGTAGGTGAGTTTTTTTTACAGCCTCAAGAAACAGATAGTATAATTTCATCACAGAATAAGAAAAGAAAGTAACCCCTAATTCCCAAATATACATGTACTCTGTTTTAGTAAGACCAAAATAGAATAGTATAATAAAACTACATTTTGTACCAAACACTCTTGTGACCACTGAGTTGTATATTTTAAATAAAATACCATCAAATCGTATTCAGCAGTGTTTGCTCACCTAAAAGAAGACTCAGTGTCTTAAAACAGAAGGCTTTCTTAAGTAATCTTTACATTCAAAGCAGTTTCAATCAGATTCTCAACAGAGGTTTTGTGTTTATTTTTCAAAACTTCATAGCCTGATCTCAAACTTCTGATAATGGAACAAAGAACCATGAACACCTAAGTCATTCTGAAGCATCAGTGTCAGCATAAGGAAGAAGAACTTGCCTTACCGGATATCAAAACTTTCTGTAAAGCTCAAGTAGTTCAGATGCAGGTAATGACAGAGGAGCAGATCAGTGTCTTACTGGATGGCTGGAGCTGAAAGTGAGAATTCATTTATATGTAATGGAAAAGTAAAAATATGGGTGAGCAGGATACGTGCCAATTTCACGATTAATAACTTTCTTCTTGACACAGGAAACAGTCGAAATAGCATTTCAACAAAACATGGAAACTGATGTTTCTTTTTTTCCCAGTTTTATTGAAAAATAATTGGCATATATGCTTCTTTAAGGTTTACAGAATGATGGCTTGATTTACGTACATTGTGAAGTGATTACTAACATCCATCTTCTCATGTAGATACAATACAAAGAAAGGAGAAAAGGAAAGGAAAATTTTCTACTTTTGATGAGAGCTCTTAGAATTGACTCTCAATTTTCCTGTATATCATGGGGCATTGTTAACTATTGTAGGAAGGTGGTAAAAATGATTCAAATGTATTCTTTTTAATGGCTGAGTAATACTCCATTGTGTATATGTACCACAGCTTTCTTATCCATTCATCTGCTGATGACATTTAGGTTGCTTCCATGTCCTGGCTATTATAAACAGTGCTGCAATGAACATTGGGGTATACGTGTCTCTTTCAGTTCTGGTTTCCTCCGTGTGTATGACCAGCAATGGGATTGCTGGGTCATAAGGCAGTTCTATTCCCAGTTTTTTAAGGAGTCTCCACACTGTTTTCCATAGTGGCTGTACTAGTTTGCATTCCCACCAACAGTGTAGGAGGGTTCCCTTTTCTCCACACCCTCTCCAGCATTTATTGCTTGTAGACTTTTGGATCGCTGCCATTCTGACTGGTGTAAAATGGTACCTCATTGTGCTTTTGATTTGCGTTTCTCTGATAATGAGTGATGTTGAGCATCTTTTCATGTGTTTGTTAGCCATCTGTATGTCTTCTTTGGAGAAATGTCTGTTTAGTTCTTTGGCCCATTTTTTGATTGGGCTGTTTATTTTTCTGGAATTGAGCTTCAGGAGTTGCTTGTATATTTTTGAGATTAGTTGTTTGTCAGTTGCTTCATTTGCTATTATTTTCTCCCATTCTGAAGGCTATCTTTTCACCTTGCTTATAGTTTCCTTTGTTGTGCAGAAGCTTTTAATTTTAATTAGATCCCATTTGTTTATTTTTGCTTTTATTTCCAATATTCTGGGGGGTGGGTCATAGAGGATCCTGCTGTGATGTATGTCGGAGAGTGTTTTGCCTATGTTCTCCTCTAGCAGTTTTATAGTTTCTAATCTTATGTTTAGATCTTTAATCCATTTTGAGTTTATTTTAGTGTATGGTGTTAGAAAGTGTTCTAGTTTCATTCTTTTACAAGTGATTGACCAGTTTTCCCAGCACTACTTGTTAAAGAGATTGTCTTTAATCCATTGTATATTCTTGCCTCCTTTGTCAAAGATAAGGTGTCCATAGGTGTGTGGATTTATCTCTGGGCTTTCTATTTTGTTCTATTCTATATTTCTGTCTTTGTGCCAGTACCATACTGTCTTGATGACTGTGGCTTTTTAGTAGAGCTTGAAGTCAGGCAGGTTGATTCCTTCATTCTTCTTTCTCAAGATTGCTTTTGCTATTGGAGGTTTTATTGTATTTCCATACAAATTGTGAAATTATTTGTTCTAGCTCTGTGAAAAATACAGCTGGTAGCTTGATAGGGATTGTGTTGAATCTGTAGATTGCTTTGGGTAGTATACTCATTTTCACTATATTGATTCTTCCAATCCATGAACATGGTATATTTCTCCATCTATTGATTTCTTTCACCAGTGTTTTATAGTTTTCTATATATAGGTCTTTAGTTTCTTTCAGTTCAGTTCAGTTCAGTCGCTCAGTCATGTCCGACTCTTTGGAACCCCATGAATTGCAGCACACCAGGCCTCCCTGTCCATCACCAACTCTCAGAGCTCACTCAGACTCATGTCCATCGAGTCAGTGATGCCGTCTCATCCTCTGTCATCCCCTTCTCCTCCTGCCCCCAATCCCTCCCAGCATCAGGGTCTTTTCCAATGAGTCAACTCTTCGCATGAGGTGGCCAAAGTACTGGAGCTTCAGCTTCAGCATCATTCCTTCCAAAGAAATCCCAGGGCTGATTTCCTTCAGAATGGACTGGTTCAATCTCCTTGCAGTCCAAGGGACTCTCAAGAGTCTTCTCCAACACCACAGTTCAAAAGCATTGATTCTTTGGTGCTCAGCTTTCTTCACATTCCAACTCTCACATCCATACACAACCACTGGAAAAACCATAGCCTTGACTAGATGGACCTTTGTTGGCAAAGTAATGTCTCTGCTTTTCAATATGCTGTCTAGGTTGGTCATAACCTTTCTTCCAAGGAGTAAGTGTCTTTTAATTTCATGGCTGCAGTCACCATCTGCAGCTATTTTGGAGCCCCCAAAATTAAAGTCTGACACTGTTTCCACTGTTTCCCCATCTATTTCCCATAAAGTGATGGGACCAGATGCCATGATCTTCGTTTTCTGAATGTTGAGCTTTAAGCCAACTTTTTCACTCTCCACTTTCACTTTCATCAAGAGGATTCTTGCTTCCTCCATAAGGGTGGTGTCCTCTGCATATCTGAGGTTATTGATATTTCTCCTGGCAATCTTGATTCCAGCTTGTGCTTCTTCCAGCCCAGTGTTTCTCATGATGTACTCTGCATATAAGTTAAATAAGCAGGGTGACAATATACAGCCTTGATATACTCCTTTTCCTATTTGGAACCAGTCTGTTGTTCCATGTCCATTTCTAACTGTTGCTTCCTGACCTGCATATAGGTTTCTCAAGAGGCAGGTCAGGTGGTCTAGTATTCCCATCTCTTTCAGAATTTTCCACAGTTTATTGTGATCCACACAGTCAAAGGCTTTGGCATAGTCAATAAAGCAGAAATATTGTTTCCTTAATTTCTTTTTCTACTTTCTCATTATTAGTGTATAGCAATGCAAGGGATTTCTGTGTTGTGTTGATTTTATATCCTGCAACTTTACTATGTTCATTTTTTAGCTCTAGTAACTTTCTTGTGGAGTCTTTACGGTTTTCTATGTAGAGGATCATGTCATCTGCAAACAGTGAGAGTTTTACTTCTTTTCCAGTTTGGAATCCTTTTATTTCTTTTTCTGCTCTGATTGCTGTGGCCAAAACTTCCAGAACTATGTTAAATAATAGTGGTGAAAGTGGGCACCCTTGTCTTGTTCCTGACTTTAGGGGAAATGCTTTCAATTTTTCACCATTGAGGATAATATTTGCTGTGGGTTTGTCATATATAGCTTTTAGTATATTGAGGTATGTTCCTTCTATTCCTGCTTTCTGGAGAGTTTTTATCATAAATGGATGTTGAATTTTGTCAAAGGCTTTCTCTGCATCTATTGAGATAATCATATGACTTTTATTTTTCAATTTGTTAATGTGGTGAATTACATTGACTGATTTGTGGATATTGAAGAATCCTTGCATCCCTTGGATAAAGCCCACTTGGTCATGGTGTATGATCTTTCTAGTGTGTTGTTGGATTCTGATTGCTAGAATTTTGTTAAGGATTTTTGCATCTATGTTCATCAGTGATATTGGCCTGTAGTTTTCTTTTTTGTGGCATCTTTGTCAGGTTTTGGTATTAGGGTGATGGTGGCCTCATAGAATGAGTTTGGAAGTTACCTTCCTCTGCAATTTTCTGGAAGAGTTTGAGGAGGATAGGTGTTAGCTCTTCTCTAAATTTTTGGTAGAATTCAGCCGTGAAGCTGTCTGGACCTGGGCTTTTGTTTGCTGGAAGATTTCTGATTACAGTTTCAATTTCTGTGCTTATGATGGGTCTGTCCAATTACATTTCTTGACTATCAAGCAAATGGAAAAAACAATATTAAGCTTTGTTTATCTGAATGATGGGTGAATGGAAATTTGTTAAATCATCTTCTATATGATTAAAATATTTCGTATTTAAACAAATTAGAAACTCATTTTTGGAGTAGTTGGAAAATATGAACTGAAAGTCAGAAAACTTGAATTTTCATCCCTTTTCAGCCTTTAATTATCTCTATAAGTGAGCTGTCAAGGATCAGTGTTCTCATTAATGAAATAAAGCCACTAGAAGAGGTCTGTGCCTTCAACCACCAAATGGTAACGGCCCTGGCTGCTCTAACCCACGTATTTCCCAGGAATTTCAATGAGCTTTGAATTGTAGCAGAATTTATCAGCCAGCCTGTGTTTGTCAAGCAGGTGACTACAGTTCTTAACTCCTGCTCCTTAATTCTCTGAGGAGCAATTATGATAATATCATCAATGTAATGCACTAACTGGCTCTTAATGTTTATCATTTCCAAGTCCTTCCTCATCTAATTATGACAAATGGCCATGTATTCAAATATCCCAGTGGGAAAATAGTCAATGTCTACAGAGTTCCATCCAAAAGAGTGGAAAGTGGGCCTGGCTGGGCTTCAAGTTTGCATTGAAAAGAAGACCTTAGCCAGATCTGTGAGGACACAGCTCACTTTGAGTCATTTGTTCTTTCTTCCTTTGCATGGAGCGGGAGCCACCAAAGACACCGCCTATGTGATTCTCCATACTCTTAACCTCCAGAGTATCTGCTTTACTTGCTGACCTGACAAGCCTGTTAAGTGGGGATTTAACGGGACTTCCCTGGTGGTTCAGTGGCTCGAGACCCCAGTGCAAGGGTATCGGTTTGCTGCCCCTGGTTGTGGAACCAGATCCCACATGCAGAACCTAAGGCCTGGCACAACCAAAGAAATAAAGAAATAGAAGTATTTAAAAAAAGGGGGGGAGGGTAAATAAGATACAAAACGATACTTCTGCTGCAGTTGTTGTTTTAATAAGAGTAGTGATCTCTTGCTGCCTCCCAGGCAGGTCTCAGTGTGGTCATTTAGTCTGGTTAGTTGTAACTAGGCACAGGGCAGAACTAGACCATAGGAAAACGAGCAGATAACACGATTGTTCACTCACTGTATCTGCCCCACTCATGAGTTCAGAAAAAGGCAACGAGACTTCAGAGTAACCTTTCCAGCTACATTTTCTTTGCACTGTGTGACACAGTTCACACATTTCTATCCTCTCCAGCACTGACTCACCATACTGGACCTCCCCTCTCCATCACCAGGCCTCTCAGAACGTCATCGCTGCCCCTCGTAGCCGCAAAGCCAAAGCATTTTGCCCATGACACTCCCTGCCTGCTTCACTCAGAGGATGGCCTGGGATCCCCACCAGGGGTAGGATGGTTGGCCAAGCAGATCGTGGGTTCTGAACTTTTTTTTTTTATCAGATTGTATCACGTAAAACTGAGACAGTGAACTCAGCTCTGGTTCAAATAGTTTTCATTCCGGACTGAAATCCTCACAGGTGAATTGAAATTCCTCAAGGTCTTGGAGGTATAAGGAGAATAGATCCTGTCATCCTTTTTTTGGGGGGTGGGGGGCGGTTGTTTTAATTAATTGCTACTGGGGTATAGTCGCTTTCCAATGCTGTGTTAGTGGCTACTGTACAGCAAAGTGAGTCTGCCATATGTATACACACCCCTCTTTGGGGATTTTCTTCCCTTCAGGTCACCGCAGAGCACTGAGCAGACCTCCCTGTCGTCTTCATTGATTGACAGAGCGCTCAGTTTTGTGTGGACAGGCACTTAGGTTTGAGTTTTGTGTGGACAGGCACTGAGGTTTGAGTTTTGTGTGGACAGGCACTGAGGTTTGAGTTTTGTGTACAGGCACTTAGGTTGCTGGAGTTACCCTGTCAGGCCTGAGAGTGGACACCTGGCTGTCTTTTTCCCAGGACTTTAAAAAGCATATTAAAAAAGGCAAAGGAGTATAGTTTCATGAAAGTGCCAGCAGATGTCAGCAAAAGGCAAGGCAATCACACTTGACTTCTATATTGGGACATCAAATATTTAAATAGCAAATTCAGAGCTTAACAAAACATATCACGTTTTTATTTTTATTTACCTTTTATTTATATTTAAAAAATTGGGAGTAGGGGCGGGGAGTTGTGCTTCACAGCACACAGGATCTTGGTTCTCTGACCAGGGATGGAACCTGACTCCCTTGTAGGGGTGGTGGTGGTTTAGTCACTAAGTTGTGTCCAAATCTTGTGAGCCCATGGGCTGCAGCCCTCTGGGCTCCTCTGTCCATGGAATTCTTCAGGCCAGAATACAGGAGTGGGTTGCCATTTCCTTCTCCACGGGATCTTCCAGGAATCCAACCTGGGTCTCCTGCATTGTAGGCAAATTCTTTACTGACTGAGCTACGAGGGAATCCCTTGTAGTGGGTGGAGTCTTAATCACGGCCACCAAGGAAGTCCCAAAAGTTTTCAAATGCACTGACTCTACCTTTAATTCCCTTTTTGGGGACAATGGACAAGGGGGATAGCAAAAAGAGAAAGTTGATCTTCCAGGGTAGAAGCTCTACTGTTTGATGCCAGGAAACTTGCTACAAGTCACTCAGTGATTCTGGCCTATCATATAGCTCTGAGAATTCAAACTGAGAAGGTATTCACAAAGAAATCTCACACCTGGAAGGGGCCAGCACCCATTATACCTTATACCTGATGAAGCTGTCTGAAGTTTCCCTCAGAGTGACTAAACTTTAGACACTTCTTCCTGATGCTCAGTCAGACCCTGACCTTCCTTCTCTGAAACATTCGTTTTAGAAAATTTATAACTGTAAATTCATTGACTAACCCTTTGAGATATAAATCTTTTTAAAACTTCTTGCCATTTTTACAGTCTAAGAATGTCTTTTGCAAGGACCTGGGAACCATGCCTTTGAAATATCATGGCGTAAGCTTACTAAACATTTCTTTAAAGCACATTTTAATATTTAAAACTATAAAAAAGTCATAGCAACTTTTCAAAATGGTCTGTTAGATGGTCATGATGAATAAGGGGTGGCTAAGTTATCCTTCAGGAAATTTTTTATTTAAAATTTTTGAAAAATAATTAGTAAAATAATATTTTATTATAAAATGCTGATGTACAAAGAGCTCTCAACACAAAACCACACTTCCATAGACAGTGTATTCCTGTATTAGATATAAAATCTAAGATTTTAACTTTTAATTTGTCTCTATAAGTGGCTAAGCAATGTATAAAATTATACCAGATAATAGCAAAAAATACTTCCTTAATAATGTAGCTAAGAAAGTTCAGCTTGTATAAGAGCTTGATTGGGAATGCAATAATTCCTTAAATCAGTTAAAAGTTATCTAATAACCTATTTGAACAGATAAAACCAAAATCTTCTCTTTTTACCAATGCTTAGTCCTACTCTAAGGGCCATGAAATTGACAAGATAGATGTGCTTGAAAACTGCAGCAACCAGGTTCAGTTCAGTTCAGTTCAGTTGCTCAGGCATGTCCAATTCTTTGCGACCCCATGAATCGCAGCACGCCAGGCCTCCCTGTCGATCACCATATCCCAGAGTTCACTCAAACTCACGTCCATCGAGTTGGTGATGCCATCCAGCCATCTCATCCTCTGTTGTCCCCTTCTCCTCCTGTCCCCAATCCCTCCCAGCATCAGAGTCTTTTCCAAAGAGTCAGCTCTTCGCATGAGGTGGCCAAAGTACTGGAGTTTCAGCTTTAGCATCATTCCTTCCAAAGGAATCCCAGGACTGATCTCCTTTACAATGGACTGGTTGCAGATAGTTACAACTGAAAAAGCACATTTAATTCTATGTGGATGAAAATAACATTCCATCAGTGTAAAACCAGGCATTTTGTATAAAAAGCAAAACAATGTGTGAATAAAAATATCAAGAATAACTTGATATGGGCTATTACTAATTTCTAAAAGTTCAAAATGATCAGTTATCAGAAACTTTATTTGCTTAAACTTTCAACCACTATAAAACATTTCAAAGTGTCTTGATTGGGGTACGACATCGTTCCAAAGGCAAAGCGCTTTTTTATTTGCTGATATTGTAGTAGACGATTGAAGAGTGAAGAGCAGTGGTCGGTGCACGCTTGTGTGCTAAGCCGCCTCAGTCTTGTCTGACTCTTTACGACCCCATGGACTCTGGCCTGGCAGGCTGCTGGGTCCGTGGGATTCTCCAGGCAAGAACACTGGAGTGGGTTGCCATGCCCTCCTCCAGGGGATCTCCCCCCGCCATGGATCCAATCAGCATCTCCTGTGACTCCTACATTGAGGTTGGATTATTTACCACTGAGCCATCAGAGAGGCTCCTTAAAAAATTGAAGAGTCCAACTTGCTCATAAATCATGGTAAATGCAAGTTTAATTGGCTTTCCAAAGTTATTTTACCCATTGTATTGAAATATGAATTTGTACATATTAAATATAAAAGTAAGCTTGTTCTTTATATTAAAAAAGAAGATAAAGAATGAAAGAATGATAAGCAGGTCTGGATGCATAGATGTTTCTACTATTAGTCTGCTGCTGCTGCTGCTGCTGAGTCACTTCAGTCGTGTCCGACTCTGTGCGACCCCATAGATGGCAGCCCACCAGGCTCCTCGTCCCTGGGATTCTCCAGGCAAGAACACTGGAGTGGGTTGCCACGCCCTCCTCCAGGGGATTTTCCCCACCCATGGATTTAATCCTGTGACTCCTACATTGAAGGCGGATTATTTACCACTGAGACACCAGGGGGGCTCCTTAAAGAAATGAGGAGTCCAACTCACTCATCAGTTCAGTTCAGTTCAGTCGCTCAGTCGTGTCCGACTCTTTGAGACTTCATGAATCGCAGCACACCAGGTCTCCCTGTCCAACACCAACCCCTGGAGTTCACTCAGACTCACGTTCATGGAGTCCGTGATGCCATCCAGCCATCTCATCCTCTGTTGTCCCCTTCTCCTCCTGCCCCCAATCCCTCCCAGTATCAGAGTCTTTTCCAATGAGTCAACTCTTCGCACGAGGTGGCCAAAGTACTGGAGTTTCAGCTTCAGCATCATTCCTTCCAAAGAAATCCCAGGGTTGATCTCCTTCAGAATGGACTGGTTGGATCTCCTTGCAGTCCAAGGGACTCTCAAGGGTCTTCTCCAGCACCACAGTTCAAAAGCATCAATTCTTCGGCACTCAGCTTTCTTCACAGTCCAACTCTCACATCCATACATGACTCACTCATAAATCATGGTAAATGCAAGTTTAATTGGCTTTCCAAAGTTATTTTACCCATTTTATTGAAACATGAAATTGTACATATTAAATATAAAAGTAAGCTTGTTCTTTATATTAAAAAGAAGAGAAAGAATGATAAGCAGGTCTGGATGCATAGATGTTTCTACTGTTAGTCTGCTGCTGCTGCTGCTGCTAAGTCGCTTCAGTCGCGTCCGACTCTGTGCGACCCCATAGACAGCAGCCCAGCAGGCTCCCCCGTCCTGGGATTCTCCAGGTAAGAATGCTGGAGTGGGTTGCCATTTCCTTCTCCAATGCATGAAAGTGAAAAGTGAAAGTGAAGTCGCTCAGTCGTGTCCAACTCTTAGTGACCCTATGGACTGCAGCCCACCAGGCTCCTCCATCCATGGGATTTTCCAGGCAAGAGTACTGGAGTGGGGTGCCACTGCCTTCTTTGCTAGTTTTTCATATAAAAATATGAAAGCAATCTGTTAGGCCTGGAGGACCATATGGTCTCTGTCACAATACTGCACCCTCCTACTCTAATGTGAAAACATCAGACAACATGCAAACAAATGGGCATAGCTGTGTTCCAATAAAACTTTATTGACAAAAATAGGTAGCAAGCTGCATTTGGAGACGGCAATGGCACCTCACTCCAGTACTCTTGCCTGGAAAATCAATCCATTGGGTCGCGAAGAGTCGGACACGACTGAACGACTTCACTTTCACTTTTCACTTTCATGCATTGGAGAAGGAAATGGCAACCCACTCCAGTGTTCTTGCCTGGAGAATCCCAGGGACAGGGGAGCCTGGTGGGCTGCCATCTGTGGGGTCACACAGAGTTGGACACGACTGAAGCGACGCAGCAGCAGCAAGCTGAATTTAGCCCAGAGGCCAGAGTTTGCCAACCTCTTTTCTAGAATAAAATCAGAATGTGCCATTTGAGCAGCAATTTATCGGAGTCATCTCAATATGGTATGGATATTTCCTCACCTAAACTCAAATGCCCATTAATACAGTGACTGATTTTAGATGTATGTAAGACAAAGAAGAAATTTAATACATTCCTTAATGTGGGTAAGCAGTGAGTTCTCTATTCTTTTCTATTGGTTTTTCCACTGCCCTTAATGCTGTTTTATACTATATTTTCCTTATTTAAATGACACTGCTCAATATTGTAATCTCTTCTGTTCTTCTGTAATATTAAATTATAGTAGAAGACATAAATTTGGTTTTCATTGTTTATCCATTGCAAAGTATAGTTCAGTTTATGTTGCTTTTCCTTCCAAGGAAATCGAAGCAAAAATCATATCAATTATTTACAGGAGAGAATTTATTTAGGGAACCTAAGGGGACTCTAATAATGATATTTAATTTATAATTTTTACAGATGTAAAGAATTATCTAAAAATGTGAGAAGATGCATGATTGTACTAAATGAGCATAAATATTTTTAAAGCCATGCAGGCAACGTTATAGATCATATAATTTATATCTGTCCAGAAATAGACTCTGAGAACAGTATTTGAATTTATATGGGAAGTGAAGGCAACACCTACAGGGGTGTGGGAGAGGCAGCCAATAAAAGATCTCTCAGCTAGCCAGCCACCACCATGAGCAAACAGACCTTAATTTAACCCCACTGAGACACAATCGAAATCAACAATCACAGACTGAGGGCTGTCCCGAGAATGTTAATCCTTCAGGACCTCTGACTTGCTGTATACGGCTAGTCAGGCTCCAGCGGCGGGATGAACCCCTCAGGCAGAGGTGTGCTGAGTGCTCAGTACAACTCTTCTGCAACCCCTCGGACTGGAGCCCCCCAGGCTCCTCTTGCCTGGAATTTTCCATGCAAGAATAATGGAGTAGGTTGGCGTTTCCTCCTATAGGGAATAGGCGCTGGCAACAAGGAGTGAAGCCCAGGGCACTGCAAAGTGGGGCCAGAGGGGGTTTAGCTGGGGCACTGGCAGTGTCTATTATGGTGCATCTGACTCGGTGACCAACACCAACTTTGTTGCTTAGAATAGTTTCAGTGTTATCTTTCCTACTCTTTCGGACTGAGTCAAGAGCAAGTTTGTCTAATGAAATCTTTTTATTTTCTTATTTTTTTAAGTTCCTATAAGTTTCATTATTAAAAAAACTGATCACAGAGCATCAGAGAGATGTATTTTCCATTTGACTTGAAGTTGCTTCTCCACTCGCAGCTCATTTCCAAAGCTTCATTTTCTTGGCTTAGTTGGAAAAGGACTTTCTTGTTGGGGAGGACTGCCCAGGTCAATGCATTTACGGTGACAACGGGCTGAGGAGTCCTTCAGAGCAGTTCTGCAGACAGCACATCTCGTGGAGACCTGAGAGCTGGCAGAAGTGGACTTCGCCAGCACAGTCTCCAAACTGGACTCTGAACCTGAATCTACAGACTCTGCCCCCTTGAGCTCATCAGAGTCACCTGCTAGGACACAATTTGCTTTGGGTGTTGTTGGTATCCATGCATCCAGTTTTTCTTCAACACACTTAAACTACAAGTGCACCAGAGGAAGAAATAAATTAAAAGCTAACCAACTTGAACCATTAACTTGTTACTATACTTTTTTTCTTTATAGTAGATTTGAAGAATTTTTAAATAAAAATTAATAGGGAAAGAAAAATGAGTCTTGATCTGATTCTTGAATACTTCTGACATCAAAGATCAGGTGACGTCTGAGCCAACAGAGGATAAAAAATAGCAAGAGAGATACAGCGGAAAGCAGAAGGATATGATGTCACTGAAGCTAAGGGAGGAAAGTGTTTCTAGGACAATGGAGCTGTCAAAGTGTCCCGAGCTCCTAAAAGATCACAAAAGATGAGGGCTAAAGAAGAGTCATTGGATTAAGTAACACGGTGGTCACTGCTCATAACATACAGCTCAAAACTGAGTTTGTTGTTTGAAAGAAAGGAGTGAAGTATTCATTGTGAATTCATTTAAAACAAAAATGGAAAGAGTCCCATGATGGAATATGGGAAAGAGATAAGATTACTCAAGATCAGGAAAACTGGTATCCCTAGAGAGGAGCACAGAATTAAAAATGCCCCCCCCCCCAAAATAAAAATTCTGCAAAACTGGACAGTTGTCCTCATCCTTGGTTAAAACTGTGCTATGAATTCAGAAGAAATATAAAAGGGTGGGGAAGGCCATTGTGAAGATCTTAAATCCCCGGTCTTGGATCTCAGCTGATTAGGCTGCGATGTGTGCAAACGAGGAGTCTGAAGGATATAGATGAATGTACTGGATGAATAGAAGGAACTGGGATTCTGTTTCTTGAATAAGAGATTTGGAAGTGGAACAGTTTTCAATAATAGCAAAACAAACAAAAAAAAGAAGTACAGAGTAGGTTTGAAATTATACGAATGAAAGAATTGCAGAATTAGAGTGCCTCCATTAGTTATGACTACAGCAGTTACTCTCAGGGGCTACCTAAGAAGAGTCCACTAGCAAGTGAATTATTGACAAAGGCATTGCATTTTGTAGGAATTTAAGAAAAAAAATTAAATAAATATGATCAGAAATTTTGAAGGAAAAAAGATATGGGAAAACATGAAATACAAAGACTGCTCCTTGGTTGAAAACATCATTTGCTCAGTCTTTGTCTATCGAAATTTGAAACAGATTATTATAATTCCAATAAAATCTTTCCTTAGGTTGATTGGTAAATTTAACCAAAATATTTTGTTTCAAGGAAGGAGGTAATTTACAGTAAATTTCTTATCAGTGAAGGGCAGGTAGGGAAAAAGCATGTACTATATTGAAAATACAGTGTATATTTCTGCATGTAAAAAAATACAAAAAGAAAGCACTTTAAACATAAAACAAAGGGTGTGAATGAAATCAATCTTTGAGTTTTTTTTGAAAACAATTTTATGTTAATTAAATCACTTAGATTTTAACTTTCAAGTGTAAATAATTAACAAAATTGGAGTGTCAAGTCTAGGTGAAATTCAGCCATATGCATTTATGTATTTATGGGGTTTCATCTTAAAATCTATGTATTTATGGGGTTTCATCTTAAAATTCTTTTAACCTTAACAATTAGATTGTCTCTGACTACAATCTAATTAGCAATAGCCACAATGTTCTTAAATGTAATCTCTCCATCTTACTGATTAAATCTGTTCTTTAATCTACAGAAGCACAAAATAGATTTATTTTTGAAGCTCTAGAGCATTTGGTTAATTCAGCATTGGAAAACCAATTAATGTCATCTGTCATATCACCAGGCTTAAGAGGAAAAATCTTATGATCATATCAAAAGATGCAGAAAAAGTATTTGACAAAAACCAACACTTATTCATGATAGAAACACTCCACAAACTACAAACATAGTTCGTACTTGATAAATAACTTGATAAAGAACTTTTACTCTATAGCTAAAAAGAATGAGAAGAAACACCACAGACAGTGAAAAATATATTTGGAAAAGACGTATCTGTGGACTATTAGCCAAAACATACAAAGACCCACATCCTGAGGGGATGGAGACGAAGACTCCACAGTGCAGTTTCCGCCTATCCAGTGGTCTCAAAAGCCCTGCTCAGGCCAAAGGCAACAGCAGTTTCTCATTTTCTCTTTATCTTCCTTTTCCACAAGGTGGCGCCTTTTCCCCTAGAAACTTTGGCTTATTGTAGCTTATGTTCGAATGGAAGTCATATGCGATTGTGTGGTGTCTTTGTTTGCAGAAGTTCTACGTATGTACGATAGATTCTCAGAGTTTCAAACGAAACAGAAGATCATGGGTTTCTGTGTGCCATATAACCAAAATTCCAATAAATGAAATAATATTCAAAGGGTTGATAAGCCAGAAGAATTACCTGCTGTAGAATGCCTAACTTGTTTCAAGCCATAGGATATTTCTCATTAAAAAATGAGAAATTTAATATACTCCTTGTAATCTTCTCTTGTGAAAATTAACTGATATTATGAATGCAAATTAAATGAGACTCAGAAATTAATGCAGTTTTCTTAAGTTTATCCTGCATAACTGACCAATAGGGGTTTGGCACTACTCTGTAGAACTTGTTAGATATATTTGGGGCAAGTTTGAAACTAAGATCATGGCATCTGGTCCCATCACTTCATGGCAAATAGATGGGGAAGCAATGGAAACAGAGACAGACTATTTTTGGGGGGCTCCAAAATCACTGCAGATGGTGACTGCAGCCATGAAATTAAAAGATGCTTGTTCCTTGGAAGAAAAATTATGACCAACCTAGAGAGCATATTAAAAAGCAGAGACGCTACTTTGCCAACAAAGGTCCGTCTAGTCAAGGCTATGGTTTTTCCAGTGGTCATGTATGGATGTGAGTATTGGACTATAAAGAAAGCTGAGTGCCAAAAAATTGATGCTTTGAACTATGGTGTTGCAGAAGACTCTTGAGAGTCCCTTGGACTATAACGAGATCCAATCAGTCCATCCTAAAGGAAATCAGTGCTGAATATTCATTGGAAGGACTGATGCTGAGGCTGAAACTCCAATACTTTGGCTACCTGATGGGAAGAACTGACTCATTGGAAAAGATCCTGATGCTGGGAAAGATTGAAGGCAGGAGGAGAAGGGAATGACAGAGGATGAGATAACTTGGATGGCATCACCAACTCAATGGACATGAGTTTGGGTAAACTCCGGGAGTTGGTGATGGTCAGGAGGCCTGGCCGTGCTGCAGTCCATGGGGTCACAAAGAGCCGGATATGGCTGAGCAACTGAGCTGTACTGAACTGAATGCCACTACTTAGAAACTGATCTTTTTATAGTTAGAATGGAATATGCTACTTTATTTCCTAGTCTTAAATACCATCCCTTTACTACTTTCCATCACATATACATGCAGGTAACCAAGAAACCGTCCTTGCATTTACTTAATCTGTCCACCAGATGGCATGATTAGCCCAGAGGCTGTGAAATAGTCTAGAAAAAGAGTTCTTGGCAAAACTTTGACATGCTTTATTTGCGAGGAATTAGACAACCTCGACGCTGCTCCCGGCTGCAGGTTAGGTGGGTCTCATGGCGAGCTGCGAGATCCCGGAGCGCGTTTGGCCAGTGCTGCAGGCGAGGGAGGCGTGCTGCGCCAAGTCCTGGGAACGCAGGCGTCGCCTCTTTCCGGGCAAGATTACCTCTCTTCTCCGCGCACGACTTGCATCAGCCAGAACCGAATAGAGGCAGTGGTTGTGGGATGATTCTGGCTTTGTGAAATATTTGCATGCATATATAAAGGCTTGAAGTGGTGATATGATAGTGACTGATAAGAGCGATAAGAGCCTGAAAGCCACGGGGGCCCGCTTCAGTTCAGTTCAGTTCAGTTCAGTTCAGTCGCTAAGTCGTGTCCGACTCTTTGCGACCCCATGAATCGCAGCACACCAGGCCTCCCTGTCCATCACCATCTCCCGGAGTTCACTCAGACTCACGTCGATGGAGTCAGTGATGCCATCCAGCCATCTTATCCTCTGTCGTCCCCTTCTCCTCCTGCCCCCAATCCCTCCCAGCATCAGAGTCTTTTCCAATGAGTCAACTCCTTGCACGAGGTGGCTAAAGTACTGGAGCTTCAGCTTCAGCATCATTCCTTCCAAAGAAATCCCAGGGTTGATCTCCTTTAGGATGGACTGGTTGGATCTCCTTGCAGTCCAAGGGACTCTCAAGAGTCTTCTCCAGCACCACAGTTCAAAAGCATCAATTCTTCGGCACTCAATTTTCTTCACAGTCCAGCTCTCACATCCATACGTGACTACTAGAAAAACCATAGCCTTGACTAAACGGACCTTAGTCGGCAAAGTAATGTCTCTGCTTTTGAATATGCTATCTAGGTTGGTCATAACTTTTCTTCCAGGGAGTAAGCATCTTTTAATTTCATGGCTGCAATCACCATTGGCAGTGTTATTCCCACTGGATCTTACATTTTTACAACAGATTACTCCCACCCGCCCCCCTATCTTTATCCAGAAGGGTTAGAACCAGTGGCATGCCTCCAGCAAGCTGTAAATTCCTTGGTCCTTTGATTTGACTTCAGAGCCTAATGTTAACAGGATTCGGTTCTGGGGAGCCTGAGAAGGGCTGCCGGCTTTTAGATTTCCCATTGCTGTTTCAGTTTGCCTAGTGTATGTTAGAGAAAAAGATAAACATTTGCAGCTACATTGAAAGATATACAGCAAGCGATCGTTTTACCTTAAAACAACTACACGTTAGAAGGCCTTTTGAATAGCTTATGCTGGTTATGTTGAAACTATTTGGGCAATGGTGAATACAGAAATTATTTCTTGCATTCTTTCTATATGCTAGGCACTGTACCTAGCGATTTATATATACTGTGTACATTAAATCCTCACAACAGATGTTAGGGAGATGCTATTATGAACAATTTAAAATAAGTGTTGCAGTTAGGAGTACTGGATTAATAGAAACACACTTGGTAGCTCAGAGGTTTAAAGCGTCTGCCTGGAATGCAGGAGACCCAGGTTCGATCCCTGGGTCAGGAAGATCCCCTGGAGAAGGAAATGGCAACCCACTCCTGTACTCTTGCCTGGAGAATCCCATGGAGGGAGGAGCCTGGTAGGCTACAGTCCATAGGGTCGCAAAGAGTCGGACACGACTGAGCGACTTCACTTTCACTAGGCAAACATATGGGCTTCCCCGGCAGCTCAGACAGTAAAGAACATATGACCAGGGTTCGATCCGTGGGCCAGGAAGATCCCCTGGAGAAGGGAATGACAACCCACTCCAGTATTCTGGCCTGGAGAACCCTATGAATAGAGGATCCTGGCGGGCTACAGTCCATGGGGTCACAAAGAGTCAGACACTAATACTTTCACTTTGACTTCATGGGAAAAAAGGGGGCAGGGAAGGCAAGAAGGCTGGCTTGAGATTGGCTCATCTGAGCAACTTCAGCAGGTTCTGGGCTGCAGGAGCTGTCCCTGCTTGTCTGGACCTGGCCTTGGGGCAATGAAGGAAGTCCTTTGGGATACAGACTTAAGCTACTGTTCAGGAAGGAGAACTGATTTCAAAAGAGTCAAGACCAACACACACACACACACACAACTACATTTTGTAAGAGTCCTTAAATATTGTGGTAAGTCTCTTCATAATTCACACAAGTGAAAAAGTTTTTTCTGTTCTGTTGAAAATTGGTACTCTGTCCATTTATCCCTGAAGTGTGGTTCCTGAAGGAGTTCTAGCAGCCTCTAGCCTCTGCCCAAGCAGTGTAGAGGAGTCAGCCTGGGAGTCTCCTTCCTGGAAGGGAAGGCGGGGTGGTCTTTGCTTTCATTTTATTTACTTCTGGTGGCCTGAACTGAACTGGTGGCTCAGATGGTAAAGAATCTGCCTGCAATGCAGGAGACCTGCGTTTGATCCCTGGGTCTGGAAGATCCCCTAGAGAAAGGAATGGCAACCCACTCCAGTTTTCTTGCCTGGAGAATTCCATGGACGGAGGAGCCTGGCGGGCCACAGTCCAAGGGATCGCAGAGTCAGACACGACTGAGCGACTAATAGAGACACACACACATCTTCCACACTCACTTTTACACTTTGTGTCTGTTTTTCCTTGTGTATAAAATTAAAAAGCTGAACTAGATAACAAACATTTCTTCCTTATTTACATCAGGATATTTGATGCATAGAACTTGAGAGTCTGAAAAAAAAATGGCAGGGAAACTATGTAAGTTCTGGTTAGTGAAAATCAATTAAATAATCAAGTATTACACAATAGAAAGAAAACTTGTGGATCCTGGATTAAGAAAGCGGGGAGGGGCAAAATGCAAACGGAAAGAATAAATTCAGGCAAAAGGCGGTACGTATATTGACATTTGAAAACTGAAAGCCTGGAAGTTTTCAGTCCAAGCCTATATGAATACCGCAGCCCTTTGTCATCACTCCCCGCATCAGAGAAGGCCCTTTCCCCACGCAAAAATAAGTGATCGCCTGGCAAGAGGACCCTCTCTGAAGGTTAGCCACTCTGTCGGGTTCCTCTGTCCATGGGATCCTCCAGGCGAGAATTCTGACTGGAACGGATTACCATGCCCTTCTCCAGGGGACCTTCCCACCCAGGGATGGAACATACATCTCTTGCGTCTCCTGCATGGGCGGGTGGGTTCTTTACCACTGGCACCAGCTGGGAAGCCACTCTGGCTGATACTCTCAAAGGAAAGAGGTGATGAAGGGACGCATCTCAGGACATGGGACGTATCTCAGATTCTGACCGGACAAGCCCTTTCTCCAGCTGCTATCAGCTGGATAACGGATTTGCCTGAGGCAGAGCGATCAGGCAGAGTGACCAGCCAATTCAATATGAGCTGTGAAGAAAGAACAGACACAATATTTTAGAGATAGTACTGTAGTGGGGCATAGACAGTATTTAAAGTGTAGATAGCTACCTTCTATCTGATATTTTCACATGTTCTCTTTTTAATTATATCTCACAATTTGCAGTTGAATATAGAAATTTAAAATTCTTTTAAAATAGTTCATTGAGATTGCAGATTTTGCTTTTGGTTAGGATTTTTATTTTACCTTTTTTATGTGGTTACCTTGTGATTTGAAATCACGTAGAATGCATTTTCCAGGTAGGACCAAGCCTACGATGACAATGCTTTCTTAATAGGTAGGGTAGACTTCTTAGACCCAGACACACCATCCTGTTCCAGCTGTAGCCACCCACATGGAAAGGGAAACTGCAAATATGAAAGTATAGCTAAGCTTTTTTTGCAGGCAAGGATGTTTGTCTCTTTTGTTCATTTCTTATGTTTGTTGCTCAGAATTGAGCATGGTACTACTAGGTCTTCAATTCACTTGTTTTGTTGAATGCATTAGAACCAATTTAATTTGTTCATAAATTGCTGTTTTCAAGGAAGGAAAAAAAAATCAAGGTTGAGTCGCATAAATTTCTCAAGAGGAAAATGTATGCAGCTTCAAATTGCATGCAAACAACTAGTGTTTAGAGGGTGAAAACTATAGTCTTTCAAAGCTGCAGTATGAAGGAAGAAAGATTCTCAGTCGACCCTAATAAAAAATGAAGATAACTGAACTGGTGCAGAATTTGGTAAGGACAGTTTTGCTGAAAGTGTTGAACATAATTTCCTTTAGAAAAGGCACTTGGCTGTTTGGTTGATCTATGAGAAAATTTCTTTTTAATAATTAAAAAAAATCCATCAAGAGTATTGATCAGTTGGGAATAGCTAAAAAAGACCAGGATGGATTGTTTGGATTTTCATTTTATGTCATAAATTTCTAGGGTTTTAAAAATCACATATGACAATATTTTGTACTTCATTTAGCATCTCTTAATTTTTTTTCCATTTCTTCTAGACCTGGGTTTTTCTGTACTAGTGGATGGTTCCCCTAATATTGTGACAGCCTTTCTCTGAGGCCAAGGCCAAATTATATATGCATCTTTGAAAAAGACAATAGTTCTGTGGTTGCAGAGTAATTACTTTTCTAACTTCCATGGTAAATTTTCTCTTAAAACACTATCTACAGTGTGAAATTGAGTAGACATCTGATGGAGCTCAACCCATTTATTTCTCTCCTCAAAAATCATTAAGTTTAAGTCACACTGAAAGCTGTACTGACATTAAAGAATGCATTCTATTGCTTTAAATTGCTTTTCTACCTACACATTATCCAGGGACAAAGGCACCTCACAATGTACCACAATTTGAGCTTGTGTGTTTTAAATACACACACACACATATTATTGTTTTATAATTAATAGGTAATAGTAACAAGAAAGAGAACAGCCTGACGTAGTTTTGGCTTCTTGGGTTACAATAAGCAGTTTTTGTGTGCAGGGATGTAATTTGGTACTAATGTTCCAACAAAAGTGCTTGTTCATTATAATTTATTTTGCCTTTTATAAATTTGTATTAGTTATGCAGAAAATGTTAGCACTCTGGTTGACTTTTAATTAGCATATTCCAAGAAGAGAATTTAACCCTAGTAGGGATATAAGGATATTGATTTTCTGCCTTCCAAGACACAGGGTCAAGTATAACATGGGTGTTTTTTGTAGTAATATATATTCCTAGCAATAGCATTGGCATCTGTCACTCTTATTGATTCTTGTTTTAAAATAACCAATGCCCATTAAGTTAGGCAGAAAAGTGGTTGGGATAGGTTTAGTGCTTGCTTGCTATGACTTACAGTCAATACTTGACCTATTGAACAGACATTCATATATTGTACTTTATGCATACTCATCAAAGTATACAGCATGCAAAAAGATACAGTGGATGTATATGTTAGAAGCAGCTTGTAGACCGCCTGTCCTTGTTGGTTGTTTCTGGTGGATTTCCAGGGGCGCTAGAGAGAAAGAGTGCACAGTGGTAAGGGTGTCTTGCAGAGTATGTGTGGCAGAAGCTATGGTATCTGAAATAGTATTATGGAAATGCCTGGAGTTTATAAGAAAATCCCCAATACCCTAAGCACACTGGATAGAAAAGAATTTCTAGACTTCTGTAGACAACCATAGGGTAATGACATATAGGTAGGATATGACTAAATTTGAAAATTCAGCAAACGTGGAACTAAAAACTTACAGTGTGATATAGTCTACTTCCTATTTCTCAACAAATATTAGATGTTATCAACTATTCTAGAGTTATCCCATGTTCACATGAATTCAGGTCTAGAAGGAAGAGATACACTACCTTAAGAACTTTCGGAAACTGCTCACTTTGAGTTATCCCTGTTCTAGGTAGGTCTACGTGTTCATTTATTTATTTTTTTTAATGTGTTCATTTAATACTGACCTTACTTCAGACTTTTAGATTTAGCCTTTTGTCTTGTATCTCACTATTTCATTGCATCTGTGGCCTTGGCACTAACTAATGTTCTTGGCTTGACCCTGTTTTCTGTGGCGAACCCTGGGGATTTTACATAGCTTCTCCTTGTTATGGCCTGTCTGATGCCCAATGAACTTGATTTTACAACTTCCCCGTCGTTTTGCACAGGGAAAGGAGGAAAATATACTTTCTGTCTTTAAGTAAAGCATCTAAAGGT
The DNA here is from genome assembly GCF_001704415.2 of Capra hircus. Taxonomy (NCBI): domain Eukaryota; kingdom Metazoa; phylum Chordata; class Mammalia; order Artiodactyla; family Bovidae; genus Capra; species Capra hircus. The sequence goes on from NC_030831.1 coordinate 59,532,259, forward strand.
GATTCCAGAGAAATGAGCAAATTTCAAATACCTGAATTTCGGGGAAAGTTTCAAGGCATTGAAACATATTCTCTGTTTCACAAACATATTGTATGTTTCAAGGCATTCCCAGGGGACACAATGATACAGAATCTGCCTCCAATGCAGGAGAGGCAAGAGGTGTGGATTCGATTCCTGAGTCAGGAAGATCCCCTGGGGGAAGGAATGGCACCCCACTCCAGAATTCTTGCTTGGGAAATACCATGGATGGAGGAGCCTGGAAGACTACAGTCCATGAGGTCACAAAGAGTCAGCTATGCTTGAGAGACTGAACACACACTCATAGACACACACACACAGACACACACACACATAGACACACACATAGACACATACACACATAGACACACATGCCTTCTTTTCTAGAGCTCCTGTGATTTTTCTTGTTTCTTGAGAGAAGTGTAATTGGGGAGAAAAATTAGCTGATCTTTAATATGTCACCTTGTCTCCAAAGATCCATATCACTAATTAGTATAAAGATGATTTTTGACTTAAATTCTGTTATACTAATGTATGAAATCTCTCACTATGTTAGTAGTTCAATCTAATTTCATTGCGAAGTGGAATTTTCAGTCCAATGGTAGACAGTTTGGGACCTGTGAAGCACTTGGGTAACTGGTTAATAAATGTTTGAGTCTGGCTTGTATCTTAAAGCATTGTATTCTAAAATATTTAAGAATATTGAATTTAGTTGTTCTTGGATGAATTTCACTCCGTATATCTCAAAAGTATTAATCTTTCCAGTTGTACCCTTTTAAAAAAAGATTCTTCCTTTAAAAAAAATCACAAAAATATGGGGGTATTGATCAAAAGCCAGCCTTTGGAGTTAAACAACCTTGTTTTAATACCCAATTTAACTACTTAGTGACTTAGAACTTTGGCAAGTCAGTCAATTTTTCCAAGGATATTTCCTCAGTATCGTCAGGGGATGCAAATCAAAACCGCAACGAGATGTCACCTCACATCTGTTAGGACAGCTATTATTTAAAAAGCAGATGATAATGTGTTGAAGAGGATGTGGAGAGAAGGGAGCCCTAATACACGAATGATGGTATTGAATTGGCACACCCATTATGAAAAAGTGGTATGGAGGTTCCTCACAGCATTAAAATATAACAACCGTATGATCCTTCACGCCCACTTTTGGGTTTTTATGCAAAGAACTGAAGTCAGTATCTCAAAGAGATACCTGCACTCCTATGTTCATTGCGTCAGTATTAATAGCCAAGATATGAAAACAACTCAAGTATCCTCAAGCAGTTCAGTTCAGTCACTCAGTCGTGTCCGACTCTTTGCCACCCCATGAATCGCAGCACGCCAGGCCTCCCTGTTCATCACCACCTCCCGGAGTTCACTCAGACTCACGTCCATTGAGTCCGTGATGCCATCCAGCCATCTCATCCTGGGTCGTCCCCTTCTCAGACTGATGGATAAAGTTAATGTGGCATATATGCACACAATAGAATATTATTCAGCCTAAAAAAGAGGATATCCTTCCAGCTATACACGGATGAGCCTGGAGAATATTATGCTGAATAAAATAAGCCAGACGCAAGGACACATACTGTATATCTCAGCCTTATAGAAACAGGGACAGAATGGTGATTCCCAGGGGCTGAGGGCAGGGGAAGTATGGCGATAACAGTCTAGATACATTGTTACCGTTGATAGCTAATAATAATGTACTTAAAATTCGCTAAGAGGGTAGACCCTATGTTGAGTATTCCTACTACAAAAATAATTGAAAAGTTGTAAGTCAAGCTTACAAACCCTCAAGTAAAATGTATTTGTTGATTGAATATTTATTGATTCAAGACATCTTTTGCAATCTACATGACATTTAAAATGTTTTAATACTTGTTAATAAAAATAAAATAAAAAATAGCTAGATGTCAGAAAGAGGAAATTTCCACTGTGCATAGTAACTTTTTTGAATATTTCATGAACCCAGATATCACTGAAAACCAACAGCTATTACAAGAACAAGACACTATGAAATATTAGACAAAACATTACCCACTTTTTGGCCCTGTGTCCCTTGGAGCTGCTCGGTTATAAGTTTTGAAGGCCTTATTCACATTTCCCTGTAAGCGCCAGAGTGAGAGATTAAGTAAAATGTGTTGGAGGAGGGCATGGCAACCCACTCCAGTATTCTTGCCTGGAGAATCCCATGGACAGAGGAGCCTGGGGGGCTGCATTCTGTAGGGTCACACAGAGTTGGACACGACTAAAGCAACTTAGCATGCACACATGCACAGAAGAGCAAAAAGTCATTTTTAATCCAACAATTGGCCCTAAGAAATTGTATTTAAACCTACTTTGAAACAGTGAAGTTTTCTAACCTCTTTAGGAAAAAATACTCCATGGTTTGCTTAGACACATACTAAGCTAATTTTGTCTGTGACACATAAGCAAATCTTAGGTTTCATGAACACACACATGCACATACACGCACATGCATATTACATTTCCCCTGTGTGATCACGTTATAGAAACTGATAATCAGGTGGACAGAGAAAATACCCAAGTCCCAGCTTTTTTCCAAGGATGCATGTGTCGTTGTTATTGGGCTACTGACCTCTGCATTCTCTCGGTTGGCCATCCTGCCAGACGCAGGGAGGCCCCAATTCCATCAGGCTGATTCTCTGCGGAACTCGATATGTGACCATCATCCCTTTGTAGACTCATCTTCTTCCATCTGGGTCTCAATGAAATCTGATAATTGTGCTATTTTTTTGAGGGAGAGAAAGCCATTTCACAGTGCCCTGGGGAGGGAAGCCGTGCATTAACACTTCAGAAGCCTGCTCACTTGGCAGCGTTTTTCTCCTGGCCTCTGAGGCGTGTGTGCTGGAGTACCCGTGTGCTTAGTATGGTATGGGTTTGCTGATTGCAGTTCATTCCTGGACACCATGTTTCATAGAAGGTGTCAAGTCAGATGTCTTTCTGAGCTTCAGCAGCTCTAGTTTTTCCAAAGCTCTTCACATGATGAGAACTTATTTCAAAGTCACACTTTAAAAGGAAAACAAACTCAAATGCATGGTAAATAGCATTTATTTTCCTGCAGGAGAATAATCACTCAAAAATGGTAATTATCTAAAACTCTGAAACAATTCAGCAATCATTGAACAGGTTTCAGTCTTTTGATAGTAAATAGAGGGACAGGATCCAAATGGCATTAGGAAGAATGAAAAATTTCATAGTTGGCATAACAGTTTTTGTTGTATCAATATTTCAATGTCTACAAAGATTACAAAAATCAAAATAACAAATTGTGACCAATTAAGCTTGAAAATTGTGAAAAAGAATTATTCTAGATTTGCAATAATGAGAATTAAGATGAAGGTTATTTTGCATATTTTTTACACAGCATTCCTTGCTCCCTGGGCTTTATACATCATCAAGATCAGAATAAAAAGTCAAGAAAATTTCCGGTCATGGCCAGGCTCATGCTGATTTTATTTTAAGCAAGTAAAAAAAATCTGTGCAGTTTCTTAAATTCCAAAAGTTGTTCTCAGGCACATCTGCTCTACAGTGTTTGCAACAAAGAGTCTAGTTTATCAAATATGCAAATGTTTATTTTAATTTAATGTGGTGTTTCCAATTCAGTTAAGAGTTTCCTGCCAGAGTGAACTGTTTCACAAATCAGTTCTGATGCTTGCTCATTTCCTATCTTAACATGTCCTTATCTCCGTGTGTCCTTTAAAGCCTGAAGTGAGGTCATCCTGGAGCAAATGGATGTGGCATGTACTGTTTGGGTCACAGCAGTCCTACTATTTAAAAAAGCGACATTTATTTCTTTGTTTTTGGCTCCACTGGGTCTTCATTGTGGTGCATGGGCCTTTCGTTGCAGCGACTTCTCTTGCTGTGGCAGGTGGATTCCTAACAGCCAGACCACCAGGCAAGTCCTGTCTTACCATTTTCCGTATCACAAAAAGCGCTCTGAGATTCTGATGATGTCTATGTGAGTCTACGGATCAATCCCCTTGATAACATACAACCAATGACAGTATTATATGCAATTTCAGCAAATCGGTGTCTTTCTGACTGAATTCATGGGCTGCAATCAGGAACCTCAGTTTATTTGTTTCCCATATATAGTGATGAACATGAATTTGAGCCAACTCTGGGAGATGGTAGAGGACAGAGGCGCCTGGAGTGCTACGGTCCATGGGGTCTCCAAGAGTCTGGCATGACTAAGCAACTGAGCAACAACAAGTGTGTAGTGAATGGGGCTTTAGAATATGCAAACAGGAAACAAGTGAGCGGTGAGCTTTGCAGTGTGACGATAGCCTCGACCGCCTGCACCTCAGCCTCCTTTCTGGGAAAACGACTGTTGTGTCTGCAGGTGAGTTACTAACATCTATAACATGCAGCTTCTTCCGTCAAGCAAGGACAATAATTCTAATCTCATAGTACTGCTGTGAGGGTTAAAGAAAATAATATGTGTGAAGTCCAGAAGGCAGTACCTGACCCAGACTGATTCTCTGCAAATGTTATGTCACCTCTCTATACAGTTATATAGCAAGTAACTGACTCATGTTTAATTCAACTTTTCAAATATATACGTAAAACATACATGTGTACACATGTTACCTCTTTAGTATTGAGGATGGAAAAATTAAAAAACGATAAAAACCCGTTAAACTAGGATTTTACTTCTCCAATTGTGACTTTTAATCTGATGACTAACTATCCAAGTATATGCTAAGATTGGGAAATAAAGAGACAGAGGATAACAATTTACAGTTGTAGTTTAATATAAATAGTGCACATTTGAATCTTGCAAACACGTTGACTGTCGCTAACAATAATGCTCCTGTCAACTCCAGAATGTGCTCGTCACTGAGACTTTGAAGGCTTGTGCATGTGCTGATATGGATTCAAAAATCCCTCCTCTATTTGGCTTCTTCTTCAACTGGAATGGGCTTCCCTGGTGGCTCAGAGGTTAAAGCATCTGCCTGCAATGTGGGAGACCTGGGTTCGATCCCTGGGTTGGGACGATCCCCTGGAGAAGGAAATGGCAACCCACTCCAGTATTCTTGCCTGGTGAATCCCATGGATGGAGGAGCCTGGTGGGCTACAGTCCATGGGGTAGCAAAGAGTCGGACACGACTGAGCGACTTCACTTCACTTCACTTCACTTCAACTGGAATAGATCAGCTTTTGTGAAGGCAAATGGTTTCTCAGGAAGAGTTCAGGTAAACTGCACTGTGGAGGCCACTGCCCAGACTCAACCATAGGAGGATAGTCTTTTTAAATCAGCAATATATTTCTTGAGCAAAACTCTGGGGAACACTGAAGGGAGACATTGTATTCTGTTAACTAATAAAATTCAGGCTCTAAGCATGCTCTGACCGCCAGTGTGAGACCTGAGCACCAATTTCCAGCTTGTGTATATTTTCCACTTATTCTTGACTCTAAAATTCAGTTCACAGATTTACACCCTTAGTGTGCTTAAGAGAAAACAGTTCAGAAATTTTAGTCTAGGTGATGTATTTCTGTGTTCCATGAAAAATCTGAATTTCCTTGTCGTTGAAAATCAGAAGTATAAAATATAATTTTGTTTTAGTATCTGGTTATATACTTCTTTCCTTGGAAAGGACTGTTAACTCTATATTTCTTTGGATAACTCCAAAACCTAAGTGTTAACTCCTCCCTTGGGACTCTCTTTGAAACCATTTGACATAAAACAGATTTGTGCAATGAATCTCAGTAGACTCAGAAGATATTTTCCTAGCTCAACAAAAAAATATTTTTTTGCTAGAGGAGCGGTCCTTTTCAGAGGACAAATAAGGGTCTAGACTTATTCACTAAAGATATGTTAGTAATTAGTGGCTATTTACAGAAGCAGACCTTCATTGACATTTGGGGAGGCATGTCTAAGCAGACAGTTCCAATTGACTTCAAAATGCGAACTGGACCCAAGGGTGAATTGCTGAATTATAAACCTCATCTCCTTCACCGAGACGACTTTTATGTAAACATCGTGGACATCTTTGGAGGAGGCCTGACCTGCAGAGAGCCTGCCTAATTCCAATGCTCTGCAAAACTATATAATGCAAAACCCCTTGCTTATTCTAAAAATAGCAAGTATAATTAGTCTTGAAAATCAATGTTTCCACTCATTAGGATGACAAAATAACTTGTTAAATAGGTGCTTAATTTACATATCCAAGAGTCTACAAAAGCTTGTCTACCATTTATTTGATTATATTCTTTGAAGAGAGAAAAAACGTGCAGCCCATTGGCCAGCTGCCGCGCTCTAAAGCATAGGAGGTAATTGCTGCCATAGTGTTGCCTGTTGTAATAGCAAAATGCAATCTGCTTTCAGAGATTATCTCCTCTGGAGCTCCTCCATTCATAATTATTATGATATTGATGCCTAAGGGTGAAATTTAACAAAATATAAATAAATTGAAAATGCACTTCTCATGTAATATCTTGTGATTAATTCAACAAAAATTTTGGAAATGAAAATAAATATATATGTATACACATGTATATATGTAAAAATCATTTAGTTTTTTGAATAGTAAAGGACAAAAATAGTATGCAACAATGTTATCTTTAACATAATTAATGCCAATGATATATCCTCAACGATTTTCTTCGAGTGATATGAAGCAACAGCAATTAAGAGAATTTCACTTATACTGGAATTGAACCATTATTAAAATATTTTGATGGCCAAAAAGAGAAATCTATCAAACTTTTGAGAAAATATGAAAAATTTAAAAGAAGGGGTGAACTTTTGTGTCTGTTTTGTATTTCTACATTCAACTTTGGATGTGAGTTACTTTTTTTTTTCATTTTAAAACATAGCTCTTATGGCGTTCATTGATTCCCTTAAGAACCAAAGTAGCATGCAGCTGTTTAGTTTTCAGTCTTCATGTCTAGTTCACTCAAATCTTTTGTGCACAGTAATTCTTCCTCAATCATCTGATTACCAAAACCAAAAATGTTTCATGCCTTTAAAATTTTTCTAGTAACAAATATACTTGTCTAGGTGGAATATTTGAAATCATTGCTATCAGTACATTCTTTCCTGGTTGATAGATCTACCTGGGAAGTAGTTCATTACAAGAAACTGGCTTTAGTAAGTAGTATGACCTTAGAATCAAGGATGATATTTAGTTTTTTGACATAAGGACAAAACAGCATCATAATATACTACTATTTATAATGGAAAATATAAATTTAATTACATTTAAAATCAATAAATACTTGTTGAATAGATGCATTGAACTGGCCTCCTGTGTTCCAGAAACAATTCTAAGGGTTGAAACCCAGTGATGAATAAGCCCTGAATGGGCACTTCCCTTTCAAAGCCTACATTTTAACAAGCAAAAGAGAAGATCAAAAATTTATTTTAGGGGGAGAGCAGTACTTGAAAATATGTAGTAGAAGGGGCTGGGCTTTTTCAGAGGTCCTTTAAATTTTCTCTGAGGATATTAACTATAAGCCAAAACCTGAAAGATTAGCAGGAGTTTAAGAAAAATACATACTTTTCTTGGTTTAGCTGATTTTTTTTAAGTTTTATTTTAAATATTGCATGTTTTATGTTTAGTTTAAATTACTATTTAGCCTACTTAATAATACTAATAGCTTAATAACACTTTTGGATTATTTGAAATCATTAATTAAATATGATAAAATGTATTTAATATCTGAAGTTTGGAGAATGCATCATTTTTTCTAAATAGAATGTGTGTAACACAATATTCTCATATGTTATGATTACCTGAAGAAAAAGGAAAGGGAACCAAATCATTTAGGAAGTAATTATTCTACAATAAGCCTTTCCTAGGAATTATAGCATCAGAATAAAATAGCACAATGACAAATGTTATTATTTTTATAAATATACATGAATAATGTATATTTATAAGTTTACAAGTTATGTGGATTATAAATTATGTATTACAGATGTGTAATATAATAAACACAAATACTATTTTTATTTGATAGGAACTTTTCATAGATCATATAGATGAGAATTGGAATAAATAATGAGGAAAACTGGTTTCCTCATTAAATGATTAACTAATTAACTAATTTCCTCAAGGAAATGAGGACCAGTTTACCATTTCCAGTCAAATAGTCAATAACATCATATGTCTGGAATTGTCACCATGTGCATGGCTCCATATTAATTTTACAAGTTAAAATAAGTCATAAATCCATTTTTCTATATGTCCTACTTATGACTATCCTTATGTTACAATCAGCTTAATTCATTTTATCAACAATTAGATTGTGTCTACTTTGCGGTAGGCCTTGATATAGAAAGAGTCTAAAACCTGAATGCACTCCACGAATAGCTCAAAAGAGACAAATAGGGATCTACAAACAGTTCAGGAAAGAGCAAAAGCTCTGGGATTTGCAATCTCATTTGATCCTGGAAGAAGAATATGGTAAACAAGAGAGATATTCTTAATCACAGTAATTTTAAAAGGGAAGCATAAATGAATTCCCTGTTACCATGCGTTTTGTGAATTATAGAAGTAGATTATGCAGCCACGGATTAGAGGGACTCACCAAGTTAAAGAAAAACCACTAGCATTAGGTCCAAAAATCAGAATAAAATACAGAATTTATGGATAAAATTTTTATCTACATAACAACCCCTCATGCAACTTCTACCAATTCCCCACTTAAAAAAAAAACACAAAAAAACCCCCAAAAAACAATTAAGAAATGAAAAGAGGAGAACGCTGAGTGACAGCTGGCTATCGCCGACATCTGGGGCTGGAGGAGGAATTCATTGATGATAAGGTGTGTGGATCCCACTTAATAACCATAATCAGAAGTGGTCATTCATTCATTATCGAAATTTACTGAGAGTAAGACATTTTGTTCTTTCTTGAAAGAGAGGTAGTGATATGACTTAGTTTTTTTCCCCTATTGTTCTGGATCTGTTTTTTGGTTTTTTTTTTTTGTTTTTTTAAATAATACCAACATCTATGATAAGCAGAAAACTGGGCAGCTAGTCCTTGCTTCTGAAATGGTCAATGTGAATAGTCATTCTCAACTTTTCAGAGATTGCCACAACCCAAAAACAGAAGGGCACAGAGTGTGAATGAGTGTCCATTGCACTGTGGGGTGAGTGGGAACAAATCCCAACGTGGAGGTTGCAACCCCAGAAATAAAGCGGGTGGAAGCAGAAAAAAGAGTCAGGTATTCTTTGGTTTCTTTCTATTCTTTTCTACTTCATATCCTCCTAAAAACAAGCACTAATGCAAACACCTAATAATAGGAGATAATATTTATTTCCAGCAATATTCCACATATCATATTTCACTCATGTCATTCAGGGTTTCCCTGAGACCTCTGTCTCTTCATTCTTTCTGGAATTATTTCTCCACTGATCTCCAGCAGCATATTAGGCACCGACCAACCTGGGGAGTTCCTCTTTCAGTGTCCTATCTTTTTGCCTTTTCACACTGTTCATGGGGCTCTCAAGGCAAGAACACTGGAATGGTTTGCCATGCCCTTCTCCAGTGCACCGTGTTTCATCAGAACTCTCCACCAGTGGAGAAATAACTCCAGAAAGAAGGAAGAGACAGAGCCAAAGCAAACACAGCACCCGGTTGTGGATGTGACTGGTGACGGAGGTAAAGTCCAATGCTGTAAAGAATAATATTGCGTAGGAACCTGGAGTGCCAGGTCCATGAATCAAGGCAAATTGGAAGTGGTCTAACAGGAGAACTATTTTGAACTGTGGTGTTGGAGAAGACTCTCAAGAGTCCCTTGGACTGCAAGGAGATCCAACCAGTCCATCCTAAAGGAAATCAGTCCTGGGTGTTCACTGGAAGGACTGATGCTGAGGCTGAAACTCCAATACTTTGACCACCTGATGGGAAGAATTGACTCATTTGAAAAGACCCTGATGCTGGGAAAGATTGAAGGTGGGAGAAGGGGATGACAGAGGATGAGATGGTCGGATGGCATCACCGACTCGATGGACATGAGTTTGAGTGAACTCCAGGAGTTGGTGATGGACAGGGAGGCCTGGCGTGCTGCGGTTCATGGGGTCTCAAAGAGTAGGATATGACTGAGCGACTGAACTGAACTGATAGCTTAGTTGGTAAAGAATCTACCTGCAATGCAGGAGACCCCAGTTCAATTCCTGGGTCAGGAAGATCCGCAGGAGAAAGATAGGCTGCCTACTCTAGTATTCTTGGGTTTCCCTTGTAGTTCAGCTGGTAACGAATCCGCCCGCAATGTGGGAGACCTGGGTCCAATCCCTGGGTTGGGAAGATCCCCTGGAGAAGGGAAAGGCTACCCACTCCAGTATTCTGGCCCGGATAATTCCATGGACTGTATAGTCCATGGGGTCACAAAGAGTCAGACATGACTGAGCGACTCTCACTTTCACTCATTTCATTCAGGTCACGTTTGCGGGAATGCTCTATAGTCTAGCTCTACCGTCGGCAATAAAAATTAGGCCAGGTTCAGAAACAGCCCTCTTTCCACTATGAAACGCTTGCCCAATTCTAGTAACACCCAAGTTGGTATAAGCAGAGACAAGGGGAATTCATATATTCTGAATGAACCACATCTTAACAGATTGCTTTTACTTTAGAGTAAGTAAACATTTGAAAACACCCTTGAATTCTGCTTCTGCTTAAGATGCAGAAAGCTTCAAGAGAATATCATTTTCAAACTTACAATGAAAGAAGAAGTGTCAGGTAAACTACACAATCATTACTTTTTATTGAGCTCATCAGAGACTTAAAGTCACAAGTCAAGTAAACCACATTCCCGACAGAGGCAACGCTTTTCAGTGAGCGATGAGGCACAGGAATTTTTTTATCTTAGAGAACAAAAGAAAGATGTAAGCGCCATACAAACAAGTTAAAAAAAATGGCTGGAAATGTAACGCATTATGAAAGAACAAATGTGGGCTAGCATCAGATTAGAATAGCTAAAATTCTCAGACCCGAGGGGCATTTATGCTCATTTACAATCTCTGTTGCCTAGCTCTCCAACAGGCGCTCATGAGGAAGACTAGGGAAGCTGGGGGCTTCCCACGTGGCACTAGTGGTTAAGAACCCGCCTGCCAATGCAGGAGATGGAAGAGACACAGGTTTGATCCCTGGGTCAGGAAGATCCCCCGGAGGAGGGCGTGTCAACCCACTCCAGTATTCTTACCTGGAGAATCCCATGGACGTAGGAGCCTGGTAGGGCTACAGTCCATGGGGTTACGAAGAGTGCGACAGGACTGCAGAAGCTGAGCACGCATGCGCAGCGGGTGTCTGGGGAGACAAGGAGGGGCGCCCTTAGGCGGTACAGGTGTAGGAGGTGCTTAATGCTGGGGTACAGATGCAGAACCCTGCCGAACTTCCTTGATCATTCCCTGCTATGAAGCATAAATTTTAAAATCCTAGGATATCAGTAGCAATCACTGAAATACCAGGGCTGTTTACAAATTTATTCTGAGAAAGAAACAGAAGCAAAACCCCTCTATCTTTGGATGAGGGTAGAAAGACCTGCGACTCAGGATACAGCGAAGATCAGTTGCCTGGAGAAGAACCTTCTGCACCTGGAGGGGAACAGGAAACCCTGGTGGGTTCAGGATTCTACATTCATTTCCAGCAGGAGTCTTTTGCTAACCCTGGAGGAGAAGCGGGAGGCTAAGGCAAATCGCAGATACACATCTGAGCATGCTGACGGAGCATCCTCGGGGACCAGATAAACAGAGTCTGCCTAAGATAGAGGCTGACCAGGCCACAAACATAGATCTGAGTGAACTGCTCCCACTGGGGAAGGAGCAGAGAGAACCCTTCTGCGGCACAAGTGGGCAGGGACTGCTGAAAGCAGAGGGTGGAGCTGGAACCCTGAGAAAAACCCTCCAGACCCAGCCCAGCTCTACACACAGGTAAGAGCAGCGTTAGAAGGCTCTGATGCACTGAACAGAATTAACAGCAAGAGTGAAACCCAAACCCACGTCAACTCCTGACGTTTGGAACTGGATCTCTGTATGTGATATGTTTCTGGCTGATTTTTATATCTGTTATTTGTTTTGGAGTTTCAAAAATTTGGCTCTACAGTCATCTCTGAGTATCTGTGGGGAAATTAGTTTCAGGAACCCTAGTGGATTCCAAAATCTCCAGATGCTCGAGTATACCCAATCTCAAACTGTGTGGTAGAATTCAGCCCTCTGAACCCACAGATCCAACCAATTGCGCACTGGTTTCTGACAGCTGATGACGCCACGGTGTTTGTTTGTTGTGTTTTTTTTTGAATTCCGATTAGAATTTGCTGAGATTCTTGGATCTGTGGGTCAAATTTATTTCTCTATTTCAGAAAGTCCTCAATTATTTTCTTTTCAAACATACATTATTTTCTTGATACCTTATTTTCTTCCCTTTTCTTCAGATCATGCTGTGCTTATTTGGTCAGTCTTGTCTGACTCCTTGTGACCCCCATGGACTGCAGCCTGCCACGCTTCTCTGTCCATGGGACTCTCCAGGCAGGAATACTGGAGTGGGTTGCCACACCCACCTGCAGCAGATCTTCCCAACCCAGGGACCGAACCCAGGTCTCCCACATTGAAGGCAGATTCTTTACCGTCTGAGCCACCAGGGAAGGCCTTTTTTCTGGGAATTCACATAGAGTGTTAGACTGAAAGTGCTGACAACAGATTTTAGACACTTTTTTCCATGTGTTTTAAACTCTTTTTGTTTTAGTTTGGATTGCCCCATCTTCAAGTACAGTGATTCTAAATAGCCTTCTATTTAATCTACCAGATAACCTCTCCTATTTGATACTGATTTTTAAATTTCTAGCATTTCTACATGGTTCTTTTTGCAAGTTGCCATACTTCTGTAATTACCATCTGTTTGTGAATGTTATCTACTTCTTTCAATAGATTCTTTGGCATTTTTTCATAGTTGTTTAAAATTCCTGACGTAATTTCAACAACCGAGACATCTCCAGATCTCCTTCTACAGACTTTTCCTTATCTTGTCTATATGGCACGTTTTCTAAATTTGTTCATGTAGATTTTAAAATTTGTGATTATGTATTCTCATCTCCAAATAAAAATGCAGACAATAAATCAAATGATATTTACTTTCTGCATATCCATCTGATCTATAGTTTATCTGCATCTGGGCTTTGTTGCTTACTGAATTTGAGTCCATTCTCCACTGATTTCGAATGTGTTGAGAGTTGGGTGGAGACTTCCTGTCTGTGGGGCATGGGGCTAAGAAGTGATGGCGCCAAGCACTCTGGCCTGTGCTGGCCACCTAAGGCATCGCCGCCCAGGACACAGCCTGCTGGCAAGGCTTCCAGGCCACCGGAGTGCCCCATCTCCTCCCCATTCTGCCCCTTGTCTTCTGTGCCTACAGAGATCTCCAGAGTCCTTGTCCCTTCCTTCAGAGGGAGCCTCCTGGAGCTCTGGGACAGCTCCGAATGTGTGTGAGTTTCAGCTCTTCTCTGCCTCCAGGCTTTGGTTTCGGAAATACTGGGCCCTTCCAAGGAGGCGCTAGTGGTAAAGAACCCAGCTGACAAGGCAGGAGATGTAAGAGCTGCGGGTTCGATCTCTGGGTGGGGAAGGTTCCCTGGAGAAGGAAATGGCAACCCACTCCAGTATTCTTGCCTGGAGAATCCCATGGACAGAGGAGCCTGGCGGGCTACAGTTTACAGGGTTGCCAAGAGTCGGACAGGACTGAAGCGACCTCGCACACACCCCGCCTCCAGACTGTGTGATTAAAAGCCCTGATTCCTTTAGGTGACCTCCTCCGTCTACAAGTGCAACTCTCAGATTTTTGGCAGTTGAGAACCAGCGGGGCTGGGGGATGCCTTCCAAACATTCTTGCCTCACTCTTCTCAGAGCAGAAAGCCCCAGAGCATCGTTGACAGATGTCTGCTGGTCCCTGCCCTCTCTCCGCTTTCCCCAAGGGACTGCTCCGCAGCGGAGGCCACAGGCACCCTAGGGATGCGCTTCCTGGGCTCTCCTCATGTGTCCCAGCTGCTGACACGCTCCTCCCCAGTGTTGGGTGAAGTTTTGTGGGAAAATGCTGATGTTTGAGAGCAGGCCTGGTCTGCAGCGGGGATCCTTGCCTTTCTAACATGACTCAGCCCACACGCTGATGTTAAACGTGACGGGTTTATCCATTTTCACTGTATCGTTGTCATCACCCCGACATCATCGGCAGGGGATTCCTCTCTCACCTGCTCTTTTGCCAAGGCTAAGCTCAGCTGTGGGTCTTATGTCTTCTGTAGAGGATTTGCCACTGTTGGGAGTTAGGTCCTTTAGGACTAGCAATATTTGAGGCCTCAGCAAACTGTTGCTTCTGTCTCTTGTGCTTGCTGTTTTACTTTGAATAGCTTCTTTTCACTAGGTCTTTTCATCTATGAGGATTTACTAGAATGTATCATTCAGTTATTGTTATTAAATGGTGACCCTTAAGTTTTTCCTCGCCCTTCACCACCTCATGCAGTCACTCCATCTCACACGTCCTATTCCACAGAAAAGTGAAAAATTGATAGTTGTTCAGTTGCGTCTGACTCTCGCAACCTCATGGACTGTATCCTGAAAGGCTCCTCTGTCTGTGGGATTCTCCAGGCAAGAATACTGGAGTGAGTAGCCATTCCCTTTTCTAGGGGATCTTCCAGACCCAAAGTCTCCTACATTGCAGGCAGATTCTTTACCACCTGAACCACCAGGGATGCCTTTTGTCATACTCCATTACCATACCTAAATTATATTTTCTTTATAGTCTTCTCACTCGGTGAAGTCATGTTTTGACATATGTGCCTACTTATTTGTTATCCAAGTTTCTCCCTAGAATATAATCTACACGAGGGAAGGCACTTAAACTGTTATTGTTTCAACAAACAAATTTTGGGTGGGACATAATTTATTCCATAACAAATATCTTTCATTTTACTGGCTATTGGGTCTTTCTTTAGAAGTGTTAGCTCAAGTGCTTTGCTATTTTCTTATTGGATTTTCTGCTTTTTTTCCTTGATGGCTCTTTATAAATTCTGCATATTTGTCTTTGTTAAATATACATATTACAAATATCCTTGTCTTATCTGCAGCTTGCCTTTCACTCCTAAATGCTGTCCTTTGATAAAGGGATACTTTAAGTTGTCAAATGTATTCATGTTTTCTTTGTATTTTTCTCTGTTTAAGAAATTTGTCTATCAAGTGAATAACAATTTTCTCCTATTTATTCTAAAGCTTTTATTATTTTATCTTTCTTATTTACCTCTGCAGCCCACTTAAACTGATTTCTGTATACCTTATGAGGGAGGAGTCAGGGATAATATTTTCTATGTGCATATCCCGTTTGATTCAATACCATGTGTTGAAGATGGTAGCATTTCCTTGTTTCTCTGCAGTGCCATTTTGGGTAAAGATAAGATGACCACTTATGTTGGGGTCTGCCACCCAGGGAGGTTCACCTGATTTCATTTATCAGAGATTTTTCTGGAGGTGGTCGCATAAAGATGGATGACTGCCTAGGGGACTGACTTTAGTGCCAGCACCGTTAGAAGTTGAAGTGATGCCACGTGGCCCAAAGTTCCTGCCATAAATCACACCATTAGCATAGATAGTTGGGTGCGGCCTGCAGTTCCCAGGAAAACAGAAATACTTTTCTCAGTCAGGACTTTCCACGAATTTGCAGGTTACTTCTCTGGAGCCTGAGACAAAGGGCCAAACCTTGCTTTGGGCAAGGTTAATCTTTCAATGTACAGTTCTGTATAGGCTTCCCTGATAGCTCAGTTGGTAAAGAGTCTGCCTGCAATGAAGGAGACCCCAGTTCAATTCGGGGTCGGGAAGATCTGCTGGAGAAGGCACAGGCTCCCCACTCCAATATTTTTGGGCTTCCCTTGTGGCTCAGCTGGTAAAGAATCAGCCCGCAATGCGGGAGACCTGAGTTGGATCCCTGGGTTGGGAAGATCCCCTGGAGAAGGGAACGGCAGTATTTAGGACTGGAGAATTTCCTGGACTATGGGGTTGCCAAGAATTGGACACTGCTGAGCAACTTTCACTTTCTGTATAGGCATTTATTCAATTAGGTAATACAAACTGCATATCACGTAGACATACATGCTTATTTCTCCTTTTTTTTGGCATGCTGATCTATAATAAACAATAAACAAAAATTCATTACGGAAATATGGCAAGTTGACACAACAGCTTCCTGATTTGGGCAACAATTTACCATTTCGTTCCCTCATTCCTTTTATTTTTTTCTGCAATGGTTTTAAGCTTTCAACTAATCAAATGAAATTTTAATAGAATGTAGCTCTAATAAAATTTTAATTTTCATAAAATGTAATTTTATTAGTTGAAACTTGAAATCACTTCAGAAAAATACATGAATAATCAACATTTAAGGGAAGTTTTGCAGAGCAAACACTAACAAATGATGCTTAGAATCAATTTAGACACAGGTTTTTATCCGAAGAGTCAAGCAAAGAAATCTATTATTTTTACCTCTTTTCCAGTTTGCATTAGAACTATTATTTATGGCAATTAGAAGATAATGCATTTTAAATATATACAAATCATAGAAAAGATAATAAAATCTTTTATATTGGTATCATTATCGCTTATACTCCATAATTCAGTTATAGCCAACATTATTAGTAGTTATTTTGGGATTAGGTATCTAATTTGTTAGTGATGAAGCATATTTTCTCAACTCTGAGCATTTTCATATTATTTTTATTGTATTTTGTGCACTTTAGTCTGTGGAAAGAACTTTGAAATGACAAATAACCAGATAACCAGATAAAAGGCTGTATCAAAGCTAAGGAGATGTTGTTAGGATATTTAATAAAACATTTGCAGTTTTGTTTTCTTCCAAAATTACTCATCTACTCTATGTGAGTAAATACATAGTATCTCATTTGGATATAGTATCACAATTCATAAACAATTTTTGTCATATAGTTTTACTAAAGAAAAATTGTCAAGTGTGGGTTTCTTCCGTTACTCAAATGCTCAATAGATACTGCTTCCAACCCTGGATGATAAACCTAATCTAAAGGACAGCCAGTTACAAACGGCTGGAAAGGTTAGGGAACCAGGAGGAAAGTCAATGAAAGACAAGAAAGACCTTTCTCGTCTTTCTTTTCTTGGAAAAGAAAATCGTCCTAATGGACCCAGAACTGGAAATAGAGAGGAAGGATTATCCTTAGAACACTTGTCTGGACTAGACGCGGAAGCCAATTTCCAAGTTAATTTGATCTGTATTCTGAGCTGATTCAACCTACTTTTATGATTTAATTTGTAAATACACTGAGCCCTTTGTCATAAGAACAGCTTCACCCTCTCAAGTACCACCAGTGTAAACTTAAACTAGCAGATATTCAAAAGCATTAGCAATGAAGCATGAGCTTCCCAGCTGGTGCTAGTGGTAAAGAATCTTCCTGCCAATGCAATTGACATAAGAGAGGCAGGTTCGATCCCTGGATCCAGACGACCCCCTGGAGGAGGGCATGGCAACCCACTCCAGTGTTCTTGCCTGGAGAGTCCCATGGACAGGGGAACATGGTGGGCTACAGTCCATGGGGTCACAAAAGTCAGACAGAACTGAAGCATCTTAGCAAAGCATGAACTTCCTAGGTGGTACCAATGGTAAAGAATCTACCTGACAACGTAGGAGGCACAAGGGATGTGTGTTCAATCCCTGGCCTGGCAAGATACCCTGGAGAAAGACATGGCAACCCACTCCAGTATTCTTGCCTGGAAAACTCCATCGACAGAGGAGCCTGGTGGCCTACAGTCCATGGGGTCACAAAGAGTCGGACACGGCTGAGCACAGCTGAGCACAGTACACGGCAGTGAAGCTCAAATTTCCTTTGTGTGAATAATCTGATGAAATGGCATTTTGGAAAACAAATTCTACTATCTAAATATTATAAAATTTAAAAGTTCTTTTATTTTTCAGACAACTAAAAATGGACATATCATCAATGCAAGATTGACCGGATAAAATCCTTATATATTCGGTGTAGGGGACTGTCTCGATGGCACAAAATCCATGATACAAAATCTAGTACTCATGATTAATCACATAGATTCCAGTTCTGATTAAAAGAAGTACGAAGACATGTTTCTTACCAAAATGTGGATATCTTAATTACTGCTGGAATAAAAGGAACCATAATTTAGCATTTGTAAGAATTTTTCTGGTTCCCAATTCTCACTGCAGTGATACTTATTGCTATTGAGTTTGATTTGCATTAATTATGCTCCTTTTCACAAAGGGTGATATTTTCGGTGACATAAAAAGGAATCATGTAGGTCTGAGTCTTCTGGTAGGTATTAGAGAGTCTTCTGGTAGTAATTTGAGGTCAGTAATTTTAACATTAACAGATGGAAAAGAGACTATCATGAGCAAACATTGATAGTTTACCAGGAATGGTGTAAATCCCTGAAGATTTAGCTTCGGGACCAGGGACCAGGCTTGGTCACTCAAGAGCTTTTGTGTAGCAGAGTTTTATTAAAGTATGACAAGGGACCGAAGAAAGCTTCTGACATAGACATCAGAAGGGGGAAGGAGAGTGCCCCCCTCGTGTTATCAAGGGAGTTATATACTTTTTAAATTAGTTATTACAGTAAACCAAAAGAATGTCTCAAGGTTGAAAAGATCTTACCAGACCCACTCCCACAATTTACATTTTAAGATAACAGGATTAGTCAGAAGGTTTTCAAGAAGGAGAAACCATCCTCAAACAGGATAAATTCTTGCTATATAATCCTTAGTCCCATCACTTCATGGCAAATAGATGGGGAAACAGTGGAAACAGTGGCTGACTTTATTTTTGGGGGCTCCAAAATCACTGCAGATGCTGACTGCAAATGTGAAATTAAAAGACACTTGCTCATTGGAAAGAAAGTTATGAAAAACCTACACAGCATATTAAAAAGCAGAGACATTACTTTGCCAACAAAGGTCTGCCTAGTCAAGGCTATGGTTTTTCCATTGGTTATGTATGGATGTGAGAGTTGGACTGTGAAGAAAGCTGAGCACAGCAGAATTGATGCTGTTGAATTGTGGTGTTGGAGAAGACTCTTGAGAGTCCCTTGGACTGCAAGGAGATCCAACCAGTCCATCGTAAAGGAGATCAGTCCTGGATGTTCATTGGAAGGACTGATGCTAAAGCTGAAACTCCGATACTTGGCCACCTGATGCGAAGAGCTGACTCATTTGAAAAGACCCTGATGCTGGGAAAGACTGAAGGTGGGAGGAAGAGGAAGACAAAGGATGAGATGGTTGGATGGAATCACTGACTCAACAGACATGAGTCTGAGTGAACTCTGGGAGTTAGAGATGGACAGGGAGGCCTGGCGTGCTGTGGTCCATGGGGTCGCAAAGGGTCGAACACAACTGAGCTACTGAACTGAATCCTTAGTACAGAGTTTAAACTGAGCTGTTTTGTTGTGTAATAATCAGCTCCAGGCATAAAGGAAAAAATAATGTGACTAAGACTAAGGAATATATATAGAAAAAAATAGAGACGCTTGTTCTTTCGTCCTCCTTGAGAATCCCAGACTCCTATCTCCTCCTTAGGGACCCTGGACTTCTTATCAACCTATCTAGAAACTTACTCTGTCAACATAAAATACCATGAAAACCTCATCCATTTTGTCATACCCTTCAGAACTTATTAATATGTGAATAGAATCCATTAATGTTTACTTTTGCTGAATACTTTTCTCCTTCATACAACTAATGGTATAAATACTGGAGGAAATATTATGGACAGTGTAACATTTTTAGACACACTAATTTCCATGAGTGACACACTTAAGAATAACTAATCCATGGGAACTTCCTGGTGGTCCAGTGACTAAGACTCAGCACTCCCAGTGCAAGGGGCCAGGGTTCAACCCCTGGTCAGGGAAGCGGATCTCACAGCTGCATTAAGAGCTGACATGACACAACTAGAGATCCTGCATGCCAAAACTAAGACCTGCTGCAGCCAGACACATTAATAAGCACTATTTTAAAAGGCAATCCAAAAGATTTTGGAAAAAAAGTAAGAAAGTGTAACTATTTTTTAATTTTTAAAATGCTCAGATTTTTTCAACATTAAGATAACTATCCCCAGTCTTATGATATGCTCTTGAATATATCTTATTTCAATCATTTTTTTTTAACATGGGAAAACTTTTGAAATTTGTAGCTCTGCTGTTTGTTCTCCTGTTAGAGAACCAACACATCTCTCTACAAGGCATATAAACAGGATTTTTCTGGGGATTTACCTAAAGAAGAAAAATCGAAGGAGTCAGGAGGCTCAGATTATCAGAATTAGCAGATTATGTAATTTTTAATAATATGTTCAAATTCAGACTAATTTCAGACATGTCAAGACAACGAATTCATTTGTTTAGTTTGTAGTACTTCCCCGCCCCAAATCATTTTTTATACTATCAGATATTCGAACATAAACTCACTGCTAGTAAATATTCTCTAAAATAATAGACCAAGCACAACCTTACTGGCACTCATCTTCTCCTAGCATTGTAAGAAAGTGAGTAAACTGATTTTTGTATTTTTTGTGTAAAATATTTTCCAAATCTACATTTATTTAGGAAATTCTTTTTTGAAAATACTTGTCAAATGATCTAAATATCTGAGAGGAGTTTAATTTTACGCACCTTGAATCTGAAGTTTAGCAGGCAACATTTACATAAAAATTATTTCAAGAAGAATCCATTATTTAAGTTCATGTGTTTGCATATTTCATGGGAGGATTAGATAAAATCTCTATGGCAATAAGTACTTCAGAGAGAATGACATATTCAGATCTGGGGAAAAGCTTCCAAATGTTGTACAAACATATATGAATTTTTTTCAAAAAACTTACTGAAAATATTCGACTTTTTTGTAGAATTAAGCAAGAGCAAAGAAAAAACAAAACCCTAAACATACAGAGGAAGTTGCAATTGTATCTAGGTGAAATTATTAATCATCCTTAGACACAGTTTTTGACAAAGATGCAAAGTAGAATTTTTAAAATTTTCATTGGACTCTTGTCCATATGATCAATTTATATTTAAAACATAATTATAAAGTAATCCATAGAGTTGTCAGGATTATGTTAATATATTTTGAAATTATAGAATGTAGGTTATAAAATGAATATATATATACATGTCTCTTTGGAAGCAGTCAGAGGCGAATTTTCCTAAATTTTTTGTGGCTTTAGGAATTGGATATTTTAAGACAATTCCTAGAGATACACTGAAATAGATTGCTATAGCCCAAAGAGAATTTGAAAGTGGTATTTTTACTTACAGGCTTCAAACATGTAAATAAAAGCATGAAAGCTTCTTACTGCTCATGGAAGCTACTTTATTGTTTTATACAAAAGATACTATCAATATTCTCACTGGCGAAATCAGCTACAAAAGCTGGTAAAAGACATGGCTCCTGATTTCAAAGAGCTTTTCTATTACAAATATGTACTTTTCACTATGCCTCACCCATTACAGATCCAATTCCTCATCAGTAAACAGAAGCCAAACCAAGAAACTCCTGTGAAGCTTAAATTAGAACATGTCTGGAAGACATCATTTTACTTGTCAATAAAATGAAACTGCTGTTATTTTTAATGATTTAGAAATCTTTACAAAAGAACCACTTAGGTACTGTCTGTTAGCATATGATGTCAGCCAAATATTTAATTGAAGTTTCCTAGTAGCCACACAGAAAAGTCACAAAGAATGTGGGAAAATTAATTTTAACAATATATTTTGTTTAATTCAAAATATGCAAAGTGTTATTTCAACTTTCGACATTCAAATTATTAGCACAACATTTACATTCTAGAGCTTTTTTAAACCAAGTTTTGAACCCTGGTGTGTATTTTATGCTGACAGAACATTTTAATTCTCACTGGCCACATTTCATGTTTTCAATAACCACACATGACTAGTAGCTAGTAATGAATAGTGACTTAGACATTGAGAAGCATTAGTATTACTTTGTCCTCTGGCAAGAGCAATGTCCCAAAGCAGTCCTAATGTATCCACTTCTGTCCTTCCTGATATTCCCGTATTTCTCCTCTTGTCTTTTCCCAGTCCCAGCCATTGAGGTCATCAACCACTCCATTAGATTTACTAAGCATCTATTATATGCCAGAGGAGAAGAAAATGGAAACCCACTCCAGCATCCTTGCCTGGGAAATCCCTTGGACAGAGGAACTTGGTGGGCTACTGTCCATGGAGCGGCAATAGCCTGACACGACTACTAAGCAACAATTATACTCCAGACGGTGTTCTAGTTACTGGAGAAACAGACAAACGAAGCTAATACCAACTAGTTCTCTGTCACCGTCGGGCTTATATTCTACTGGCTACATCACTAGTTTTGCATCGGTGTTGGTCAGAGCAGCACAGTCCCTATTAAGGTACACAGAGTGAGCCATTCATTATAAAGAGGAGACCTCACACGATGGTAGGAGCTAGTTGTTTCTATCCAGTGTTTGGCCTGAAGTCAGCAGAGCTGGCAGT
This sequence comes from Capra hircus, assembly GCF_001704415.2. Taxonomy (NCBI): domain Eukaryota; kingdom Metazoa; phylum Chordata; class Mammalia; order Artiodactyla; family Bovidae; genus Capra; species Capra hircus. The sequence goes on from NC_030831.1 coordinate 59,554,790, forward strand.
CGGGAAGGAAAGATGGTAACGCAGGGGAAAACCGAAACCCACGGAGAAAACCCAGAATCATGAAGCCTCCTAGAACTCACATCTATCTCTTGCTGCTTTCAATCCTGATGCCATGGGTGATGGATAAGTTGGCACCATGCACCACAAAGCAGCGCAGACACCTGACCCAGGACTCCTTGAGTCTAAAAGAAGAAATCGGGGGAGCTGGGAGAACGGGGAGCCCCGGGACTGCCCCACACCCACCCGGGGAGCCAGCGCGTGAGCCGGGCGGGAAGCAGGGCCGCAGCGCCTTGGCACCTGCTCCCAGCATACGCAGCAGAGCGCTCTTTTCTGCCTCCCAGCTTTTGCGCTAATTCCCTCTGTGGCCAGCCTTAACCCAGAGTCATAAAGCAAAGGGAATACTATGAAGAAGAGTTTGAAGGCAGCTCCCCTGACACAGTGCAAACCCATCACCGTGTCTATCTCACGGGGGATTCCCAACATCGTCCTTAGAAACACGTATATTTGATTTTCCTCTCTTTTATCCTATAGTTATCAAAAAACCTTGAAATTTTAAATGCCGAAGAAAACATCAGAAAACTAAGCACTTTGAGCAAACAAGGTTTATGTGAACTAATTTGCATATTTTCTCTAATACTAAACATGCCCAAGAGTCCTGTAAATAGTGAGAGGACTTCGGTTAAACTGAACCACAGAAAAGGAGGTGTACCACATAAGGAACCAATTCAAATATACTGAGGTTACTGCCTTAAACTCATAAAAACTAACCTTTGCTTAGTGAGGGTGTCGCTATTTCAGTGGTCAGTTCTGTGCTATAGTCACTGATGCTTTTTAGAGATCCTATAGTCATCTTCCCTTATTGATCAATAATGAGAAAGTACTTCTGAAGCAAAGTCAAAGTGGGTGAAATTATTCAGTTAAAAATTATTTCTGTACAGCTACTTGGAAATTCATTGGGAGGAAAAGCAGCCAAGAAGTAATACCTAAGCTGGCCGAGAAATCATTTTGATGTGTTAGGAAATGGCATGCTGGCTCACCTCTCTTCTTCCACATTAACTGAACAAATAAAACAAGAAAGAACATCTGAAAACAAGACCTGTGCCCATCTCATTAAACGTATAGGTTTATCACACACAGCAGATTGCTTTCCTGAGACGCATTTTAAGACTGTCAATCCTACTTTTGCTTTCTTTTCATCCCATCGGTGGCAAATAGTCATCTACAATATTCGCTGCAATCGCTAAGCCTGTTTCTGTGGATTCCCCCTAAGTTACCTTCACTGCAAATCTTCTGTAGGCAGGGAAATTTAATTACTATAATTTGGAAGAAAATTAACTAGGCTTATTACTATATCCCTAATGACAATGCAAAGTCTTCCCCAGTGGTGCTATTGGTAAGGAAGCTGCCTGCCAACGTAGGAGACGAAGGAGACTCAGGTTTGATTCCTGGGTCGGGAAGATCCCTTGGAGGAGGGCATGGCAACCCACCCCAGTATTCTTGCCTGGAGAATCCCATGGAAGGAGGAGCCTTGCAGGCTGTAGTCCATAGCGTCAGGAAGAGTTGGGCATGACGGAAGTGACTTGGCACGCACGCGTGCAGTCACAATGCAAAGGGCTTTCCTTCATGATGGACTTTGTCTCATTTACTTCCACTGTCCAGATATGTGTTTTATTTAATTTGTTTTCTCTTTTTTGCATTTGATAATATTCTACCAGATAAATTACCTCTGGAATGATAACAAGATAGGAATTAGTTTATTTATATATGTGGAATTTATGTGTAATTACATAAAACATCATTAGTGACTTTAGTGTCTTGGTTTCTGTCATTACCTATAACAATTCCAAATCCTTTTATCACTAATCATTAAAAGAGAGTGTTTGGAAGAGATTTTAACGATAGCATTGACAAAACACTATGAGAAATCACTTCAGATTCAGTGTTTATTTCTTATGTTTTCTTGTTTCAGTCTTCCTGAAGTGAATACCGTTTTTTCCCATTCACAATCTAATACATGATGAAACGTTAATGAGTTATTTCTTAAGATTACAACTAAATTTTAATCATCCATTTGAAGGTGAACAAATCTTTGTGATATTTCTAACTACTACTGATAATATCTTATGGAATTAATTCAGTGTCAATAATATGTCTTCTGAATCCTGATAAAGCGGGTGCTCATTTCACCTTCTCAATTCCACTTGTTTAATCATTTGCACTTTTTATTTACTTAAAATTGTGTTTTTATGGCACTGATTACAATCAGTCAAAAGATGTTTTAATTATAAAAGAAGTATTTATAGAACATTTAAGTTACTTTTGTCACTACACATAAAATATCTAAAGTCCTTATAAGAATTAGGCAAATTGAATGTTATTATCCCCTTTTCCCACTCCAGTATTCTTGCCTGGGAAATCCCATGAACAGAGGAGCCTGTCAGGCTACACAGTCCTGCGGTAGCAAAGAGTCGGACATGAATGACTAACACTTTGACTTCTGATCCCTTTTTTATCTAAAAAATTATTTCTATATATCATACAACTATATGAGTCAGACTAGAAACTGAATTTAGTTCAATCTGAATTTAGGTCCTGTGCTTTTTCCTTTATGGAACATTGCCTTTCTTTTATGGTGAAGAAAAGAAGCTTGTCCAAGAAAATAATCTATATATTTTTTTACAGATGGAAATGTGCACCAAATGACATGTAAACGCAAACACTTATTATGCAAAAGGGACATAATAGTAGTTTGATTTATATTGCTAGGGCTTTGGGAAATGAGCATTCTGTATTTTTTTCTGTCTTTGTAAATTATTATATGTGCCCGTGTGCCAAGTCACTTCAGTGGTATCCTACTCCTTGTAACTGCTGGAATGTAGCCCACCAGGCTCCTTTGTCCATGGGATTCTCCAGGCAGGAAAACAAGACTTAAAAAAATTTAAATGTCTTTAAATAAATGCAAGTCTCGCAGTTATTTAGCAGTAAAAAGCAGAATAAACTGGTGGAGAAGAACACAGACTCATTATATTTGTGATTATTCTTCCTTACTTAAAGGGGGAAATCAGAGATTTTCAAGCTTCATGGCACATGTGTGCATGATAAATTGCTTCAGTCATTGCTGGGAGCCAGCACGAGGAGTCCTGCCTGTGGCAAAGGTCATGAGGTTAAGGGGTCCGACAGGCAAAGGCAAGTCTGGCCTTAAGGGAGCCTCGCTGGATTTTCTCGAGCATCTACCTGCAAAACCAGAGTCTGCCTGCCGTACTGCATTATGCTTTTTGCTTACGCTTCTGACATTAACAGGGGCTGTCCCTCACCACCTTTTTCTGGAAAAAGTCAACTTAGAACTCCAACTAACAGTCTCCTGCATATAAAAAGAATTTCTCGGCGTAAAGCCCTCTGATAGCTTTCTAGATTACCTGACCGGTCTGTCCAGATTTTTACGACTGGGCATGTGAATTGTTAACAGCCTCCCAACCATGAGAGGCACTGAAAGCTTAAGAAATTCTAGGAAAAATCATTAGAATAAAACTGATTAAGGGTTTCATTGTTGAGCCAATACTTGCTGCCAAATTTCCATATCTTTTATTTGTTGATATAGCTGGTATAGAGAAAAAACAAGTAGCAACATAAATCTTTGAGTTAAGTACCTTCTTTGTTATAACCCACTGCACCTTTGTTCTACAGGGATGTAACTTTATTTAGTGCTTTAAGGGTGATGCAGATTAAAGAAAAACACTTTAGGGGAAATGAGATTAACATTCATTAAGGAAGAGAGGCATAAAATGTTAACAGGCTTTTTGGCCAGAAGATAATGTAAATCACCTGAGACCCTTTGTATACAGAAAGATTCGCAGAAAGAAAGCCTGGTCTTGATAAGGGTCAGGGCTGCTGACCCTGCATAACTTTGTATTATCCATTGATCTCTATGTACAACCAAAAGTATAAAAAGCTTTCCTGGAAAATAAAGGACGGACCAGTTCCTGGAAAGACTGGTTTCCCCCGTGTGGTCTTTTCTCGTTCTCTTCTTTTCTGGCCGAATTCCCATCTGGAGCATGGAGGCTCCCCATGTCTACTTACTTGCCCTGGCTTCTAAGACCCACACGAGAGGGAGCCCAAGGTGGGGCACCCTCCGCTATTCAAGCAGTTGCTGGTGGCCTAAGTAGGTGCTACAAACTCCTTGTCTTGGAGTTTTATTGGTTTTCCACGTAAACAAAGTTATTCAGCCTCTTTTTCTCCACTAATTTTCCTACTACACTCTTCTTTTCTAATCTCTCTTTATATCTCTAATTAAATAAATATTTCCTAAGATGCCAACTCCGTCCCTGCTTCAAATTCCCTGGATCCACTGGGGCTGGACCCCGGCAAGTCATGTCTGACTCTTTGTGACTCTGTGGACTGTAGCTCACCAGGCTTCTCTCTCCATGGGATTCTCCAGGAAAGAATGCTAGAATGGGCCGCCATGCCTTCCTCCAGGGGATCTTCCCAAACACAGGAATTGAACCTGTGTCTCTGATGTCTCCTGCAGTGGCAGGTGGGTTCTTTGCCAGTAGTGCCACCTGAGAAGCCCTTTATAACCCATAGATCACTGGAATAAGACAGAATTGTATAAAAAAGAGAGCTTACTAGATATCAAATTTTGATTCCAAAGTGTTAAAAACTTACTTTATGGGACAGATTTACAAGATGAGTTATATACATGTAGTATCTTTTCAAAGCACAGTTGTATCATGCAACTTTGTGTACATAACGACTTCTTCCCAATTCTCCAATATTTTGCTATTTAATTGACCATTCTACTTGCAATTTAGAGTCACCTATTTTGGTGATATAGCTAAACAAATACATTCACAACTATTAATTTAAAAAAATTCTTCTTATCTTCACCCCTCACATCTTTCATTTTCCTTGTTGTTAATTCTCCTGGTCACATCAGAATGCTTTAAATTGTTGATAACTCTGATCAGTGTATCAGGATAAAGATGAAAATATTATAGAAGTTCTTGAAATTTTTCAAATCCTTTTATTCCTTGTTAGAAATATATTGAATAATACATGCAATTGATGTACACATATATAGTAAAAATGTATTACACAGCTACTGGTTGCTAAGAACAGTGGGATTTATGGTCCCTTGGATAACACAGATATTTATACCACTACTCGAGGTACTAGGTGGTGGTTTATTATGGGGTTTAGGAGAGCAATGTACGGCCTTGAATAGACTACTTAACTAGTCAGAATTAAGGGAGACACGTGGTTGTGGGAAGCCTTTCCAAGAGGGGGTTGGGGCCCTTGTGAGAGCAGCTGAGGAGGTGGCTGTCAATGCAGGATGGTGTCTAGGAGGGGTCGTGCACGCTGACATAATTTGGGCATCAAACTAAGCAATAATGATGATCAACTTTGTCATAGTAAATATTTAGCACAATTTAGTAATCTATGAGGGGTTCCCCGGTGGTTCAATGGTAAAGAATCCACTTGCCAGTGCAGAAGACGTGGGTTCAGTCACATCAGGAAGATCCTTTGGAGAAGGAAATGGCTACCCATTCCATTATTCTTGCCTGGGAAACCCCAAGGACAGAGGAGCCTGGTGTGCTACAGTCTATGGGGTTGCAAAAGCTGGACACAACTTAGCAACTATACAACAACAATAGTAATCTATGAACTTATATTGCTATAGATAACAGAATGAGTGAATAAGAGAAAGCTCTTTCTTACAAGAGAATACTAATACAAATAGAAACAATGAGATAATTATAAAAAATCACCGTTTGGTAACTGTCATAATTATACAATTTTTTAGGCAAGATTCTTTATTGAACTTCTAGGTAAATTTTGATCAGCTAGAGATGAAATTAGGATACAGGTGATATATTTACATAACACTAAAGTATCTCCACATACTTTTTAATATATATGGAAAATGAGAAGTTTTACAGTGAAGGAACTGACAGATATCACTTTATTTAACTGCATAAAGCTAACATCAGTAGTAATGGAACACAGTGAAGTTATAAAGCTCCAGAGGGGCATAAGGAAAATGTAGAATCTCTCTGGAGGATTCCTGTGAAAAGTGAAAGCCTTAATCTAACCATGAGGAAATAGTAGACAAACCCAAACTGAGGGTCATTCTATAGAATAATTGATCTGTAACATTCCAAATAATAAAATCACAGAGATCTGGACAGGACTGAGGGACTGTTCCAGAGCTGAGTAAATAAGGAAATATACTGAGGGTAGTGAGAGTCAAGTTCTTAAGTAGAGAAGGTTATAAATATGACAGTGAGAAAAGCTAGAATGAACCTTATGTTTTTATTGGAATTGGTGGTGTCACTGCGAAGCCATGTTTTTGATGAGAAGGTTAAATGGATAAACAATAAAATGGAAAGATGACAGACAGACAGACAGACACATTCATATACACACACGTATGTACATGTACACATACTGAGCAAGCCAAAAGAGATATGCCACGATCCCATGAGACACGCTTGATCCTAGAGTGGATCATTCTGCAAAAAGTAGAAACAACTGGATAACTGACAAAGTTTGAATGGGGTACATGGATGAAAGGAATTCAGACTTTCTGAAAACTTATCGTTCTTTCAAGATAAAAAGTTTTTTTTTTTTAATTTGAGAAATTTCATACAGGATAAACAACCAATACATTGAATACGGTACTTTGAAATGGGTCAATATATTCAAGTTAGTGTGCTTAAAGTACAGTTTTCTATTTTATCGATACTATGTAATTATACGTTCTAATTATGCAACTAATTCCCGTAAGTATACTTATATAATTAAATGATATAATTACAGAGAGTAATTGCATAATTATTGTAAAGACATAATTATAGTAACTACTCAATTTCAAAACATTCAATGCATAAGTAAAACAACCAAATTAATCGCTTTAATAAAATATCTCCAAAAAGGCCATTTTGAATTTTAAATGGAATTTTATTTACAGCATATTTTAAAACTATAATAGGTACATATAAATTTTAAATGTACTCAGTGTTTTTATCTCTATCCACCATTTAAAAAATACAGACTTAGTTGAGAAAAATATTGTACATTATTATTTAATGTTTACAGTGAATTGATTTCCTAAAATTTACTACACTGTTCAGTCCATTATTTTCTAACATTCACTTCTAAATATTTGTGTAGAAGTATGGAAAATGCTTTTGAAAGTCAACCATTTTGCTGATTTTTTTTCTTACTGATTCTTCACAAAGAATTCTCCATGTAATGAGAGATACATATATTTTTTTTAAATTAATCTCAGGGCAAATAGGAAATCCATAGTATGTAAGCAAAAGTGACTCCAGACACCCACATTAGAAAATTAGTTGTATGAATCACCAAGATGAATGTTCTCTGAAGACTCCCGGACATGGCTCCCTTCACTAATTTTCCATTTGGATGAACATCTGAATGTGTTTGTAACCCACCAAGAATGTGGTCCTTATTTCGCTCCTGTTAGCTCATTGTCTTGCTTAGTTTGTCCCTGCTTCCCTGTGCATAGCACTTTCTCACCAGGGCTTTGCAGAGTTAACTTTAGGTTAGCAAGGATGAAAGTTTCAGTTTCCTTTAGATTATCGTGTCGCGTAAGTTTGTGCCTTTTTCTCAACCTTACTATGAAAGAAAGAAAGTGAAGTCGCTCAGCTGGGTCCAACTCTTTGCGACCCCATGGACTGTAGCCTGCTAGGCTCCTCTGTCCCTGGGATTCTGGAGTGGGTTGCCATTCCCTTCTCCAGGGGATCTTCCCCACCAGGGATCGAACTTGGGTCTCCTGCACCTGCAGGCGGACTCTTAACCGTCTGAGCCACCAGGGGCTAACCTTACAATAGAAACAATTTTCCCCTCTAGTATTAGTTTGTATTATTTTTAGGATACTAAATATTTGTGTTTGTGTTTGCCATTTCACTCTGATGTGAATTTAGGACATTTGGTCATGGGTATTTGCCTTATACCTAAGGTGTATATGGGTATAATGCAAATATACTCTTTCCTGGAGGCTCAGTGGTAAAGAATTAGCTTGCAATGGCAGGAGACACACTCCCTGGGTCAGGGAGATCCCTTGGAGAAGGAAATGGCAACCAACTTCAGTATTCTTGCCTGGAGAATCCCATGGACAGAGGAGCCTGGCTGGTACAGTCCATGGAGGTCAAAAGAGTTGGACATGACTGAAGTGACTTAGCACATTTGCATTTTACATTATTTTATTTTTGATTCCTTGAAAGCCTTTGATTGGTGGAGCAATCAGCAAGGTTTTTTTTTCTGTGAGAGAAATGGTTTGATAGAAAAAAAGAGAATAATAGGTATTTCTGACATCAGAGAACATAAGCAATTGCCCCTTTTCAATATTTGCATTTTGATGCTAAAGATATCCTGGCACCTAAACATGTCTCTTGAACTGAAAGCATTTTAGCCCCATGAAAGAGAGTAGTAGATTTAATTTCTGAAAGAATATTTTTTTCCACATAAGTCTGTGATATTTGGGCTATCTTAATTTTTTTCCTAAATGCCATAATTAAAATTATAATTCAAGTTCTATTATTATTTGAGTAGTTAAATTTTTTTAGATAAAATTTACATAACATAAAATTAATCATTTCAAAGTGAACAATTCAGTAACATTTCTATTTTCAAAACATTTTCATCACCTTCAAAGAAAACCCAGTACCCATTACGGCTGCTGAGAACTATTTCCAGTCCTAGTTCCTGCTGTCCTTCTGGCATTTTTTCCTCAAGTTGGAATCAATTTCCTTAAAACTTAAAAAGCGTGTCTTTGTGAATGCTCACTCAATAGTGTCTGGCTCACTGTGACCCCATGGACTGTACCCTGCCAGGCTCCTCTGTCCATGGGATTTCCAGGCAAGAATGCTGGAGTGGATTGCCATTTCCTCTTCCAGGGGATCTTCCCCACCCAGGGATCGAACCCCATCTCTGCATCTCTTGCATTGGCAGGCGGATTCTTTACCACTAAGCCACCTGGGAAGCCACAAGTGTGTTTTTGCCCGTTCCTAAACGCCATTACTAAATTCTTCCATAGGCTGCAGACCTCGGAAAGTGAAGTCGCTCAGTCGTGTCCGACTCTTTGTGACCGCATGGACTATAGCCTACCAGGCTCCTCCCTCCATGGGATTCTCCAGGCAAGAGTACTGGAGTGGGTTGCCATTTCCTTCTCCAGAGGATCTTCCCAACCCAGGGATCGAACCCCGGTCTCCTGCATTCCAGGCAGACGCTTTAACCTCTGAGCCACCAGGGAAGCCAGGACTGACTCAGATCCTCAACCTTAACCCTCAGGGTTACAATTCCCTGCCCCATGAGAGTCCTATTGATTCCATACAAATAAGGAGGTCTACCGGGCTTCCCTGGTGGCTCAGAGGTTAAAGCATATGCCTGCAATGTGGGAAACCCAGGTTCGATCCCTGGGTGGGGAAGATCCCCTGGAGAAGGAAATGGCAACCCATTCCAGTATTCTTGCTTGGGGAATCCCATGGATGGAGGAGCCTGGTGGGCTACAGTCCACGGGGTTGCAAAGAGTCAGACACGACTGAGCGACTTCACTTTATTGGGTTTCCGGAATTGTAAATGTACTGTTGTTAGGGAAGGAGAGAGCAAGCCAGCTGTGAGCTGGTGGCAGGAGCCTGGCAATCAGCAGTGCCTCGTCCTCTCCCTGTCCGTGAAGGAATGTGCAACCCCCTTGCTAGACGCTGCCCAAGGACACATCCTTGAGGTGGTGATATGTTGAGATCATCCGGATGACTTACGTGACTGAGCCCAATTAAAGATTATATTAATACAAAAGATTAAGAGTCTAGCAGATTGGTGAGGAGATCGACTTAATAGGAAGGCTAGATAGATTCCTATCGAAATCAGGGATAAGACAGGGACTTCATTCTCACCCCAACACCACTGTTTTGTTTGGTTTACATTGCCATCTTAAGAAACTGCTCATGTATTTTCAACATGCTTAAGTGAGTAAACAGCTAGGGAACAGAAGAGTTAGACGTAGAGGATGACACAGACTTCACTGGAATATGACTTTCCAATACAGCGAGGAGTTGGTAAAACTTCCCTTTTTTTGTCTGTGTGGGAATAAGTGTTTCTCTCAATGTTGCTTCCATTGTCTCCTGCTGCTCTATTTTAAGAGCTGAACATGGATGTACTCCACTTAAAACTTCCTGATCTGTCTTCTGGCTGTAATTCACAGAAGTTCCTACGAGGAAACTCTTGTATGATGTTATATCCTACTTCCGTGGAGCTGTGTCAACTCAGTCACCTGGAAATCAATCTAAGAAGTTAGGTGATTTTTCCTAAATTGTGATCCTCAAGTAACTTGTGTGAATTCAAAACACAGATTTGGATTATGGCAAATCTCTAGCCTCACCTCAGATATACTAAATCACAGGATCCATGCACGGCAACAAGGAATCCTCCTCTAAAGATAAATAAATAAATAAATAAATTAATTAATTAATAAATCCCGCTTTACTCTTAAGGACAAGACAGGTTGAAAATACTTATTTAGATGGGATGATTTTATAATAGGAATCTTGTCTAAGTAAGTAAGTGAAGTCGCTCAGTCATGTCCGACTCTTTGCGATCCCATGGACTATAGCCTTCCAGGCTCCTCTGTCCATGGGATTTTCCAGGCAATAGTACTGGAGTGGATTGCCATTTCCTTCTCCAGAGGATCTTCCCGACCCAGGGATTGAAGCCGGGTCTCCCACATTATAGACAGACGCTTTACCATCTGAGCCACCAGGTAAAGCCCATTTATGTATATTTGCAAGGATTATTCAACGGAATAAATTGTTTTGAGGTTTCCAAAATCCTCTTGCCCATACAAAGACCATTACTTTTTCCATCAGCATCTTCAGACCAAAAAAAAAAAAAAATTAGCATTCAGGGTGAAAATGATGTAATAGAATATTAAGAGTGTGCTCTTAACACTGCTAAAAATATTAAGTAGCCATAAGGCTGGGATCCTGTAGCAGTTTCTAGGTTTCTAGTATACCATACACTTGAACAGTGTGGAGGTTGGGGCTACTGACCCTCTTTGCAGTAGAAAATCTGCTTGTAAAAAATCTGCTTGTTTTTTGTTCCTCCATATCTGTGATTCCTCTGTATCCTTAGATTCAACCAGTCATGGATTGCGTAGTTTCATAGTATTTACTATTGAAAAAAATATGTATGTAAGTAAACCCGTTAGTTCAAGCATTCCTGTTCAAAGATCAACTGTATATTTTTGAATCGATACATAATCTATTGGAGAAGGAAACAGCAACCCACTCCAGTACTCTTGCCTGGAAAATTCCGTGGATGGAGGAGCCTGGTAGGCTACAGTCCATGGGGTCGCAAAGAGTCAGACACGACTGAGCAACTTCACTTTCTTTCTTTCTGTAGTTCCTTTTGGAGAAGGAAATGGCAAAGCACTCCGGTGTTCTTGCCTGGAGAATCCCATGGACAGAGGGGCCGGGTGGGCTACAAGTCTATGGGGTTGTAAAGAGTCAGACATGACTAAGAAACTAACACACACATAATCTATTGTATTAACACTATTGTACTTATTTTTATATGCTCCAAAGAAAATATTCTAGTTGACATTTTTATTCGATGCCATAGACTTGTTTAGTATTTAAAAAAGAAATGATAAAACTTGGCAAGCTGCATCTTGACAATAAATTTTAGAACAAAATAAGCAATCATGTCAATGAGCCCTTTAATAACTGCTCGTGATACAACACAGCATTTTAAATTATCATGAAGTAAGCACTTCATTTACATTTAACTAGGCATGGATTGTATACTAATTAAACCATCACAGTGAGGGATACATCATCATGTGTTAAAAATAAACGGATAGTTCTTAATTGGAATTCTTATACAGGCTTTAAAAAGAGGAATGAAGATTGCATTTTAATTTTAAATTATTTTGTCAAGACGCATGTTCTAATCGTTTTAAGAGACAGCGCTTTTGATCAGAGTTGGAAAAACCCCCATCACCTCCTCCAGTCCACAACCTGGTTTGTAAGTAAAGTTTCATTGGACATTGACACCCATCTCTTTGCTCTCTGTCTGTGGCTGCTTTTATTCAATTCTGAGGCCAGAGTTGAGTAGCTGCAACAGAGGCTGTACGACCTGGAAAGACTGAAGTGATTACAACCTGGTCCTTTATAGAAAAAGTCTGCTGACTCCTGCTTTAGATGAACTCACTCCATCCTAGGGCGCGCGGTATGTTCTTGGATAGTTTATTAAGCTTTCATTGGTCTCATCTTTCTAACGAACAAAATGGGAATTAAATGGCCTAAAGTTTATAAAGTTCTTGGTGCATGTAATTGTTAAGAGAATTATTCTTAAGGGAATGCTTGCTTATACATTCTCTATGGCTTTTTTTCTGTTTATTTGGCACTAGTCAGATTTTGCCTCACAAATTCCTAATATTATGTAACCAGGCCACTTATTGCATGAGTCCATTTCAAAAACGTTTTTAGAGAAGGTGCTGAGTTAGAGCCTCAGGACACAACTATGAACAAGAAAATGTGTTCCTTGTCTTTAATATATATATATATATATATATATTTGTTTATTTATTTATTCGGCAGCATTGGGTCTTAGCTGCCCTGTGCAGCACATGGGAGCTCCGGGTTCCGGAGCCACAGCTCAGAAGTAGCGGGCCATGGGTTTCCTTGTTTAGTGGCACGTGGAATCTTAGTTATGGGACCAGGGATTGAACCTGCATCCCCTGCATTACAAGGCAGAGTCTTAACCTCTGGACTACCAGGGTTGGCTTAACGGGATTTCTAGCCTAATAGACGATAAGAGCAATTTAAATGAGCAACTATGTGACCGTCTGTTAACTTCCTGATTGAGAGCAGAGAGAACAGAAGCACGTCACAGTTTTGCCACACCACTAGTCTTCTAGGGCTGCATAACAAAAGCACCGCACAGTGGGTGGTTTAAACACTAAAAGTTTATTTCCCCACAGTTCTGGAGGCTGAGTCTGAGACCACGGTTGTCTGTGGTGCTGGTTCTCTTCTGAGCTGTGAAGGTTCCGTCCCGAGTCTTTCTTCCTAGCTTGCAGATGGCCGTCTCCTCTCTGGGCCTTTGTATTGTCTTCCTCTGTGTGTGTGTTCAAATTCCCTCTCCTTATAAGGACACCAGTCATACTTGACTAGGTCTCACCTTGATGACTTCATTGTAAGTGAAAAAGACCCTGTATGCGCTTTAAAGACCTTACCTTCAAACGCAGTGATACTCTGAGCTATGAGGAGTTAGAACTTCAGCATATGACATTCTGACCATATGTTTAAGCTTTCTATATCCTTACTGATTTTATTGCTATTTATACTGTCAAATTCTGAGGGATGGGTGTTGAAATCTTCAATTCTTACTGTATATGTCAGTCTATTTCTCTTTTCACTTCTATCAGTTTTTGCTTTACTGTCATTTGAAAACAGGTCTGAAAGCCAAGCATCACTATTCCACGGTTCTTTAGTGAATGAAACCTATGTATATGCGTAAAGTATCCTCCAAAATAATCCCAATAAAAGCAACTGTTCATATACCGTGTATTTCCTTGATAGCTCCTGATTGATGCCTAAGATGCTAGGTGAAACTCCAAATTGGGTTTTTTAATTGGCATATGATGTCAAATTTTTAAAAGTGAAACATTGGTTAATAAGGACATATACTTGGCTGTGAATCTAGAATGTTCAGTCTACGTGTTGCCCCGCTATTTTTGTCCATTTGTATTCCTAAACTGCACATCAAGATGATGATACTTTAAAGTGAGTGTTTTTCTGTTTTATTTCTTTTATGGTTATCTAAGTTACTCTCGGAGAAGGCAATGGCACCCCACTCCAGTACTCTTGCCTGGAAAATCCCACGGAAGGAGCAGCCTGGTAGGCTGCAGTCCATGGGGTCACTAAGAGTTGGACACGACTGAGCAACTTCACTTTGACTTTTCACTTTCTTGCATTGGAGAAGGAAATGGCAACCCACTCCAGTGTTCTTACCTGGAGAATCTCAGGGATGGCAGAGCCTGGTGGGCTGCTGTCTATGGGGTCACACAGAGTCGGACACGGCTGAAGTGACTTGGCAGCAGCAGCAGCAGCAAGTTACTCTATTTTTATAGCAAGTAACTATAACGTTAGGCCTCCCAGTGGCAAAGTAACTCCCTGCCAGTACAAGTGACACAGAGACACGGGTTTGATCCTTGGGCCACGGAGATCCCCTGGAGAAGGAAGTGGCAACCCACTCCAGTACTCTTGCCTGGGAAACTCCATGGTCAGAGGAGCCTGGCGGCTACAGTCCATGGGGTCACAAAGGTCAGACACGACTGAGCACACACATACAAACATTTGTCCCCTAAAGATCCTAGCTAAGCGTAAGTTACTACCGTTTGATTTGAAACGTACAAGTGCCAGTACCGCATGGACTTGTGAAACGACATACGGATGATGTGAACGCCTCTCTCGGATGCTTTGAAAGCTTCCGTTGTATAACTTGATAGCCTTTACAAAAATGGGACATATTTTGTAAAATATCAAATTATCAGGTTTCTTTGGATTATGTTTGCTCTCTCTTTCCTAAGGTCATTTAGTATCCTACACAGTTACTGCCACTCCCCTGCCCCCTAAAATGAGTCTTAATCAGTTTTTATAATATTGAAATAAACCAAGCATTGGTGAATATTGCAAAGCTCTAGATAGTGAGAGAGTCGAGCAATATATTTGTGCCTCTGGTTAAGGACATGGCAACGCGGTGTCACTCATGCTCATTTAAACATTCCGAGTGCACACAAATGTTAACATCCATGACATCTTAAAATATTTTGGCTTTTATCATGTCACAGATTATTTTATTTAATCTCACATGACTAAAATATATAAAAATTATAGCTTTCTAAATTTAAGTTAATTCGACACAAAAATCATTTAAAAAATGTTTTGTGAATTTCCTTATTCCATTACAGATTTATAAAGAGTATAACTTAATAGAATAACAGATGGCAAAAAAAAATTATGTAGCTATCATGTTGTAGAATTCTATTGACTTAAAGTCATTAAAACATAAGCCATTTTAACAGTAATGTCAGTGTACTGATTTGTACAGTATACAATTGTACATTATGCTGTTTTATAGAAACAATGTCATACCATTTTTCAGTTGGAATGTCAAAGATTGCAATCTATAAACGTAAGCAGGCTGCCCCACTCTGTTGTAAAGCAGAAACATGACAAAGGGAAATACGTATCATAATCCACTGCAAACACTGATATTTCCCATGTTTGAATTTAGTGGAGCTGGTGATTTATACGGCTAAGTGGAGGTAGGTGAAAGTACACGTATCAGAGGAAATACTCATGTGAAACTGGGAACTGCTTTTCTTATGGAAACAAATGGCAAGTTTGTTTTGTAAAGATTTTATGTTTTTAAACTTATTTGGATTTTTAAAAGATAGGTAGTAAAATTATTTGTTACTAGCATGTCATATAATTCAGTATTTAATAAAAGAAACAAAATAAATTTACCAATAGCTACAACTTGTTAGTTGCTTTTGAAAAATCAGATATACAGTATTTTGTTATGTCTTTTAGTAGAATTTACTTCATAACTTCATGTCACATTTGGGGAAAAAAATGCATAAATTGCAAAGAAACTTACTGACAGGTAATCCATCTTTCAACTGATGGCCACGCCTGTTGAAATAGTTCCTCTTAACCAATCTTCTTGATATCAAGAGGCTCTCAGGGCCAGACAGTGAGTTCTGCTCATGACCAGCTTATGCTTGGGTGCATTTCCTTTGCAGCCAGCCGACAAGGAAATGATGGGTCATCAGATTTAGCTTCCCTTTTAAGCAAAAATGCCCAAGATTATTCTAGAAATATGAGTGTTTCCTGACTCTTAGTTCACACAGAAAACAAAAATAATTAATCTTGACTTATTTGAAATTCCTAATGGTACTTGCCGGCGGCCAGAAGGTGAAAATCCGAGGGATTCTAGGCGGCAGGTAGGAGCAGCAGGGAAGGGCTAACGTTGAGCATGGACTGTGCTCAGAAGCACGAGTCGCTTCATGTCTTGTAACTACCATTGTGCAACACTATTGTTCTTTCCTTTTTCTCCCTAGATAGAGTAGGAAGCCAAAGTTTGAGGGAGTGAAATAAATGATCTGATATTACTCAGAAACTTGCAAACGTGGGACGTGAATATCAGTCTAATCCCAGCATTGTCTCATTGAAGCAAAGCAAATCATGTGAAAAAAATTCTGAAGACCACCATTTACCGTGAACCTCCATTTTAAGGACACTGGAGTTTGTCAGCCATAGATTACTCTTCCCAGACACTGTATTTTCCACCCCATCCTAATGGCAGCTAGAGATGAGCATACTCTTCCCTGGGAACCTTCTTATGGAGCAACGGAGCCTTTGAAGGATTGATTCGTGCTCTACAGTTGGAGAGCTTCCCATCTGAGACCTGGTAGTATGTGCTGATGGTGAAAAATGAAGAGGAGCGACCTAATCAGTGAAGGACGTCATGTTTTCAGTTTTTCGATTTTAAATGCTTAATCTGTATTCTTGAATATCAATTTCAAGTTTGTTTTCAGTTAAAATGTCCTTTTTAAAACACTGTTCTACATTTCAAAGTGAAGTGATCTATATATAAATACACATGTATTTTAATTAAGAAGTACTGAGACATTTCATAATTACTAAATAGCATAATCTATTTTCCTTAAAAAATAATGCCAGGGATATTATGGTGAAAATGCTAAAGGATCATATAAATGCTGGAGACAGAGAATATTGGAATAAGCTTTTTGTAAACAGATTTGGTAAAACCAAATTCAAGCATGCTTGTATCCAGCCATACATAACCTTTCCTGTGACAATAAATGAAAAGCAGCTAAGAATCCACACACACTATGTCCCATTTACATGGTGAAGGGTTATGTTGCTTAGGTTTTGCACTGTGCGTATGAATTTTCAAGAGTTTGTCGATAACCATTTTGCATGGTGGTAAAGCCAAGAATGGTTATTTCCATTAATGGTTTGCAAGGAAAATCTTGATAGGGGGCTGCTTACATTTACCCGATGAACCCAAAAGTGCAAACTAAACACTTAGTTCTGGAACTTTCTGTATCCCTTGACCTTCCTTAATCATTGTTCTTTCTCTCAGTTTTCCTCATTTCTCTTGTATTCTCTCTTATTCATGAAACTATGGTCATAAGAAGATACAGGGTAAAAAATTAACAGTCTCAAGCCATTCAATAACCCTAAGAGCACTTTCCATCCCAATGGCTACTTCCTACACCCTCTAGGCTGCTTTTCTCCTCAAATTATCCATTGTGGTACACAGTTCATTATTATTGGCATCACTGATTCAGTGGACATGAGTTTAAGTAAACTCTGGGAGTCGGCGATGCTGTAGTCCATGGGGTCACAAAGAGTCGGAGACGACTGAGCGACTGAACTGAATTGAGCTGACAGGGGACATGCAGAAGAATGCTTACTTTGCAAATCCCAAATCCTGGATCCCAAACTCAGCTATGGTTACTAAAGTTTTGTGATATTCAAGACTCAGTAACTAAGGATTGCACAAAGCTTCTATCTCTATGAATCTTAGACAAAAGCTCAGTGTGCAAGTAGATGCCATCTCTAATCCTCGTTTACTGATATAAACATGTGTTAAAAGGTATAGATAGGTGTGCCTACTCTTCCCACTCTGGCATGAAAACACTTGTGGAAAATTCTGTCATAATGTAAAAATCAATAAAATTGCTCCTAGACTGTCAAGTGTACAGTATTCAGTATCAATGAACATGTTCCACTCTGTGCTTTCTGATGCCACTCAGCACACTTTCATACAGCGTAAGTAATGTTACCTCTGATTGCACATCGTGCCATTTAAAGTCAGGTTCCATAACGTGTTCTACATGCTGAAAGGAAATGATGATGTAATTCAGAATCAGACTGAGGACAGATATCCAATCATATTGGGATGTCATATCATAGGTCCCCTGCATTAAATTTCCTGATGGCTTTCTTTTCATGCATTAGTACTGACCCAAACGCCTGAAGTTGGAAGGAATAAAAAATTTAGGAGGCTCCTTTAGAGGATTACATATGCACACACACACAACGTTTAGTCCCTGAAAGCTTCTCTATATGTATAAATCACTCTCGTTATCCATAGCAGTTGTGTTCCATCAAATCACCTTGAAAAATGAGTTCATGAATACAGAACCATTGCTCCTAGCCCAAATACCTGGGAGTCTCAGATCTCATAAGATGAATACACAACCTTGCTTTATTTGGGTTTCTGTTTAGAGGCACCTTATTTAATATATATTGTTAATTCACTGAGTTTCCCTGGTGCCTCGGACAGTAAAAAAATCCACCTGCAATGCAGGAGACTTGGGTTTGATTCCTGGGTCAAGAAAATCCCCTGGAGAAAGGAATGGCTACCTACTTCAATATTCTTGCCTGGAGAATTCCATGGACAGAAGAGCCTGGTGGGCTACAGTTCATGTTACCATTGAACTCATGACCAATAGCACTGAGACTCATGTTAGATGAATGAAATTTATCTAACGTGTATTTTTTCCATAGGGCACATCACAGCCTTCACCAGCTTAAAGGGAAGTGAAGTTGCTCAGTTGTGTCCGACTCCTTGTGACCCCATGGACTGTAGCCTACCAGGCTCCTCAGTCCATGGAATTTTCCAGGCAAGAGTACAGGAGTGGGTTGCCATTTCCTTCTCCAGGGGATCTTCCCAACCCAGGGATCGAACCCAGGTTTCCCGTACTGCAGGCAGACGCTTTACCGTCTGAGCCACCAGGGAAGCCCCTTCATCAGCTTAAGGACACTAGATAGTGCCCAAAACTATGCTGGGGGTGTCATTTTAAAGTGAGAAACTGCCAACAAAAAAGCACAAAAAAGAGGAAAACATAGCACTTGAAAGATCATGAACAGGACCCTTGAGTTTAGAGCATCAGAGCTGAAAGAAGAAAGCAGAGAGAACAACCTCATTTGACTTCAGCTGGGAACATGCACAGCAAGAGACTGGAGGTTTTTGTTGCTGTTGCTGTTTTTTTGTACATGTCCATGACGGACTGCAAAAGCAGCACACATATTAAAATTTTATTGAGTAGGCACAGTAGCAAAGAAAGAATCTGCAATAATGAACACTGGCTGTGTATGTTTATATGGGGGTGATTTAGTCGCAAAGTGATGCCTGATTCTTTGCAACACCAGGGACTATATCCTGCCAGGCCCCTCTGTCCATGGGATTTCCCAGGCAAGAATCCTGGAGGGGGTTGGCATTTCCTTCTTCAGGGGATCTTCCCCATCTAGGGTTTGAACCCAGGGCTCCAGCACTGCAATCAGATCACTGACTGATCCACCAGGGAAGCCCTATTCTCCTATTTTTATTGTATTTTGATACTGACGTATTCTACTTGGAGACCACCACTGATAGTCCTCAAAGGACAACTACTCCGACGGGAAATCTCCAAAATCGGCAGGAAAGTGGTCCCAACAGGAGAAGCAGCCATACGAGTACACCCAACAGCGACAGTTAACACATATTTTGCAGATAAAACCGTAAAAATCTATCTGAAGGACACCTAAGCATGATCTAATTATTTTTCAAAAATAGGGAAGGAGAAGGGCAGGATCACATTGCTTTACCATCAATGTCAGGATTAGAACACAGCCGTCTCTTCTCCCAGGACATTTCTTGTTCCTGCAAAATCACCCGAGCTTCCAAAGCTCCATTCTGGGATTTTCATGCCAATAGTTCATTGCTCAGCAACACAGACATATTCCATTCATGTTGTGAATAGACATTGAAAGTGAAACTCACTCAGTCTGTCTGAGTCTTTGTGACCCCATGGACTATAGCCCGCCAGGCTCCTCTGTCCATGGGATTCTCCAGGCAAGAATACTGGAGTGGGTTGCCGTTTCCTTCTCCAGGGGATCTTCCTGACCCAGGGGTCAAACCCAGGTCTTCTGCATTACAGGCATATTCTTTCCTGTTTGAGCCTCCAGGAAGCCTGAATAGACGTTGGGGCCATTGAGAAAATCTATCCTAGTGATAATGGTAAGATGGGAACACTTCTCTAATCTGGCATCTGTAAGTGAGTAAATAACTTGCTAATAAAAGTGGTTGAGACTCAGCTTCTTTTCGGCCTATTTCTTGTTTTGAGCTCTGTAATAGCTGATCATATTCAAAGGCAGGGATTATATTTTGCGTACCTACTATGTTGATAAATATAATCATTTTTTTACATAGCAGAATAGTGCGAGCATACCAGAGCAAGCGAACACAGCTTTCAGGATCTTACCTTTTATTTTCCTTGGCACCCTGAAGGTCAGAGTCTTTGTGACTTGCCTCAAAGCTATTTGGAGTAACGTTTTTTATCAGAGTAAGAATAACTGAGATTAATCAACCACATGTAGCAGGGGCAATAATAAATTATGCACCACCACCACAATTCGGACAGACAACCTGCTTCAGACTTCTCTTGGCCTTCATTCTGATGAAAAATTAAACCATTTACTTTTTCCCCTCCTATAATGAAAATAATCCAATATTTCATAAACCCGTTCCAAAATTGGAGTCGCAGATTTCATCTGTCCAAAAGAATGTGCAAAGCCTGCCCCACTGCATCACTCCGAGCTGTATCCTTTAGCTTTCAAAGGAAACGTCAGTAGGAAAAGCTGTCCTGCCCCAGAGGTGTTACCACCTCTCACAGTGCTGATGCTGGCAGCCCGGTTGAAAACAACGGGGAATCGCCTCTTCTGACTCCCCCGCTTTCCTGAGGACAACACATGTGTGTCTCTTAAAATAGCCATGTCTCCAATTACACATCAATGGGAAACTGAATTTCCACATCCCCAACACTGCAACTCAAACAATGAGCCTTCAGCCCTAAAATTCAGAGCTGTACGGCATCCCCCAAAGGAAAAGAAGGTGTTAGCCGCTCAGTCCTGTTGACTCTTTGCGACTTCATGGACTATAGCAGGCCAGGCTCCTCTGTCCATGGAATTCTCCAGGCAAGGATACTGGAGTGGGTTGCCATTTCCTTCTCTAGGGGATCTTTCTGACCCAGGGATCGAACCTAGGTCTCTAGCATTGCAGGTGGATTCTTTACCATCTGAGCCACCGGGGAAGCCAGAAAGTACCAAGCAATTATACCTCCTCCCTTTAAAACTTTCTCAAGTTCACTTGTTCATGTGACCTCTCCCTAAACAGACTGTAAGAGTCACATGCACCTAAACAGGGAAAGGTTGCCAAAGTCTCCAAAATTAATGCCAGTTTCTACTTCTTACAATCAATTCAAGACCTCTAGTCAATATAAATAACTTAGATTAAATTGTTAGCATTTCCCCATTATACAGATTTTAAAACAGCAGCAACAACAGCGTGAGTCTAGCTAAAATAGCTATTGGAAAACGTCACACCACACCAAAACCAGTGCTGAACCGTGATTCCTAATTCTCAGTGCCGTGTTCTTATCATTCCTTTTACACAGAAGAAGTTGTGTTTTATTCTGATCAGTTGAAAGTTTAATTTCACTGGAACTGAAATATAGGGGGCTGCCCAGGTAGTGCTGCTGCTGCTGCTAAGGCGCTTCAGTCGTGTCCGACTCTGTGTGACCCCAGAGATGGCAGCCCACCAGGCTCCCCCATCCATAGGATTCTCCAGGCAAGAACACTGGAGTGGGCTGCCATTTCCTTCTCCAATGCATGAAAGTGAAAAGTGAAAGTGAAGTCGCTAAGTTGTGTCCGACCCTCAGCGACCCCATGGACTGCAGCCCACCAGACTCTTCCGTCCATGGGATTTTCCAGGCAGGAGTACTGGAGTGGGCTGCCATCGCCTTCTCCACCCAGGTGGTGCAGCAGTAAAGAATCCACCTGCCAGTGTAGGAGAAGCAGGAGAAGAGGGTTTGATCTCTGGATCAGGAAGATCCCCTGGAGGAAGAAATGGCAACCTGCTCCAGTATTCTTGCCTGGAAAATTCCATGGAGAAAGGAGCCTGGTGGGCTAGTCCATAGGGTTGCAAAGAGTCAGACATGGCTGAGTGCGTGTGTGCATGAACACACACACACAGAAATTATAACTTAAACTAGAAAACAAACATCTACTTGATCATCCAGAAACTGAAGCTGGTATTTCTCACCCTGACTATTTGATAGGAGAACTTAAGCAATTACTATAAAGGATTTCAGAAAATTCTGCAAAAATCTCAAACCTCGAAGAAGAATATAAAGCTATGAAAGCGTGTGGCCTGGGACGTCCCTGGGTTTTCAGGGGCTGAGACTTCACCTTCTACTGCAGGGGGTGTGGGTTCCAGAGCTAAGATCCCGCATGACTCGTGGCCACAAAACTAAAACGTAAAACCGAATTAATATTGCAACAAATGCTCTAAAGGCTTTAAAAATGGCTCACATCTTTAAAAAAGTGTATGGCTTTATACGTGCAAATGCACACCTGGCTGAAGGTATACTGTCGTGGGATATAGAAGTGTATTATAACCAAGCAAATGGGGCTTTTCAAGACTAGTCTCTAAATCAGAGTCACAGTTAGTCTGTAACAGCCCTCAGTGGGAATCAAAAATAGACCTCTCCTTCAGGTGAACGCAGCCCATCACGTCTTCCAGTTAGGGTTTAGAGCAAGGCGGGAATTGAGCACCATCTGGCTTCTGATGGGGCACTCGTGTGGAGGATGCAGTCTGTGTGGCCCATGTGGTCGCCCTGCCTAGCTGAATGACTCCCGGCCCTCCCAGTCACTTGTTATAAAATGTATTTACCAGGGGAAAACATATGGATGGAATTAGAACACACTGTTCAGATTTCCTATGCTATTTTTAGGACTGGCTATGTTTTTAATTTCTCCATTCATGCGTATATTATTGTAAGAGGTTTGAACCAGCTCTTATTTTATGTATTTAAATGCCCTTTGCAACCCCACAGGGCTGTGTAGGCCACCAGGCTGCTCTGTCCCTGGGATTTCCCAGGCAAGAATGCTGGAGTGGGTTGACAATTCCTTCTCCAGGTGATATTTCCAACCCAGGGACAGAGCCCAGATCTCGTTTGGATTCTTCACCATTGAGCCACCTGGCAAGACCTTAAGTAGGCTTGGGGCTATATAAAAACGTCAGACATACCGTCTTGAATTCTAGAGACTAGTCTACAAACGTTTTAACGTGCTTTCCAGCTCCTGGACCCGCTCAAGCTTTAGGATAAAGTCATATGAAAATGAACATTCAGAAGTAAAACTATGGGCAGAAAACAAGTTAATATACATTTGTTGGGTTGGTTGGAATTTAAAATCGTAGTAAAATTGTGATACATCTGAAGTCAGTCATTTGCATTTTATGAGGCAATAAAAATTCAAGATTATATATAAATATCATTTGGATCTCCTTAATTTCTCTTTATTACAACTGGAAATGAATTGTAACAGACTTCATCTTTAATGCCTCAGTATTGCTTAGTATCATTTTGTGGATAATCTCCCAAAATGTTATCATCATCCATCCATTTAGTATCAAAAATATTTAAATGACATTCAGTCCAGCAACTAAAATGAAACTTATTGCACACTTAAAACTGTAATCTCCTGGAAAGCAAAGTAAGAAACTGTATCTCTTGGATTCCAGAAAAGTACAATAGCAGCAGCTTTATGTAGAATTGATTCTATGGCTGCACAGAATGCAGACATGATTTGAAGGAGTGTTTAATATTCCATAACAAAACATTCAGACATATCATTTGTTCAGTTTTCTTTTTTATTTACAGCCATGAGATTGTCCATCAGCCAGTGACAAAATATTATCACTACCTTTCAATTTACCTGTAAGGTGAATCACAGCTGAGAGTGTGAGTATGACCTAAATAAATTGATACTTGGCTCTAGCGGGATGAGGAATGGCATGCTAAATAATATTCCAGCAGGTGATTCTTTGCCACAAGTAAGCACTTTGTCATTTCAATGGTTATTTGATTTGAGAGAGTAGAATCAAGAAGTCTCTGGATTCTAATTTAAGACATTTAACAGGGAAGTTCAGAATGACGGCAATAGCAACAGAGCTTCTAAAGCTTTTAGATGTAGAGCTGCTACCAAACCTTTGCTTGAATTGGAAAATTGTCCTGTTCATAAAAGAAATTGGAGAAGATTAGCAAAAGAGATTTTCGATAGAATAAAATGTGCTTTCATTCCAGAGACAAGACTGATCAGTTTATATAGTGAAAGAACACATTAGTAGGTGACGTGCGGGACTTTCCCGGCAGGCCAGTGGTTCAGATTCTGTGTGTCCAGTGGAGGGGGCATAGGTTCAACCTGGCCGGGAGCTGCGATCCCACGCATGCCATGTGGCAATCCGCTGATGAGTTCCCTGGGATTTTTCCTAGCCAAGTGCTAAAGAATCTTGCAACTAGAAATGTCAACTAACACAGATCTACCAAAGCCTCAAGAAAATCCCCTGTTATCTGGGTGAAGCACCAGAATAGGGTGACCCAGTAGACTGTTTGCTTCTGTCCTATTGTTTCTGAGATTTCAAACACCAATGGAAAAGTGGTGTCCATCTCCCACCCCAACAGAGACTGAGTTAACTGTTTACCTTTCCCTCTCCTCCTTCCACTTAGGAGGAGGCAGCCCTCCTGGTAGAACCTCTGAGCTCTGGTCGCCCTGATCTGTGAAGGTGGTTGCCCCTTGCTCACTGAGCCCGGGGAAAACTCTTACCTTCCCTCCCTGCAGTAAGAAGGAGGCACTGCTCCCTGGTGGAACCTGTGAGCAGAACTCTGACAGTGGCGCTCCCCAGGCAGTGCTAAGAAGGCTGTGGGGTACAGTCCTGCCTTCTGAGGCACTCACAGTGAAGCAGAGGCTTTATAAACTAAACTGACATTTGAACCACAGTCTGCACAGATGAGAGCTTCCCTGGTGGCTCAGTTGGTAAAGAATTCGCCTGCAGTGCAGGAAATCCCAGTTCGATCCCTGGGCTGGGAAGATCCCCTAGAAGAGGAAATGGTAATCCACTCCAGTATTCTTGCCTGGAGAATCCCATGAACAGAGGAGCCTGGTGGGCTACAGTCCATGGCATCGCAAAGAGCTGGACACAACTTAGTGACTAAACCACCACACAAATGAGCCAGGACTTCTGACCCTACCCTAATAGCTTGACTGTCTGCTTCAATAGAAGACTTCAAAAGGAATCCGAGTTATACAACACAATAGCTGAAATCTGAAGAGTCAGTCCAAAAGTGTTTGTCACATGGAAATTCAGGACAATCTCAGGTCATCTGAGCAGCTATAATCAGCAGATGCCAACACTGAGATCATATGGATGCTGAAATTACCAAATAAGTATTTTAAAGCAGCTATCCTAAAAATGCTCCACAGAGCAGCTATGAACATTCTAACACAAATGAAAAATTAGAAACGCACAGCTAACAGATGGAAGAAGTAAAGAACCAAATTCTAGAAATTTAGAACTGAAAATGCAACAGCTAAGAACAAAGGAACTTGGTAGCAGAGAACAGCAATGGGAAGGAAAGAGTGAACTGAAGATAGCAAAGCAGGAATGATCCCGTCTGAACAACAGACAGAACAGAATCATACAAAGGGTGACACAAACTGAAGTGAGTGACGCAGTCCTATCACACCTGCATTAAGCTGGCAAAAGATAAGGAGCACCATCGTGTTGGTGTGTAGAGTAATAAGGTCTCTAATATGCTGCTGGGGGAAATGAGTAAGTGTAAGCTCTTTGGCGGTATCTGGTGGTGATGACGCGCACAGAAGCCCAGCACCCAGTGTTTCTAAGACTGATATTCTACAGAAATTCTACCACATGCGCACAGGGAAGTTAATTAAATTGTTAGTTGGAGGATTGTTTGCAAAAATGAAAAATGAAAACTTCATCAGTTGAAGAGTTATGCTTTAGACCACTCAAACGCTCACCATCTGAGCCACCTGGGAAGCCCTTTCTTGAATACAGAGAAATTAAAATGAATTAGTTATGTTACCATATACCAACACTTAGGGTGAGTGAAAAAGTGCAAATTAAGTAACATTTCAGAGTATGAAACAAGTGTTTATTAATGTAAGCATTAATAATTAATTTGCTATTTACTACTAATGTAAAAAATTAAATAAAACCATATATTTATTATGAATATACAAAGGTGTGGTAAAGTACATGTACTGATCAGTGGTTATGTTCTAATCAGAACTTTTTCGTTGTACAGAAGCTGATTGCAGGACTTCCCTGCCATCCAGAGGCTGAGACTCTCTTCCAGTGCCAGGTATCCAGGCTTGATCCCTGGTCGGGAGATAAGATTGCACATGGCTTGCAGCCAAAAAATGAAAACATAAAGCAGAGACAATATTGTAACAAATTCAATAAAGACTTTAGAAACAATGGTCCACAGAAAAAAAGATTTTTTAAAAAAAATCTATTTGAGGAAAGTGCCAAAATACACCTCAAGAACCATGACTTATTACTTTATTTTAAAAATATTTGAAACCAATATAGCATAATATTGCTATTTTGTTAAACCTGGTAGTGAAGGAACATCATATCTCTGCTGTATCTTCTGTATAGGTTTTTATGACAGGGTAAACCTGTTATAAAATGCACAGTGTTTCAAATAGTCTATTTTTCTAAAAAGTATAGCTCTCTCGCAGACCTCCTGGAGCACCAAGAATGAGCTATTTACCCTGCAGAGTCAGATTTTCTGCGTTCTTTAGTCTCACTCTAATTTTCTCCTAACTTGTACTTGTTGTTCATCTACCATCAAGATATTCTGAGTCTCATTAGAAAGAGCTTTACTTAATTTAACTCTTTCATTTCCAAGTAGCAATCATCATATGTAATTTTCTGGGAAGATGGAAACCCCAGCCAGCAAGAGACTAACATCCAAGAAGAGGGTAGCTTCACTTATTTTCTCTTTCTACTCAGAATATTTTATTTTAATTCAATTATATATATAAAAATATAATAAATATATAAATATATATTATTTTAATTACAATAAAATATTTTGTTCAGATACTGAACATATACAATGTAGACACTCTTGGGAGAAACTAAAGGTCAGTTCAAATACATTTTAATAATTATTTTAGGACTAATAATATGAATCCTAATAACAAAAATAGTAAGTATTATTTATCGATTTTATGGGCTTCTCAGGCGGCATTGGTGGTAAAAAACCTGTCTGTCAATGCAGGAGACATAAGAGAGACTGTTTAGTTCCCGGGGTCGGAAGATCCCCTGAAGAAAGGCACGGCCACCCACTCCAGTATTTTGCCTGGAGAATCCCATGGACAGGGAGCCTGGCAGGCTGTAGTCTATGGGGTCACAGAGTTGGAATTGACTGAAGCAGCTTAGCACGCATACATGCATGCGTGCTAAGTCGCTTCAATAGTGTCCAACTCTGTGTGACCCTATGGACAGCAGCCCGCCAGGCTCCTCTGTCCACGGGATTCTCCAGGCAAGAACACTGGAGTGGGTGGCCGTTTCCTTCTCCACTTAGCACATGTAGCACATGCCGATTTTACTATAGGTTGCTATGGTGCAAAATAATTCACAATGCAAATCTCCTGTGAGAGACAATATACAAATAAACCTAGACCAGATCTTATGTAAGAATGTAGCACTGACCCACAATCTGAAGCAACGAGTTCCAGAAGCCAAACTATCATCTCTATAGCAATTAATCCTAAGGATCAAAACTCAAAAACTGCCCGCTTCCCAATTTTTCACCTTTGCTTCCAACTGAGAAACCCTGTTATGCTCTCCTCTTCACAAAGCATGCCCAGCTCTCATCAGGCAGCCTCCAGCTTTCCCAACCACCCGCAGCCAGTGAGGGCAGACTTAAAACACTCCCTTTATCCACGATCAAGCTTTCACACTCTTCTGCCTGCCTCTGAGTCTCCAATAAAGCCAGGTGACGGTGTCTGATTGCCTTCCTTTAGCAACCTAAGAGTAAAGAGTCTTTGCTTGTTCTTGTTTTGTTGGTCTTCATTTATTTCCACATGTATATCACGAAATTTATTCCTCCTGAGATCCTGATAAAGAAAGGTGTTACTATTCCCATTTGAGGAAAATGAGGCAAAGGAAATCATACATAAATTGCCAAAGAGAGCACACACATAGCAATAAGCTAAGAGCTGTGATTTGAACTTATAAAGTATGATTCCAGAGCCTGTCCTTGCAGTACCACGAAACCTATATTAAACTGTGTTCAATAAAATTGCTAGTGTCAGGCAGGAAGGGGCAGGCTGTGTCCCAGTGACACACACCCTCTCAAATCTCAGGAGTCAAACATCACAAAAGATTAGCCTTTGCTTGTGCTCCATAAACACTGCCTGTTGCTTGAAAGCTCTATTCGCATCTTTCCACCTGTAACCAGGCTGATCATGCAGCTATCATTGGTGGCCGAGGGAAGGGGGGAGCAAAGGGTGCTTACTGGCTCTTAACGCTTCAGCCCAGGGACTTCTCTGGTGGTCCACTGGTTAAGACTCTGTGCTTTCAATGCCGGGGGCCAGGGTTTGACCCCTGCTCAAGGAGCCAGATCCCACATGCTGCAGCTAAAGACCCTGTACCCCACATGCAAAGATCACTGTATGCTGCAATTAAAACCTGGCACAGTCAAATGAAAAAATAAATATACTTTAAAAAATGATAAAGCTTCCAGCCAGAAGTGACACTCATCACTTCTGCTTAGGTTGTCATTGGCCAAAATGGGCCATATATTCACCTAGTTTTAAGGTACTATTTTTCCACGTATGTGGGAAGAAGGCTGATGAATTCAGCAGCTGAAAAATAGAATATAAACAGCCTTTGTTGTTTACTTCTCTTAACCATATTATAAATGGAAGGGACTCTGACTCCTCTTCAAAGTAAAGACCAGTTCAGTGGTAAGAATACGAATATTCTTTCTTTGATTCTAGTGTACTTAAGCCTCAGTAATATGACGGGGTATTCAGTAAAGTAGATTTGAGTGGTTTAAAGAGACTGTTGAGTCTTTGAATGCAAATAGACCTATAAATACATATCAACATCGTGGGTGTTCACATGATGGTTATAAACCTCCTAGCAGGTGGTGTTGGGATACTTCCAACCTCAGCAGGTCCGTGACTCAGTGGCCTCTGATGTATCAGCATCAGAACTAGTCATGGAAATAGAATCCCTTCTGGAGCCTTTTTTTATCTCGGGTGACTTAGTTCAGAACATTGCTTCATTATTTTCTCAAATATATAGCATAGTTCACTGAAGAAAATGTTGATAAGCAAAAAATTAAGTAAAGAAAAAATTTATGCATGAATATACCATCCAGAAGTAATAGCTATTAACGTCCTCTGTTTGCTCTGTAAACTGTTTCCTTCCTTGCACCAGTCCAGTGCTTACCACACAGTAGGCCTTGAATAAATCTTGAATGAGTGAGTGAATATGCATATTCACATTTAAATATATGCATCGCAATAAAAATGAGAAGATACTCTTTTAAACAGTGTTCCTTTCCAAAATGGATCTATAAATATACAATGAGTTGCTCTTAAAAACAAACAATTTGATATGGGATATGAAATCACCAATCTGAATATCTACATATAGTGAAGCTTCTCCTACATTAAAGAAAAACTCTTAATCTTGGTGAATTCAGGATTTCCCAACCTTATTGAACAGATTTTTTTTTAAATTTCATGTCAGCTGAATCTAGAAATATAAATCGTTTCCTCTCTTACAGTCTCATCATAAAAATCTCATCCTGTCCATGACCTTGAAATGGGCTACTTCATGCCCTCTTAGACATCTTGTACCCTCTTTACTGTTTATTGGATCAACTATGAACTTCTTATCCAAGACAGGCAAATCAGAAGCTGTTCAAAAATATAAGAATTTGGGCATAGGCACTCATTTGGAAAACAAATGGAAAATCAGAGGTTGAGGCCATTGTTTAAGGACAATATGTAAGTAGATCAGTGAACTGAAAAACTGATTGGAGAGAAAGTAAAAAATGAAGCAGACACACAATGAGAAAGTCAGAGACGATCAATTCCTTAGAGAGAGGGAGGGACGCTTCCTGCCAATGACCCAGTTCCCCTGAGCCTAACACTCACAAGCGGATTCTAAAAATTCTGTTGCATCTTTATAGTTAATGTCATTTTTAATCAAACTTATTGTTAGCAGTAAACACAGCCACTGCCATTTTTCTTAGAGTATATAGTAGTAAGCGGAGAAGTGGCTGCTCTCCCGTCACTCAGCCGTGTCCGACTCTTTGCGACCCCACAGACTGCAGCACGCCAGGCTTCTCTGTCCTTCACGATCCCCCAGAGTTTGCTCAAACTCACATTTGAGCCGTCTGATATACTTGAATAGTCAGGTGGTTTTCAACATACCTCCTTCATTCTAGACAAGTTCAGTTTAAAAAGACCTGAACCTTCATGTCACTTGTGTCTCCCACCCCTGTGTCTCTCCCTCTCACTTTTTCTCGACTCCCATCAAGACGAAGCAGTTTTGAACTCAGCTGCCTTCATCCCTCCTACCCTGTGCAGCAAGTCTCATGAAACAGCTGTCATGGGAAAATAGAATCTTATGGATGCCACCTGCGTTATCTAAGACTGCCACACTGCATTCTGATACACTAAAGAAAATCCCTCTGTTCTTGATAAAGCCAGGTTTTCACACTATTGCTGCCAATTTAAACGAACAAACAAACAAATGAAAAAAATCTCATTTGACTGTCAAAGCTGAAAAATGACTTGCCTGTTTCAGGGAGAGTCTTTATTGAAACCTAGAAAGTTGTTTCCTCAAAGGGGATCAAGGGTGGGGAGAGGAAAGTCTCCAGAACAACAGTATT
Source organism: Capra hircus (assembly GCF_001704415.2). Classification (NCBI taxonomy): domain Eukaryota; kingdom Metazoa; phylum Chordata; class Mammalia; order Artiodactyla; family Bovidae; genus Capra; species Capra hircus. The sequence continues at coordinate 59,585,676 of NC_030831.1, forward strand.
TACATGATATGGCAAGGTATCTGAAAATGTTTTTAAGCACGTTTTCCATTATACACAATTAATTACAGGTTCAAAGCAATATAAGCCAACAGTAGGAAAACATATAGGAGAGTCCCCTATAGTAAAAAAGAAATAAAATTTTGTGGGAGAAATATTGTACAGGAAGATAGCTTGTTAGCTAGGATCTGAACATTTAAAATACACTGACATACACCTTTCCTGCTGATGGTAAAACTTTTATAAATGCCAAAAGAATAACTTAATGCACTTGATATTTTTACAACAGAATAGAAATGCAAGTTCATATCCTGTTAGCTCGAAAACCTTCACAGTTAGAAGCCAACAAAGCAAGTCACATAACCATAGGTTACAGGTATATTGTCTTTGTTAGAGCTACGTGCATACTTTGGAAAGCAACATTTTATTGTCTACCATCATGAAAGTGTCAAGGGACCCTTCCTAAAAAGATGCTCAACCTCTGGCAGGCACAAGAATGAGCTACTTAAAGGCCTATGCTATGACTGTATTTTACCTGTTTACAACCTTCATGTGAAGATCCCAGAGCGCATTTTGTATTATTTTGTGACCTGTTTTTGTATCTGTGTAAACTACTATCTTCTCTGGATGATGTCAGAGTCAAAATAAATTCAACCTCTTGCTGTAGTTTATAACTTGGCTGGTCCTTTTTCTGCCATTTAGCTCTCTACAAATGCAGGGGCTGGTGAAAATCTAGCAAGGTAAGGGTATGCAAGAATAATAAGCTATCTTATGTCACGTTCACCTGATTCCACAGAAAGCATGGCACTGAGATACACTGTGAGTTAAAGAAGAACCGGATTTAACCTCTGCTTAACTTCATTACTGATACGTGTTAGTGGTCCAGCTGTGCCTGACTCTGCCCATGACCTGTAGCCCACCAAGTTCCTCTGTCCGTGGAATTCTCCAGGCAAGAATAATGGACTGGGCCGCCCTTCCTTCTCCGGGGGATCTTCCTGACCCAGGGATTGAACCTGGGTCTCTTACATTGCAGGCAGATTCTTTACCGTCTTTCCCACCAGGGAAACTGGACAGCTTTATTAGCCACTGTTTTTTACTCTTGTCAATTAATTGATTCTTTTGTTTACTTACTTAACTTTCTTTTCTAAGTGGAGTTGAAAAATACTATGATCTTTTTCTGAACTAAATTTCTAAGGCAAAAATTTATCCAATATCATAGAAAATCAGAGACGGCAGGCTGCAGACTCTAAAATCTAGAGCTGAAAATGTATTCTCTATCAGTTCCTCACATATTTACTTAATTGACCAAGAGCTTATCTTCCTTCCTGAAACCCTAGAATTACCTTCTACCTGGAACATCCTTAACACTTTAGCATAAGGCTCACTGACTCAAATCAGTTTCAATCCCAAAATGATGTTTTATGGGATGCTATATAAATATCAACTCTTTCTACTTTAAAGCATCCGACACAATGTCTAGCTTGCTTATACACTGTAGTCAAGGCTTGAAGAAACAAAGACTGTTCTAGCTGGATTAGAATTTAAGTATAATCTGAAACCTGAGTCCGATATTTCAAAGGACGCGCGTATTTTGAAGCATCTGAAATTACAAATCCAAAGTAATTCAACAATCCTCAGTTCAACTACATTGCCAAAGGATACAACGTTATCCAATTTCTAAACTTTCTTATTCCAATTCTCAAGATAAAATCACTGAAGGACACAAAGGGTCTCGACATTTTGCCTGGGGTGTTTCCCCCCAATTTAAAACACTGTAAGAATGATGGGATGGGGTTGCTAATTCTAATTCTCCCTGATTCTAATATGTCACATGTCAGTTTAATTCTTAGGCCATCCAGAAAAACCTAAAAAAAAAAACCCTATAGCGACATCTTCGATAGAGCGAATGTTGAACAAATTATGGCATCATTAATTACTCATGCTGCAATAGATGTAAGTATCTTTGGTATTTACTTTTCTATTTTTAAATGTGGAGATTTTGACTGTTTTCATTTTATGATTATCCTAAAGTTTTGGCTTCTATTAAAATGTATTTTTTTTCTGAGAATTCTTTGCTTTTGTTCATATGTTTTATCATTTCATTAAAAATCTGCATGCCTTTTGTACCACTAGTGTTACTTTCTGCCTTATTTTCTTCTAATCTATACTTCTCATGTTTGCATGTATGTATTGGGAAATCATTCAAAAATGATTTATTTATAACCAAGGTATTGTCCTAAATTATTGCTGCAGTTCTTTGAATTCTTTTTTCCCTGAAGAACTTCATGTATCTCATCAATTGCTGCTTCTAGTGATCGCCAAATTTTACTCAAAGTCAAAGTGTTAGTCGCTCAGTCATGTCTGACTCCTTGCGACCCCATGGACTGTAGCCCACCAGGCTCCTGTGTCCATGGAATTTCCCAGGCAAGAATACTGGAGTGGGTTTCCAGTCCCTTCTCCAGGGGATCTTCCAGACCCAGGGATTGAACTGGGTCTCTCACATTGCAACCAAAAATCTAGTGTTTGTATATTTACCTACTAGTTCTAAGATGACTTCAAAATACAGTCCTATGCACCATCTCAAATATGGAATATTTGTTCCACTTTTTTTTTTTTTGCTGAGAAATTGTGTCTGCTCCAAATCCAGTGTTTGTGTTATTTCTGTTACAAATGTCTCCTCTTAATATCAACTTATTATCCTGTTAAATTGATTCTACAGCTAGGGTAGCCTTTATTTGTCAATGTGGTCTCTGCTCATGTCAAAATTTTCACATTGCAGATGCATTTTTGAACAATGCAATAACATTTTTTTCTGGCCTTAGTTATACAGCTGTTTTACCAAACAGTAAATATTGAGTTGGAGAATGAATTCTGATGTGGAAAGCTAACTATTAGGAGCAGTGAAGAAAAGCAAGGTAGGACACTGAAGTAGCTAGAACCTCACAAAGGTGTGTGGACAAGGATTTAACGCCATGAGGAAAAGTTTCAAAACTAATCCAATAAGATAAAGTGTTGCCACTTTTCATCAGGGAAAGAAATGGTACGAAAAAAAACAAAGTGAAGAAGGCTAAACGGCTCAGGCCTTTGCTTGGAAATTTATTTATTCATGAGTAAAATCGTTATTTTAAGTGAGAATGTGCGTCACAAGGCACTTCCTCTTACATGGATCCCATTGTGGTTAATATTTACTCATATTAATAAAGTAGATTGAAAAGTAGTAATAATTGTTTAGCGGCTATAGTTATGCTGGATAAAGAAAAGAGGAGAATTTATTTAAATAGAACAAATATAATAATAAGTGGTCATAAAATTAGAATTAAAAATACCTTTGTACATGATGTGTTCATATGAACAGAGATATCAAAGAGAGAGAAAATACAAAGGTAATCTAAAAAACTAATTGGAAAAGGCTATTTTTAAAATATTTAAAATAAAATACTCTTTTTAAATAAGTAAAATAAAATAGTATTTTAAGTAAAATAAAATACTGTTTTATTTTTAAAATATGTTATGTTAATATATTTAAGATAAACAGGATAATCCCTTTAGCCTGCAGGGGTCTCAGTACAGCCTTGCTGCTGCTGCTGAGTCGCTTCAGTCACGTCCGACTCTGTGCGACCCCTGACATGTTAATTCTTTGCTGGGGGACTGTTCTGTGCACTGTAAGATATCTAGCACCAACCCTAGTCTCTTCCCATCAAATGCTTGCAGTACCCCAGCCCCCACATTGCGATGACCAAATGTCTCCAGACACTGCCAGATGTTCCCATGGAGGGGGTTGGGGGAGTTTTGTAAAATTGCTGTGCTGAGACCTATTGCTTTAATGCAATAGTCACATTTGAAAAAAATCGAAACACACCCACTTCATTAGTAACAGTATTGATTTTCCTTAAAAGAAACAAGCAAACAAAAAGCAGATATTGTCTAGAGTTTTAAAGCCTACTGGGGAGATATTAACCTTAACGTGTGGCACGGATATTGAACACTGGAGCTAAAGCGCTTTGCATTCAAAGCATATTTCACAAATGAAAGCGTTGGTAGCCATGCCAGCAAGTCTATGCTGCTTGCCTTTAACAGCTGTAGCAAAGATAAATGTCTCAGCAGCCCAGTCTTAAGGAAATCTCTCTACTTAGAGTCACTCCTATTATCTCGCCTTAAAAATCCCTACTGGAAACAACAGCCCAAAACATAAGAGTGAAAGGCGAACTGGAAGCAAAAAGAGAAGTTACAGGTTCCCGGAACTTCTCAGCGCTGACGACTGCAGATCTTGGTGTTCTCTCTTTGACTGCCTACCTCTTACTCAGCACCCTAAACTTCTATGAGGTAAAATCTTCCACGTATTCCAGCTTCAATCGTCATCCTAAAACCAGCTGGGTCATAGACCTGTTAAGAATCAATTCAGATGTTGCAATAAAACAGGTTTTGTCCTGCTCTGCCTGGCCATTCTTTTAAGTGGCTTGAACTGAATGTGTAGGGTAGCTGTGTCTCTAGAATTTTCTGATAACTATAAAATCAAAGTAAAAATTATAAAATATTAAAGGCTTTTAATCTATCCCAGAATATAGTTATTCATAAATCATGAACCAATATTGTTCTTCTAATGATAATAGGCATCATAAAACACACAGAAATAGATATTAAAAGGGGATAGAATAAACAAAGCATATGATAGATTTTATATTTAAATGGTACAAATGTTTTTGATCTCACTAAAAATGTTATTCATTATATTTTACTGAAAGCAACGTGATTCAATATCTACCTTTGGAAAACCTTGTTTAAATATGTTGAGATACAGCAACTCAAGAACCTAGTTTGAAGTTCAGTATTTTTTGATATATGATTCGTAATGACCATCACTGAAAAAGATATATCACAATAAAATAACACAATTTATAAAGAAGAAAACATATACTTGGGCAAGTTTCCATATTGGTAGTAAACAGAAATCCATACTGAAAATAATATTTGCAGTAGTCTAATTTTTTGGCTGGTTTGGTCAAATCGGATTAGTTTGCCAGTATTGTTACTGAATAACCTTCCCTGGTAAAGAATCCGCCTGCAATTCAGGAGACCAGGTTCAACTCCTGGGTTGGGAAGATCCCATGGAGAAGAGAATGGCTACACACTCTAGTATTCTTGCTGGCAAATCCCATGGACAGAGGAGCCTGGTGGGCTACAGTTCATGGGGTCATGAAGAGTCGGACACAGCTGAGCGACTAACACACACAACCTGGCTTAGGAAGAGCTTATGCTAGAAGTAAAAATGTATCCCTGAGGAATCAAATTTTCAGTATTATTTTAAATTCTTGTTCTCAGGAATTTATTTAAGCCATTTCTTCATTTTCTGAGATTAGTTTTAGTTAAGACTAGAAAATATCATACATAAATCACTTAACTGGCAGCCAGTATATTTTAATGCTTTGCAAAATATGGCAAACAGATGAGGGCATTTTTGGGTGTATCTCCGAATATTGGAACTTGCAATTTTCCTTGAAGATAGCATTCTAACTCCAGTTGCTGTTGGAAGGCAAGAAAGTCAATCTGTATATTAAATGTTAGTAAAGCCTAATTGTCGTATGTTAGATTAAAATGAATGGAAAAGGAAATGAACCATACTCCTCATGCATATGTTTGTGTAGTCTTGCCCTTTCTTTGGAGTTGTGTGTCTTCCCTAAGCCTACTGATTTATGGTTTTTTCCTCTTCCTACACATTCCATTTGTAACTTAACTCCTTTAATGAAATAAAATTATCTTCTAGATTCTGTAATTAGTGAAATTATTAGTATTTTTTGGTACTTAACAAGGTCTTCTGTGCCCCACCTTCCAAACAGAAACAATACAAAGGGAAAATGAGACTCCAAGAAGACATAACATTTTGGCTGTTAATTGGACCCTAAGAAGTCGAGCTTGGAAAACGTTCCATTGCTGTGAATGAATTCAGCAGTTTGTTTATCAAGATTCTTGGGCCTAAAATTATAGAATTATTTTATTGATAAAAGATATATGTATTTTAAAATCTCAATTAGCTACATACCAGAGCAGTTTAGAAAGAATAGGCTATGAATTACACTATTTTATCTCCTCAAGATAATGGCAAAATCCATATGGTCTGCTAAATCTTCCTATTTTCCAATATTGCAGCCAAGGACTATCAGGCCACATCAGTCTGAAGACAACTGATTCTACATGTACAGGTCTAAAAACTGCCTAGGTGCTTAACCCCAGGCCCAGGTAAACTCAATCCATATATGTTTGTACACTAACAGAGATATAAAATAGAAATCAAAAGTTTGGGATACGTTGGGATAAAGAAATTATAAGCAAAAGAAACACAATTATCCAAGTTAAAAGTGGACAAGCAAGCCACACAGGAAATGATTCATGACACTGTCACAGAACCGTGCTGACGGGACCGTCTGGTATTCTACTGTAAGGAAGGAGCATTGCATCCAAATTTTTATTCTTATAATTAATCTGCACTTGAATTGCAAAGCTAGAAATCTGAGATGACAGTTCATAAGTGCATTCTTGAATTAATATTTGTATATGTTCCTATGGGCTTCTCAGGTGTCTCTGCTGGTAAAAGAACCTGCCTATCAGTGCAGGAGACGTCAGAGACGCAGGGTCAGTGCCTGGGTTGGGAAGATCCTCTAGAGGAGGGCATGACAACCCACTCCAGTGTTCTTGTCTGGAGAATGCCACTGACAGAGGAGCCTGGAGGGCCAGGGTCCACAGGGTCACAAAGAGCTGGACACGACTGAAGCAGCTTAGCACGCAGAACACATATAGTGACCTTTGCTCGGAAATCTTGTTGCTATATTATAGAAACTGTCTTTTTTTTCTACTTAAAGAATTTATTTATGGAGAAACCATGTTAAAAAAAATCTAGATGGGGAAAAATGGAATCAGTGACATTTTATTTTCTTGGGTTCTAAAATGGCTATGGATGGTGACTGTAGTCATGAAATTAAAGGCGCTTGCTCCTTGGAAGAAAAGCTATGACAAACCTAGACAGTGTATTTAAAAGCAGAGACATCACTTTGTCAACAAGTTCTGTATAGTTGAAGATATGCTTTTTCCACTTGTCATGTGCAGATGTGAGAGTTGGACCTTAAAGAAGGCTGAGCACCGAAGAATTGATGCTTTTGAATTGTGGTGCAGGAGAAGACTCTTGAGAGTCCATTGGACTGCAAAGAGATCAAACCAGTCAATCCTAAAGGAAGTCAGTCCTGAATATTCATTGGAAGGACTGATGCTGAAGCTGAAGCTCCAATATTTGGCCACGTGATGTGAAGAGCCAACTCACTGGAAAAGACCCTGATGCTGGGCAAGACTGAGAGCAAGAGGAGAAGGGGACAACAGAGGATGAGATGGTTGGATGGCATCACTGACTGAATGGACATGAGTTTGAGCAAGCTCAGGGAGATGGTGATGGACAGGGAAGCCTGGCCTGCTGCAGTCCATGGGATCACAGAGAGTTGGATACAACTGAGCAACTGAAAAAAACAACATATTAAAAACAAAAATCACTGTGTTTAAACAGAATGCTTCTCTAGTTTATAATCCCCTGGAGAAGGAAATGAGAACCCATTCCAGTGTTCTTGCCTAGAGAGTCTCATGGACAGAACAGGATCGCAAAGAGCTGGACATGACTGAGCAGCTGACACACATTGCTTTGCCATACCTGATCACTTCCCTTCTTTTTTTTTTTTTTTTGTATTTACTTTTTATTTTTTTATTTTTATTTTTTTTAGTTTTTTATTTTTTAAATTTTAAAATCTTTAATTCTTACATGCGTTCCCAAACATGAACCCCCCTCCCACTCCCCTCCCCATAACATCTCTCTGGGTCACCCCCATGCACCAGCCCCAAGCATGCTGTATCCTGCGTCAGACATAGACTGGCGATTCAATTCTTACATGATAGTATACATGTTAGAATGCCATTCTCCCAAATCATCCCACCCTCTCCCTCTCCCTCTGAGTCCAAAAGTCCGTTATACACATCTGTGTCTTTTTTCTGTCTTGCATACAGGGTCGTCATTGCCATCTTCCTAAATTCCATATATATGTGTTAGTATACTGTATTGGTGTTTTTCTTTCTGGCTTACTTCACTCTGTAGAATCGGCTCCAGTTTCATCCATCTCATCAGAACTGATTCAAATGAATTCTTTTTAACGGCTGAGTAATACTCCATTGTGTATATGTACCACAGCTTTCTTATCCATTCATCTACTGATGGACATCTAGGTTGTTTCCATGTCCTGGCTATTATAAACAGTGCTGCGATGAACATTGGGGTACATGTGTCTCTTTCAATTCTGGTTTCCTTGGTGTGTATGCCCAGCAGTGGGATTGCTGGGTCATAAGGTAGTTCTATTTGCAATTTTTTAAGAAATCTCCACACTGTTCTCCATAGTGGCTGTACTAGTTTGCATTCCCACCAACAGTGTAGGAGGGTTCCCTTTTCTCCACACCCTCTCCAGCATTTATTGCTTGCAGATTTTTGGATCGCAGCCATTCTGACTGGTGTGAAGTGGTACCTCATTGTGGGTTTGATTTGCATTTCTGCAATTTACAAATTCAATGCAATCCCTATCAAGCTACCAGCCATATTTTTCACAGAACTAGAACAAATAATTTCAAGATTTGTATGGAAATACAAAAAACCTCGAATAGCCAAGGCAATCTTGAGAAAGAAGAATGGAACTGGAGGAATCAACTTGCCTGACTTCAGGCTCTACTACAAAGCCACAGTCATCAAGACAGTATGGTACTGGCACAAAGACAGACATATAAATCAATGGAACAAAATAGAAAGCCCAGAGATAAATCCACACACCTATGGACACCTTATCTTTGACAAAGGAGGCAAGAATATACAATGGAGTAAAGACAATCTCTTTAACAAGTGCTGCTGGGAAAACTGGTCAACCACTTGTAAAAGAATGAAACTAGATCACTTTCTAACACCGCACACAAAAATAAACTCAAAATGGATTAAAGATCTAAATGTAAGATCAGAAACTATAAAACTCCTAGAGGAGAACATAGGCAAAACACTCTCAGACATAAATCACAGCAGGATCCTCTATGATCCACCTCCCAGAATTCTGGAAATAAAAGCAAAAATAAACAAATGGGATCTAATTAAAATTAAAAGCTTCTGCACAACAAAGGAAAATATAAGCAAGGTGAAAAGACAGCCTTCTGAATGGGAGAAAATAATAGCAAATGAAGCAACTGACAAACAACTAATCTCAAAAATATACAAGCAACTTATGCAGCTCAATTCCAGAAAAATAAACGACCCAATCAAAAAATGGGCCAAAGAGCTAAATAGACGTTTCTCCAAAGAAGACATACAGATGGCTAACAAACACATGAAAAGATGCTCAACATCACTCATTATTAGAGAAATGCAAATCAAAACCACAATGAGGTACCACTTCCCTTCTTTATCAAGCTAACTCAGACTCAGCATTAAGAGGGCTCTGACATTTCTCTAGGAACAATTTCATGGATCATTCCTTGCTCCCACTCTTCACGGTTTTGGATGTTCCATCTTTAAACCTCTTCAGCAGTGCCTACCCCAGCCCTGTACTTCTGATCAGCATCGTGCTGAGCTGTATTGGGGCATGAAGCCGAAGGAAAAGTCAGTACCAGCGACCTTGCTTTATTTAAAACATGGATATTTTCTTTATCAGGGAATGTTTGCATCAATTTTTATTTTGAAAAACGTTAAATTGAAATATGGTTTATTCTGATCACTAAGATTTCGTGTGTGTGTGCTCTCTTCAGCTTTATGCCTGAGGTGAGCGCTTCGCTAGCGCCTCTCTTGCCTGTCCTGCTCCTGGCTCTCTCTGTGCCTGTTGTCTTGTGCAGACTGTGGACTTTCTGAAAACAGCGGTGACGTCTTTCCATTTTTGAGGCACCTGGTGCAGCCCTAGCACTTTGTAACTGTGCAACAAGTACTTACTGAACATAGATTAGACATATGCATGTCTTTAAACCTTATGCGCTCTCTATGAGAATTATTCTTCAGGAGTCTACTTGGTTTCAAATCTAATTTTTACCATCAGGCAAGACAGTCATATATTTTTAACTTTCAGGAATAGCGACAATTCCAGCATTTCCTTTTAAAATTCCATTTGTTATGACATCACGCCCAACCCTCGTTGACTTCCCTTGTTTAGAGAAAATCGTAAACTCTTCACTAATTGCTCTCCCACTTTTTTCAGTATTTTGCTAGCTTTTTGTCTGACTTAACTGAGTTTTCTTTTAAATGAGCTGCTGCCACGTGTTTTGGAGCTTGATGTATATCTCAGTAAAGTGTGAACTCAAAAATGTGTCCCTCAAAGATTCTGATGTTAGAAACCAGCTACTGCTGACTGTTCCTTTCCGTCTCCCATTTTTACACATTTCTAGATCTTTATCTCTTCTTCAAATAATACAGATTCCCTATCCATTGTTAGTATTTTCTGGATGTTTTCTTGTCCTTCGATTATTTTAATCTTATGGTCAAAGATGAACACTATTCTGAAGGTGTAATCAGACTGTAGGAAGCTGTGCTGATTGCTTGAACCTGTGGATGCTGAACCTGCCCATCTGGAACGATGACCTGGTTCTGGCATTTTGCATGACAGATGTGAGCATCTGCAGATTTTGGTACCCATGGGGGCTTTTAGAACCACTCCCCTGCAGACACCGAGGGACACAAAGTAGTGAGAGGCTTACAGGATAAAACTGAAAAGTGAGCTGGTTATGAAATTATTGAAGACAGTGCCTGGAATACCAAGGAGGAATGTTCTGACCAAAAGCAGGCCATTTCTCTTAACTGCCAATTTACTTATATATAATTGAATCACTGGCCCATTTCACAAGTGAAAATCTTTTCGGATTTACTTATTTCTTATAACTGTTTAGTTTAACTTGACCAGTTTCACCTTTTTTTTTCTTTTTTTTCACCTTTTTTTCTTAATGGCTACACTTAACAGAATAGTTTATTAACTTAACCAGCTCTTTCTTGTTGTGGCTAGAGATTTAGAAGCAGAGAGTGAATGAGATTGAATGCCTTAAAAATATATTCCCAGAATATATTATCTTGAATATTAATTGTTCTTGTTAATATATCCCCATTTATATTATCATAAAATATTATAATTTGAAAAAGTAATATTTATATCATAACTATTTATGTATTGATAAGATACCTCTTTTTAAAAAATGTTTATGTATTTACTTATATGGCTGCGTCTGTCTTAGCTGTATACATGGGACCTTCCATTGCAATGCAGAGGCTTCTCTCTAGTTGGGACCCACAGGTGCCCAGGCCTCGCCTCCCTAACGCATGTGGGATCTTAGTTACCTGACCAGGGATCAAACCAGTGTCATCTGCATTGCAAGGCGGATTCTTAACCACTGGACCTGTAAGTCCAGTAAGTCCTAGTAAGATACTTCAATATTTTTGTGGATATGTTTTTAACTATACTTGGATATATTTAGTAAATATATTATTCACAAAAGTAAATTATCTTACAAACCTTCTCAAGAATAATATATTCATGAAAAATGCATTGAAGAATTGCTCCTTAAAGGTTAATGCTAGTGATGTTTGATGAACAATCATGTTTAGAAATATCGAATGGTGGCAATATTGGAACAGCATTCACAGTCATAATTCATAGAGATCACTGAGTCACTGTGAGGCTTAATGGTGCTTTTTGACAGAATTAAAATATTTTCCAAGAATTTTGTCTGTGACTTGGGAAGTCACTTTATTACACCTGGTCCTGCCCACATGGGTAGAGAAGCTTTGAAGTACAAGATAATGATTCTCTCCCCTTGGAGGTTATTCAGCTGGAAGCTTGACACAAGAGTCATTAGACAGAGGTAGACAGGGTGATTACCAAGAGACACAGGCAGATACACTCTGTGGTGCTGGAGAAGACTCTTGAGAGTCCCTTGGACTGCAAGGAGATCAACCAGTTAAGCCTAGAGGAAACCAACCCTGAATATTCATTGGAAGGACTGATGCTGCAGTTGAAGCTCCAATACTTTGGCCACCTGATATGAAGAGCTGACTCATTGGGAAAAACCCTGATGCTGGGAAAGATTGAAGGCGGAAGGAGAAGGGGATGACAGAGGATGAGATGGGTGGATGACATCACCGACTCAATAGACATGAATTTGAGTAAACTCTGGGTGATAGTGGAGGACTCAAGAGCCTGGTTGTGCTGCAGTTCATGGGGTTGGTTGCAAAGAGTTGGACATGACTTAGCGACTGAACAACAACTAGCAGAAAACTTTATAACTAGATCAAGAATTACAGAACAGCTATGATTGTGGCAGGGACTGGCACTCAGCATCACTGAGTCATTTCAAGGGTAAAGGCAGCAAATCAGGGTTGTTTCACCCCTGAGACTCCAGAACTGTACTGCTCAGCAGGTGACAAACCCCAGCCAGTTCCAGAGGCTGCAATGGTCCTGGCAATCATTTCATTTGGAAAAGACAATAAAATTTCCATATCACTGAGGGATTTTTCGAAGAATCTCAGCCACAGCAGTTGGCGAAACAGATTAAAATAAAACCCTCTAATTATAGTGACATAAATTACGGATACATCCTCTTTCTCTGGGGGCCAAAGATGTGTCCCAGAGAGCACGACAGAGCAAGCATCTAGATCTCACAAGCAGCGACTGCATCTCCACGGCAACCAGGGTGCACTGAAAGACAAAGACGGAGAGGGTTTTGTACAGGACTTTGAGTGTTTCCAGTGTCACCAGGAGGATAACAACTGCACCTCAAAGAGGGCGTGAGCAATTTGATACCCTGCTGAGCCGGATTAGGACAGAAACATCAGGCGAAACAAGAACTCTGCTCAAATGTGTGTCTGTTCAGTTGACCACCTGATGCGAAGAACTGACTCACTGGAAAAGACCCTGATGCTGGGAAACATTGAAGGCAGGAGGAGAAGGGGATGACAGAGGGTGAGATGGTTGGATGGCATCACTGACTCGATGGACGTGAGTTTGAGTGAACTCCGGGAGTTGGTGATGGACAGGGAGGCCTGGCGTGCTGCAATCCATGGGGTCACAAAGAGTCAAACACGACTGAGGGACTGAACTGAACTGAATTCGACTCTTTGCAGCCCCATGGACTATAGCCACCAGGCTCCTCTGTCCATGGGATTCTCCAGGCAAGAATACTGGAGTGGGTAGCCATTTCTCTCTCCAAGGGATCCTCCTGATCCAGGGATCGAACCCTGGTCTCCTGCATTGGCAGGTGGGTTCTTTACCACTGAGCCACCTGGGAAGCCCCTCTCCTCAAATATGAAGCCACACATCATGATCTCCCAACTTCCTCATCAAAACAGAAAGGAAGCTCTGGTTTTCTGTCTTTCTAATATTGGGTTTTCTGGGGACTCTGAGGTTTAGATAAAAAGATACTATGTTCTGCAGATGAGTAGACTCTATCAATTAGTAAAAATAGAAAATAAATGAAGAAGCGTACACATAACATATGCACATACATACGCACAGTGAATCATGGTTGAATCCCAATGGATTGCAGAAATCAACTGGTCTAGTTCGCCTATTCATCAATAATGCTCATTTGTCTACTGAATAGTATATTATCTATGCACTCTGCTCTACTGGATATAGAGCAGAGCGGTGATGCTTTGAGCATAATAACTTGTACCTTGTGGTGTTTCTTAAAAATGACTGAATGAATAAATGAAAACTTGGGCAGTAGAGGTTGTCCGACGTCCCCAGTCACATGGCCTTCATTCAGGCCTGCAGCTTCCTTAGTCTTCCAACGTGTATTGAACCCCATGAACATATTTCAAACACTAAAGTTAGATGGTTTGTAATTGATTATTGATAGATTCAGAGGATCATAAAGAATCTGAGAGCACTTCAAGATAAGAATCTTTGCCTGTCACTCAAGTTCATAGTAAAGCAAATGCTGAATAATAGATATTTTTGGTTAAGCAAATGATAAATATATTAAGTTGAGAGCGCATTGTCTAGCCCACTTTTTAAGAGCCTCGTTATTATCAAGGTAAGAACAGAAAGGATCCTTCTTAACTCTACTCCATAACTACTCTTTGAATCTCACTCTAAAGCAATGTAGCTCTGTACATTCTGGAAAGCTCAGAATTATTTTCTCTGTGCTTCTTTGAGCTTCTGTTATTGAGGATGCTAGTTAAGAATTACAAAAAAAATAAACCATGATTAGTTATTTAAACATAAAAAATTTTACGTGTAGCTTAGAGGCTTAGAGCTAAATAACACTCCTATGCTGAATAACTTATATATATATATATTTTTTCTTTTTTAAGAAAGCAGAGGTCATTTATCTCCACTGCTGGCACTAAGGTGTCATTAATATTGAAAAGCCCAATATCAATAATAGAAATGTCTTCAGCACTGAGGCCTGGATTGTGTGGAAGCACTGGATTTCTGCAATTAAAACATCATGTAAGGGAAAGACTGAAGCAGGGCTCTGCAGCGTCACTGGAGGAGTACACAGCACACCTGTGGGAAACAGAAGGTCAGGCGCGCACGATGATTTACAATCCTGACGACACGATGAGCACCCTCCTGACCTCAGGCTGTCACTGTGGTTTTCACTCTTGGGAAATTCATTTGTTTCATCAGTTAAGTGGGTGCCAAAGAAGGTTTTTTTATCTTGCAAGCACAGTATGTATAGAATGCAATTTACTCAGCACCCAGGGTGCCGAGAAGAACAAACTGTACGTTGACCTAGATTTAAAGGTCACCCAGATAAAGGTAGTCAGCACTGTAGGCTGGTAAACCATGTTGCCCATGATTTGAAACACCAACCAGCTGTGGGCTTTAAGTCTTAAGGAACAGCAACGATTCTCCGGAAAATTAATGCTACCACTCTAGGACTAATTCTGCGGCATTCCTTGTGGCTCAGACAGTAAAGAACCTGCCTAAAATGCAGGAGACCTCAGTTCAATCTCTGGATTGGCAATCTCCTGGAGATTCCCTGGAGAAGGGAATGGCTACCCACTCCAGTATTCTTGCCTGGAGAATCCCATGGACAGAGGAGCCTGATGGGGTCACAAAGGGTCGGACACGACTGCACAACTTTCACTTTCACTTTCAGGGCTAATTCTAATTTGCTTCATATCGCTACATAGAGTAAATTTGGATGTTTCTAAAGCCATCTTCAAGCTGTTTATGTTTTAAGAAAAATATAAGGACACTCTTGAATACATACTTAAAAAATTTATTATGTTCCTATGTTTTCTAAATTGTTTGAAAGATACGACTTTCATATCTACTATCTTATAAATTCTTATAAGTTTATTAGAAAAATTAAAACACACATGTATTAGTTAGTTCATTAGTTCAGTAGCTCAGTCGTGTCCGACTCTTTGCAGCCCCATGAATCGCAGCACGCCAGACCTCCCTGTCCATCACCAACCCCCGGGGTTCACTCAGACTCACGTCCAGGGAGTCAGTGATGCCATCCAGCCATCTCATCCTCGGTCGTCCCCTTCTCCTCCTGCCCCCAATCCCTCCCAGCATCAGAGTCTTTTCCAGTGAGTCAACTCTTTGCATGAGGTGGCCAAAGTACTGGAGTTTCAGCTTTAGCATCATTCCTTTCAAAGAAATCCCAGGGCTGATCTCCTGTAGAATGGACTGGTTGGATCTCCTTGCAGTCCAAGGGACTCGAAAGAGTCTTCTCCAACACCACAGTTCAAAAGCAGCAATTCTTTGGCGCTCAGCCTTCTTCACAGTCCAACTCTCACATCCATACTGACCACTGGAAAACCCATAGCCTTGACTAGACGGACCTTAGTCGGCAAAGTAATATTTCTGCTTTTGAATATGCTATCTAGGTTGGTCATAACTTTTCTTCCAAGGAGTAAGCAATTTTAATTTCATGGCTACAATCACCATCTTCAGTGATTTTGGAGCCAAAAAAAAGAAAGTCTGACACTGTTTCCACTGTTTCCCCATCTATTTCCCATGAAGTGATGGGACCAGATGCCATAATCTTCGTTTTCTGAATGTTGAGCTTTAAGCCAACTTTTTCACTCCCCTCTTTCACTTTCATCAAGAGGCTTTCGAGTTCCTCTTCACTTTCTGCCATAAGGGTGATGTCATCTGCATATCTGAGGAGATTGGTATTTCTCCCGGCAATCTTGATTCCAGCTTGTGCTTCTTCCAGTCCAGTGTTTCTTATGATGTACTCTGCATAGAAGTTAAATAAGCAGAGTGACAATATACAGCCTTGATGTACTCCTTTTCCTATTTGAAACCAGTCTGTGATTCCATGTCCAGTTCTAACTGTTGCTTCCTGACCTGCATACATATTTCTCAAGAGGCAGGTCAGGTGGTCTGGTATTCCCATCTCTTTCAGAATTTTCCACAATTTATTGTGATCTACACAGTCAAAGGCTTTGGCATAGGTATAATAAATATGAAATATATGAATTTCATATTTCATATCTAAATCAAGGTCTAATACAGGATATGCTTTTCTATTTATATGGAGAAGAAGCCAGTTAATTTACGTCAAAGAATAAAGATTAGAGAAAAACTTAAAATGGCAGGTTCTATTTTAATTCTCATATCATCAAAATTACCATTTATTATATTTGTTTTTAAATTCTACTGATTGGCTTTCTCACTTACCTGTTGATTATAGTAAGTCTCTTAAAACTATACTCATAGGTTCAAACCAACACTAAAACATAAAGTAATAGCACTGTGACGTTGTGCTCAAGTGTACAGCTCAGCTCAGTGCGGGTGCTAAGGCGTGTCCGACTCTTTGCGACCCATGAATCGCAGCGCGCCAGGCCTCCCTGTCCATCACCAACTCCGGGAGTTCACTCAGACTCACGTCCAGGGAGTCAGTGATGCCATCCAGCCATCTCATCCTCTGTCGTCCCCTTTTCCTCCTGCCCCCAATCCCTCCCAGCATCAGAGTCTTTTCCAATGAGTCAACTCTTCACATCAGGTGGCCAAAGTACTGGAGCTTCAGCTTTAGCATCATTCCTTCCAAATAAAACCCAGAGCTGATCTCCCTTAGAATGGACTGGTTGGATCTCCTTGCAGTCCAAGGGACTCTCAAGAGTCTTCTTCAACATCACAGTTCAAAAGCATCAATTCTTCAGCGCTCAGCCTTCTTCACAGTCCAACTCTCACATCCATACATAACCACAGGAAAAACCATAGCCTTGACTAGACGGACCTTTGTTGGCAAAATAATATCTCTACTTTTTAAGATGCTGTCTAGGTTGGTCATAACTTTTCTTCCAAGGAGTAAGAGTTTTAATTTCATGGCTGCAATCACCATCAGCAGTGATTTTGGAGCTCAAAAATATAAAATCTGACAGTTTCCACTGTTTCCCTATCTATTTGCCATGAAGTGATGGGACCAGATGCCATGATCTTATTTTTCTGAATGTTGAGCTTTAAGCCAAACTTTTCACTCTCCTCTTTCACTTTCTTCAAGAGGCTTTTTAGTTCCTCTTCACTTTCTGCCATAAGGGTGGTGTCATCTGCATATCTGAGGAGACTGATATTTCTCCCAGCAATCTTGATTCCAGCTTGTGCTTTTTCCAGCCCAGCATTTCTTATTATGTACTCTGCATAGAAGTTAAATAAGCAGGGTGACAATATACAGCCTTGACATACTCGTTTTCCTCTTTGGAGCCAGTCTGTTGTTCCATGTCCAGTTCTAACTGTTGCTTCCTGACCTGCATATAGGTTTCTCAAGAGGCAGGTCAGGTAGTTTGGTATTCCCATCTGTTTCAGAATTTTCCACAGTTTCTTGTGATCCGCACAAAGTGCTAAGTCCATAATTAAGATCATCTTATTAGAAATGAGCATATATTATTTCCTGAGTGAAGATTATATGATTGTGTGAAGATTATTTACTAATTTCAGTTGCATTAGGACCAAAGCCGAGGAGTGTAGAGAATTTCAAACACAGTTCCTCTTATCTTGGCCATATGGTTTGTGCAATTACATATTGTTTGTAATAAATCACCAACAAACCTAGTGGCTAAATTTTTTTTTTTTTATTCCCACAAATCTGCAGTTTGGGTTATCTCTATTCAACAGGCTGGGTGAATCAAAGCCAGAGTCTAACATCTTTTGAAAGTTTGCTCACTCACATCTAATGCATGGGTTAGAAAGAAACTGACACCTCGGTGGTAGAAAAACAGAGCCCATAAGATTTTAGAAGCTTTGTTGTAATGATGTCGACCATTTGTTTTTTCAAAGAGAGAGCATAAAACAGTCAATACACCCGTGAGGCAAAGGGCATAATATTTGTTTCTGAGGAATAAAACCCAACTGGGGGTACTACTTACTTATTGCTCACTCACTCTACTTTTCTAGCATATGTTTCAGTAAAATCTATTTGAAATAAAAATGCTCCTTCAGAAAAATTAGTAATGATTAGAAAGAAAGAACATGGGAGAGAAAAATAGATACAATTCAAAAATTAGGGTAAAAGACATATACTAAGCAAAAGAAGGATAAACATGTTAGAAAATTGTGGCAAGGTTTAAGGAAAAAAATTAAGATATTTTCATAAATAGGTTTTGTGGAAAACCAAAACTGAATCACTTCAAATTGATATCAAAAGCAGAAAGGGGATAGAAGGTTAGTGTTGAACCTAGAAAATACTTGGGAAAATGTTGCATCATTACTAAAATGCTACCTTATAAGCAACACAAAGTTCAGTTGATAATGGTAAAAGTATAGATGAAGAAAGAAGGCTAGACTTCAAAAAAATCACAGATGATTAAATGGAAATTAACAAAAAGATAACAGTGAAATAATGAATAGGGAAAATGAAATAGATGAAAGACAGGTGACGAAATAGGACATACTGTAAGCATAATTTATGGTGCTAAAGAAGAGCATATAAATAAAGATGAAATTAAAAAATAAATGTATTTCTCAAAGTATAGAATTTTCAGTAAAAACCATAGTCTGTTTGAGGGAGAAAATGATATGGAATAATTACTATCAATATATAGTAGTAAAATTTTTAAACATCTTTGAAGATTAAAAAAAAATCTGAGAAACATCCAAAAAGAAAATCATGTCATATATCAAAGAGAAAACATAAGACTGATATCAAGATGCCAAAGAGCACATTTTAATTCTGAATTACATGTCCAAAGAAACAAAAGTTTAACTCAAAAGGCTTTTATACTCAGCCATGTCATTAAAATATTTTGACATATGCAATAATTTGAAGGATAAAACAACCATACAATTTATAGAAAACAAGAAACATTGCCTACTAAATGTGATCAACAATCAATTGTTGGAACCAAGTAAAGCAACTAACAAGGACCGAGGGAAGATCAACTTTGACTTCAGTTCAGTTCAGTTCAGTCGCTCAGCGTGTCCGACTTAGGATGTAGAAATCTGTGAGAGACTGCTTCTATCTTCATTAACAAGTTAAAGCCAAACATTCCATAAAATCAGAACTCCTCTTGAAACCCTTGAAAGGTGGAGTTCTTACAGTAACAACTAGCCTTAAATGTAAAGACAGGCAAGGACCTCAGAGGAGAGATGGAAAGAGCTCCGGGTTCCCTAGAGCAGAGAACAGGAGGAGGATGGGATGGCCGCACAAAATGGTAAGAAGAATTCAGCTAAAATGTTTGCTAATTTTTAATAAACTGCTAGTGGCCAAGTGTGGGCCAATGTGAGTGTGCGGAAGCTCGGGGAGCCACAGACCCGGGGGATTAAGTCCTTCTCCGTGGACCTCACCAGGTGCCCCAGACAAAGACGGGGCAATGAGCAGGCTGGAGGATGCTCCCACAGGAGCAGGGTTTGGGGAGGAGTCGGATCCCGCTCCTGGGAAGCCCCCAGCCTTCTCCCCAGTGGATCAGAAGACGTTCGCGGCTGGGGGAGCAGGGCAAACTCCGTGGTCCCCAAGGTTCACTTGAAGACCCACAGCAGCTGTGAAAGTGAAAGGGTAAAGACCCTCTAGCTTTGACGAGGAGGACATAAGACGAACTAGAGTTTCACTGCACGCTGTATCGTCTGTATGTTCCGAATCCCCGATACCATCAAGACACTGGAACGGCATGATAGCACAGAGCATGCGCTGCTTAATGAAGGTGGGCGCCCTGGTGGCTCAGAGGTCAAGAGCCTGCCTGCAATGCAGGGGACATGGGTTCGATCCCTGGGTTGGGAAGATGCCCTGCAGAATAAAGTGGTGACCCGGTCCAGTATTCCTGCCCGGGAAATCCCATGGACAGAAGGGCCCGGCGGGCTACAGTACATGGGGTCGCCAAGAGTCAGACATGACCTTGAGACTCAACCATCACCACCACCACCTAACAAAGATCAAGGAAAGAGGCAAAAACAAAAACAAAAACAAAAAGCCCTCTGTCTTCAGGAGGGGCAGGAAAATGTCCCGGATTCACAGCGTAAAGAAGCCCTCTCGCTGTGAGAAGGGCGGACGGACTCGTCCCGGCTGACTCTAGCCCTTCGTGTTCAGCCTCCTTCATCCACGGGGCTCCAAACCAGGCTCTAACAATATGCATCTTTAATTCCAAATGCCACAGACTCTGTGAATATCTTTCCCTCTCTTAAAGTAAGGATTCACATTTCTTATTAGAACAAGACGATACCAGAGAGAAAAAATAATAATGGTACAATTTCATGTATTCATGTCGGATACTTCACAGAATCAGAATTCTCAATGAGTATTACATTGGGAGGTCAGATAGTTTAGCTTTGATACAGGAAACCTTTTTAAAATTCTAATTAGATGAAAAAGGAATACGGTTTTTTAAATTAAATTCGGCAATCATTTCAGTTTAAAATTTCCCTTCTGTTAAAAAAGAAAAAAAAAAACAACCTATGCAGTGTGCTAATACTGATACTTTTTTATCTACTAGCTGCCAAACAATCCCTGATTAAAAATGAAATTTCATCATAATAGGGAAATTTAATGAGTTCTCATGAACAATTAAAAAGATTATTTGCATATTTTTAGCTTATTGGAGGAAAAAATACCAAGCAGGAAAGGTTTAGCAATAATCGCATGCTGAGAAGGAGTGGAAAGGGAGACATTAAATGCTTCTCTTTCTTCCTGAAGCCTTGGATAACGTTTCAGGAGACTTATTAGCCTGCATGTTAGTGACCTGGTTTACCAAGTCTCTGCACTTAGGCAGGCATTTATTGGAGACGCTTCATCTCTTGTATCTTTATCCCTCCAAGAAAAATTAGGAATACAGAGAGGACCCATGTCTGATTATGCTCACAGGAGTGCATATTGCCGTAATTGGAAGACGGAAATTATACCCGAAGCAAAGCTTGAGAAACACGTGACAAGCTCTCTCGGAAGAGTCTATTTTGTGACATTTGCTGTTTGTTCCCCACCTTCTGGCACACGGACCCACCAGAAACATCTGGCCCCAAAGTCCAGGCAGCAAAGGAGCTGGAAAGTGTGTGAGCTTTGAATCAGAAATATTCAGCATTTATTTCCAAGTGACCTCAAACAAGAATTTTTTTCCTCAATAAATTTATAGATTACATGTGTGTAAAGTCTGCAATAATGTCTATCTTTTAGGATTGTTATGATGATCAAGGAAAATATATTCTTCCCAGGACAGTTTCCTGTGTGTAGAAGGCACTCACTGCTTGGCAACTAGGGCATAGAACATCTAAATAATGATAAACACCCACTAGCAGACAAGCGGCACATCGTTAATGGGGAGAATACCCGTTAGTGTTTAACACGTGGAAAACAATAGTCAACAGAGCCTCTTGATTCTAGAGACCAACAGTGATGTCTGCTGCCCTGCATCTTCCCCACCTGCATCCTCAATGAACCCTGACCCTGGAATATCCTTCTTTCAAAAGGAAATAAACTGAAAACACTGGCGTACCCCCACATCTCTTTCCCTCAGCTCATTTTTCTTTCAGCCACGACTGGAGGGGCTTGGCTGACTCAGCTGCCATTGCCCCACCCAAAAACATGCTGATTATCTTTTTGGGTTTTTGCCTCAAAGCTTTTTCAGGAGCCACACAGCTCTCTCAGACTGTATATTGAAAAACACAGCCTATAAATAAGTGCAAGAGAGGGATGGGAAGAAAGTAAAAGTGAAGTTGCCCAGTTGTGTCCTACTCTTTGCAACCCCACGGACTGGAGCCCACCAGGCTTCTCCATCTATGGGATTTCCCCGGCAAGAATACTGGAGTGGATTGCCCTTTCCTTCTCCAGGGGATCTTCCCAACCCAGGGATCGAACCCGGGTCTCCTGCATTGGAGGCAAACATTTTACAGTCTGAGCCACCAGGGAAATTGAGAGGGATGGAGGGTGTAGTCAATTCCTGAGGCAACTTTCAACCAATGGGAATAGGAGCCAGTGAATAAATACCCTGGACTCCTGTTCTTAGGAAGCAAAATTCTAGCAGGCATTCTTCACATGTTGTATAGATGCCTTCTGCGCTGAGCCCCTTTGCCTGCATGAGGGCTCTCTACAGCGCATAATTGGCCTTCATTCTCTTTTTTTCTCTCCCCAGCTCCCTTTTCCAACCCCCTGGAATCTTCTGCCCAAGAAGCTTCCTCTTTCAGGCTCTGTTCTCAGGAGGGTCCCACTTTTCGAAAGTGGAATGCATATCAGTTGTAATTCCGATCTAGGTGCACTCAAAAGGCACACACTCTGTAGCTTTGATATGCT
Source organism: Capra hircus (assembly GCF_001704415.2). Classification (NCBI taxonomy): domain Eukaryota; kingdom Metazoa; phylum Chordata; class Mammalia; order Artiodactyla; family Bovidae; genus Capra; species Capra hircus. The sequence goes on from NC_030831.1 coordinate 59,608,380, forward strand.
ATGATTTGAATAAAAAAGCAGCAATTACTTTTCGCAAGATTTTGCATACACATGGAAGATAGGCATGCAATAGAAAGAGGTGATAGATTGTCAGGAAGAAAACATTTTGGGAGGAAAAATATGTAGCTCAATTATTTAGTATTTCATATTCATTTTACTTGGTCTTATGCACATGGAGGTAATGAACTCTTAAGAAATATAACACATTAAAATGCAGAAAAGGATCTTAGCTGAAGATTTTTTATAGTTTTTTATATAATGTAATATACTCAAGGATGAATTTTACATTTCAACATGGAAAAAAATGTAATTTTCTAACACCTACACCCTTAAACAGATGGGAATACCAGACCACCTTACCTGTCTCCTAAGAAATCTGTATGCAGGTCAGGAAGCAACAGTTAGAACTGGACATGAAACAGCAGACTGGTTCAGAAATGGGAAAGTAGTACATTAAGGCTGTATATTATCATCCTCCTTATTTAACTTATATTCAGTGTACATCATGCTAAGTGCTGGGCTGGATGAATTACAAGCTGGAATCAAGATTGCTGGGAGAAATATCAACAACCTCAGATAGGCAGATAATACCATTTTAATGGCAAAAAGCAAAGAATTAAAGAGCATCTTGATAAAAGTGAAAGAGGAGAGTGAAAAAGCTTGTTTAAAACTCAGTATTAAAAAAAAAAAAGATTATGCGATCCAGTTCCATCAGTTCACAGCAAATAGATAGGTAAAATTAACAGTGACAGACTTTATTTCCTTGGGCTCCACAATCACTACAGCCATGAAATTAAAAGACTCTTGCTCCTTGGAAGAAAGTGAAAATGTTAGTTACTCAGCTGTGTCTGACTCTTTGAGACCCCATGGAGTGCTATGACAAACCTAGACAGCATATTAAAAAGCAGAGACACCCCTTTGCCAACAAAAGTACATCTAATCAAAGCTATAGTTTTTCCAGTAGTCAAGTACAGTTGGGAGAGTTGGACCATAAAGAAGACTGAGCACCAAAGAACTGATGCTTTTGAACTGTGGTATTGGAGAAAACTCTTGAGAATCCCTTGGAGAGCAAGGAGATTTGCTTCTTTGTGAAGTGCATGTAGTCTTTTAAATTTCTACCAGCAATGACTGAGAGTTTTTGCTGTTTCACATTCTCACCAAATTTAAAATTTGCCTTTAAAAATTCTGGGAGTTCTAATAGTGTCATATTCTGTTTTAAATTTTTACTTCTACGGTGACTAATGATGTTGAGTGTTTTTTTTTTTTAATGTGTTAATTGGCCATTCTTGTTTTCTAGACTGTTGAATTCTTTAATCTATTTTTATTATTTTGTCTCCTATTTAATATGTTGCAGAAGTTTGTCATATATATTTGATATCAGTCCTTTGCAGGATATCTTAATTACAAAAAGGTCACTCAATATGTGACTTGCTTATTCATTTTCTTAAAATTTTTTTGAAGAATAAATGTATTAAACTTTGTCTAATTTATCATTTTATTACTGCTATTATGTCCTGTTTTTAAAAAGTATTGCCTATACTCTATTACAAAAATATCCTCTGATATTTTCTTACAGTTTTATAATTTTAGCTTTCATATTTAGATCTGTGATCTCTCACAAATAATTTTTTTTTTTTATGGTATGAGATAGGAGTCAAATTTCTTTTTCTTTTTTCAGGTGGATATCCAGTTTCTCCAGAACTATTGGCTGAAAACCTTATCCTTTCTTCCACTAAATGAGCTCATTGTCATTGTGAAAATCAATAGACTGTAGACATGTGGCTCTATTGCTGAACTTTCAATTCTGCTGCGTTCGATCTATTTTCCCCACATATACAGTCACTTAAACTGTCTTGGTTGCTATTACTTTATATTGATTTCTGAAATCAGGTTGATCAATTTCTCAGATTTTACCGTCTTTATCAATACTTTTTGGTAGTCCTATGTTTTTTCCATGTTACTGAATTAAATTATTCAATATTTTAAATTATAAATTTAAATTATTAAATCAGCTTGTTCATTTTATTAATTAATAAATTATTGAGTCAACTTATTAATTTCTACAAAATAGCCTATGAGAATTTTTCTTGGAGTTGTAGTGAACACATACAGACTTAGGTAGAATTGATGTCTGACTGTCAACACTGCATCTCTCAGTCTGTGAACATAGAATATCAACTTACTTAGGTGTTCTTTTATTTATCTCAGCAATGTTTTGTAATTTCCAGCATATAGTTCTTACACATATTTCATTAACTTCATTCTTAAATAGTTAATGGTTTTTGCTACTATTTATAAATAATTATTTTTATTGTACTTTTCTATTAATTGTTATTTATGTTTAGACTTAACAATTAATATTTTTATATTGAGCTAGTGTACTGTAATGTTACTCAATTTCCTTACTAGTTCTAGTTGAGTATTGTTATTGTTTTATTTCTATACATTACCTAGATTTTTCCAAAATAAGCTGTCATGCAATATTCATTTTTCATTATCCTCAGATCTTATTAATAGTAATGTAAATGAGCAAAGAATGGGAGAATCACATTATTGAGTAATCATTATGAAGTAACTAAAGAATATAGAATATAAAATATGTCAAAACCTGTTTCTCATTCACAGCATTCACAGATATTTTCAGATTTTAAATATAGAATAAAATAAGATTTCATTGACTTAGTGCTATTTAAAAGTAGGTCAACTTTCACCCTATTGCTTTGGATGGTATTTTAATCCTCTGTATTTTTTATTTTATGCTCAAAGAATTACATAAAGGTATTATTTCATTACCATATTTTAAGAAGAAATATGATAAGGACTTGCCAAGCATTGGTGTAACAAACAAAAGAACTGCCCAACAATATCATACCTGCAAATGTTGACAGAATGTTGTAGCATATACTATGTGTGATTTTGGTTGTCAGTAATTTCAACAGGGGCTTCCCTGGTTGCTCAGACAGTAAGGAGTCTGCCTGCAATGCAGGAGATGTGGGTTTAGTCCCTGGATTGGGAAGATCCCCTGGAGAAAGGAAAGGATCTCCACTCCAGTATTCTTGCCTGGAGCATTCCATGAACAGAGGAGCCTGGTGACTACAGTCCACAGGGTCACAAAGAGTTAGAAGGACTGAGTGACTAACACTTTCACTTTTCAATTACAACAGGGCTTTTTGCAGTGACAGGAACAGAGCAACTGATTTGAAGTTGTCGACAACTACTCTGGTGGCTCAGATGGTAAAGAATCTGCCTGCAATGCAGGAAACCTGGTTTGATCCCTGGGTTGGGAAGATCTCCTGGGGAAGGGAATGGCTACCCACTCTAATATCCTTGCCTGGAGAATGCCATGGACAGAGGAGTCTGGCGGGCTACAGTCCATGGGGTTGCGAAGAGTTGGGACATGACTGAGTGACGAACGCTAGAGGAATTAGTTGCCAATTCAGATGCATATTTGGAAATAGAAAATTGGTCTTGTGGCGACTATAAAATTCCCTTCTTGCAAGCCATTGTATAATGTCGATGAGAATTGCTCTGAGTTTGTCATAAATTCCAGCCATCAAATCTTGAAGCCAAAGAAATGCACAGTCCCTGTGATCACTCAGGTCAAGCTGTTCCCCTTATGAAGCACGTCAGCAGGTAAACCTTGCTGTGCTGAGTTCTGCCTTGAGTCACAGTGTGTTCTCTGTGACCAAAAGCCTAGCAAAGTCTTTTGTGATGTTCAACATTACTCTTACTGTCATTTGAAAAGGTGACATTGATGTAGCACTGGAGATTTAGGCTTCAGAAAAAAAACCAAAAATGGCATTTCAAAATATTTCAGATGCTTTGAATTTTACTTGTTTCTTGGTGATGGTACTTTCAACTATTCTTAATTTGCAGCACAAGAGAAAGATAGATCCAAGGACATAAATTTTCCAGTGTTAAATTATGAAAGACAATATAGTTGTAAATGAAGCAACTGACAAAGAATTAATCCAAAAAATATAAACAGCTCATGCAATTCAATACCAAAAAAAAAAAAAAAAGCAAACAATCCATTCAAAAAACAGGCAGAAGACCTAAATAGACATTTCTCCAAAGAAGACAGACAGATGGCCAAGAAACACATGAAAACATCACTAATTATTAGAGAAACGCAAGTCAAAACTACAATGAGATAGCACCTCACACTAGTAAGAGACGCCATCATCAGAAAATTTGCAATCAGTGCTGGAGAGGGTGTGGAGAAAACAGGAAAACCTTCCTGTACTTCTGGTGGTAAAGTAAATTGATACAGACACTATAGCAAATAGTATGGGATTCCTTAAAAGCTAAAAATACAACTACCATATGACCCAGCAATCCCACTACTAGCCATATAGCCAGTGAAAACTATCATTTGAAAGATACATGCATCTCTGTGTTCACTGCAGCACGACGTACAATAGCCAGGCATGGAAGCAACCTAAACCCCCATCAGCAGAGGAATGGGCGGAGAGTGCATGGCATGTATACACAATTGAACGTCACTCAGCCATGAAAGGAACAAAACTGGCTCATCTATAGAGGTGTAGATGAACCTAGAGGCTGTCATACAAAGTGAAATCAGAAAGAGAAAAACGAACACTGTTTACTAACACACATATGTGGAATCTAGAAAAATGGTAGAGATGATCTTATTTGCAAAGTAGAGATAGACAACAGACGTAGAGAGCAAACGTACGGACATCACATGCCCGGCGAGGGAAAAGAGTGAGGGAAGGCTGAATCAGGAGACTTGGACTGGCTTATATACACTAGTGATACGATGCATGAAATAGATAATGAATGTGAATCTACTGGATAGCTCAGGGAACTCTGCTCACTGCTAGTTCAGTTCAGGGCAGTGGCTCAGTCGTGTCCAACTCTTTGTAACCCCATGAACCACAGCACACCAGGCTTCCCTGTCCAACACCAACTCCCGGAGTTTACCCAAACTCATGTCCATTGAGTCAGTGATGGCATCCAACCATCTCATCCTCTGTCGTCCCCTTCTCCTCCCGCCTTCAATCTTTCCCAGCATCAGGGTCTTTTCCAATGAGTCAGTTCTTTGCATCAGGTGGCCAAAGTATTGGAGTTTCAGCCTCAACATCAGTCCTTCCAATGAACACCCAGGACTGATCAGGATGGATTGGATCTCCTTGCAGTCCAAGGGACTTCTCCAGCACCACAATTCAATCAATTCTTCGGTGCTCAGCTTTCTTCACAGTCCAACTCTCACATCCACACATGACCACTGGAAAAACCATAGCCTTGACTAGATGGACTTTGTTGGCAAAGTGATGTCTCTGTTTTTTAATATGCTGTCCAGGTTGGTCACAGCTTTCCTTCCAAGGAGTAAGCATCTTACTGTGAATAGTTCTACACAATTTTTAAAAGGCTTTCTGAGACTTATTTTTGAACCTGTAGCTATATTTGATTTGTTGTTACTGTTGCATACTATACCATCTCATGAAAGAATGATAATGTGTTTCTCCTTCTTCAGTGGATATGAGTTTTTTCCAGTTTTCTTACTACTCCAAAAGATGCTATGCATATTCTGATATATTTCTCCTGTAAACATGTGCAAGAGTTTCATTAATGTATGCATTTGAGTAAAATTTTTGGTCATTTTTAACTTTATTGGAACATATCAGAATCTAAAATGGTTGTTCCCGTTTACAGTCCCACCAAAAATGTTCCAGTTTACAGTCCCTACAGCAATGATTTCTCGGCTCCACATACTTGAGTACTGTCACTCTTTTAAAATCTTGCCTGTTTTAAATACAAGAGATGGTACATTGTTTTCCAATTTGAATTATGCTAATTGCCCTTTGAGTATTGCAAATAATGCAGCTATGAAAACTGGTATACTTTTGATTGATTTTTAAATGTGAAGTACTTAGAATACATTCAATTTGATCATACCGTAGTACGCTTTTAAAATATGTTAAGTTATGGTTTGCCAGTGTTGTGTTAAGGAATTTTGTATCTATACTAATGAAGATATTGGTTGGCAATTTTCTATTTTGTCATACAATTTTTTTATTAGCTTTTGGTATTACAGATTTGCTAGCCTCATAAAACAAGTTAGTCCTAGCCAGTAATCCCTATTCTTCTGTTTTCTGAAGAAGTTTATGTAATTTATTTCTTGACTGCTTGATAAATCTTACCATATGATTCTTGAGCTTTCTTATTAGAAAGATTTTTGATAAGCAATTCAAATTTTAATAGTGGGCTTATAGATTCTTCTGTCAATTTTGCAAGGTTAAATTTTTCAAGGAAATTTGTCTGTTTCATAAAATAAAAAAAAATGTTATCATAAAGTTTCTTATACTATTCTCTCTGTCATATATATATATATATATATATGATAGGATACATATACTTGTATGTGTGGATGTTAGTCGTTCAGTTGTGACCCCATGGACTGTAGCCTGCTAGGCTCCTCTATCTATGGAATTTGAATACTGGAGTGGGTTGCCATTCCCTCCTTCCAGGGATCTTCCCACCCAAGGATCGAACCCAAGTCTCCTGCATTGCAGGCAGATGCTTTACCATCTGAGCCACCAGGGAAGCATATAAATATATACATATATATATATATAAAACATCCTACCCATACAATCTGTCGTGATAACTCCTTTTCACTGCTAATCTGGTGATTTGTACTGTCTCTTTTTCTTGATCAGTACAGCTAAAGAGTTTGTCAATTAATTAATATTTATATTAGTTATTTATGTGTATTAATTATATTAAATAATTTATTTATATTTTCAAAGAACAAGCTTTGGGCTTGACTGATATTCTCTATTGCCTATCCCTTTTCTATTTAATTAATTTCTCCTCATTGCCATTTTCTTTTCCTATATACTCTCAGTTCACTTTGGTTCTTTTTTAGTTTGTAAGGTCAAACCTGAAGGCACTGGTGAAAAATCTTTTGTCTTTTCTAATATCAGAAATTTCTAAAGTAATTTTCTCTTTAAGCAACGCTTTAGCTCTATCTCACTAATTTTGATATGTTATAGTTTTTGTTATGTGTCTTAATGTCCATTAAGATTTTATCTTTTTCTCTTATATAATAATTTTAAAATATGTTGTTTTATTTCCCAGTACTCAGGTTTCCTAGATATTTTACTATTATCAAAAATTTAATTTTTATAATTGTAACTATTTTAAATTCAAATGGGAAAACGGTGGTCCTTTTTTTTGGTTGTTGCTATTTAGTTGCTTAGTTGTGTCCAGCTCTTTGTGACCCCATGAATTGTAGCCCTCCAGGCTCCTCTGTCCAAGGGATTTCCCAGACAAGAATACTGGAGTGGGCTGGTACTTCCTTCCGCAGGGATTGTCCTGACCCAGAGACTGAACTTGAGTCTCTGCATTGGCAGGCAGTTCTTTACCGTGAATTCTTTATCAGGGAAGCTCCCTTAAATGCACATTACATTGAAGTTAAACTTAGGTTCAATTTAATTTTAAAATAGACTATGTTTTCCTACTATAAGTCTTGTAGAAAAAAGATGGACAGCACTGTATACTGTTCCGATGAAAGAAGAGCATTTCATAAAGAAAGAGTCTCCAGAAAGAAACTTCAAGTTAACTGTAAAAAACAAGATGTTTTTCCTTCCTTCTATCAAGTTTATCAGCTCTGGCCTAACCACTTATACCATTTCTGAATAAATATGGGCTTTCTAAAAGGTGAACTATTTCCTTTTTAAATACTGCACAGAGACGTTCAGGCTTCTTAGAATTTCTGTGAAGACTACTGAAATTTCAGAGGCACTTTTTAAGCATTTTTGGAAAATGTATAGATGTCACCTTCAAAACCAAACTGCATGAAAGTTAAACATCCAAGGGAGACTTTATTCCGGGGGAGGAAGATCAGAGCTCATTCTGAGGTTTGGGGTGTGGGCATCACAGGCCCTCTCAGTTTGCTAACTGGTCAGACCCAAGCAAAAGGGAACTCTCCTGTGCCTTTGTGATGGGAGGAAGGTTCACACTCGGAGCAAGGTGCCCCGGAAGGGAACTCGAGCTCCTCCCCTCCCATGGAGACTGGCAGGTAGGAACACCTCCTTCTTCCATAATGTCATTTCAAAGGGTTGGCCCCAGGTCCTTGAGAAACACAGTCCTGGGTATAAAACTGGCAAGAGGCTTTAAAAAAATTTTTGCATTTCAAAGGGGCAAAAAAGACTTTACAATTATAGATTTTTCTAAAGTAAATGTTCTAAGAAAAGGGAGCCAAGGGACCTCTGGTTAGGCCATCTGGATTCTGTACGGGCCTGGGTGAAAGGGCAGTCAGGGGCCTGGAGGCAGGAAGAGCGTGTCTAAAGCACAGTTAAGCCGAGGGAACTGTTAAGGCCATCTTGACCATCAGTCCTTTAGCTGCTGAGTTCATGTTCCCGACACTCAGTCTTAGTTGTTCCATAACACCATGGAAACTGTCCTGAAGCAGACAATGGACTTTTGATCCAGGAAGCTGAGGCTCCAAGGCCATGTCATTTTGCTCTCTCTGCCCAGCTGAATGTGGAACATAATAGTCAATACTTCAAGACCACAGTGAGAACAGGATAGATTCAAGTGGCCTATATAGTTGTACACGTTGTACTTTAACAGGAGTAATGTTTCCTAATTGATCAAGAAAACTGAAGTCTCCTCCAGTACTAATGAAAATAGAATTGGTGATGCCCGCTGTGCTCTAACTCAGATCTTTACCATATTGTTTGTCAAAGATGATGCAGAATACATATTACTCTGGGAGCAGAGAGGTTGAATTTAATCAGTGCCTTTTGTTTTCTTGCTATTTGCTTTGATTGCTGCAGTTTAGCTGTTTGGCTGTGCTGAGTCATTATCTCTTCCTCCCCCTCCTTCCTTACTTCTCTTTGTTTCATTAGCATCTTTATCTTAAAATTTCTTTATTGTTTGAGCTGTGGTGCTCAGTGTTTAAATGATTGTTTTGTTTCCAAATTCCTTTTTGCATCAGAAACTTTTATTTCAGACTAAAGTTTGGACATAATAAGTTCGAACAAATCTGATGTCTACTTAGGAATTGCATTTCTTCATACATTTGTGGACAGTTGGTAGAATACTATTGAATGATGTGAATAATTACATAAACTAGCATGATACCTTGTAGGTCAGTTCAGTTCAGTTCAGTCGCTCAGTCATGTCCGACTCTTTGCGACCCCATGAATCACAGCACGCCAGGCCTCCTTGTCCATCACCAACTCCGGGAGTTCACCCAAACTCATGTGTATTGAGTCGGTGATGCCATCCAGCCATCTCATCCTCTGTCGTCCCCTTTTCCTCCTGCCCCCAATCCTTCCCAGCATCAGGGTCTTTTCCAGTGAGTCAATTCTTCACATCAGGTGGCCCAAGTATTGGAGTTTCAGGTTCAGCATCAGTCCTTCCAATGAACACCCAGAACTGGTATCCTTTAGGATGGACTGGTTGGATCTCCTTGCAGTCCAAGGGACTCGCAAGAGTCTTCTCCAGCACCACAGTTCAAAAGCATCAATTCTTCAGTGCTCAGGTTTCTTCGCAGTCCAACTATCACATCCATACATGACGATTGTACCTTGGTACATAATATAGCAGTCAACAGATGTTTGAAATAATTAGGTGGGAGCCATCTAGGGAAAAGACAGTTGGTATATCAGTTACTTAATACTCTAACAGTGCTATGGGAAAACCATAGCCTTGACTAGACAGACCTTTGTTGGCAAAGTAATGTCTCTGCTTTTGAATATGTTATCTAGTTGGTCATAACTTTCCTTCCAAGAAGTAAGAATCTTTTAATTTCATGGCTGCAGTCACCATCTGCAGTGATTTTGGAGCCCCCCAAAATAAAGTCTGGTACTGTTTCCGCTGTTTCCCCATCTATTTCCCATGAAGTGATGGGACCAGATGCCATGACCTTCATTTTCTGAATGTTGAGCTTAAAGCCAACTTTTTCACTCTCCTCTTTCACTTTCATCAGAGGCTTTTTAGTTCCTCTTCACTTTCTGCCATAAGGGTGGTGTCATCTGCATATCTGAGGTGATTGATATTTCTCCCTGCAATCTTGATTCCTGCTTGTGCTTCTTCCAGCCCAGCGCTTCTCATGATGTACTCTGCATAGCAGTTAAATAAGCAGGGTGACAATACACAGCCTTGAGGTCCTCCTTTTCCTGTTTGGCATTGCTTGCCTCGATAGCCCCGTTAATGCTCCTTGAAGTGTCAGTTTGCTGCTCTCCTGAGCAAGGGGTAGAGCGTAGTTCTCCGCACTTTGAATTGGTGCAGTCTTACGACTTGCTTTGACCAATAGAATGAAGCAGAAGAGGTATTTGCCAGTTCTAAGCCTAGGAAATTTAATGGATGCTTGCATCTTCCCAGAGTATTAAAGCCAGACTAGTCAGTGGAAGGGTTAGAGACCGCACTGAGGAGAGCTGAGTATTCTCAGCCAGCCAGTCTACAAACTAGCAAGTACCTGAGCAAGAGCACTCAAAATCAGCCACATCTGTTCATATCAGGGGAACCGCTGGTTGATACATAGACAAAGAACAGAAAGAAGTGGTAATGCTTCCCACCACTAGGGTTTTGTAGTTACCTGTTACACAGCACTGTTAGAGTATTAAGTAACTGATGTATCAACTGTCTTTTCCCTAGATGGCTACCGCCTAATTATTTCAAACGTCTGTTGACTGCTATATTATGTACCAAGGTACAATGGTCAGTAGTAAAGACACAAAAACAAATATCAAGAATCCTTCTCCCAGCTGACATGCTCAGGCAAGAGACAGAGGGTGAACAAATAGTCAGCACTCTGTAACAGATTGTCGTGTGTTATATCCGATGAGCACAGAGTTCATGGAGCCCCCATATTGGTATTTAACACAAAGAAGCATCCAATGATCTTCCTGGCAATGACTGAAGCATGTGGAATCTTGATTAGGATGAGTAAGAGATAAATTGGTTAGAAAGATGTGATAGAAAAACATTTGAGGAGGCAGCAAATTATTTTTAAATCATGAGAGAGCAAAGGATACTGCAAAAATGTTAAGTACTTAAAAATAATGACATATGTGGGTTTAGCAGAGATGATTTGGGGAATTTAAGTAAAAAAAAAAAAAACAGATTAGAGCATAAATATCCTTGAGTTCCAAAAGTTTGATCTCTATCTTGAAAATCTTAGAGAAAGACAAAGATTGTTAAAAGTTATAGTTGATGTGGTTATTCCAAGCATTTGAGAAGGTCTTTATGGTAGTCACAATGAGAGTCAAAGATAAGAGCCGTGCAGTGAGAGCCAAGGGCAGGAGTACAGGCAACGAGGGGGAAGCTGTGGGGTGCCTGTAGCCGTTCAGAAAACGCAAAGAGAAAAGGAGTAGCAAGGACAGAGACCTTGCTTTTGCCAATATTCAAAGAATGGATAGAGACACAGTGAGAAACGTTAAAAAAAGAACACCACGATATGTATAGAAGGAAATTAAACTGTCCCATGGCATCAGTTTCATAGCTGACATCCTGTGTGTGTGTGTGTGTGTGTGTGTGCACACGCGCTCAGTTGTGTCTGACTGTTTGTGGCCCTATGGACTGTGGCCTTCCAGGCTCCTCTGTCCAATGAATTTTCAGGCAAGAATACGGGAGTGGGGTTCCACTTCCTACTCTGGGGGCCGACACAGAGTTCGAACCCGTGTTTCCTGTATCTCCCTCGTAGGCAGGGGGTTCTTTACCCGCTGAGCCAATAGGGAAGTCCCAGCTGGCATCCCCGTGGGGATCTCCAAGCTTCTGAAAAAGAATCTCACTACCACTGAGGGAAGAAAGAGAGCAGCGAGCTAGAAACTTTGAGCTCAGAGGTGTCTGGGGACTGAATCTGTATCCTACGTTATGGATTAACTTTCATCTCATGGTTGTACCTTCATGAATGGGAGTTCCTCAAAGGAGGTTGAGCGCAAAAATGCGCACCTAACCTTTCCTTTCTTCAGGAGGTAGACTCTCTTTCTCTGCCCCTTCCATAGGGGCATCCCATGTAACTTGATTTGACTACAAGAAATGATGGAAAGGAAACTGCAAATTCTGAGTCTGACCTCATGACACTTCTGTATGCGTCTCACCCTTGGGACACTGAGACCATCCTGTGTCCAAGCTTGAGTTAACCTGCGGGGGGCTAAGAGACCAAGTGGAATAAAGACAAGCCCAGGCAACACATTGTTAAAGAATCTGTTTGCCAGTGCTGGAGACACAGAGACGCGGGTTTGATCCTTGGGGTGGGAAGATCTCCTGGAGTAGGAAATGGCAACCTCTATTTGCCTGTAAAATTCCATGGACAGAGGAGCCTGGCAGGCTACAGTCCATGGGGTCGCTAACAGTCAGCCAGTCTTAGTTAAGACTGAACACCCACAGTCTAGTTTGTTTGAACACACACATCCACTTTGACCAACTAGGCTCTCTCAACCAGGAAGCTTGGTGAATTCAACCAGGGTGAATGAGAGAGTCCAGCTGAGATCAGCTGAAGGACTTTTCTAGCTGACTCAGAAAAAAGCACATACCCAATGAGAAAGTATAGCTATTGTTTCAAGTCACAGTGTTTATGAGGATTTTTAAAGCTATAAAAGACATAAAATATGATAAAGAAGTTTTCCTAAAAGATGGTCCCAATTATTGTCTCTATGACGCAATGGGTTAACTAAAAGATTGGTGGTTTGAGGCCAGCCGGGGACATTCCCTGGTAGCTCAGTTGGTAAAGAATCTGCCTGCAGTGCAGGAGACCTGGGTTCAATCCCTGGGTCAGGAAGACTCCCCTGGAGAAGGGAATGGCAACCCACTCCAGTATTCTTGCCTGGAAAATCCCACAGACAGAGGAGCCTGGCGGGCTACAGTCCATGGGGTAGCAAAAGTCGGATATAATTTAGGGATTAAACCACCACAGAATATCATGGCTTCCAGTTGGAACCGAAATATTTCTATTTTTCATGCTCTACATTCTGCGATAGTATCTGCATTTTGAATTTGTGACATATGAATATAAAAGCGAAGAAAATGAAGCAGGGTGGAAAGAAACTGATGACTTGACTTAACTAAACTAGGTAGGGATAAAATCGATAACCTTTAAGGTTTGAATTCATAAGCCCATTTTACCCTCAATTTAGTTTTATGTCTTCAAAAGCATTTATCCAATTTTTACAGATTTCATACAAGAAATCATTTTCTTTTGAAATTTCAAAATTGCTTTTTGGTTCAATTAAACCTTGATGCCAGGGCTACTGAAGCTGTAACCAGTTGACTGTCCTCCATATCTTGGCCAAGTGAATACATCCTGCATTTTTCCTTTATCTGCTTTGGATGAATTATTCATTGATTGAACTCACATTTCCAGGAACACAGATGGAAAATGGTTTTAAAAATGTGCCCTTTAATAGAGTATTCTATTTTTTTTCTCATTAAATGCCTTTGTATAGTCAACTATTGCTTCTGACCAACCACAGCTACGCCCCGGTGGCTCTTCGTCACCTCGGATTCTTTTACTCTCCCACAGTGCTCTTTTTTCTGGACCTGAGTTTGCTATTCCAGAAATGCCTATGCAGTCATCACATCTGAAATCCTACATTTATGCTGTTCCTTCTGACAAATGAAACGCACAAGATACAACATGTGGGACTGAGCAGAATGCTCTGCGCTTTCTTTCTTCACCCCCCACTGCCTCCCCTCTTTTCCTCTATTCTTTCTGCTTTCTCCCTTCCTTTTATCTTTGATTTATTAGAATACTAAAGTATTATTCGGTACACTGTTTATCAGTGTGACTATATCCAACTTATTCTGAACTCCCAGCTCTTTCAAATGTTTCATATTTTGAACCTATTTAAATATTGTTTTTTTTCCCTCTTAAATGTAGTATAATAGAAAAAGAAGCAATTTTGAAGTCATACATTTTTTATTTAATCCAGACTAAACCATGTTCTGGTAAAGAAATGAGTTAAGTAACCTAAATGATTCTCACTATCTTACCTACAAAATAAGGCAAATAACCCTATTTTAGAAGAACATTATGAGAATAACATTGATTGTCTATATTTTTTAAAAAATTGTGATATAGGTGGTGTTTTAAGCACTGTAGAACAGTGTGAGAATTTCTAGGGAGTGAAATAAATAGTAAGTTCCTAAAATGAACTGAAGTAGAGAAAGGCTTTTCTTGGATTTGAAATTTTAAATGATCTTTGAAGGGTCACAAAAATTGATAATTTTAAGAGAGGCGAGTTCTTCTAGGAAGAGACTTTTCCAAGTATCTGAGTCCCTATGGTTATTTCTTGTAGCCTTCTGACTATTTAAAATGGAAGCTTTTGCATTTGGGAGATTACTCTAATCTATGTCTCATATTGCAAGACTGATATCATATGTATACATACTGTTAAGTAAGAGGCATCAAAAGCTATTCTCTTCCATTGTGGTGTTTTAACTTTCATAAGAGAAGAGATGTCCTTATATAGAAAGAATATATTTCTATTTTTATATTCACAGATTTTTTTCCCATTTTCATCTATTTTTTTTTTACCACATTTTTCACTTCACAAACTTGGCATGTATCTTATGCAAGAAAACAGAAAGCAAGTACAAAGTCATATATATATATATATATATATATATATATTTCAAATAGAGGTTGGGCAGACCAAAAGATTAATTTGCTTTTTGTCAGCCTCACCCTCCCTTCTTTCTTTCTCACTTCTCTCGGGGCTTCTTGGTAACTGGGAGAGACATACTGAGCAAATTATAGGGAAAGAGTTCATCACCTTGTAAAAATCCGTGTAACAAGGTGAAATTCAGATTCAGCTTAACTTTGCCGTACTGGTTGTACTACCTTGGATATTCTTGATTGCAAAGTTAAGAGATACAGTTCGATTTCACACTTGCAGTATTAAATATGCTGTTAGATGGGAGAGTCACTTGGTTTGTGGTTTCTATTTGTGGCCTCCAGAGGGCAGTGTCCATCCTTTCAATACTATAGAACCCTAATAACTGTCTGTCTACGTGTCATCTATTTATTGTCTATGTCCCTTCGAATTTACGTTAGTGTTTTTGCCTAGGGGCAAAGAATCCTCCACTAACAAAAGATTTATGAGAAGATGGAAATACATTACATGTGTGCATGCGTGCTAGGTCGTTTCAGTCGTGTCTGACCCTTTGTGACCCCATGGACCCTCGCCGGCCAGGCTCCTCTGTCCATGGGGTTCTCCAGGCAAGAACGCTGGAGTGGGCTGCCATGCCCTCCTCCAGGAGATCTTCCCGACCCAGGGACTGAGCCCATCTCTTGCACCCCCTGCATTGGCAAGTGGGTTCTTTACCACCAGTGCCACCTGAAAAGCCCAGTACATTACACCCTCTCATTTAAAGTAGTGATCAGATGCTTTCTTTGCGAGTCTGAAAGAACAAATGCGACATGGCCAGCAGAGCAGAGCCCTTCTCTGTGACCTTTTCAGTGACACTAAATAGCGACTACTTTCATGAGGAAGAAACCCTGCTTGCTCGTGGGTGTGGGTGTGTGCACGCGTGCGCACTGGCTGTCATGTCCGACTCTCCGCGACCCCGCGGACTGTGACCCCCCAGACTCCTCTGTCCACCGAGGCCTCCAGGCAAGAGTGGAGTGGGTTGCCCTTTCCTGTTCCAGCTGTTCTTCCCAACCCAGGGATCGAAGCTGCCTCTCTTGCGTCTCCTGCATTGCAGGCAGTTTCTCTACCACTGCTTTTGTAAATAATTATTTAAATAGATGCCAAAAATGACCCCAGTCTCCTCAAAATCCAGAAAGCAAGCACAGAAGAAGATCTGACTTTCACCAGGACAGTGAGTCTTTCTAAGAATGAACAGTGACAAAGTGGTATATTCTCAACAACACTCCGACTTCCCCATATACTGCAAGGAAAACTGTGATGCTCTCTTTGGAAAAGGTTTTCTTCTGCAGATACTTGTTTAGGTTTTTAATAAGTCAAGACCAGTGAGTGATCACTTATAAACCACTGCTATTATTCGAACTATAGAAAGAATGTGTGATATAGAATCATTTGGGAGTGTAGGGAGATAAATGTGTGTTGCCTGACTAATGAGACTTTTAATGACCTCTCTTCTGACAAGCTATTCAAAGAACAATGCTGAGAGAAGGTGAAAAGAGTTTTACTCTAATTGATTCTTTCTTGATTCCATATTTGAGTTTGCCTATAATAAGAAAAGGCAGGACAAAATGATCATTTTCATGGAGACATTTCAGTTAGTGGATTAAATCCTTGGATTTAGTATTAAAAATCTGTAGCAAGTGGGGAACATTTCTGTTTACAGAGAGAACAAAGACCATGAATGAGGACCCTGGAGAATGTAAAAGTACAAGATGTGTTATTAATAACTGTACATATACCACAGCAACTAAATCTATCCCCCTGAATTAAAGAAAAATAAACTCACAACCAATGTTTAAAAACGCAAGAAATGAATAGATATTACTTTGATATACTATGGTTATTTGCACGACCTGGTCATAAAAACTTTTATAATGCACTCTTTTTTTTTTAATATAAGGGTAGTCCAGGATCCTAAAATCCACATGCAAGAAAATGAATACTTGGGGGAAAGTGCATAATGATTGAAAGATGTTAACAAATCATCACATTTTTTTTTCTTTCTATGCTTAATAAGTAAGAACGAAGCTCCATCTACGAGATTCTTCTTTAACCCTAGCACTGTGATTCACACACAAAATGAATTCAGGTAGAGCTATTTGGGGAGCCTAGATATAGCAGGATTGCCATTTGTCAGACATTATTACTCTAGAAGGCTCCCTGGGAGAGGCATAAATTTGCCCTGAAATAACACATCACATCATCACAGCAAGGAGCCTGTCTCTGCTCTTCTCACAGGCTGTTCACCTGCTCAGAGGGACCTTCCTACTGAGCCTACAAGCCAACCTGCTCATTCGCATGGCAATCTCAGCCCTTAGGAACCACTGGAGCGAAACCAGACCATCAAATCACCCACTAACATGCTGTCTTTGAGGCATAGAGAGGATAGATCTGCTTTGTTTGGAAATCTAAATATTTTAAGAAGGACAGAATGGTTAAGTGGGAAGATAGGAGACACTGGAGTCAAGCAATTCCAGTTAAATGCAGACAGAGAACACGCTTGTGGGTGCAGTGGGGGAAGGAGACAGTGGGATAAATTGAGAGAGTAACATTGAAACATGTAGATTACCATATGCAAAACAGAGGGCCAGTGCGAATTTGCTATGCAATGCAGGGAGCCCAAACCCTGGGCTCTGTGACAACCTAAAGGCAAGGGATGGGGTGGGAGGTGGGAGGAAGGTTCTAGAAGGAGGGAGCATATGCATGCCTATGGCTGATTTGTGCTGATGGGTGGCAGAAACCAGCACAATGTTGTAAAGCAATTAGCCTCCAATTAAAAATAAAGAAATTAAAAATAAAATAAAATCCCAATAATTTGGCCAATTTAGTAGTGTGATGATCAGTGTCCTCATGTCTAAACTGGGAATAATAAAGCTCTTCTCTGGATCAGGAAGATCCCCTGGAGAGGGACATGGCAACCTGCTCCAGTGTTCTTGCCTGGAAAATCCCACGGGCAGAGGAGCCTGGCGGGCTACAGTCTATGGGGTCGCAAAGAGTCAGGCAGGACTGAGCGGCTCACACACACACACCTCATGAGGTTAGTGTAAAGACTATAACTGAGGTGTTGTTTAGTCACTCACTCGTGTCCAGCTTTTGTGACCCCATGGATCGTAGTCTGCCAGGCTCCTCTGTTCATGGGATTCTCCAGGCAAGAATCCTGGAGGGGGCTGCATGCCCTCCTCCAGGAGATCATCCCAACTCAGGGGGTCTAACTTGCCTATCCTGCATGGACAGGCAGATTCTTTACCACTGAGCCTTAAGGGAAGCCTAACTGTGTTAGGCCTGGTCATATTTTGCATTTTTTTCTGGGTTAGAATCAGAGGACTTTTTATACACAACTACAGATGTTGTGCTTCATGTAAGGTGACAGAAAACCCCTCGAGCAGAGTAACCCCAGGCTCTGGGCAGCAGCACTGACTTACTCCTGTTAGCTGTCTTTGCCCACGTTCGATTTAGGGATGTGATGCTGCAGCATAGGTTGATTCTGGCCATGGGGCTGCAAAGAGCCAAGTGGCTTTTACTGGAGTCATACTTTGCTAATTCAGTTGTTCACTTGTTAAGTCGTGTCTGACTCTGTGACCCCATGGACTGCAGCACACCAGGCTCCTCTGTCCCCCACTATCCCAGAGTTTGCACAAATTCATGCCCATTGAGTCAGTGATGCTACCTAACCATTGAGTCAGTGATGTTATCTAACCATGAATTGCTCAAATTCATGCCCATTGAATCAGTGACACTAATCAGCATCAAGTTCCAAATAACACCTTTATATTGAACTAGTACTTGAGCCACTGGTAAGGACATTTTAACTCAAAGATACCACTTTAAAGATGGGAGCACACCTTATTATTATTGAGACTGTTTTAGTTAATAGCATTATTAAGCCTTGTAATCTTTACCCATTTATAGCTCCACTGGCATGTTATCATTTTGGAAGCGTGATTGCAGGGAGTGTACTCATTTACCAAGACTACCCTAAGAGCTGGTAAATGTGGTTTTGCTAAACATAAATGAAAAACTAAACTCAGCAATTTAATCCAAATAATGAGCTACTAATTATTTTTAGAATCTTAGATCCTCTTTTGGTTATAAATTTCTGTTTCCAAATAGTAACTATTCAGTCATTTTTACCATAAAGCCTATTATTATTTTAAATGGTTTTAATCATTAAAAGTGTTTGGAGTTTCAGAAAGTCAGACAGCATTAAAATACCTAATAATACACTCCGAGCCATCTACAATGCATTTTTAACTTTGCCTGGTTCCAAAGAGAAAATTGACTAAAATATTTTTGTTAGATGGATATCAGTGGGTTTCCACTGCATTCATTATTTCCAACAGGGATAAGCATATGGTTAGGCAGAAAAAAAACTGTCTGATTTGATTAAAATTTTTTTCTTAGAAAACCACAAATAGAGATCATGTAGGGAAACATGGCAAGACTTTTCAGGGCATTATAATTTTAAACATATATGATTATATATAGTTATATGTACATAGCTATATATGCAGAGAGTGCATATAAAGAAACTCTCACAAAGAAATAATTAATGTTGTAAAATAATATTGTAACTCTGCATTAAAACACCTTTCTTAAATAATCATTGTTTTCTTTAAAAAGCATCTCCCTGCTGTATTATTCACCCCAAAAGCTCACAAATCAGCAGAGGACAGGATCACAACCACAATATTTTAAAACATAATTTTAAAATAGGAAAACATGAGCTACTTAGAGAAGATGCCCTCATCTGAGAAAAAAATAAAGCTATATTCTAGAATTAGTTTTAGCTTGCACAAAAATTCACTAGTTCAAAAGAGAGAAGTTTCCAAGTCTACTCAGTGTATCTCCAAATTCTATACATTCAGTAATTTTGGGTCAATGTACATAGAAGCTGTGGTGGTTTATGCTATATAATTACAATCTTATAAAGACATACTCTACTAATAAAACAGGCTAAGGAAGGGCCTATTATGGGGGCAACAAAGATCCTTTCTTCAGAAAAGGAGCTCATATATGAAGCATAAAAATGCCAGGAGAATGTCAGGATCCACCTTTGTAACTAATTTCTCTTCCAGGCTAGATTCTAAACTTCCAGATGGAAACTCTGTACTGAGTAAGGTCTAACTCCTCATCCTTCCCTCCCTCTAGATGCTGGTAGCCACTCTTCTAGTTTCTGTCTGTATTGACTTGATTACTCTATGTACCTCCTGAAAGCAAAATTATACAATATTTTTTCTCCCGTGTGTAGCTTATCTCACTTACACGACGTCCTCCAGGGTCATCTAGGCTCGGGCATGTGTCAGCATTGCGTTCCTTTTTAGGGACGAATGGTGTGCCACTGTAGGTATGTACTGAATTCTGCTTCTCCACTCACCTTCTGATGGGCATTTGGCTTATTTTTTACCTTTTGGTTATGAGTGGAGGTGATGGAATTCCAGTTGAGCTCTTTCAAATCCTGAAAGATGATGCTGTGAAAGTGCTACACTCAATATGCCAGCACATTTGGAAAACTCAGCAGTGGCCACAGGACTGGAAAATGTCAGTTTTCATTCCAATCCCAAAGAAAGGCAATGCCAAAGAATGCTCAAACTACCACACAATTGCACTCATCTCACACGCTAGTAAAGGAATGCTCAAAATTCTCCAGGCCAGGCTTCAGCAATACGTGAACCGTGAACTTCCAGATGTTCAAGCTGGTTTTAGAAAAGGCAGAAAACCAGAGATTAAATTGCCAACATCCGCTGGATCATGGAGAAAGCAAGAGAGTTTCAGAAAAACATCTATTTCTACTTTATTGACTATGCCAAAGCCTTTGACTGTGTAGATCACAATAAACTGTGGAAAATTCTGAAAGAGATGGGCATACCAGACCACCTGACCTGCCTCTTGAGAAACCTATATGCAGGTCAGGAAGCAACAATTAGAACTGAACATCGAACAACTAACTGGTTCCAAATAGGAAAAGGAGTACATCAAGGCTGTATATTGTCACCCTGCTTATTTAACTTCTATGCAGAGTACATCATGAGAAACGCTGGGCTGGAAGAAGCACAAGCTGGAATTAAGATTGCCAGGAGAAATATCAATAACCTCAGACATGCAGATGACACCACCCTTATGGCAGAAAATGAAGAGGAACTTTAAAAAGAAGCCTCTTGATGAAAGTGAAAGAGGAGAGTGAAAAAGTTGGCTTAAAGCTCAACATTCAGAAAATGAAGATCATGGCATCTGGTCCCATCCCTTCATGGGAAATAGATCGGAAAACAGTGGAAACAGTGTCAGACTTTATTTTGGGGGGCTTCAAAATCACTGAAGATGGTGATTGTAGCCATGAAATTAAAAGATGCTTACTCCTTGGAAGGAAAGTTATGACCAACATAGACAGCATATTGAAAAGCAGAGACATTACTTTGCCATCAATGGTCTGTCTAGTCAAGGCTATGGTTTTTCCTGTGGTCATGTATGGATGTGAGAGTTGGCCTGTGAAGAAAGCTGAGTGCCGAAGAATTAATGCTTTTGAACTGTGGTGCTGGAGAAGACTCTTGAGAGTCCCTTGGACTGCAAGGAGATCCAACCAGTCCATTCTAAAGGAGATCAGTCCTGGGTGTTCTTTGGAAGGACTGATGCTAAAGTTGAAACTCCAGTACTTTGGCCACCTCATGCAAAGAGCTGACTCATTGGAAAAGACTCTGATGCTGGGAGGGATTGGGGGCAGGAGGAGAAGGGGACGACTGAGGATGAGATGGCTGGATGGCATCACTGACTCAATGGGCGTGAGTCTGAGTGAACTCCAGGAGTTGGTGATGGACAGGGAGGCCTGGCATGCTGTGATTCATAGGGTCACAAAGAGTTGGACATGACTGAGCGACTGAACTGAACTGAATGCTATTTTTAACATAGATGCACAAATATCTGTCTGGGTCTCTTCTTTCACTTTTTTGGGTATACAGTCAGAAGTGAAATTGCTGGATCGTGTTCACATTCCCATCATCAGTCGGTGCCCAAGAGGTCCAATTTTTCCACATTCTCACTAATATTTGTCAATTTGCATTTACTTTTTATAATAACCATTCTAATAAGTATGAAGTAGTACCTCAACTTGATTTTTAATCTGTGTGTTCCATTTTTAATCAAGGTTTAAATAATTGAATCAAGATTAAAGGTAAAGTGAATAAATCTGATTCCACTGGCTTCAAGGGAACTTGTTGTTTATGGAATGATCTAGAAATGTCAGTTGGGTGCCCCACCCAGGAAGCGTGGTGTAGGATGTGTCTGAGAAAAAAGCACTATTATTTGAGAGTGCAGTATTAAGGATTTTGCCTGCCAATGCAGAAGATACAAGAGCCTTGGGTTTGATGCCTGGGTTGGGAAGACTCCTTGGAGAAGGAACTGGCAACCCACTTGTCTGGAAAACTCCATGAACAGAGGAGCCTGGCGGGCTATGTCCATGGGGTTGTGGCAAAGGGTCAGATACGACTGAGCGAGAGAGCACTCACACAAGACTAACTATATCTCTAGGAAAAAACAGGTTTCCATCATATCAAGAACTTTCAGTGGAGAGATGGAGGAAATAGATGTTGCTGATGAGTTTACTATGAGTTGTTGAGTACAGAGTGAAAAGTTTTGTGTGAATCAGAGACAGGATGAAATAGGAAGTGATGAAGGGTATACTAGACTTTATAGAGGGTAGAATAGGAATGAGGACAAATACCTAGAAAGCACGCATTTCTTGTTGAGTAGATGCTGACCATTCTACTAGGAAATGCACGTAATTATTTCTCATATATCCCCCCTTTCTAAAGGTGTATTTTGCTTCGTGTTAGGATATGTGTTAAGACGACAGGGTTAATGGTGGAACAGGCAGGGCTGGCCTCACCAGACACAAGTCAACTTTTGGGATTTCTTTTCAAAATTGTGTTCAGTGAAGAACTCTATAATAGATTCCTAAAAGAGTTATTGAGTCAAATTGTATGCTCTTTATAAAGTGTGACTATTGCTTATGTAAAGAGATTTCCACTTTTAAAAATATTACTTAATAGAGCTAGAGTAAAAACAGAGAAAGAAAAACTAGCAAATCCCATCATTCAGAAAAGATGTACCTTACATAGTACACAGTGTTTCAAGATAGGTCTATGTATATGCAGATAGAAAAAGAATTAGGAAATATTCTGTAAAAACACTGCAATGACACCTTAAAGATGTCTTAGTTCATAAAACCTGAACTTGATTTCGTGAGATTTATAGTAATAAAAGCATTGTGAAATAAAGCAGAAGAAACTAAAACTTCTGACAAACGTTTTACACAGAAGATAATTTCCAAAGAAATTCTACTAAGGTAATGAAAATGATTATGACAAACATTGCAGCTGGAATTACCACTTATAAGTACATATTTGAATTTTGGACACTTTATTCCCCCTCAAAGTGTTAAAATTTTTTACCTTTTCAGTTTTACTCTCAATTTCCCCAAATCTCTTAATTTTGTTATTTTTTATATTAAGGTATGTCACGTTTATATTGTAACACATTTCACAGAGTTATTTCTTCTTACCTTCATATTTAAAAGAACTTAGTACTAAATACTTGTCTTCTTCCCCTTAAACTTGTCAATTCTTGCAGTCTTTTGAATCACACCACGAATGGCTGGATATCATCATCAAGTGATAGTTTTAGGCAATATTCATAAGAATTAGATTTTACGGGTTCTTGTTTAACTCAAAATATAGCTTTTTTCTTTATATTAAAGGTAAGAAAACTAAGATCATGGCATCTGGTTCCATCACATCATGGGAAATAGATGGGGAAACAGTGTCAGACTTTATTTTCGGGGGCTCCAAAATCACTGCAGATCGTGATTGCCCCCATGAAATTAAAAGATGCTTACTCCTTAGAAGGAAAGTTATGACCAGCCTAGGCAGCTTATTGAAAAGCAGAGACATTACTTTGCCAACAAAGGTCCATCTAGTCAAGGCTATGGTTTTTCCAGTGGTCATGTATGGATGTGAGAGTTGGACTGTGAAGAAAGCTGAGTGCTGAAGAATTGATGCTTTTGAAATGTGGTATTGGAGAAGACTCTTGAGAGTCCCTCTGACTGCAAGGAGATCCAACCAGTCCATTCTAAAGGAGATTAGTCCTGGGTGTTCTTTGGAAGGACTGATGCTAAAGCTGAAACTCCAGTATTTTGTCCACCTCATGTGAAGAGTTGACTCATTGGAAAAGACTCTGATGCTGGGAGGGATTGGGGGCAGGAGGAGAAGGGGACGACCAAGGATGAGATGGCTGGATGGCATCACTGACTTGATGGACATGAGTTTGAGTGAACTCTGGGAGTTGGTGATGGACAGAGAGGCCTGGCATGCTGCAATTCCTGGGGTCGCAAAGAGTCGGACACAACTGAGCGACTGAACTGAACCCCTCATAGCTCAGTTGGTAAAGAATCCACCTGCAACGCAGGAGACCCCAGTCCAGTTCCTGGGCGGGGACGATCCCCTGGAGAAGGGATAGGCTACCCACTCCAGTATTCTTGGGCTTCCCTTGTGGCTTAGCTGGTAAAGAATCCACCTGCAATGCTGGAGACCTGAGTTCAGTCTCTGCGTTGGGAAGATCCCGTGGAGAAGGGAAAGGCTACCCACTCCAGTATTCTGGCCTGGAGAATTCCATGGACTCCATGGGGTCACAAAAATTTGGACACGACAAAGTGATGTTCACTTTCACTTCAAAGGTATTAAACCTTGTTTGTATATAATATTTTTGAAGTGTGTTATTTTTTACTCAGTACTTTGTACGTATTATTCTAGAGTATTTCAATCCTGGATATTCCTATGGAGAAATAGGTCAACTGGAATTTTTCCACTGGAGTTACCTAGCATTTTCTGCCCAAAATACTATTTTGCTTTTCCATCATTTAAAAAATTTATCTAGGATATGATGTGGTGTCAACTGCTACATGATTATTTCTCCCCTTGGGATAAAATTCCTTTCAAACTGAGGTTTACAACTTTCTTCCATTAAATAAAATTTATTCTATAATAACATCAGAAACATTTTGTTAGATGTTGAGTGGTAAAACATATTTATGAAACATGTGCCTAATTTTTGTGTTCCTTTCACCTTGTTTAAGAAAGAAAATGCTTCCAGTAATTAGATACCCTCCTTGTACTCCAGAATGCATCCACTCCTTCCCCCCTCAGAGGTAACCACCACCATGAATTTTGTTTTAGTTATTTCTGAGACTTTAGAAACTGTTTTTCATTATGTTTTTCCCCCCGAACAAAGTGTTGTTTAGTTTTGTATGGTTTTGAAATTTATATAAATTGAGTAACATCATAGGTATCCTTCTACTTATATTTTCATTCGATACTGTTTTCCATAGAGCCAGCCATGGTATTCAATGTGGCTGCACCTAATTTTACTGTTCTACATCAGGATCTTGTATATGTTGTCCACAATTTATTCATTCTATAATGAACAATATGTGAGTTACCTTTACTTAGGAACTATTGGCAGAAATACTGCTGTCCATCTGCAGCTTTGGGAACTCTTATACAAGAATTGCTCTAAGCCCAGCAACAGAACTGCTGAGTCATGGGTTTGAGACATCTTCAACTTTACTAGAAAATGCCAAATTGTTTTCCAAAGTGACTGTAAAATTTTATACTCCCCAAACGTGATATAAAAGCCCAGGTTCCTACCCATCATCAGTTACACTTGTAACTGTCAAATTTTACCTGTTATTTTGTTAAATGTAAAACAATATCTGATATTTGTTGCAACTGGCAATTTCACAAGCCTATAAGTAACATTTGCCCTTTTCTGTGTTCTTTTCTGTGAAGTTATTTGTCTTTGGATTGTTGACTTGAAGAAGTTCTTTATATATTTCAGGTCCAGTTCTTAATCAGTTATAATTTTGCATGTACTGTCTCCCAGTTTAAGGATTCTCCATCATGTCTGCACACTTTATCTGTAAGATCTTTGGATGCATAGATACTCCTCATTTAATACAGAAAAATTTGCCATCATTTCCACTATGCTCTGTGGGTTTGTATATTTTTAAATTATAAATTACTTATATGATAAAGCATAAAATTTTCATGGTTTATCACTCACATTTACTCTATCTAGAATTGATTATTTTGTCCTTCTATGCAAGTTGTCTATCATATAAACTTGTAGTCTGTATTGTCATATTTTTATGCAAGTTGGGGCTCTCATTTTTCCATTCTGCATGTGGGTCTTCTTTATCTCTTGTATCAGTATAATAAGCAATTATATCTTGAAATATATTTCTGGAAGAGTTTGAGTAGGATAAGTGTTAGCTCTTCTCTAAATTTTTGGTAGAATTCAGCTGTGAAGCTGTCTGGACCTGGGCTTTTGTTTGCTGGAAGATTTCTGATTATAACTTCCATGCTTGTGATGGGTCTGTTAAGATTTTCTATTTCTTCCTGGTTCAGTTTTGGGAAGTTGTACTTTTCTAAGAATTTATCCATTTCTTCCAAGCTGTCCATTTTATTGGCATATAATTACTGATAGTAGTCTCTTATGATCCTTTGTATTTCTATGTTGTCTGTTGTGATCTCTCCATTTTCATTTCTAATTTTATTGATTTGAGTTTTCTCCCTTTCTTTTTTGATGAGTCTGGCTAATGGTTTGTCAATTTTATTTATCCTTTCAAAGAACCAGTTTTTGGCTTTGTTGATTTTTGCTATGGTCTCTTTTGTTTCTTTTGCATTTATTTCTGCCCTAATTTTTAAGATTTCTTTCCTTCTACTAACCCTGAGGTTCTTCATTTCTTCCTTTTCTAGTTGCTTTAGGTGTAGAGTTAGGTTATTTATTTGACATACCTCAACATAATAAAGCTATATATGACAAAACCACAGCAAACATTATCATCAATGGTGAAAAATTGAAAGCATTTCCCCTAAAGTCAGGAAAAAGACAAGGGTGCCCACTTTCACCACTACTATTCAACATAGTTTTGGAAGTTTTCGCCACAGCAATCAGAGCAGAAAAAGAAATAAAAGGAATCCAAATTTGAAAAGAAGAAGTAACACTCTCACTGTTTGAAGATGACATGATCCTCTACATAGAAAACCCTAAAGACTCCACCAGAAAATTACTAGAGCTAATCAATGAATATAGTAAAGTTGCATGATATAAAATCAACACACAGAAATCCCTTGCATTCCTATACACTACCAATGAGAAAACAGAAAGAGAAATTAAGACAACAATTCCATTCACCATTGCAAGGAAAAGAATAAAATACTTAGGAATATATCTACCTAAAGAAACTAAAGATCTATATAGAGAAAACTATAAAACACTGGTGAAAGAAATCAAAGAGGACACTAATAGATGGAGAAATATACCATGTTCATGGATTGGAAGAATCAATATAATGAAAATGAGTATACTACCCAAAGCAATCTATAGATTCAATGCAATCCCTATCAAGCTACCAATGGTATTTTTCAGAGCTAGAACAAATAATTTCACAATTTGTATGGAAATACAATAAAACCTCCAATAGCAAAAGCAATCTTGAGAAAGAAAAATGGAACTGGAGGAATCAACTTGCCTGACTTCAGGCTCTACTACAAAGCCACAGTCATCAAGACAGTATGGTACTGGCACAAAGACAGAAATATAGATCAGTGGAACAAAATAGAAAGCCCAGAGATAAATCCACACACCTATGGACACCTTATCTTTGACAAAGGAGGAAAGAATATACAATGGATTAAAGACCATCTCTTTAACAAGTAGTGCTGGGAAAACTGGTCAACCACTTGTGAAAGAATGAAACTAGAACACTTTCTAACACCATACACAAAAATAAACTCAAAATGGATTAAAGATCTAAATGTAAGATCAGAAACTATAAAACTCCTAGAGGAGAACATAGGCAAAACACTCTCTGACTTACATTACAGCAGGATCCTCTATGACTCACCCCCCAGAATATTGGAAATAAAGCAAAAATAAACAAATTGGACCTAATTAAAATTAAAATCTTTTGCACAACAAAGGAAACTATAAGCAAGGTGAAAAGACAGCCTTCAGAATGGGAGAAAATGATAGCAAATGAAGCAACTGACAAAGAATTAACCTCAAAAATATACAAGCAACTCCTGCAGCTCAACTCCAGAAAAATAAACAACCCAATCAAAAAATGGGCCAAAGAACTAAACAGACATTTCTCCAAAGAAGACATACAGATGGCTAACAAACACATGAAAAGATGATCAACATCACTCATTATCAAAGAAACGCAAATCAAAGCCACAATGAGGTACTATTTCACGCCAGTCAGAATGGCAGCGATCCAAAAGTCTATAAGCAATAAATGCTGGAGAGGGTGTGGAGAAAAGGGAACCCTCTTACACTGTTGGTGGGAATGCAAACTAGTACAGCCACTATGGAGAACAGTGTGGAGATTCCTTAAAAAAACTGGAAATACCACTCCAGCACTCTTGCCTGGAAAATCCCATGGATGGAGGAGCCTGGTAGGCTGCAGTCCATGGGGTCCCTAAGAGTTGGACACAACTGAGTGACTTCATTTTCACTTTTCACTTTCATGCATTGGAGAAGGAAATGGCAACACACTCCAGTGTTCTTGCCTGGAGAATCCCAGGGACGGAGGAGCCTGGTGGGCTGCAGTCCATGGGGTCGCACAGAGTCGGACACGACTGAGTGACTTCACTTCATTTCACTTATGACCCAGTAATCCCACCGTTGGGCATACACACTGAGGAAACCAGAATTGAAAGAGACACGTGTACCCCAATGTTCATCACAGCACTGTTTATAATCGCCAGGACATGGAAGCAACCTAGATGTCCATCAGCAGATGACTGGATAAGAAAGCTGTAGTACATATACACAATGGAGTATTACTCAGCCATTATAAAGAATACATTTGAATCAGTTCTAATGAGGTGGATGAAACTGGATCCTATTATACAGAGTGAAGTAAGCCAGAAAGAAAAACACCAATACAGTACACTAACACATATATATGGAATTTAGAAAGATGGTAATGATAACCCTGTATGCGAGACAGCAAAAGAGACAGAGATGTATAGAATAGTCTTTTGGACTCTGTGAGAGAGGAAGAGGGTGGGATGATTTGGGGGAATGTCATGGAAACATGTATAATATCATGTAAGAAACGAATCACCAGTCCAGGTTCGATACAGGATGCTTGGGGCTGGTGCACTAGGATGACCCAGAGGGAGGGTACGGGGAGGGAGGTGGGAGGGGGGTTCAGGATGGGGAACACGTGTGCACCCGTGGTGGATTCATGTTGATGTGTGGCAGAACCAATACAGTATTGCAATGTAATTAGCCTCCAATTAAAATAAATAAATTTAAAAAATTTAAGAAATATATTTCTTATATTGTTATCAAAAATATTTTCAAGATAAATAATATGGCTTCACTGGTAAATCCTACCAAACATTTACAGAAGAGTTAATACTCATCCTTCTCAAACTCTTTCAGAAACTGAAGTGGAGATAATGCTGCTAAACTCATTTTACGATGTCAACATTATCCCAATTCCAAAGCCAGACATGGACACTACAAAGAAAAAGAAGGAAAAATGCAGGCCACGTTTCCTGGCGAACATAGATGCGAAATTCCCAACAAAAACTAGGATGCAAGAGTGACTCAATATATGCAAATCAATAAGTGTGATTCACCACATTATTAAGTTGAAGGGTTAAAATCATATGATCCTCTCAAAAAGTTCAGCAAAAATATTTGAAAAAAGCCAAGATTTTTTCATAATAAAAATCCTCAATAAATTAGGTACAGAAGACATGTTCCTCAGTATAATGAAGGTCATCTATAGGCTCATAGCTAACATCATATACTCAATGAGGAAAAGTTGAACAAGACAAGGATGCCCACTCTCACGATTTTTCTTCAGTATAACACTGGCGGTCCTAACTAGAGCAATCAAAGAAGAAAAGGAACTAAAAGGCATCCAAATTGCAAAGGAAGAAGTAAAGCTGACTATTTGCAGATGATATGGCTTTATACATAGAAAACCTTAAGGATTCCACTCCAAAACTGTTAGAATTAATAAGTGAATTTAGTCAAGTTGAAGGATACAAAACACAAAAACTTAGTTGTGTTTCTATACACTAAAATGACCCATGTAGAAGAAAAATAGAGGAAACAATGCCATTCACAATAGCATCAAAGACAGTAAAACGCGATTGCATCAAACTAAAAAGTTTCTCTACAAAGAAAAAATATGCAGCGAAAATATCAACCATGGAATGGGAGACAACCCTTGCAAACCATCAGCTGATAAGGAATTAAGATCCAAAAATGCAAAAGGAGCTCAAGCAACTCAATAGCAAGAAAGCAAATAAAACCAATTAAAAACTTGGCAAAGACTTAAATAGACATTTTTTTTTTTCCAAAGAAGGCATACAAATGGCCATCGGATATATTACGAAGTACTCAACATCACTAATCATCAGGGAAATGCAAATCAAAACCGTTTAATAAAAGTCTGCTCATTAATTTCAAAAGAGGAATAAAAATGGCTAGATAAAGCTTTCAAATCCTCTCTATAAGCACCTAAATTAGATGATGTTTTATAATTCCTACAACGACACTCAGAATGCAGGTGAGAAACCGACAACAGATTCTTTAACTCAACTCCAGGACATTTTAGTAACAAAATAGCATACGACATTCTAGACTGACACTAAAATAGGTCTCTTCGTTCATTTTGCATGAAATTTATACACTCTACTGATAACTTGAGACTATTTCTTTTATTCCTTTTTTAAAATTTTTATTATTTTTAATTTTTAGGGCTACTGTTTGAATGAAAGTGACCAATGAGTAATGCAATTTTGAATAATAATTTAGCAGCAATGATAGAGAATATGCTTCCATCCTGAGCCCCTGGGATCATTCTAAACATTGATTTGTGATATGTTCTACACATCCTATCTGCCATGACTGACCTGGGTCTGCCCATCTGTAAGGTTCCAGTGATTTACTACTTGTATTGCTGATATGAAAAAATGACCTGGGAAATTGGAAAGTCAGTCTCTTTCTTGTTCTCAATCTTTCTGATAGCATTGTGTTTAAGAACACAAGTTTTGGAATGTGATAAATCCAGGTTCAAAGGCCAGTTATTTGAGTTATTTCATCTTTTAGAATTTCACCAGTAAAGCAATGATAGTAATAGCTAGTTCATGAGCTTTTTTGTGCAAATTAAGTGGGATAATGTGTGTAAAACGCCGAATACCTCACCATTAATATAAGCTGTTATTATGCTATCTTATGGGTTGAAAGAAGTGATAGACATTGATGGTAAATGTGTGTTTATCTTTGGGAACCAAGGCAAAAGATTATGAAGACTTGATCAATAGATTAAGAGATGAATAAGAAGAGGAAACCAGTCAAGACAGGAAGAGATAACAGATGCAAAGAAAAGTGTAAAAATAATCTTTTAAAAAATGTAGACAAGTAATTTTAAAAAGTAAGAGACTTCTTAAAATCTAGTTAGGCTTCTGACTTTAAATGAAGAATAATATCCTTATGAAAGTTAAAGTTGCTCAGTCCTCAGTCGTGTCCGACTCTTTGTGACCCCATGGATTATATAGTAGTCCATGGAATTCTCAAGGCCAGAATACTAGAGTAGGTAGCCTTTCCCTTCTCCAGGGGATCTTCCCAATTCAGGGATCAAACCCAGGTCTCCAGCATAGCAGGCAGATTCTCTACCAGCTGAGCCACAAGGGAAGCCCAAGAATACTGGAGTGGGTAGCCTATCCCTTCTCCAGCAGATCTTCCCGACCCAGGAATTGAACTGGAGTCCACTTCATTGCAGGTGGATTCTTTACCAACTGAGCTATCAGCGAAGCCCAATTTTCTTATAATAAAGAGCATAAATCCTAAATATTGAGCTTTTAAATATAAACCCTAAATATTGAATTTATATAAATGCCTCTACAACTACCAAACAAATAAAAATAAAAGACAATTTATAGTTCCCCCAGAAGGCTCTGTCATAATTCATACAAATCAACAACTGCCCTCCAAAAATAATAGCTATCCTAACCCCTGTTTTGGATGCCTTACAAATGGGGTGACACCACATTCGCTCTTTTGTGTCTGACTTCGTCCAGTCAGCATAGTATCTATGAGAATTATCCACGCTGTTGAATTTCCCTACAGCTATTAACTCTTCTAGTAGATGAATATCCCACAAACGTGTTTATCCTTCTGCTGGTGAACTTTAGATGGCTTCCATTTGAGGACTGTTAAAGCAGCTGTGTGCGCACATGCAGTCTCTAAGGCGTGTCTGACTCTTTGTGACCCCATGGACTGTAACCCAACAGGCTCCTCGGTCCATGGGATTTCCTAGGTAAGAATATTGGAGTGGGTTGCCATTTTCTCCTTCAGTGAATCTTTCTAACCCAGGAATCCAGCTTGTGTCTCCTACATTGGCAGGTGGGTTCTTTACCACTGAGCCGCCAGGGAAAGCCCATTAAAGCAGCTATCATTCATTATAAACCTTTGTATACATGTCTTTTAATAGAAATAAACACTCACTGTTTGGTTTATAACCAGGACTGAAATTACTGAATTAAAGAGTAAATGTGTTTAGCTTTTGTGAGATACTGCCAAATAATCTCATATGTGGTTGAAACAAATTACACTCCTACCTAGCAATATCAATGCCCCAAATATGCCACACCCTTGGCAACATTTGATACTGGCCATTGTTTGAGCTTTAACTAACCTGATCTGTGGCTATTACTTTAATTTGCATTTCTATAATGGCTAATGAAACTGAGCATCATTTGTATTCATCATGCCCATTTGGACATTCTTTCTGAGGTGACTGTTGAAGCATTATGCCCATTTTTTTATTAATAGAAATTGTACTGCTCACTTATTTAGTTACTTAGAAACTCACATTGCACTTAAACCATCTGTTATTCATCTCAAATCCTGTGTGTGATATAAATCCAGAATGAAGATTCATATTTTTTAAAATTTCTATACAGCTATCCATTGACTGGGCTTCCCTGGTGGCTCAATGGTAAAGAATCTGCCTGCCAGTGTAGGAGACGTGGGTTCGATCCCTGATCCAGAAGAGCCCTTGGTGACAGAAACTGCAATCCTTTCCAATATTCTTGCCTGGGAAGCTCCATGGACCGAGGAGTCTGGGGGGCAATAGTCCATGGGGTCACAAAAGTCAGACACGATTGAGTGACGGAACGAATGGTTCTTTCGCTGCCACGCAGTGTAATGAGCTGTTCTGGCGCTCTTGCTGGGTAGCCTGCACGTGGGTCTGTTCCCACGGCCTTTGTGCTGATCCATTTCACTATTCTTCCATTCCTGTGCCAAATGCTACACTTCATATCTGTATCTTAATAGGAAGTCTTGATACTTGGTGGTGTAAATCCTCCAATTTTGTTTTTCTTCTTACCTTGGCTATTCTAGTTCCCTTAGATTTGGATATAGATTTTAGAATCAGCTAGAAGCCCATTTCCCAAATGGTCTGTTCCTCTGCATCTTTGAGAAGCAGGTAGTCAGTGAGAACAGTAGACTTTAGTGCAAATGTCCCGAGTTATTTACATTCCTAAAATATGGTTCTATATATGCTTTAGCCTTATTTTGCAAGCATTCCTCTTCATTAACCTCTCACTGTCCCCTGCGTATTTATTTAAATCCCTGCCTCTGTCATTGGACAGCTGTGTCCCCAGCTGGAGCGCTCTCCCAAGTCCCTTCTGCCCGTCTAAGCCTTATTTCCATCTCTGAAGTCTCTGTTCCCAGAATCACACGCCACTTCCCACAGCAGCTTTCTCCTCTCCCTCCACCCCTCATTGAACACTGCCTCATAGGACCTCCCACCATAGTTGCTTCCTGCACCAAATAAAATTTGGACTAATATAGCCTTACAATTTTAGTTCCTATTTTATGGGATAGCTTTTGGCAAGAGTCTTACTTTCAGATTTTGTGTGTGGTATAAATTCATTAAATGTTGTGATAGACACAAGGATTCAAAGGCCCGCAGAAAGTCCACACCACCACATGGGTCACTTTGGCTGTGATTTTGTTTCAAAAGTCCTTTAGACCCAGCAGACTGCAGCCACCAGGTTCCTCTGTCCAGGGGATTCTCCAGGCAAGAATACTGGCGTGGGTAGCCATTCCCTTCTCTGGGGGATTTTCCCGACCCAGGGATTCACACTCAGTTTTCAGCATTGTAGGTGGATTCCTTACTGTCTAAGATAACAGGGAAGCCTTTAGACTTGACTATACAATCATAATAACTGGAAGGACAGTATACTCTTACAATAATATTCATCCTACATGCTTCATGAATCCAGAATCATGCAACAACTAATACAGTGATAATCGAATTATGGATAATATTAATTAAGATGGAGTCCCTTCCTGCAGTGAGTTTACTCTCTACTGTCTTGTTGTGACTAAATCAGGACCCACAGCCTTTCACGATACAGTGTAAATGGTGCTCCTTTATGTGTTGGGCAGAACTTACTAACTAAGCCCATGAGTTAGTACAGTCAAGAGGAAGCCGTGTGCTGAGTTGCTTTAGTTGTCTTTGACTCTTTGTAACCCTATAGAATGTAGTCTGCCAGGCTCCTCCTTCTGTGGGATTCTCCAGGCAAGAATACTGGAGTGGGTTGTCCTTTCTTTCTCCAGGGGATCTTCCCATCTCAGGGTGTGAACCCACATCTCTCATGTCTCCTGCACTGACAGGCAGGTTCTTTAAAGAAAGTAAGTTCAGGTATTACTTGAGGTGGCCAATTTGGTACATGAGAGAAGTTCCATTTTGAAGAGTAGACATAAATGAACAGCTGCATATATAATTATAGGTTTTAGGGATATACATTTGATCTACAGAAATAAAGTCCTAACAGGCTTGTCTCCGGTCTGAGGAACAGAATCACAAGCAGTGATGCCAGGTAAAGACGGTGCCATGGAGAACTCATAGCCGATTAGCGATCCACCCCCTTGGAAGCAGGGCATGATAGAATGTGAAAGAGATCTGTCTTCAACCTAATTTTTTCTTTACTGTTATTACACTCCTTAAGAGAAAGATGACAGCCTACCATTTAGAAAACATTTCTCTTAATGATTGCTTATTTGCATGAAATCTTAACATACTAGATTCTATAACTGTTCAACTTTCTCACTAAAATTAGCTAACTTTTATTTTTGCGCAAATATAACATGCTTATCTTTTTGAAAAAATGTATCTGACTAATATCACTAATTACAGACTTACTACAATCTTGCCTGCCAAGATAATGAAAGAAATTGTACATGAATCACTGTTAAATTACATATTGGTGAGCAATAAATTTTCTTTCTATCAATCATGATTCTTCCCCAATGAACTATGCAATTTGTGGATCCATTCATTCCTCTGAATTGTGTTGCTATCACTGGTATATTCGAATTTGCAGGAAAAATTGAAAAGACTTCGGCTGGGGAGAAAGGACGGTGTTTCACATAATGACGTGTACTAATGACAATGCATTGAAAAAGTCATTATTAATTAACTTACTGAGGTTACTCAAGGGCAGAGAAAAGCAACACAAGGCTAATAACCATTGAACAAAAATAGAACGTAACGAGTAATTCTTATTGCGTGGACATTTTATGTAACCCCTGTTGCTCATGCACTCAAGTGTGAAGTCATCTTCTGGGGTTATCTTTTGGAGGACTGCCACAGTTTGTCTGGCTCACACATCATACTTCCCTCAAAATAAAATCAGAGGATTCATCCTTTTGGACAATACAGCTCTCATCGCTTGCAAATCCTCTGACCACTTTGAATTAGTAAGAGATTTCTAAAGAAAGGGGGAAAATAATTGGCTTCCAACATTCCATGACACATCATAAAACAATAGGCGGCTCAGCACAGCGTCCCCCTCCATGTAGTCACAGTCTTAGCCTGTTCATGTTCTGCCATCTTTTACAAAACATGCGTTATCTTCTTGTCGTGGCTCTAGTGCCCCCGTCTAATGCCACGAGAGTAGGTTTTGAAAAACACTGGTTACTCTACTGGTGGTGATTCCCGTATTCTCTGTGGCCATTGTTTCCTCCCTGTCGCCTGTGGGTTTTACAACGAGTCTGCCTCTACACTGCTAGATCTCTTTTGTTCTTAAAGTGTCTCACCTGTGAAAGTGTTAGTCACTCAGGCGTGTCTCACTCTAGTGACCCCATGGACTGTAGCCCATCCGGCTCCTCTGTCCATGGAATTCTCCAGGCAAGAATACTGGAGTGGGTAGTTGTTCCCTTCCCCTGGAGATCGTCCCAACCCAGAGATCAAAGCCAGGTCTTCTGCATTGCAGGCAGATTCTTTACCTTTCTTTACCATGGTGTAATCTCTAGTTTCCATGGTGGTTATGCACTTGGAGTTGTCTCCCACTAAGCGTCCTCTGCAGGGCGTCTTTGCTTATTTCTCCTCTGCTCTGTGGCCTGTGACTTTGCTGTTAGGTAGGATTATTGTGGCTTCCCAGGTGGCTTAGTGGTAAAGAATCCACTTGCCAGTGCAAGAGACTCAAGAGACCTGGGTTTAATCCCTGGGTTAGGAAGATGCCCTGGAGGAGGAAATGGCGACCCACTCCAGTATTCTTGCTTGGAAAACCCCATGGACAGAGGAGCCTGGTGGGCTGCAGTCCATGGGGTCGCAAAGAATCAGACACGACTGAGTTACTGAGCACACGTGCACTGTGGCTCTGGGCTTTCCATTTGATCTGTGACGTCTTTGACTGCTATTGAAGACACCTATTTGAGAAGGTTTCTATTGGAAAGTGTTCCATGGGAAAAGAAAATCACATTGATATTTCAGAACTTTCCTGTTTTGCCTCAACTAGCTCAAAACTGGGGGGCTACATGAAATTACAATCAAAGTTAAATTCTCTCCAACAATTCACACAGTTTGACATAAAATCGTACCCTAAAAATTCATAAGCTGCCCAAAAGAAATACTTCTCCAGCTCACCCCAGGTCCCACCTATTTCAGGAGTTCAGAGTGTTTTACGCACGATGAGAGTGCCTAGGCAAGTGTAGGCACTCAGGGAAAGTGCAACCGTACGTGTGCAAGCAAACGAGACAATGGTTCCTTACTGGACCATGATTTGGAGAGGTTTTCTGGCTATGCAGTCACTGTAGTAGATGGCACTTCTTTTTAACTGAGTAGAATAGGACAGGCTTTTCTGCATTTGGGAAACCCCCCTATGTGTCTAGTGAGGAAGAAACCACCTCCAGCTATAAAAGATGCACAGGCTGGTGGCTTGCCCTCCATGGCTCCGTGCAGCTGGGATACGAGCGAATATGCTGATCCAACCAGCTGGATGCTTCCTTACCAGACTTCAAGCCTGCAGCTGACAATATAAATAACTATGCGTGGTATCTTATTTATTGCTGCATCACAGATTTTACCATCATTTAGTGGCTTCAAGCATAAGTTATCTGAGTTTTTGTGGGTGCGGCGGAGTCTTCTGCTGTAGAACCTCCTTCAAGGCTGCAGTCGGGACACTGGTGGGACCACAGCCATCTGAAAGCTCGAACAGGGAGGTTCTTTCTCTAAGCGACCTCACACAGTTGCTGGCAGGATTTGGTTCTTCCTGGGCTGCTAGGCTGTGGACCTCTGTTCCTCAAGCCTGCTTGCTAAGACTGCTCCTGTTTCCTTGCCACATGGGGCTCATAAGGGGCAGCTCTCATGTGGCAAGGAAACAGGAGCAGCCTTAGCAAGCAGGCTTCTCTTCACACGTGCTCTTTCTGTTTCCAGAATGAGGAAATAAAAATACAAAGCTCAATTGTGAGAGATGACAACTAAGATAAAGATGAAAAGTTGAACTTTTATTAGGAGGTTCACTGGGTTGAAGAGCATTCCTCCAGAATCCCAGTTTACTCAGAACCTCAAAATTTGATCTTATTTGACATCAGGATTTTTGCAGATGTAATTAGTTAAGATGAGGTCATGCTGAACTGAAGTGACTTGGGCACTCACGCACCTAAATCAAAAGACTTGTATCCTTGCATGAAGCCCTTGTGGAGACACAACAGGGAGAAGCTGGGTGGGCCCGGAGCAGGGAGGGAAGTGATGCAGCTATAGACCAAGGGCACCACGTGCTTCCAGGAACCACCAGAAGCCAGAGAGAGACTCTCCACGGGAGCTTTCAGAGCTTCAGGCTGCAGCCTCCAGAATCTCCTGGAAGAGAATAAATTTCTGCTGTCGTAAGTCACCCGCATGCTTGCTCAGTGACTTCAGTTGTGTCTGACTCCTTGTGACCCGATGGACTCTAGCCCACCAGGCTCCTCTGTGCATGGAATTGTCCAGGCAAGAACACTGGGGTAGTTCTCCATGCCCTCCTTCAGGGGATCTTCCCGACCCAGGGATCTAACCCAAGTCTCTCACATCTCCTGTGTTGGCCAGTGGATTCTTTGGTGCTGAGTACCTGGGGTACCCCCTCTAAGTCACCCGTAATTCATAACAGCAGCCTGGGAAACCAATGTAAGGAGGTTACAGGATTAGCTATGCTCCCTCAGAGTTCATATGTTACTGAAGTTTGGAACTTCAGTACCTCACACTGTGACTATATTTAGAGATAGGGCCCTTAAAGAAGTGACTAAGGTAAAGCCAAGCCAAATGGATGGGCCCTAATCCAATCTGACTGGTGTCGCGGGAAGGAAGGGTGGATACAGGCACCACGAAAATGGAGGGACAACCACGCGGACGCAGAGAGAAGGCAGCCTCCTGCCAGCCACGAAGCGAGGTTTGAGGAGAAGCCAGACCTGCAGACACCTTGACCTTGAGCCATAAACCTCCAGAACAGTGAGAGCATGACTCTCTGTTGTCCAAGACACCCAGGCTCTGGTATTTTGTCATAGCAGCCGTAGCAAGCTGGTACAAGGGCGCGCCTTTATCCGTACGATACTTCGACCCGTCTGCTTTAGGGGCATCAGATGTGACTGTGACTGAGGGATTCTCTGAAGAAAGAAGGAAGATGCTGAAACATGGAGGGCTGTCGATTGCACATTGATTGGCAGCCCCACGTTGGCCAGGGAGGGGACAACACTGAGTCGGAAGAATCTTTTGCATTCCTTTAGAGTGTTTACTTTTAATTTTTTTGGCCATGCTGTGTGGCATGTGGGATCTTAGTTCCCTAGCCAGGTGTCCAACCCATGCCGTCTGCAGTGGAAGCATGGAATCTTAACCATTGGGGATCACCAGGGAAGCCCCCCTTAGGGTGTTTATGTAGCCATCCTTGGTCATTGCTTTTAAAGAAAAAGAGAAGCAGGGATGTAATCAGTGGGTATAAATAAGGAATTAGTGATTTCCAGCAACTATAGACTTGGGAATCTATGTGTTCAAGATTCCTTGTAGTTCTAACACAGAAAACTAGAATTTTGTATAAGACAGACATTCAAGAAAACAGTCTAGAAATAAACAGTGTTGATCCTTCCCTTGCAATATAACTTTCATGTGCTTGAGACTCACACAGATTTAAGAAAGATTTAAGAAAGACTCAACCCCCTGGAATTTCTATGACATTATTTACAAACCATACAGTCACTGAAGCATAGAGATTTGGGAAGAAAAATTATTTTACAGAGTAGGAATACCGGAGTGCTGTAGGGGTTTTTGGTAGGAAAATCCAGTCTATAATGGGAAGATACCACTGTTAAAGAATAGTCAGATTCCCTATACATTATGTATTTTTAAAATGTAAATGGGCCAGCAAGGCAATAGAAATAAAAACAAAAATAAACAAATAAGACCTAATCAAACTTACAAGCTTGCACAACAAAGGAAACCATAAAAGGAAATGAAAAGTCTATGGAATGAGAGAAAGTATTTGCTCACAGTGCAATCAACAAGGGCTTAATTTCCAAAAGATGCAAACAGCTCATAATTCAACAACACAAAACAAAAAATCCAATAAAAAACAGGCCCAAAACCTAAATAGACATTTCTCCAAAAAAGATATACCGATGGACAGAAATCACACGAAAAGATGCCCAGCACTGCTAATTATTAGAAAAATGCAAACCAAAACTACAGTGAGGTGCCTCCTCACACTGGTCTGAAAGGCCATCTTTAAGTCCACACAGAAAGAGGGGGTATATGTACACTTATAGCTGATTCAGGTCATTGTACAGCAGAAACCAACAGACCATTATAAAGCAATTATCCTACAATTTAAAAAAAATG
The DNA here is from genome assembly GCF_001704415.2 of Capra hircus. Taxonomy (NCBI): domain Eukaryota; kingdom Metazoa; phylum Chordata; class Mammalia; order Artiodactyla; family Bovidae; genus Capra; species Capra hircus. The sequence goes on from NC_030831.1 coordinate 59,648,238, forward strand.
TCTACAAATAACAAATGCTGAGCAGCTTGTGGAGAAAAGGGAACCCTCCTACACTGTTGGTAGAAAAATAAATTGGTGCAGCCACCATAGAAAACAACATGGAGGTTTCTCAGAACTAAAAATAGAATTAACAATGATTCAGCCATCCCACTCCTGGGCACACATCTGGACAAAACTCTAATTCAAAAAGATACATGCACCCATATGTTCATAGCATCTCTGTTTACAATAGCCAAGACATGGGAACAACTAAATATCCATCGAGAGATGAATGGATAAAGGAAATGTGGTACCTATGTACAACAGAATACTACTCAGCAGTGAAAAGAATGAAATAATGCCATCTGCAGCAGCGTGGATACAGCTGGAGATTGTCATACTATCTGAAGCAAGTCAGAAAGTGAAAGACAAGTAGCAAATGGTACCACTTGCATCTGGCATCTAAAACATGATACAAATGAATTCATCTAAGAAACAGAAGCAGACTCACAGACATGGAAAAGAGGCTTGTGGTTCCTACAGGAGAAGGGATGTAGGGACGAGACGGACCAGGACTTTGGGGTTAACAGATGCATGCTGTTCTGTGTAAATGCAAGGTCCTACTGTATAGCAGAGGGACCTGTATTCAATATCCTGGGGTAAACTGTAACAGAGAAGAAAATTTTAAAAAGAACGTATATATGTGTATAACTGAGTAATTTCGCTGTACAGCAGAAATTAAGATAACATTGTAAATCAACTATACTTCAATAAAAAATTGCATTAAAAATAAAGAACATGGGAAAGCAGAGGCTGCCAGTAGAAATACCTATAAACTAAATTTATATATAGCATTCCAAGACTAAAAAAATACTACTCCTAAGAGTGAAATGTGTGTAGGAACACTTAGCAAATAGAAAGTTAGAGTGCTTATCAGTCCCAATGTCAAGTTCAGTCAACATTCTTAAGACCGGCATTAAAAGCCATTAAAAGAATAAAATAAATGGGTCAGAATGTTTGTGTTGAATGAAGTAAAATTACTATCTGACTTTTCTAGTTTGGATAAAAAGGAATGCCTATTTCTGGCACTGCATAACATATTCATACCTTAATATATAATTTAGTTTTATTTGTTACACAAGAAGACACAAACTGTAGTTGAAAATGACATTTCTCAAATTCTTCTGGATGAGAGACTCATGTTAGAGTGTCTTCTGGCAGTACTGAGTATATTAAGGACAAGAAATTTTCAATTTAGGAAGAAAAACCCAAACATTTTTGATTCTTTGAAAAGAAAGGTATTTCTAAAGGGAAAACAGTTAAAAATCTTTTTTTCAGTATAGATAAACTCATTACCTCTAATTGTTTGGGCTTTAAAACTTCTTTAGCAGAGCAAATTTTCCATTATTGCATTTCTCCCAGGTAATGGCCATCCTATATAAGGATAAAGTCAAAGGAAAGGTAATTTATTGTCCACTAAAATTTTCATCTTCTGTCAGCATCCAAAATATGAGATCATATATATGAGCCCAAATACAAATTATAGAGATTAATTTTATTAAAATGCAGCAACAAGCAGAATTTTTTCCCAATACGATAAATCTTTCAGACACATTAGAGACCTTGAATTTAAACCTGTGATGTTATCTTGCCCTCTTAAAAATGGCTATAAAAGCTATAGTTAATAGAGTTGTTCATAGACACTTCCATAGCCTGATTCATTTTCCCTTAGCTCTCAGGAGCATGAAATAAAAAGTTAAAAGAAACCCATGATTGGAGATTATTTATGTTATAATTATACATATGCTTGTGTAAGTATGCTAACAAAATTATATATACACAGACATACGAGAAAGCCTTCTAAGTAAAGTCTTGTCAGGCAGGACCTCAGTTTTAAGCAATTAAGATGGTGATAAAAACTCATGGCTTGCTGGAGTTTTGCAATCACCAGAATCTTAGGCATCCTTCAGAGCTTGTAAGAGAATTTCTGTCACCTCAGGAGTTAGCCAGTCCAGCTGCCTCCTGTCTATATGGGCCTCTGAGATATGATCTCGCAAGTACCTTTTCATGTCATGATAACCAAAATGTGGAAGTCATCAGGGGATGCTCAAAGACACACAGTGCCCTGAAAAGGAAGCCCTCTGTGCTAAGATCTGGTCCTGTTGGGATTTTGATAGCAGGCTTATTGTGGTGACTTGAGTTTGCTTTTTAATCTCAGTTAACGTTACAAATAAATCCTCTAGGACTACAAAGTGTGACCTCTTGTGCCCCATCACCTCTTCAAACAGGAGAGTGCTCAAGACTATATTTGAGCTAAGAAGAGAAAGAGCGCTGTGCCCATACAGGATTTTAATTTCATGTGTGGTCAGTAGCATCAGTTTTCCCTATCTGTATTTATGTGCTTTTGTTACAGTGCAAGCTCACTGAAAAATACGATTTCACAACATTCTGTCCATGAATTCTACATGATTGTTATTTTTTGAACTTCACTTATCAAATAATGGCAAGTTCTTTCTGCATTCCTACAGAAATTCTGTTACAGTTGCTCAAAAATTTTTATCTGAGATCCTTCTGACATTGTCAGACATATTTGTCTAAATCAATGATTCATAGTAGTACATGGAGTTTTTGTACATAGGGGTATGGAATTACTCTGAAGCTTTCAGAAGCCACTTCCAGAAAAAAGACCCAAAACCAATCTTCTTAAAATCGTCAATCTAGATGTAATGTCTTATGTAACAAACAGAAGCTCTTTCCCTTCCCAAAATTATAAGAGTGACTCTTAAAAATTGGAATTTATGCCAAATGGTAATGGCACCCCATTCCAGTACTCTTGCCTGGAAAATCTCATGGACGGAGCAGCCTGGAAGGCTGCATTCCATGGGGTCGCTGAGGGTCAGACACGACTGAGCAACTTCACTTTCACTTTTCACTTTCCTGCATTGGAGAAGGAAATGGCAACCCACTCCAGTGTTCTTGCCTGGAGAATCCCAGGGATTGGGGGGTGGGCCCGGTGGGCTGCCGTCTATGGGGTCGCACAGAGTCGGACACGACTGAAGTGACTTAGCAGCAGCAGCAGCAGCAGCAGCTGATATTATCTACAATTTCATTAGCGTGTGCTCCTGATTTCATGTAGAAGTACTTTATAGATGCTTCTTTTTGGAAACATGATCATTATATTTGTTTTTCTTAAAAGGTGCGCAGGCAATGGGAGCCCATGCATGGAATTTATTAGGCTTAGCTAACTTTCTGTCAGTTCTGGGAATCAAGATTAGCCATGCACAGTTCATAGCTGGCACCGGCGAAGGACAAAATGTCACCTAGAACAAATCTAGAAGCAACTTTGTTCCTTAAAAATTAAAGTAATGTGAGATATAAAATATCACAGTACTGCTGAGAAAAAAAAAAACTAGCAAAATTCTCAGAATCAATCAGCCATAGATAATTGTGTTATTAAGAAACCATTTGACTGTGTATAGATGAAAAGCCATATTTTGTTCAACCTAAAAAAAACTTTACAGTATATCTAAAACATCTAAATTACTTTATTAAAGTATATAAAATGTATAATTTTGAGTAGTATGCTGGATTAATTTCCTAACAAAGTGAGTGAGTCCCATGAGCATGCTATGCAAATCATTTTGGAAAAGGTCATTTTTTATTTTTTTGGAACAGTGGTCATTTCAAATATGCAATTTCTGGAATAATGTAGCACATAATGTACTGTTACATTCCAAGCCTATGGATATTAAACCTAACAAAGCCTTATTTTCAGAGACTAAGCGTAGGTTAAGCAAATTTGAGCTATTTGTGATTTATTCAGTGTTCGCTTACTTCACATATGTTCACTGACGATCTCCTAAGTGCTTAGCACCCAAAAGGATACAATCACCTCTCTTACTCATTCTGGTCTTTGCAGGCATAGAGCATTTTATTCACAGAGATTGAGCACACAGACATAGAGGAACTATGCAATAAATAACGGCTACTCTCCCTGATGAAATGTTATGGAACATGTATCATGTATAAGATACTGGTGCAGGTCTTGAGAATACAATGGTGAGTAAAATGGGTATGGTTCCTACTCTCAGGGGAAGCATCATGGAGACCATAAATAAGAAACAAACAGGATCCTTTCAGATGGCAATAATTTCTTGAAGAAACCAATCCCGATAGAAAGACAAGTGTGGGCAATGTTTGATAGAAGGATCAAGGAAGACCACTTCACTTTGGAGCTGAAAACTGGACAGTCAGAAGAGTTAGCCAAACAGAAATTGACAGGAAGGATATTTCAAGCCAAAGTTGCTGGTGCAAAAGTCCCATGCTCCCAGACCATTTTTAATATTAATATTTGCCATAAATATGGATTCTTAAAATCCCAGGTGTTTCTTATTGTTCATCAAGAGCAGAGGTTCCAAGAGAAGAGACGGGCACTGGGTTAGCACCAACACCGTGTCTGGATTCTGTTTGGTTTGTTCTATTATTTTAAGCCAACAGTTAGAAGTTGGGAGGTTTCGAATTAAGATCTAGATTTCTTTCATTAGACTTTTCATTAGAAGCCAGAAGGTGTGGAGCCTTGGGACCTGAATTCCAGCTCAGCAGCATCGCTGTAGCTGGTGACAGTTGCACCCTGTAGATGAGGTGTGAGATTTTGCATCCCATTTGCTAATCTCTTGTCAATTTCTTCTTTTGTCCCAGGGCTGAAGCCAAAGTTCAGCTTCCATTTCTCATCGTGCTTCTGATATTGGTTTTTCTCCATAACTGTGATTCCATCAAAAACTGGGAAAGAAAATCTAGGTTGAGAGGGTTATGTGTTTCAAGAAAAATCGTAGAAAAATATGGAAAACAGTCTATGTCAGTTGAATACACTCCAGTCTTTCCTCTGATTTGTATTTTCCTCCTGGCCCTGTTACGTATAAGAGTTTGGACACTTAACCTAGGATTTTAAACTCAAAAGCATAGTCCAAAATTCCATTTTGGAAAAATAAAACTAGAATAACTGCAGTTTTAGGCTGCTTCTGGGGGGACAGGTTTGGATATCTGAAGCAATTGAATTAGAATTTTATTTTCAATACTTACTAAACTTATAATGGGCCATATAAAATGTCTTTCATTCTCAGGGTTCTCATGTATAAATCTATTGATTTGGATATATAATAGTTAACTTTGCCACATTATTCTAAGAATTAAAAGAATCTATCTATATCATCACACAGACAGTAAATGCAAAATTCTCAATATCACATGGTCAATTTGCGGTTTGGCACTGAAGCACGCGGAAGAATGATTCAGTTCACCTTAGTTGTATTCTGAAGTTCTCCTAAGTGAAAGTGTTAGTCGCACAGTTGTGTTTGACTCTTTGTGACCCCCATGGACTGTAGTCCGCCAGGCTCCTCTGTCCATGGAATTCTCCAGGCAAGAGTGGGTAGCATTCCCTTCTCCAGGAGATCTTCCTTATCCAAGGATCGAACCCAGGTCTCCTGCATTGCAGGCAGATTCTTTACCATCTGAGCTACAGGGAAGTTCTCACAAGGTGGTTAGAAAGGGAAGAGACTGGGGAAGTAGAAGAAAGAGAGAGGAGGACTTCTCAGGTGGCTCAGTGGTAAAAAATCTGCTTGCCAATGCAGGAGTCACAGGTTTGATCCCTGGTCCAGGAAGATCCCACATGTCACGGAGCAGCTAAGCCCGTGTGCCGCAACTATTGGGCTTGTTCTCTAAAGCCTGGGAACCTCAACTACTGAGCCCGCAAGCTGCGGCTACCGGAACCCACGCGTTCTAGAACCGGCGCTTCCCAACAAGATAAGCCCCGGCAACAGGAAGCCCACGCGCCAGAGCTGGGGAGGAGCCCCTGCTCACCAAAACGAGGCCAAAGCTCGCGCTGCAAGAAAGACCCCACACGGCCTAAATCAATAAAAGTACTTTTAAGAAAGAAAAGGAAGAAAGGAGGGGGAAACAGTAAAATTATCTGGTGTTCAATGAGTGCCAGCTACCTACCAGGTTCTTGACTCATATTACCTTCTGAAGCAAAAAGCATACTTAAAATTTAAATTTCTCTGGTCAATGGTCCACTTTTTTTTGGTATACCTGTGGTTTCTTTTAAACTAAGGAAGCCGTCCATCCAGTGCTTTGACAAATAGTTAATGATACATTATTTAATTTTTCTATGGTTTGATATTTTTCAACCCAATGCATCAGAAACCTACTTCTTGGTGTGATGTGAGGTGAGGTTTCTAATTTCTGGCTTGGTATTTATCAGATAAAGGATCTTAATTTACAATTCGAAATCACTTTCTTTTCATCCTTAGAATCTTCACTTTCCCCATGGCCAAGAAGAGAGATAAAAGATAGCAAAGCAAGCGTGAAATACGGTATTGTTGTTTCCCTAATTAACGTGGAATGAGTATCTGTGTCAGGAATGGCTTTTCTGAATATCTTCTAGTTAATAAATTGACTTTTGCTTGTTTGTAGGAAAAAATCAGATAGATTGACTAAAACATACATAAAATGGTCATAATTGGGGGAAATAGGAAACAAGGAACATGGAAACGCCCAACTTTTACTAGAGGCTTTCACCTGTGAAAGGTGACTATGAATTTATGGCTTCTAGATTATTTGACAAACTGAGAGCAAAAATGTTTTTAAGGCAAGTTATGCATGGAATATCAAGAGAGAGCTGTGAGCTGGGGCAGGAAGTGATGTTAGCAAAGGGTGCCAATGTGAGTTGAGCAGAGCTAAGGAACCAGTTCTGTTGCTACTTTTTGGAGAGTCGTTTTGGTTGCTTTAGGCAGAATCATCCATCAGAACCAACGCGGGAGACCATATAAAGTGCAAATCCAAACAGGAGTCCCGGATGGCAGGAGCGTGGATGGGGACCTGCAGGAGAGCAGCGCCTTAGCAGCAAGCCCTGTCAGGCCCCGAGATCTTTCTCTAGTGGCTTTTTTCTCTTTTTGGAGGCACCACATGGCATACCGGATCTTAGTTCCCCAACCAAGGATCAGTCGCATGCCCCCTGCAGTGGAGGCATGCAGTCTTCACGTCTGGACTGCCAGGGAAGTCCGTAGTTACTCTTACTTCTGTCTTTAGGTAGAAAACTAAATCAGAGGTGAGAGCAGACAAAGACCTGGTAAAGCTGCGTGGTCACGGCAGGCGGCCCTTCCCAAGTCACCGACTGGAGGGAGCAGAAGGAGAAAGGGACAAGACTGTATGGTTAGGGAGCACGGTCTAGCTTTCAGAAAAATGTTTTTGTTTGTTTCTTTGCTTACTTCTTTGTGAGCTCGTTGTCAGGCCAAAGTACTAAGTGTTACGGTCAGAATCAAAGACAAGTAAGTCCAAATATTCTGAAACTTACATCCCTCTACCAAATATTCATTGAGGTCTGACCATAAGCCATCATCCATTTTAGGGATTTGAAATACCTGCAAGAACAATGCATATATGGTCCTTGCCCTCATAGAAACTCTTATTATTATGTTCTCTTGAAATATTTAAAATGGAAAAAACAGAGAATAATATAAAACACATTTTTGTATCCTCAAGATTTAACACTCTTAACATTTTGCATATTTGTTTTGAAATTCTATTTAAAGAAATAAAATCATATAGCTACAGTGAGAGTTGCTTTGGCCTCTCTCTAATTTAATTTCCCTTTTTCTCCTCAGGGAAGTAATTAATTGTCTTAAAGTTAGCATTCTTCAAATTCTTTAAAAAAAATATATCACCACATACATGTGTGTGTGCTAAGTCACTTCAGTCGTGTCTGACTCTTTGCAACCCTATGGACTGTGGCCCACTAGGCTCCTCTGTCCACACCACATACACACCTGTTCAGTAAAACTGTGTAGTCTACTTTGGCATTTTGGAAATTTTGAAATGATGTTTTTAGTGTAGAATGACAACCTGCTTTTTAGGCTTCATATCAGGTTTTTGAGATAATCCTCTTGATGTTTGCTAAATACATACTATGTCTCAGGCATTGTTCTAAGTATTAGAATACAGCAGTGAATAACACCCCCCCCCCAAATCTATGACCTTATGAAGATCTTATCATAGTAGGGTAAGCAGACAATAAACAACAAAATATGAAATACTCTATGTAGGCTGCTGTTTTGGACCAAATTGTATCTCCCCACCCCCATCCCCCCCTCCAAAAAAAAAATCATATGTTGAAGCCCAAACCTACAATGCGGCTCAGTTTGGAGACAGGGCCTATAAAGAGGGAATAAACGTTAGCAGAAGACATACAGGAAGAGTCTGAACCTGATTGGATTGGTGTTCTTTTTTTTTAGGAGATTTTTCTAATCGGTCTTTTTTTAAAATTAATTGAATTATTTATTCAGCTTTGCTGGTTTCTTTGTGGTGTGTGGGATCTTTATTCGTGGCATGAGAACTCCTAGTTGCGGCATGCAGGATCCAGCTCCCTGACTGGGGTTCGAACCCATGGTCTCTGTATTCGGAGTGTCGAGTGTTAGCCACTGGATCTCCAGGGAAGTCCCAGAACTAGTGTTCTTGTAAGAGAAAGAGACACCTAAATTTTTTTTTCTCTTAGTGCCTGCACAGATGAAAGGCTCTGTGAGGACCCAGGAAAAGGCGCTATCTGCAAGCCATGAACACAGCACACACCAGATCCCAAATCTACGGGCAAAACCTACTGACGTCTAGTGACACCTCAATCAGAGCCTTTAGCCTCCAGAACTGTAAGAAAATAAGTGTTGTTTAAGTCACTGATGTTGTTGTTCAGTCCCTAAGTAATGTCCACTCTTTGCAACCCCATGGACTGCAACACATCAGGCTTCCTTGTCTTTTACCATCCTCCCCCAGAGCTTGCTCAGACTCATGTCCATTGAGTCAATGATGCCTTCCAACCATCTCATCTTCTGTCATCCCTTTCTCCTCCTGCCTTCAGTCCTTCCCACTATCAGGGACTTTTCCAATAAGTCAGCTCTTCACATCTGGTGGCCAAATTATTGGAGAGTCAGCTTCAGCATCAGTCCTTCCAATGAATTTATTCAGTCACTCTGTTGTGTCCGATTCTTTGTGACCCCATGGACTACAGCACACTAGGCTTTCTTGTCTTTCGCCATTTCCCAGAGCTTTCTCAAACTCATGTCCTTCCTGTCATCCCCTTCTCCTCCTGCCTTCAATCTTTCCCAGAATCAGGGTCTTTTCCAATGAGTCATTTCTTCTCATCAGGTGGCCAAAGTATTGGAGTTGCAGCTTCAGCATCAGTCCTTTCAATGAAAATTCAGGGTTGATCTCCTTTAGGATTGACTGGTTGATCTCCTTGCAGTCCAAGGGACTCTTAAGAGTCTTCTCCAGCACCAGTATTCAACAACATCAATTTTTTGACTCTCAGCCTTCTTTATGGTCCAGCTCTCATATCCATACATGACTACTGGGAAAACTATAACTTTAACTATCAGGATCTCTGTCAGCAAATTAATGTCTCTGCTTTTTACTATGCTAGGATTAGTGCCCTTATCAGAAGAGACAGTAAAGAGCTCTCTCTCCACTGCACGAGGACAAAGTGAGAAGGTGACCATTTGCAAGACAAAGAGAGAGCGCTCTCCAGACACTGATCCTGCTGGGACCTTGGTCTTGGACTTTACTATCCACACCTGTGGGTAAAAAAATAAATTTCTGTTGTTAAGTTCCTTAGCCTATGGTATTATTTTATGGAAGCCTGAGCTGACTAAGACATGGGGTAAGGGAAAATGAGCTGCCTCTATCTGAGAGGCCTCAGCAAGAACTGCATTTCAAAGCAAGAGTAAGATACCAGTCAAGGTAAGGAGATGGAAGAAATTTTCTGTAAGCAGCTGATGACATAGGTAGATTTGTTTCCCAGGAAACTGTATCTCGAATGGGCATAATTTTCTGTATTCCACAAAGATGTCCCACAACTAACTGCTGGTTTTTTTAATTTGAATTTTGGAACTCCATATTATTAAAATAGAGATTTTAATACTTATGAGAGAAATATGTTTTAACTTCATGTTTGGACTTTTTGTAAAACTTCATAGGCTATTTTTTCCATAGATTTTTTAAAAAAATGATTATTGTCTTATTTTTCTAAATGACAATATGTGAGAAAGAGTTTCTGATTGCCATTTTTAAAATTCCAACTTATGAAAAATCTAATTCAGTAAACATTTTACTACATTTTATGTTACTAGTGTTTTGTTGTATAAATTTTCCTATAGAGTAATTTTTATACAATGAACATTACTTACTGATCTGTTGATGATCATATCTTAAGGAAAGTCTGCAGACCTTATTTCGGCACTTTAATTGATATTTCAATGTAGGGATTCCTTTGATTATTTTTGTTTTTTAAAATTGGGTTGTATGCATAAAAACATATATCAAATAATAAAAATGTGAGATTTAAAGCCATCGTGACTACTATATTAGCTATCAGTATTCCAGTAAGGGTTAAACCAATGGTCATGAATATGCTGCTCTGATATGTACTAACTTCCAAGAATGCTAACTGCTTACTTAGTGGTTCTATGGTTGTATTTAAAAGCAAAAATAATTGTGCAGATTAGTTTTTATCAATTCAGGTACTCAAACGGATGACACTAGTATCCTTATGTGAAATCAGCCTCCAGATCAACTTTTCAATTTGCTGAAGTCATAAACCAGCCTTGCTCAAACATTCACATATTTAAATTTTCATCAGCATTCTCATTATTCCTGACTTAGACTCTTGTATCTCAATATATTTTTAGATGCTAGCTTTACTATGTTCATCTCTTCATAAATAAAGTAGCTTCTATTGTTTTAAACCATCATTATAAACTGCAGTTCAGAGACAGTGTTTAAGATCTACTAAAGCAAGGGTGTGTATGAAATCTATGAGGGTATATCGGGAATACTTCACTTTGCTAGTGGCTTCAGAATAAGAAATTCTCAGTGTTACATCATTCTGCAGTGGCTACTAATGAGTTCCAAAGTTATAAAAGTATAATAAGTTCTAACAATTTTATGTAGAGCTGTTTTCTCATTTAGAAGTTTGACTTTTACTATCACAATGTAAAGGCATCCTCTATGATAAATCTAGTTGCTCTTGAGGATATTTATTATTTATCTGTATACCCTGCAAATACCTTATCAAAATCAGGAGTAGGATAATGATCTTGGCAATAAATCTATTTTAATGTACTATTTTTTCATATTATATAAAACTTTGAGAATTTTAAGGGCTTCCCTTGTGGCTCAGCTGGTAAAAAAATCCACCTGCAATGGGGAAGACGTGGGTTCAGTCCCTGGGTTGGGAAGATCCCCTGGAGAAGGGAATGGCTGCCCACTCTGGTATTCTGGCCTGGAGAATTCTGCGGACTGTATGGTCCATGGGATTGCAAACAGTCAGGCACTACTAAGTGACTTTCACTTTGAGAACTTTAAAGACTAAAGATTCAAGAAAAAAATTATTTAGGACAGAGGGAGAAAAAAGTAGCACATAGGTTAAACAAATCTTGTGTGCAATTCTGAATTTACACATTTTTGAAAACTGAATTTATTTTTGTTTATTTAAAGTAGATAGATAAAAATATTGAGCTGTATATATGCAGGCACATCAAATGCAAAGGTTCATTTTCAACATTTTTTTCCTGTATCCTTATCAGAGCCTTTTCCTTGTTCTCTTCCAATAGAACATTAGGGATGTAATTAGTGTTAATGGCTCTTTATCAGCAGCACAAATTCACTTTTATGCCTTTCTGTTTATGTTGCATTTTGCTGGTTCCAGAAAGGTACTTTGGCTCTTACAAAAGACCTGTCAAAAACCAAGAGGACAGAGGGGGATATGGAGATTTCTGGCAGGAGATCAGGGCTCGGTTTGTTTGACAGAACATTTGTATCTGGCTGGGCTGGCTGTCCTTGGAGTGGACACAGCTGGTGGATCTTAAGTCTTCTAAACATATGTTCCCTTTCTCCAGAGAGCTAAAAGACCACATACCTCTTATGGCTCTGAAAATGAAGATGCAAGATATCAGAAGACAGAAAAGAGGCTTCCGTAATTCTTCCACTGCCTTTAGTCACACTTGAAGTGTGCTAGATGGCCCAGTATATAGTATACGCTGTTTTATTTCACCAGGAACTGAAATAAATATGTCTGTATAGAACTAACTTCAATGTTAGAATTTTTTTAGTCACATCACTCAGTAATTGCAACCTGTAATTATAATCCTTTCAGTTAAGCAAAAGCAAACATTAATCTTAGTTTTGAAATTAATAATGATCATCCAGTTAATGTAATTATCATTGCAGGAAAGTAAAAAGATATATCCTAGCTGTGCCCAGTTAGAGATAATGCATTTAATTAATAAAGATGTTTGAACAATTATGTTTTTAATACACATTAAAAGTTGGGTTCCATTGTCAGACTTTGATTCCTAATCATTTTGGCACCATCAGAGGTGGATTCCATCCCAAGTTAAAATGATTTATTTCTTTTTTTCCTTCCTTTTTTTAGTGTAACTGTGGAGAATTTGACAGTAATGTTTCCCATAAATATTTCTGTAAATTTTCTTATTCTGATGTGAAATTCTAACATTTCTAATTATTCCAAGGGTAATTCAAAACATATTTAAAATATAATGTTTTCTCCAAATTTATATCCATCTCATTTTCACTGGAGAGAGACAGTCTATTATTCTAAGAAAAATTGTAGGCATTTGCTCCGATGTATTCCAAGGCCAGGGAAGAAAGGCTAACATATGAGCTTGTAAACTGTAGAACATTAGCAAATGCAGCTATCTTCAACCATATTTCTAAGATGTCAGTTGATTTATAAAAATAATCCAGCTTGTGAACAAAAATGTTGACTGACTCTCTGACAGATCAGTTTGTCATGTGAGAAAAATCATTGAGAGGATGCCTAGATATGCTTTGAGTTTTTTTCTTAGGATCTGAGAGAGGAAAGTCTTCAAGTACTGGGGGAAATAAACCAATTTAATGTAGCCAACTTTTTTACATTAAAAGATTAATGAAAATATCCAAAGAACACTCAGAGAAATTGCGTTTTCCCTATGATTTTTTTTCTATTCTAGTTTTGTTCTTAAAGACACCATTTGCCGAGAGTATAAAAGAAAGAGTTGGGTATATCACGGAAAGACTTTAATCTGGAGCACCACTACCCTGTGTTTCTTTCATATTAAATAGAAATATCAACTTCAGAACATATTACCTGATAATCATCCAGTAGAGCTCCGAGTTAAAATGGTGTTCAATTTTCCCGACTCAGCCTTTTGCGATTGACTGCTAAGACAAGAGAACTGGCAGAGCAAGGGGAGCCTTTACCCACTTTCCCACTGTTCCCAGGGCCTCGGAGCTTCGTGCCATCTTCTCCCGGTGGCTGGCCTTCAGTTCAATCCAGCCGAAGGACCACCCATGGTCACTGGCGCCATCATCATCCCCAGACGTATTTCCCTTCAGAAACACACTTTCTCTGGCGAGCAGAAATCAGAAATTTGTCTTTATTCTAGATGGGTACAGTTATTGCTCCCTGCACTTCAGCAGTTTTTTCTTTCCACTCTCAGTTGAAGAGTAAGACTTCCAGAGAATAAATTTTTATGAAGCAGGCAGAGGAAATAGCACTGGTGTATTATGGCACCCCACTCCAGTACTCTTGCCTGGAAAATCCCATGGATGGTGGAGCCTGGTGGGCTACAGTCCATGGGGTCACTAAGAGTCAGACACGGCTGAGTGACTTCACTTTCACTTTTCACTCTCGTGCATTGGGGAAGGAAATGGCAACCCACTCCAGTATTCTTGCCTGGAGAATCCCAGGCATGGGGGAGCCTGGTGGGCTGCCTGCCATCTGTGGGGTTGCACAGAGTCAGACACAACTGAAGTGACTTAGCAGCAGCAGCATTGCATCGCAAGAATTTGGTGGTGACGGAAATTGGAAAATCTCAGAGTGTCTCCTCGTGTTTAATTACATTCTCTTCTCTTGCTCAGAGTGAAAGAGATTTAGGAAGTGGGAACTGAAAACTTTATCATAGTCCAGTAGACTTACACTTGATAAAATCCTAATAACAGACATTAAAACTTGGTCTAGGAGCTATGCATATTAACTGGATGTCTGGCCAAATCTCTGCAAGGGGATTTTCATCCAACACTAAAAAGCCTAGAGGCTGGGACCAAAGGCAAACACATCCTTTGTCCTTTGACAAATGGTGAACCTTGACAAAAGGCATCCGTCTGAGGATGAGAAAGCAAAATAGCAACACCAACAAAACAACAAGAAAGAGACCTTATGAAAGATATAGCAGGTGTGGGGGCAAGCAGAGATCGTCTTCCTAAAAGCTGAGAAAATGACACGAAGAGCCAGAAATGATAACAAAAGGAAATGGCAACAGCATTTCGGACTCATTCTAAGAGGCAAAACAATATACAACATCTATGATGTAGCTTTAAAAGGCATACATTAAAAAATGGATGTAAAACAAGATAAAATGAAATGAGCGGTGACTAAGTAAAGGAAGCATGGTGGAAAAATTCAAATTCAACGAAAGAATTAAAATCATATTAGACACTACGATTCACTGAAAAATAAAATCAGTGATAATGTCAAAATCTCATATTTTTTCAGAATGCAAAAGAAAAAAAAAATGACCAAGAGATTAAAAAGAAGGGGACAGAAGGAAAAAAGAAGGTGATAGATTTGTCAAGAACACATTATGGAAGAACAATAATTTTCAATATGTGAAAAATATAAGCAATTTGAACATTAGTAAAATCTTAAACAAACAAGCAAATAAGAATCTGAGTAAGTCAACCGAAAAATCAGCCCATTCTATCCATAGGATAATTGAAGACTCCTAGCCCAAGACACCATTGGCAGAAATTTTGATTTAAATGGTTAAGGACAGTACTGAGAGAACCCTGGGGAAAAACTGGCCTGCCTTTATATTTTTCCTCTGCATTTACTAAGCACCAGAAAATTTTGATATAACATCTATAATGTTCTTAAAGTGAAAAGTTATAACTAAAGAATTTTGAAGAAATTGTTTTTCATTTGTGAGGCCAACAAAAAGTGGCCTTATATTTACCTTTATTTACCTTATAAATAAAATTTTCAAAGTATACTAATCACTTAGCTATCTTGGAAACATAAGGCTATATTTCAGATGAGAGAAAAATTAAAATTGAAAAAGTGGAAGTAGTGATAGATACGGTAGAGACAAATTTGCATTCATTTTCCCCTTCTAGGAAAGATACCAAGAAGAACTTATCTGAAATATACAAAACATTTAGGCATAAAGAAACACATTACAGTACAATTATAGCATAACTGTAAAAAATTCCTAAATATTCAACAATAGAATGCCATGCAAGAAGTTAAGCTTGGGATGAATTTTAATGACACAGGTTAATTTTATTAGGAAATTTTTGGTAAAGAGTGGAGTATAAAATAATAAATCCATGAATTAACAATGTAAAGAAAAATGCACATGGAACTTTTATCTGTAAGATTTTTGCATCTTTAAAATGAGATCTGAAGGAAATATTAGTTTCAACTTTTTAGAAGTATTAAATAGTGTTATAAAAGTGTTTTTGCTTTTCTTTTACTTCATTTTATGTATTTTTTCAGAACTAACTTAAAAAAATGGTCATAGGGAATAGATTGTAAGAAAGTTTACCACATCTATCACTTTTCGGTGCAAAGTACATGGTTCTTCTTTTTCCCCTACTATTTTCAAATTGGGAAAGGAATATGTCAAGGCTGTATATTGTCACCCTGCTTATTTATCTTATATGCAGAATACATCATGTGAAATGCTGGGCTGGAAGAAGCACAAGCTGGAATCAAGATCGCCAGGAGAAATATCAATAACCTCAGATATGCAGATGACACCACCCTTATGGCAGAAAGTGAAGAAGAACTAAAGAGCCTCTTGATGAAAGTGAAAGAGGAGAGTGAAAAAGTTGACTTAAAGCTCAACATTCAGAAAACTAAGATCAAGGCATCTGGTCCCATTACTTCACGGCAAATAGATGGGGAAACAGTGGCTGACTTTATTTTCTTGGGCTCCAAAATCACTGTAGATGGTGACTGCAGTCATAAAATTAAAAGACGCTTGCTCCTTGGAAGAAAAGCGATAACCAACCTAGACAGTATATTAAAAAGCAGAGACATTACTTTGCCAACAAAGGTCCATCTAGTCAAAGCTATGGTTTTTTCAGTAGTCATGTGTGGATATGAGAGTTGGACTGTGAAGAAAGCTGAGTGCCAAAGAATTGATGCTTTTGAACTGTGGTGTTGGAGAAGACTCTTAAGAGTCCCTTGGACTATAAGGAGATCCAACCAGTCCATCCTAAAGGAGATCAGTCCTGAGTGTTCACTGGAATGACTTATACTGAAGCTGAAACTCCAATACTTGGCCACCTGATGCAAAGAACTGCCTCATTGGAAAAGACCCTGGTGCTGGGAAAGATTGAAGGCAGGAAGAGAAGGGGATGACACAGGATGATACGGTTGGATGGCATCACTGACTGGATGGACATGAGTTTGAGTGAGCTCCGAGAGTTGGTGATGGACAGGGAGGCCTGCTGTGCTGCAGTCCATGGGGTCGCAAAGAGCCAGATGCAACTGAGGAACTGAATTGAACTGATTTTGAATTTTCTGTGAGTTTTTCCACATTTCCTACAGAAAAAAGAACACTGTTCCAAATGAAAGAAGATCATCTACCAGGCTTCAGAAATAAGAAATTTTCAAACATTCTAGCACCAACCCTGTATGAGTTAAATGAAACTTAAACTCTATATCAATTTCCTCATCCATAAAATATAAAATGTTAACATTTCTGCTTCCTAGAATTCTTATGAATATGACTTAATAAAATCCTCTGAAGCAATACATCTCTATAAGAAGGATTTTTTTATTTTTTAATGAGTATCTTTCTGTGGAGGGAGCTGACTTTTGCTGGGCTGAGTGGTTTGGTTTGAGGTGGTGGCTCAGCAATTGTTCTTGTGTTTATGATTGGAGTTAAACTGTTAATGAGGCTCAGCTTTATGGGAAGTGTTGACTACTTCCCTTGGTGGTCAGAGTAAAACAAGTGTCAGTCTGTGATTTTGGCAACATTAAAGAGAACAACAGAGGCAGAAATTTTGCCTTAGAGGAAGAGTTCTCGATCTATTCAGTCAGTCATTAGTACAGGACTTAAGTACAGAAAAATTAAAAACAGGGGGTGACAGCATGTTCTAACTCGTATAAGGAGCCAGTGGTCAGATCCAGAGCTCCGACAAGTGTCAGTCTGTCTGTCTCCCTGACCCTGTTCCTCTTCTTCTTCAGTGCACAGCCAAAACACGTTTACCGGGTTTCCATGCAGTTAGTCTTGCACTTGGGACTGAGCTCTAGCCTGTGACATATAAGAGACGTGATCTGCACTTCAGAGTGATGGACTGGCACGTGGCCACCGCCCACAAGTGATACTTCCTCTCCTCATCTTTCACTGGCTTGTGTGCAAGCTTCCATGATGATTAGCCTGGGCTCACATCATTTTAGGGACAAGAGATTTCCCCTCAAGTCGAGTTTCTCATGAAAGCAAAATAAACTTGTAGTGTGTCTACCCACTGAATTTTTTAGTTCGTATATTACAGTGGTTAGCACTGTCCTTACCAGGGCTTCCTTGGTAGGTCAGTGGTAAAGAATTGGGCTGCAGTGCAAGAGACACAGGAGACACGCCTCTGGTCCCTGGGTCAGCAAAGTCCCCCGGAGGAGGGCACAGCAACCCACCGCAGTGTTCTTGCCTGGAGAATCCCATGGACAGAGGAGCCTGGTGGGCTACAGGCCATGGGACGGCAGTGTTGGTTACAACTGAAGCAACTGAACACTGTCCTAAATGACAGAGGTTTTCTCATCTTAGGAAGCAGCAAGTTGAAGATGCAAACACTCTACTCAAGAGGAGAAGGAAAGAGGTCAAAATAATGGGAAGGCTCACAAAAACCTTTAGATTTTGAATCAGAGCAGCAGTGTGTAATGCATAGCAGGCATGGAACAAAGATTTGTTGATATTTGTTGCCTGGCATTGATCTTAATCTCACACAACATTAGCAGTCAGGACAGAATTAACCTTAACTGGAAATCAAAGGAGTGTTAAGTAATAGCTTATGCCTATTAGCATACAAACACATTCTGTGGCCTCTGTCATTTGGATACAAAACACGTCCCTTGGTGCCATATCTTCACAGTAGCTGCCACTCAGTGTCTCTGCTCTTCTCTAAGACAAACCTCAGCAAAGAGGAAACTGTCTACTTATGCTTCCCCCATCACGCTTCAAGGAGTCCATTCCTAATGTGCTATCCGTTCTCATGTGGTATCTGCTTCCACCATTCCCATCCAACCATTCCTGCCCACAGGACCAGTGGCTTTCATCAGGACAGATCTAATGGAAACTTTTCAGTGTTCATCAACCTAAAACTTCCATCAGCCTCCCATAGAATTAAGGCTTCCTCTCTGCTGGAAGTTATCCATTGAGCTCGAATCACACTTAAGAATTTTAGCATGGCCTCGCCATCTCTGGGTGAGCTGGCCATGGCCTGTCTGATAAAATACCTAAACAGTCTAAAGTAATGGTTTAATGTATGGGAACTCTCACATCCAAATCCTAGCTGAAATCTTACTTTCAATCTCTGCAAGCCTCAGTTTCCTTCATTTGTAAAATAGAGAGCATCATAATACCCACATTATGGATTTGTTGTATAGGTCAAATAGGATAAAGCCTAAGAAGAGGTCAGAGCTACCCCGACTCTCACTAAAACGTCTATTATTATTGTAGTATTTTTCATGCTTTCATACTTCTGAAATATCTTCCTGCCACACTGGATTTCTCTCTTTCCTTGAGTCCAGCTGCATTTGTTTCTGCTCCCCCCACTTTGATATTTTCCATATGTTTCCTCCCACCTGGAATATTTATCCCACCAATCTCCCTGACTGGTTTCTTTGCATTCTTCCCCTTGGAGTGGCTTTTTTATTTTACTTTTTTTTTTTATCTAAAATGTCTTTTCATTTTTAACTTTTAGTCATGCACCATTCTTTTCCTTCATGGCACAAACAACAATTTGGAATTATTGTGAAACACATACTCATACCCATATGTTTAGTACTTTTTCTGTCTTACCGAATTATATAGACTTACTACTGTGCAACTTTGTTCACCTAGGACCTACCTCAGTCCTGGCACATATTTGGTTGTCAATAAACATGTATTGAGTGGCAGAGAAATTAATAAATGTAAGTGCTTCTTATGCTGGGGTCCAACTTTTCCAGTAGGGAGAAGGCCTGCCTAAAAAAAGACGAGGAGAAACAGGTGGAAAGTGTTGTAGGCAGAAGAGACGGACAGGACAGCGCTTCCTGCAAAAGCATTACAAAATGGGAAGCATCCCACATGATGTTTCACGTGGATGAGAAATGAAATACTTCCTGCTGTATCAGTGAACAAAGGGTGTCATAGCTACTGCAGCCACTGCCGACGGTGAGCTGGTGAGCCTTGGGGAGACTCAGGGGAGGAAGAACACCCACGGACTAGCAGCTGTCAAACTGCAGCCACTCCCGAAGGTGAGCCCTGAGAAAGCTCAGGATGTGGAAAACCAGGAAATTAGCCCCAGATGGGGGAGGAGCATTTCAAAGTAATGATTTCAGTGAGCCCGGATTCTTCCCTCTTCCCATGCATAGAAAAGTGCTAAATTCCTTAACTTGAGATATCCAGTTTTCTTTAATTAAAAAAAAAAAAAGTTTGATGTTCAGACTACCTGCCCTTTGTTGCAAAACTTTTATATAACCTGACTCCTCCCCATGCCTCCTCAGAATAGTTCTCTCAAGGTTACTTGAGATGCTGCCACCTGGGCTAGACTTAAGTTCTAAAAATGTCCCCTAAATAAAACATAATTTTTAGATTACATGTGTTTTTTCAGTTGACATAGATACGATTATTTTTGTAGTAATCAAGAAATCATTCATGTTCAGATAATGCTCACTGCATTTTTATGTAGGATGAAGTGCATGTATGTAAGATTAAATTCATCTTTGTTAGATCTAGAAATGCTTTATGATTCAAGTGATAAGCTCATGGAAGCAAATCTTAAATGGTGCCTAATGCAAGGTATTGAGTAAAGTAGATGCTTGATAAATACAGATTAATTAATAAATTTGTTAATAGTCCTCTTGAAGTGGTTGGGCAGCTGAAATTGCCTATTCAATTCTAAATGACTTACATCTAATTCCATACTTTGATGAAAGCAATCCTGCCAGGTGAAATTGGCTGCAAGCTCTGGCTAAGCTCAGCTTATTTTAATATTTTTGGCTTTCCCCCAAAATATTTATAGTTTTCTTTTCACCTTCAGTGATTTAGTGTTCAACTGTGGTTCACAGAGGCTAAAAGTATCAACCTTAATACATATACAGTGTTGCTGTCAGTGTCTTGAGTATAATTTTCTAATTTCAAGGGTATGGCAGAGAATTTTCAAGCATAAATTATGTGCTCACTCCTACTTTCATTTCAACTGTTTTTTTTTTTTTTTTCACTGAGAGCATATTATTATATACACCAGACATTACTTTTAGAGGTAACTTTAGTGGGGTCATGGTGAGAGAGGGATAAGAAATATGCCTCTGTATGACACAAGAACCTTGTTCTCTTTGTCGGCATTTTGTACAATACAGACGCCTAAAGACTTCCTTTGTGAATTTCTGAGTTGTTTCTGGCAGATACAATGAAAAAATTAAGTAGTAGCATTATTACCACAATTAATTAAAACAGTGCTAGGAAATCCTCTCGCAAAGGGTATGGATCCATCCTTAAGAGTAAAATGGGAGTTGTATGTTGAAGAGTCTCACTTTTATAAGACAAGTTTCTTGAAGTTAAGGATAAAATTTCAACCATGTAAAAAGCAACAGAACCCTTGGTTCACTTCCCATTAGCTATCTATTTACACATGTGCTGTGCTGTGCTTAGTCACTCCGTCATGTCTGACTCTTTGTGACCCCATGGACTATAGACCCCAGCTCCTCCATCCATGGGGATTCTCCAGGCAAGAATACTGGAGTGGGTTGCCATGCCCTCCTCAGCGGATCTTCCCAACCCAGGGATCAAACCCAGGTCTGCTGCATTGCAGGCAGAGTCTTTACCATCTAAGCCACCAAGAGAGCCAAATTTACAAATAGTACTGTGTATATGTCAATATTGCTCTCAATTTATCCCACCCTCTCCTTCCTCTGGTGTCTACAAGTCCACCCTCTATGTCTGCATCTCTATTACAGCCCTGAAGATAAGTTCATCAGTATCATTTTTCTAGATTCCGTATATATATATTATAATATATATATATTAATGTATTGTTTTTTCTGTTCTGACTTGGAAGATTACCTTTTTCTGTACCCCCTTCTCCACGTCTCCGTTTGTGGTCTTCCTCTACCCATTGCCTCACTCAGGTTTCCAGGGTCCTGATACCGTTGTTCATTAAAATCCTGATTATTGTACCTTGCATATCCTAAAGATAACATCCTCCGTCTTTTATCCACCATCTTTTATCTCAGGATTCTCCACTCTGTTAAGTGACAACAGGTGAGAAAACAGTCCCGCAGCACTGTCTGCTAAGAGCCTTTATCCTAAGTGAGAAGGGGGAGAAACAAAGATTCTTAATGACAAGTCTTTCTTTTACTCATGTATTCCTTAGTTTTATTTACGCCTAACAACTGTAGTTTCTTTCCTCCTATTTGTTTGCTGTGCCGTGCAGTAGCAATGTAACCTTTTTCCCAAAAAAATGTAGATTAGAAAAGTGTAGTTTTAATTTTTCATCTAATAATTATTTTCTTATTTTAATCTGTTCATTGCTCATCCCCATCTTCATTTCCATTCACTTTTAGTGAACTTTATCAAATCTCTTACTGAATTGCTGACATCATCTAGACTTTCCAGTTTGAACTTAGTTAAGAGGGTAGAACATCCCCATTCAGTCACCCATTTATTCAACAAATATTTATTATATATTAGATATATCAGTGTACCAGAAACTAGAGTTGGTCCCAGAGATGTCAAAATCCTCCCCCTCACTCTTGTAAGTGAAGGGGTGCTGCTGCTGCTGCTGCTAAGTCGCGTCAGTCGTGTCCGACTCTGTGAGACCCCATAGATGGCAGCCCACCAGGCTCCGCCGTCTCTGCGGTTCTCCAGTGCTAAGGAATCAAATAGTATGAGAAGTAAAGGAGAGGAAGCAGACACTGACCTCATGTTCGATTTGTTTAAATCCAACCACTAAATCAGAATATGCATTAAAACTCAAAAGAATCATCTCAGATATTGGAGCATTTGCAAGATCAAGGTGAGTCACAATGATGAACTGCTGCCCGATCCTGTTTGTGTTACAAACAGAGGCAGGTTTATTTTGTATATTTTGTTTTTTCTCAGAACTACCACCTGCCAATGTAGGAGACACAAGAGACATGGGTTCGATCACTGGATTGGGTACAGCTTTTGGAGTAGGAAATGGCAACGTTCCAGTATTCTTGCCTGGGAAATTCCATGAACAGAAGAGCCTGGCAGACTACAATCCATGGGGTTGCAAAAAGTCGGAGACAGCTGAGCATGAACTAACAAATATATGCAGAAGAGGAAGAAAAGGCAGCCACTCTGAATTCTCTGTCTCATAAAGCAAAGACCTACTAGTTTTTCACTATATACTATTTACAGTTAGATTAATGGATTTAAGTTTAGAATTTCAAGCAAAAATCTCTACCACAGATATTTTTATGCCTTAGACTGAATCCTGGATGAAAAAGAACTCCTAAGGTCCAAGGCAGCAAGGGAAACCTCTCCCTAGAGGCTTGGAGTGTGATGCAGGGCACTGATCTAAAGTCCTGGTACATCTTATGCCTGGCCTCCTGCTGATAGTAACAGCATGCCTTGTGGGAGGTGCAGAGCTACCCCTGATAGAGAGAGCCAGGGGTTCGTTCTGAAGGTCGAGGCCAGCAGGTTGGTAGGAGCTATTGTGGTGCACGGCAGGAAATGATTGCAAGTTGATGGCGAGTGTGCTTTTCCAGGCATGTAGAGGGATTTAGTTCTGCAGGTGCAATTACCACTTAGGAAAGAATCAGCACCCTCTTACTGAGATTAGGACGTAAAAGGAGTCAGGCTGGTGGACAAATTATGGTACGCGGCCCTGCTGTGTTCCTGACCTATATTCACTTTCAAACTTAGTATGAAGCTCTGTATCTGGAGCCAGCAACGTGGTGGACGGTGGCAAATAAGGTAATGCATTCAAGAGAGAAACAGGGAGCATTTGGATCTCTTGAGATCAAAAAGCAAATGCAGAATAGTGTAGGGATGATGAAACTGAACTTGTAATTCTGAACTAAAATAAAGCATCGATTCTGGTCTAACTAATCCAGGGGCAGTCTGGGAGGCTTTGAAAAAGGAAGCCAGCTAGGTTAACACGAGGTGCTTTTCATCATTGCTTTCTTCTTTGGCACATTTCATAAACTACATTAGGTCTTAAAGTCTCCTTTAACCTTTCATGGTCCCAGTATTTTTTTTTTCCAGAGGGTTGAGTCAGTTCTTTAAGTGCAAAAAACATATTTGTGTGAATTTTTAATAAAAAGGACATTCAAGGTGTGAGATTAAAGGGAAGAAACTAACGTCTATTGTCTAATTTCAGGAGAAGAGTTGAGACTCTGGTCTAAATCAAAATGACAAAATACGATGAGAAACATATTACTTTCCTGTTGGAGAACACTTTTTTTGTTGTTGTTTAAGAATAGGATCTTTCAATAAAGAGTATAACATTCAACTAACCTAAAAGTCAAATGGAAACTTTCTATGTTTATAGATACTTGTCTGTCAGCAAGTTGAACTTGTCAAGCAATAGTTTCTCAAAGTCCTATAGTCCACATACAAGTGGCAGTTTGACAGAATAACCTTGTTTTTTATGTTTCCGGTGAAATTATACTTGTGCTTAAAATAATTTCAACTAATGATATTTCTTCCAAAACTTTCATGACCATGTAAAAATTCTAATGTTTCAATATAGTAAACATCTCTGAAGTAGCTTTCAACAAAATAATTTCAACTAATGATATTTCTTCCAAAACTTTCATGACCATGTAAAAATTCTAATGTTTCAATATAGTAAACATCTCTGAAGTAGCTTTCAACAATTTATAGTCGATTTAAACAATTCAAATATTCTTAGAAATTTTTGAGAAAGAAAATTCTGTTATCTTTCTGTACTATTTAACCAAAGATATTCTTATACAAGCTAAATAGTTCTCTCAAGGTCACATAATTATTTAAGAACAGACAAAGCTCTGCGACCTTCAGTAACTCCTCATTTAATCCCTTATCCATCCACCCATTTTGTACTTCTCGCTCCCATAATTACTCTGAATCCTAAGCATATCTCTCTCCCTCAAAGAAATGTTTCTTGGAGGATTTGGTAATGATGTTATACACTCCACTGGCTCATTGGCTAACTGAAATAGATCATCTCCCATATGTGGTGTTATTCTACAACTGTGACTCGGCCGGAAGAAGAGGCTAGGTGTAGGGGAAAAAAAGAAGCTGGAAAATCATGACAGCATATGCTCCTGAAATTAATGAGCATCTATTTCTTTTTCAGTCTCAGTTTTGTGTTGAACTTTTAAAAGACTTTTAAGTAAAATTTGCTGCTTTGAAAAAGCGTTTTTATAGACAAAAAAAAAAGCAATAAAGTAAAAGCAGTTTTTTCACGTGAGAGAAGCAGCCCCAGTTGCATTCAGAGGCTTGGAGCTCTCTGACCATGGCTGTGGGAACTACGCCCTTCAGTCTCCTACTGGGAAAACCAGCGTGTAGCTGAGGGGTGTGTATGCTCAGGCTTCACTTGTGGCTCAGGGGAAAAGAACGTGCCTGTCAGTGAAGGAGACGTGGGCTTGATCCTTAGGTCAAGAAGATCCCCTGGAGAAGGAAATAGTAACCCACTCCAGTTTTCTTGCTTGGGAAATCCCATGGACAGAGGAGCCTGGTGGGCTACAGTCAATGGGATCACAAAAGAGTTAGACACAATTCAGCAACTAAACAACAACAACAACAACAGTGTGTATGGTGGTGTGTGGTCAAGAGCCATTGGATTACAAACCTCTGTGTGCTAGTTTCCTAGCACTGCCTTAGCAAAGGGTCACACACTGAATGGATGACTACAACGCGAATGTATCGCTTCACAGCTCTGAAAGCTAGAAGCCTGAGGTCGAGCTGTTGCCGTGATGGGTTCCTTCCGAAGGCTGTGAGGGAGGGGTCTGTTTTCTGCGTCTCTCCTTGCCCTATGGCCATCTTCTTCGTGTGTCCCTTCATGCTGTCTTCCCTCTGTGCCTGTCTCCCCCTTTTAAAGGGACACCAGCCATGTGGCATTAGGGATCACTCTAAGGACCTCACTTTAGTTGGATAATGTCTATAAACAATCTGTTCTCCAAATAAGATTGCATTTTGAGATAAGGACTTCAGCATATGCACTTGGAGCGTGGGGGACATAATTCAAGCCAGAATAATGTGAAAATACCAGATACCCTCACTGCCTTAAACCTGTCATCTAAAGTTATCAAAGAGAAGAACCAGAAATACTGACGTTTTATGGGTGTGCATGAAGCGATGATAAATCTGAAACTATTAACCTATTATAAGGCATCTGTAAAAGAAGATAGATGAAGAAATGATAACAAGCACCTTACTTGAAAATGTAAAGGTAACCAAAAGAAGAACTAAATCTGGAAACTGCTAAAGTAGTTTTCTCTGAGTTTTGAGACAGGGGTGGGGGTCAACTATTTTCATTAGCAGTCCAGTTGAATTAACTCCCTTTTAACACTGTATATATGCATGTTTAACACATTTTAATTAGAATATTAAACTAAAGGGTTAAATTTCTGGTAATTATGAAATCAATGGGCAATTGTAATTAAATAAGAATAGTCCTGGAAGATCAAATAAAATGACTTTGTCTGATAAAGCTTGTATGAAGTCCTTATGCAGGTGGTTTGTAACTGATCGCAAAAAATGGGTCTCGATAGGACTAGAGAATGGAACTACCTGCTTTACTGACGAAGGTGTGTCCAGTAGAAAGGCGTCGTGACCGGGGGTGTGAGAGGGGGAGTGTAGTCTCAGGACTGGGGGATAGAGGGTGAGGCTGACAGTATCCTAGACTTTTTTCTCAGATACATCACTCACTTATTTGATGGTTTTCAACAAGACACTTAACCTTTCTATCTCACTTTTTTTATTGTCTGTAAAATGCTCCCATTTCCTTTGATTTATAATGTTTTTCCTCAACATTTTTTTCTTCTTATTCAGTTGTGTGTATATATGTATGACATATATTAAACGTATATAAGATACTATATATGCATACTTTTGTGTATATATGTAGATACGCTTATTTTATTGTCAGATATAATAAAATGTTATTGCCAAACTGTAATAAATTCTCCTTCAAATGACTTCTAAAGATCACAGAAACTTATCTTACTTCTGACTCTACTCAGCAAACCTTCCATCATCTGAACTGTGAATGAGAAGTGAGAACCTACCAGCAGCAATTAAA
Organism: Capra hircus; assembly: GCF_001704415.2. Classification (NCBI taxonomy): domain Eukaryota; kingdom Metazoa; phylum Chordata; class Mammalia; order Artiodactyla; family Bovidae; genus Capra; species Capra hircus. The sequence continues at coordinate 59,674,776 of NC_030831.1, forward strand.
CAGCAACCTGCTTCTGGATGTGGAAGTGTGTTTTCAGAACAATTTGCAGTGGCTCCAACTCTAAATGCTAATCAATTTCAGTGAATTCCGTATTGACAATAGAGAAAAACAAACAAACAAACAAACAAACACCAAAAGCATCTAGGCTCAACACAAGCCTGCTCCTGCAGAGAACCCAGGAATTGAATTTGGGGCAAGTCTTTTCAAGCTATAACGAGCCACCTGCCTCCAGCTATAAAACCCAAAGAAGAAGGAGAGGAGACATGCTGAACAACAAGAGGCAATTTCCAGTACTGTGCAGCAGGTCCTCGGTAGAGTATTGTTTTGCATAATGTCACCAGCCAACAGCCTTTCAGGGAAGGAAGGACTGTGTCTTGAATTAGTTTATATCTGATCAGTCTTTGAAGTGTTAATATTTACTTTTTTATTGAAGGTAGAAATTTTATTTTTGTGAAACAGTCATTAAATGTCTACTGAACATAAGAGGAGGGGACATAGGTATACCTATGGCTGATTCATGTTGATGTTTGGCAGAAGTGAACAGAATACTGTTAAGTAATTATCATCCAATTAAAAATAAATACATTAAACTTTTTTCTAATGTCTACTGAATGTTAGTTACTATAGTGGATGCTACAGATCAAAGGGGAAAACTCGGTGGGAGTGGGGTGGCCATTAGAAATGAAAGCCCTCAAAGTGAAAGGACTCTTCAGGCAAAAGGAACCATCATTAGGAATCGTTTAAAAGAGAGAGAAAAAATAATAGGGCTCAAGGACACTATTTGCTGGACATATGTATTGCAAATTTTGCTTTGTTTGGTTATACCTAGGGCAGTTTTGCTATTGCACCCTGAAAAGAGGAAGACAGAAAGCAGAATGTCTCCTCTCTTAGAGTAAAGAATGCACTCATCTTGTCTCCCAGGATGGAGCTACACTAGCCTTTGCTGTGACAATGACATTTTTGTGTAATATTATTTAGCTTTCTTCATTTCCCTCCTTCTTAGCAAGACAGTAAACCAACATAGTTTACTATATATGTAATAATACAGGGAGACACTTTCAACATTCAAAAATGTAGATGAACCTCATTAATTTGGAGAAAATAAAAAAAGAAACTTAAAATGATTCTTTAAAAATCTCAATTTTTATGGAGCTTGATGACTCCAAGTATCTCACAGTAAAGGTGAGGTGCTGGTGGTTTAGTTGCTGAGTTGTATCTGACTCTCTGCAACCCCATGGACTGTAACTTCCCAGGCTCCTCTATCCATGGGATTTTCCAAGCAAGAATAGTGTAGTGGGTTGGCATTTCCTTCTCCAGGGGATCTTCCCTACCAGGGGTGGAACTCATGTCTCCTGCTTTGTAGGTGGATTCTTTACGACTGAGCCACTTGGGAAGCCCCATGGTAAAGGTAGTTTAAGCATTAATTCCTTTGGTCTGGAGCTACTAACACCACCGGAAAACCTCACTTACCAATTTAGGCAATAATATTTACCTAAGAGATTTTTACTTTGGCCACCTGATGCGAAGAGAACTGACTCATTGGAAAAGATCCTGATACTGGAAAAGATTGACGGCAGGAGGAGAAGGGGATGACAGAGGATGAGATGGTTGGGTGGCATCACCAACTCAAGGGACATGAGTTTGAGCAAAATCTGGGAGTTGGTGATGGACAGGGAAGCCTGGCGTGCTGCAGTCCATGGGGTCACAGTGAGTTGGACATTACTGAGAAATTGAACTGAAGAGATTTTCATTGCATTTGTTTTTACTGTTGCTTGCTTTTATCAAAGGAGCAACAAAATTTGGGGAATTCTTTGGGACGACTACTATGTCGATGTGGAGAAACTGAAGGCAGTAGAACTCAGGTAATGAGGTAGCTAGGTATGTGAGTCAAGTAAGTGATGATAAATTTGATAAGATAGGAGCAAATATAAGACATATTACAGAGAGAAAATCAACAGAACCATGCTTTATACTCTTTCACTTTCTAAAGCACTAAGGGAAGCTGTGTCCTATATATTGAAGTCTTATTAATATAGACTGGTTGAACAAATGAATACACACCCATGAAAGGGAAAATTCTTTCATATATAAATGAGTGAATTAAAATTTATAGGATTTGGGGAGTGGGCAGCAATGCAGCAATGATTAAGCTTTACAGCCTTAGTGGCTGTTGGCATTAAGGTCATCTTAGGTCAGGATTGGCACATTAATTATTGAGACCTGTGCTCATCAGTTTTCCAACTGTTGTTCATCCAGGGTGAGACAGGCCATTCTGGGAGCACAGGACCACACTACAGAAAGAGCAGACCACATAGATGGGATGCCTGAGGATGCACACAGTGAACGCTGGCAACATATAGACTCAGTCGTGAGGTTTTCTGGGAAGGGTGCAGACAGAAGAGGGGATGCAGGGGGTGAAAGGAAGAGAGGAAAGAGGGGAGGAAGGAAGAGGAGGGAGGCGCAAAGCTTGAAGAGCAGTGTCCGCAGTGGATGAGGTCACGTGACTGTGCGGTGGCAATGCACAGGCATTGTCAGAAAAGGTCTCTCCTCTCCTATGAACTGCATTCTGAAAAGTTCCTCTAATCTGAAACGACTACATTGGTATTACTTGCCTTCCTCTTTTGAATAAATACAAGAGAAATAATTTGAACTAATCAGAAGACGACTGCATTTTAAAGGCAAATATGTGAGAAAATATTAATGAAATCCCAACTGTAGCACAGAATGATTTCCTTATAGTAACATTTACCAAAAAATGCCCTTTTTGTCATTGAACTGTATTGGTATGCTTGTATGCTAAGTTGCTTCAGTTCAGTTCAGTTCAGTCACTCAGTCGTGTCCAACTCTTTGCGACCCCCTGAATTGCAGCATGCCAGGCTTCCCTGTCTATCACCAACTCCCGGAGTTCACCCAAACTCATGTCCATCAGGACAGTGATGCCATCCAGCCATTTCATCCTCTGTCATCCTCTTCTCCCCCTGCCCTCAATCCCTCCCAGCATCAGGGTATTTTCAAATGAGTCAGCTCTTTGCATGAGGTGGCCAAAGTATTGGAGTTTCAGCTTCAGCATCAGTCCTTCCAATGAACACCCAGGACTAATCTCCTTTAGAATGGACTGGTTGGATCTCCTTGCAATCCAAGAGACTCTCAAGAGTCTTCTCCAACACCACAGTTCAAATGCATCAATTCTTCGGCACTCAGCCTTCTTCACAGTCCAACTGTCACATCCATACATGACCACAGGAAAAACCATAGCCTTGACTAGATGGACCTTTATTGGCAAAGTAATGTCTCTGCTTTTGAATACACTATCTAGGTTGGTCATAACTTTCCTTCCAAGGAGTAAGCATCTTTTAATTTCATGGCTGCAGTCACCATCTGCAGCTATTTTGGAGCCCCCCAAAATAACGTCTGTCACTGTTTCCATTGTTTCCCCATCTATTTCCCATGAAGTGATGGGACCAGATGCCATGATCTTAGTATTCTGAGTGTTGAGCTTTAAGCCAACTTTTTCACTCTCCTCTTTCACTTTCATCAAGAGGCTTTTTAGTTCCTCTTCACTTTCTGCCATAAGGGTGGTGTCATTTGCATATCTGAGGTTATTGATATTTCTCCCAGCAATCTTGATTCCAACTTGTGTTTCTTCCCATCTAGAGTTTCTCATGATGTACCCTGTATCTAAGTTAAATAAGCAGGGTGACAATATACAGCCTTGACGTACTCCTTTTCCTATTTGGAACCAGTCTGTTGTTCCATGTCTTGTTTTAACTGTTGCTTCCTGACCTGCATATAGGTTTCTCACGAGGCAGTTCAGGTGGTCTGGTATTCCCATCAGAATTCTCTACTGTTCAGAATTTTCCACAGTTTATTGTGATCCACATAGTCAAAGGCTTTGGCATAGTCAATAAAGCAGAAATAGATGTTTTCTGGAACTCTCTTGCTTTTCCGATGATCCAGCAGATGTTGGCAATTTGATCTCTGGTTCCTCTGCCTTTTCTAAAACCATCTTGAACGTCTGGAAGTTCATGGTTCACTATTGCCTCTTCAGTCATGTCCAACTCTTTGTGACCTCATGGACTCTAGCCTGCTAGGCTCCTGTGTCCATGGGATTCTCCAGGCGAGAATGCTGGAGTCAGTTGCCATTTCTTACTCCAGGGGATCTTCCTGACCCAGCTTTCAAACCTGAGTCTCTTGTGTCTCCTGCATTGGCAGGCAGATTCTTTACCACTGCCCTACTTGGGAAGCCCTGCTGGCAAGGTGCACAATAGTAACGGGACTCTGATTTTAAACATAGCTGGAACTCTGGCTATCTCATCTGATCAAATCTCCCTGTAATTCTGAACTCTGCTTGGTTACTATTGTTACTTGACCTCATATGCTTCTGTATAAAATGTTATCTTTAATGTTATCAAGGAAGAATTATCTTCATTGATTCAAATGTCCATAGAGTGCCTAGTCCAGAGACATGCATAATGTATGCAAAATAAAGTTGTTAAAAGGAGTAGTGATGGGGAAGATATGCTTCATTCTTTGCCCAAGCCAAGTTAAATAAAAATTCTAGAACATTAAAGGAAACAATTTGAAAGATTGTTCAAGAACACTTTCCTTTCCAGCTGTACCAATATATTTTTGTAGTTGAAGTATGAGAAAGGGAAAAGGATTTGTTAAAATCACCAATCTAGCTCATGGCAAAAGTGGTTTGACATGTTTCCCTGTTTGCGTGTGTGTGTGTGAACACAGAGTGCCAGGGAGGTGGTATTCTCGGGTTGGTAAATACGTAAAGGAGAGGCTGGAGGAATGGAGCAGCAATAAGTTATGCAGCACAATGTTCAAATTTAAAAAATCCAAACATTCAATTCTCTCAATGCTGCAAGTCTTTTGATTTTTTTAAAATATAAATTTATTTATTTTAGTTGGAGGCTAATTACTTTACAATATTGTATTGGTTTTGCCATATATCAACATGAATCCCCCACAGGTGTACTCAGGTTCCCCATCCTGCACCCCCCTCCCACCTCCCTCCCCGTACCCTCCCTCTAGATCATCCCAGTGCACCAGCCCCTAGTGTCCTGTATCCTGCATCGAACCTGGACTGGCGATTCGTTTCACATATGATATTATACATGTTTCAATGCCATTCTCCCAAATCATCCCACCCTCTCCCTCTCCCACAGAGTCCAAAAGACTGTTCTATACATCCGTGTCTCTTTTGCTGTCTCGCATACAGGGTTATCATTACCATCTTTGTAAATTCCATATATATGGGTTAGTATACTGTATTGGTGTTTTTCTTTCTGGCTTACTTCACTCTGTATAATAGGCTCCAGTTTCATCCACCTCATTAGAACTGATTCAAATGTATTCTTTTAATGGCTGAGTAATACTCCATTGTGTATATGTATCACAGCTTTCTTATCCATTCATCTGCTGATGGACATCTAGGTTGCTTCCATGTCCTGGCTATTATAAACAGTGCTGCAATGAACACTGGGGTACACGTGTCTCTTTCAGTTCTGGTTTCCTCGGTGTGTATGCCCAATAGTGGGATTGCTGGGTCATAAAGCAGTTCTATTTCCAGTTTTTTAAGGAATCTCCACACTGTTCTCCATAGTGGCTGTACTAGTTTGCATTCCCACCAACAGTGTAAGAGGGTTCCCTTTTCTCCACACCCTCTCCAGCATTTATTGTTTGTAGACTTTTGGATAGCAGCCATTCTGACTGGTGTGAAATGGTACCTCATTGTGGTCTTGATTTGCATTTCTCTGATAATGAGTGATGTTGAGCATCTTTTCATGTGTTTGTTAGCCATCTGTATGTCTTCTTTGGAGAAATGTCTGTTTAGTTCTTTGGCCCATTTTTTGATTGGGTTGTTTATTTTTCTGGAATTGAGCTTCAGGAGTTGCTTGTATATTTTTGAGGTTAATTCTTTGTCAGTTGCTTCATTTGCTCTTATTTTCTCCCATTCTGAAGGCTGTCTTTTCACCTTGCTTATAGTTTCCTTTGTTGTGCAAAAGCTTTTAATTTTAATTAGGTCCCATTTGTTTATTTTTGCTTTTATTTCCAGTATTCTGGGAGGTGGGTCATAGAGAATCCTGCTGTGATTTATGTCAGAGAGTGTTTTGCCTATGTTCTCCTCTAAGAGTTTTATAGTTTCTGATCTTTAATCGATTTTTATTTTATTTTTGTGTATGGTGTTAGAAAGTGTTCTAGTTTCATTCTTTCACAAGTGGTTGACCAGTTTTCCCAGCACCACTTGTTAAAGAGATTGTCTTTTCTCCATTGTATAGTCTTGCCTCCTTTGTCAAAGATAAGGTGTCCATAGGTGTGTGGATTTATCTCTGGGCTTTCTATTTTGTTCCACTGATCTATATTTCTGTCTTTGTGCCAGTACCATACTGTCTTGATGACTGTGGCTTTGTAGTAGAGCCTGAAGTCAGGCAGGTTGATTCCTCCAGTTCCATTTTTCTTTCTCAAGATTGCTTTTGCTATTGGAGGTTTTATTGTATTTCCATACAAATTGTGAAATTATTTGTTCTAGCTCTGTGAAAAATACCGTTGGTAGCTTGATAGGGATTGCATTGAATCTATAGATTGTTTTGGGTAGTATACTCATTTTCATTATATTGATTCTTCCAATCCATGAACACGGTATATTTCTCCATCTATTAGTGTCCTCTTTGATTTCTTTCACCAGTGTTTTGTAGTTTTCTATATATAGGTCTTTAGTTTCTTTAGGTAGATATATTCCTAAGTACTGTATTCTTTTTGTTGCAATGGTGAATGGAATTGTTTTCTTAATTTCTCTTTCTGTTTTCTCATTGGTAGCGTATAGGAATGCTAGGGATTTCTGTGTGTTGATTTTATATCCTGCAACTTTACTATATTCATTGATTAGCTCTAGTAATTTTCTGGTGGAGTCCTTAGGGTTTTCTATGTAGAGGATCATGGCATCTGAAAACAGTGAGAGTTTACTTCTTTTTTTCCAATTTGGATTCCTTTTATTTCTTTTTCTGCTCTGATTGCTGTGGCCAAAACTTCTAGAACTATGTTGAATGCTAGTGGTGAGAGTGGGCACCCTTGTCTTGATTTTAAGCTCACCACTATTTCAACTGAATTTCATTCCTAAGTGAGTAACAGAGTAACCGAAGGAATATTCAGTTCTGTGAGATTTATAGTCCCGTTCTGCTTCTAGAATTCTAAACTGTGTAGAGATAAAAAGGATGGAATATCCAAATTTTCTTGAAACAAAAAACACGATAAAGGCCACACTTTCTTCTTTTGTTCCTCATTTTCATGCTTGTTTGTGCCTCCCTTCTGCAAGAGAATACAGCTTTTCTAAGATGCATTGTGAAATTGAACACAGAAGGAGGTTTAGAAGAGGCAAGCAACAGGGACAAACAAGCCATTACAGGGCAGGATCCCGTTGTCAGGTAAAGGACCTTGCTAATGAAAAGAACAGTGAATGCCAACAATGACTTAAATGGGACCCTCCAAAAATCCACTCCAAATTTGACTTTCTATATAAAGCCTTCTTCAATATTTTCCATAACCTATATTAAAACATTTTAATGAATATCACATTGAGATGGAAGGAGGCCATTATAGTGAACATCCATTGTGTGGGGAATTTGCATTAACAGCCAAAAAGGTTTTGGTCTCTTGCTCCTTAGCAACTGCAAGTGATTTCTTTTAATTTTTTTTTTCCCCTACTTTAAGATGACCTTGTTCTTTTCCTTTCTAATTTAGAGTCCCAAAGGGCGGATAGTCTGAGAAAGCGGTTATTAACAAATGCCAGTTTTATGAATGCATTTATTGTCAAATATTCAGAAAGAGTCAACTAAACTGTTCCCTTTTACTCTCCAGGACGTTCTGAATGAGTGGTATTAAGTGTATGGGATTACCTTCTCCTAACAAAAATTAGGGGCTTCCCTGGCTTTCCTGGTGGCTCAGACAGTAACACGTCTGTCTGCAATGCAGGAGACCTGGGTTCGATTCCTGGGTAGGGAAGATCCCCTGGAGAAGGAAATGGCAATCCACTCCAGCACTCTTGCCTGGAAAATCCCATGGACAGAGGAGCCTGATAGGCTGCAGTCCATGGGGTCGCAAAGAGTCAGACATGACTGAGCGACTTCGCATTCACTTCCCTGGTGGCTCTAGTGGTCAAGAATCTAACTGCAGTGCATAGACACAGGGGACTCGGGCTTGATTCCTGGGTTGGGAAGCTTCTAGAGAAGGAAATGGCAACCACTCCAGTATTCTCACCTGGGAAATCCCATGGACAGAGAATTCTGGCAAGCTACAGTCCAGGGGGTTGCAAAGAGTCAGACATGACTTAGTGACTAAAACAAAACAACAAAAATCGGACAGCAGTGATAGTGTCTAACAGCTGTGTAGTGTCTACAACATGCCAGGTACTGTTCCAAATGGTGTACACATATTAATGCATTTATACCTTATTTCAGTCCAATGAGGTCAGTGCTAATATTATCCCCATTTTACACATGAGGAAACTGAGGTGGAGACAGGTTAAATGACTTGGCAACAGTAATACTACTACTAAATTGTAGAAACAAGTGAAAAATGAGGCAACTTGACTGTTCTTAACCTATAAGCTAGAAGTTTCTCTCACTGCACTAAACTTTATGTTCCTTTGTCCAACTTGGCATTCCCTTCCAGGTAACTACTAAATAGAGATCAGCCCAGGATTTAATGGAGCTTGTGAATTCCCAAGTCTGGAATACAAAAATTTTAATGTACTCTAGGAACTAGGTCTTTGGAGGCCTCATGTTACAACTGAAGATCGTGAGAACAGTTACAAAACTGACACACTGGAGAAGTAAGAAGAGCAGCAGACGTAGTGGTCACCCTCAAGTCCCCTAGATGCTTCCAGTCCTTTCTCTGATCCTGCACTGAATCTCAGAGTGCTTTAAGACAGGGTCCCCTTGTCATATGTTTGGAAAACTTTTTTGTACTAATACAAAGAATTTCAATAAATGTTAGCTATTATATACCAGGAATATGTTAAGTGTATATAGTCTTTATATACAGTCTTTTCCCCTCTACAGCCGTGTCGTGACAAAGAGGCTCATACTCGGTGACGGCATGAGGCATGCCGTGTAGGGACGCCCGAGATGAACAGGTCACAGTGAAGAGTTCTGACAAAGCATGGTCCCTGCAGGAGGGAACGGCAGCCCACTCCAGTATTCTTGCCTGGAGAACCCAATGGACGGTATGGAAAGGCAGAAAGATATGACATGGGAACATGAGCCCTTCAGCTTGGAAGCTGTCCATAGTCTTTGTATATAGTCTTTAACTGATAATTATTATGCATTTTGTAGGTAGGAAATCTTGTAGCCTCCAGAACTGTGAGAGAATAAATTTCTATTGTTTTAAGCCACCTGGTTTCTGGTAAATTGTTACCGCAACTGTAGGAAAATAATACAGTTTGCACGATGCTTTCAACGAGAACTAGGGCAAGCATCATGTGACCTGTTACTTCCTTATGGCTGCTGTAACAAGGCTACAAGTCTGACATCAGCGTGTCATTGGGGCAGGCTTCCTCTGAAGGCTCTAGAGAAGAATTCTCCCTTGTCTCTTCCAGCCTCTGGTGGCTCCAAGAGTTCCTTGGCTTGGGGCAGCATCACTCTCATTTCTGCCTCTGTCTTCACACCACATTCATGGTATCCCATAATCAGGAAATGGAGGCCAACTGCAGAAGACCTCATACAAAGAGGATAGACAACATAGCCTCAAAGTTATTTTTAACTGCAAAATGTTATAGTTTAGTCTAAGCTTTACATTCTTCAAATGTAGGCTGAGGCAATTTAGGTTCACATAGCCTGTTGTGATAACTGAATGGCAGGAGAGAATCTTACTAATTATGTTAGGCATGAAAAACTCATTCACATATCCAATTTATTGTTGCTTTTAGTAGCTGAGTCTTGTCCATCCCTTTTGCTACCCGATCGACTATAGCTCGTCAGGCTCTTCTGTCCATGAAATTCTCCAGGCAAGAATACTGCAGTGGGTTGCTCTTTCTTTCTCAGGGATCTTCCCTACCCAGGAATCGAACCCCTGGCAACAGGATTCTTTACTACTGAATCACCAGGAAAGCCCTGTATCCAGTTTACGTGGCTAAAAATTAGACTTGTAGTTGGCAAATATTCACAAGCATAATTCAATAATAGGCTCAATCTTCTTTTATAAGAAAGCACCTTTCTAAGATAATTTTCTTAGCAGTGGAGTAAAACTATGTTTTAGAAACAAAACCACCAGATCATCATGACTCAGGTCCTTAATACTTTAGATGCCAGTGCTTTTTTATTTGGCATAATAATAATAAAAAACCTTGAGATACTTCAACAGGCTTGCCAAAGAAAAACTTATTAACAAATTTCAGCCTACTATAATGTATCTTTCACGGTCAGGCAGCCCTGTGAAGTGAATTGAAGCTGACTCTTGTCAGTTTGGACATATTTTCATAATTCTAATTTTGCGCCCGTTGTTCCTTGTTACTCTCCACAGTTCTAAAATTTGACAGTAGTTACCTGAATAATCATATTAATTATTATCACAAGGAATATTGCTTACAGTTTAGTGTAATTGCTTAGCTCTGTAATTTTCCATGAAGCCAATGGGATTTTAAAAAATCAGCAAGAATGGATTATAGAATTTAGAATGTCTCCCAAATTTCCTTCTGTTCTTCTCTAGTCTGCAAGAATTTAACTAATTTTCATATTTGAAACTGGTCTCTGTTGGTAAATAGTCATGTGTGTCTAAGAATGTTTAATAGCATTTGCCCTCCTGACATACTTCAGCGTCTCACTCAATCTTATTTTTTCCTATAGGCTCAAATTCTTAAAAAGTGCTGATATCAACTATGCCACCACAACAGGGTAACCATGAATAGAAATAGTATATGCACATTATAATTGGATGTAACAAACTCAGAGGGGAAGCTAAAACTTATTTGAGTGAATAGTATCATTAATGATAATTCATATTTTTACATAAATTCATGAGTAACAAAGGATTCAGTGCAGTTGTAGAATGAACTGCCATTCTCCCCAAATTCATAGATTAAAGCCTTAATCCCCAATGTGACTATATTTGGAGATAGGACCTTGAAAGAGGCAGTGGCTCAGTGTTAGAGTCTGCCTGGGTCGCACAGAGTCAGACACGACTGAAGCGACTTAGCAGCAGCAGCAGCAGCAATGCCCGAGACAGGAGTCTGATTTGTGGGTGGGGAAAATCCCCTGGAGGTGGATGGCAACCGCTCTGGTTTTCTAGCCTGGAAAACCCTATGGACAGAGGAGCCTGGAGGGCTATAGTTCATGGGGTCGCCAAAGAGTTGGACACAATTTAGCTACTAAAAAACAATAAAGATTAAATGCTTTCCTTTGCATGCATGCAGGGTAAGTTGCTTCAATTGTGTCTGACTCTGCAATCCTATGGACAGAGGAGCCTGCCAGGCAAGAATACTGGAGTGGCTTGCCATGCCCTCTTAAATGCTTTCACATAGCTGCACCCCAATCCAATCTGAGCAAGATCTTTGTAAAAAGAGGAAGCTATGTCAGGGATGTGTGCAGATAGAGAAAAGACCAGATGGGGACCCAGGAAGGAGGTGGCATCCAACAAGCCAACGAGAGGCACCTCAGAAGAAGCTAACTGTACTGACAACTTGATCTTGAACTTCCAGTTTCCAGAACTATAAGAAAATATAAGGGTTTCCTCTGGTGATCGAAGCCACCCTGGTCATGCGTGCAGCGGGTCAGAAGTGAGATTCAGCTCTAGCGTCCGTGGTCGTGATGGGCTGTTAGGTGCTTTTTGTTGGCTCCTTTCTCTTCTTCCTCACCTCCCTACTCCTATGTCGGTGTTCCCTGGGACCTCCCAAGTAAACCACTTGTGCTGAACACTTGTCTTGACGTTATCTTTCAGGGAAACCCAAACCAAGAGAGTCTCGTAGGGTTTTCTGTGATTAACTGAAGTTTTAGATGAAAAGTATCGGCATTACCTGATGCTTCATGACAGCCACTCAATAAATGTTGACTATTATAATGACATCGATTCTCAACCTTACTGAACTAACTTGTGTTCTTTCTGTTCTTCCAGCCTAAATTTTAAATCCACGGCTTTCTCAGTTTCTCTTCCCCCTGCTCATATCTTCATAATAACCCTTATGGATTTACCACTGAAGCTGGGAGAAGAGCACATGAGACCAGCCGAGGGGCAGAGATTTATCAAAGGGCTCCGTGCCTTTCTGGCAAATGTGCTGTAGTAGCCTGCCCTGAGACTCTCCAGGGCCCGTGAACTGGCTCCAGCTCATAAGCTGAAGGTTCCTTCTCCACCAACTCCAGTTGTTTACCTTTTTCTGGAGTCAGAAATGCAATGTGGTTGGACAGGGGGGTTCTGAGAGCAGCATCAGAAAATTACAAAAAAATACGTTTAGATTATCCAAAACAATTATGCACTCAATTGGCATTGTACAAAGAACACAGAGCTAGGAGTTCAGAGCCCTGGATTTTAGCCCTGGATCCTATTACTAACTGTGTGTACCTTAAGTAAGTCATTGGATTTCCTCTGCGTTTCATATCAGATTACTCATGTGAACATCAATGGGTACATTTAGATTGTCTCAAAATGTTCTCAAAACCCTAGAAGCCTGTGCTCAGTTGCTCAGTCATGTCTGACTCTTTGCAACCCCACGGACTGCAGCACACCAGGCTTCCCTGTCCTTCACTATCTCCCAGAGTTTGCTCAAATTCACGTCCATTGAGTCGGTGATGCCATCCAACCATCTCATCCTCTGCTGCCCTCTTCTTTTGCCTTTGATCTTTCCCAGCATCAGGGTCTAAAAGCTTTTGATGCTTTTTAAGTCAATGTATGAATCTTCATGATACATTCATCTGCAAGGAGAAAAAGCTGGCCTGGAGCTGGAGTGTGAGACAACTATGAAAAGGCTGAGGTGCTAACTTGCAAATTTAAAGTTTGGTCTTTAAAGAACTCACACAACCGGGAAGAGCATGAGATTTGACATAAGCAAAATATTCTAAATTATGACATGTATCCTTTGAAATGGTGATTTTTAACAGTCTGGTAGTGCAATTCAGGGGTCTAGCCTGAGTCATGTGCTTGAGCAGCAGAAGTCACTCACAAAGAGCCACAAAAGCTGAGGGTGAAAGGTGCTATACGCAGTGGTACGAAATATGATGTGTTGAATGGATTATTGGACCCCAAATCAATAAGCTGCTCCTTTTTGGGTTTGTACATGAAAATGCAAAAAATGGAACTGACTTGAAATCAAAACGAAACAGACTCATCTATTTCTGTTGGCCTAGATAATTAAAGAATGAGATTGACCCAAGAGCATGTATGATGGGAAGAAAATGGGTTTTTAAAGATTTTTCTTCAGCGCTAGAAAACACATCACAGGGCTTTCTTATGCCCTCCCATCAGCTGGTACAAAATTACCAGGTGCTTTTTCTAACGCCCAAACTTGAAAACTCAGAGTTTCCTAAGCCATCTCCAGGGCCTTCAGGGAAGGCACGCATACACACAAGACAAAAGGAAGAAGGGAGCATCCCATGAAACGGAGAGTACGCACCCCCCCCCCCCAAGAGAACAACAAACCAGCGCATTTGTTGCCACATCTGGTGCTTTCTGCCCCTGCTGCAGCACGCTTCACTCTCCCCCTGCCCCGCCAGCCTTTCCATCAGACCTATTCAGTCACCAAAGCATGTTGCTTCTCATTTCCTGTGTTTCTCTCCTGAACCATTTCTTTCTATTTTATAGTGAAAAGTGAAAAAGAAAGTGAAGTCACTCAGTCGTGTCTGACTCTTTGCGACCTCATGGCCTGTCACCCACCAGGCTCCTCCATCCATGGGGTTTTCCAGGAAGAATACTGGAGTGGGGTGCCGTTTCCTCCGGTATCCCTCAAACTTCCACAACATTCTTGCAATTGGAATTTTGCCTTTACAATTTTTTTTGATCCAACAATATGTCATTAAATTAATATTTAAATCACTCTTAACTCATAATGCATGCCTACATGCATGCTCAGTTGCTTTAGTCATGTGTGACTCTTTGCTAGCCTATGGACTGTAGCCCACCAGCTTCCTCCAGGCAAGGATACTGGAGTGGGTAGCCATTCCCTTCTCCAAGGGATCTTCAGAGCCAGGGATTGAGCCCTTTTCTCCTGCACCTCCTGCATTGCAGGCTGATCCATACCCACTGAGCCACTGGGGAAACCCCTTAACTCATAGGTTTCTGTTCAAAGCCGTGCTTCCCAGCATCAACAGGCTCAGGTCCAAACTTGCTGCCCGAGTCTTACTGTCAATTATTGCCCAGAAATAAACTACCTTTCTAGCTTTATGTCTCACCTCTACCTTCCAACCAAGTTAGTTAAGTTAGTCTTTCTTCTAGGAATATTGAGCTTCCCATTGTTCTGGTTGGACTTATATTATTTAATTCTGCTTATAATTCTTTTTTTAGTCTCTGAACTTCATTTATGTAGCTCTTCTCAGCCTCTAAATGCTCAACTCATAACAACTCATTATTCTTCCAATAAGTCTTCCTAACAAACTGGTCACCTCAGAGATCAATGTTAACAAGATACATATATTTATCAGAAATTTAAAGTGGAATATTTTGTAAATTGACTTATGTATACTTGTAGATGAATACATTTTACTTTTCAAGTAAATACGTATAAAATAAGTCAAACAGTCTTTACCATAATGAGTAAACCTATTATCTGGTTTTGGATGATGGAAATGTTGTCACATTTATTGTGCTGATTGCAGAATTCTAAATTTAGTGAAAATATGTATTAAACAGGTGAATTTTATAGTACCTAAAATATACTTCAGTAAAACTGTTGAAATTGTATTATCATGCCTAACTACAATAGTTTCTCAAACATATATGCTTAAAATATAAACTATCACTAGCCAACATTGATCATTCATCTGACTTTCAGCATATTACCCTACCCTCTAGGAATGTTTGTCTGAATTTCTGTTGTTGTTTAGTCATTAAGTCATGTCCAACAATTGGCGACCCCATGAGCTGTAGCCCACCAGGCCCCTCTGTCCATGGGATTTCCCAGGCAAGAACACTGGAGTGGGGTGCCGTTTCCTTCCGATCTTCCCAACCCAGGGACTGAACTCCCATCTCCTGCTTTGGCAGGCAGATTCTTTTTCTGCTGAGCCACCAAGGAAGCCGTTTTGTCCGAATTATAGAGTGAATATTGTACACGTTGGCATTATTTTCTTTTCCTTCACGCTTGATCAGGCTTTTAAAAATATGTGTAAAATTTATGTAGACTCCTCAAATATCCACTTATCATATTTTCTGCCGTGGCCATATTGAAAGGAACTGTGAGGAAGACTGGACCAAACTCATTTGTATGTTTACACACTTACACATGCACGTGGGTTAACACTAAGGTTTGATTTGCTTTACTTGATTTTCATTTAAATCTGCTGTGAAGGGATCACAGCAATTTCAGACAGAGCTAAGACAAATCTAAACTGAAGTCCTCCTCTGACAAACAGCTGTATTACAGAGTCAGTTCATTCAGAATGCCACCCAATCAACGCTGAATATTCGCCTCAGTCAATACATCGTTAACGTAATTCCTTTCTAATTGAACTTCCTCTGTTCCAAAATCGACACATTAGGAGTTATTATCACTCTGCTTCTGCAGAATGCTTCTGGGACAAGGCTGTTCAGAACCCTCCCATCCTTCCTACTCCTGAAGAGTAGCGTCACTAACTGTGCCTCCTGCAGCTTATACGGTACCAGTGTATTTATTCTAAGATTTCACATTACATCTCTACATGGTCAATACGGTAATTTACTGAAAGTACACCTTTTCATTTAACTGGATAAAATGAATCAGCCAGCGCACACAGTCAGTTTTCATCAATGCCCTGCAAGACTAGAACCCAACTCTTCTGGTCCGGTAGTTTTCCTGGTCTCAACTTCTTTTTATACCCTTTGGTGCTTACAATTTTTAAAATTTATCTCTTCCTTAATTTAATTCCTCTCCCCAATAACATTTGAAGTTTCAGTGAGTGAATAGTGGAAGTTCAATGAAACATGTGAACAAGCTCAAAAGTTGGGTTCTCTTTTCTAATCATCCAGATGAAACATCACCCTTGTGGTTTTTCACTTTCTTTTCCTTGACGGCACAATCTGATCAGCTGCTCTTGCTTGTGTGTCTTCTTCCAGAGATAACATGGGTGGGGGAGGGGTGGAGGGAGTAAGCAAAGGAGAAGGAAGTCCTAGAGTCAGTGAGGACCTTCTATTCTGCTTCATTTCCACTTGAGAGGTTTGCCTCTCATCATCTGGCATTCGGATTAGATCTTCACACCAGGAAGTAACAGGAAAATGATTATTCTTGTTGAAAGGTGGTGTGAAGATCTAATCAAAGGCGAATCTATTGTGGCTTACTGTTAGTGTTCCTAAAATTGCACTGGCAGACCAGGGGCTGACTTGTGCCCCCAAAAAGCTTGATTACAGGTGTCTGATCATACTTCAGGTAAGAAAAGCCATTTAGTGTGCTAAGATCGTAAGCACTGCTGATGTACTGCAGGAATTTCTATAGAATAAAGTATGTATATAGAAAAATAGTATGTGTAACTTAATAATAGCATCCATCACCTAAGAACAGTATTGTTATCTCTGTATAAGGGACTTTCGATATATACATAGCATTTTCCAAATCACAAGATGTACTGATGAAACTCAGCAAAGGGGCCTTTTCAAACTGTTAAGATATATTGAAAATTTTCTATCAAATTAAAAAGCATATAAGGAAAAATAGATGGTTCCATTCCTATAACAAGGAACAGATATTTGCATTGCTGTATTAGTTAAATATGTGACATTGTTTTAAAAGAAAAAACATCCTACAAATTGCATTGGCATTCACATCTAAAATCACTGAAAATTGCAGAGTTTGATTATCTAAAGAAATCAAGTCCAAACGATAAAATGAATATACTTGTATTTAATTGGAATATTGTGAAGGTTAATGAAATCAAACAACCTTGAAAGAATGTAGGTGATGGTTAATATACCACATTGAATTTTTTTATTAATATTAAAAGAAAACGACCTGATTCATTTCTGTTTATTCCAATATACAAACCAAGCGGAACTCCTGGGAATTATTAGAAAAGACAAATGAAAACAACAGATGGACTTGCAGTTGCCTGCATAAGAATGTCTTTTCACAGAGTCTCCTGACAATTTCAGAGATTCTAAGGTGTTCTATTTAATTTCAAATAAAGAATACTACATTTTTTCCTCTTCCCAGGCTGTCAATCTCTGACAGCCCTAAAGAAAATGATTTGAAAACATCATGAAAGTATTTTCTCGGGTTTTTATAAGACTCATCTTGTAAGACAGGCATAAGACTCACTAGTTTTTAATGATAGAAGAAAAAAGTGTAAGCAGTTTCTATCTCCCAAAGTATGAATCTCCATTTTGGGTATTAAATGGGAGCAATTCTTTTTATAGAATACAATTTTGACATGGATTTTAAAGGCAAAATACCCAATTTACTGCCATATCTTTATTTCTTGTAATTAAAAGGTTTTATTCTTATTTTATGGGTCACTGAATTAAATTGGCAGTCACACTGGCCGCGGTAGGACCTGATTCTAAATGTTTTGCCGTTTGACACTCATTTCTATAGACAGGTTGTTTTGTTCTGCGTTGCTATTAAAGATGTTTTGAATATTAAGGGAATCATTCTTATTTTTGACAGATGATTCATGTAGACATCAAAAATACATAATGGGGCTTATACTGGCAGGAAAATGTCTAATTTCCAAGGGGTTTAATTGTATGGATTGTGTTAAAGTCCCTGTAAAGAAAACCATAGGTTTATAAACAAATTCTCAAAATGGGTCCTTGGAATTTCTACTTCCTTTAGTTGCAAAATGGCTTTCTTTTCTGACTGAATCTCTTTTTGAGAACAACCAGAAAGGCTGGATTTTTTGTTTTAATCTGCCTGAAAGCATCAGCGAGGTAAAAAGGGGCTTAAGGGATCACAGTCCCAGAAGGAATGAAAGTACAGAAGCGAGCCCAACCTTCAGCAGCACTTTTCTCTGAGGGATTTGTTGGTTCTCGAGAGGTGGTGGGAGCTGAGAAGCTCGCCAGACCTTACGCGGCGCTATGCAACTGGGAGCAAGCAAAGAGTCTGAATACATGGCCCACCAGGAAGAAGGGGCTCTTACAAACACTCTGGACTCTCAGGAGTCACTGATGGGGGCTGTATCTGAACAGGAAGTGCACGCTCAGTCGTGTCCAACTCTTTGCGACCCCATGGACTGTAGCCCACCAGGCTCCTCTGTCCATGGGATTTCCCAGGCAAGAAAACTGGAGTGGGTGCCGTCTCCTCCTCCAGGGGAGCTTCCCCATGTCTCTGGCATCTCCTGCATTAGCGGGTGGATTCTTTACCACTGCGCCACCAAATAAATCAGCTCTCAAGAGACTGAAATCCACCTTGAACTCAGATAAATTCTTGACTGGATTAAGGGCATATTCCTTAGCTCAAATGCTTACCAAAAGCAAAACTAAGTACCCTCTAGACAAACACATTATTATCTCTAAATATTTTCATAATTTATATGGAACACCTAGTAAAAATTTCCATGGCATTCCATGAGACAAAATAACAGAATGAACCCAAAAAAGAAAAGGAAAAAAAACCTGAATAGCAGAAACAGACACAAAATATAGTCAAGGTATCCAGAGTAAAATTTTAAGTAACTATTATTAATATGCTAAAATACAATAGTCCCTCTTTCTCCATGGTTTTGATTTCTATAGTTTCAGTTACCTGTGTTCAACCATGGTCTGAAAATATGAAATGAAAAATTACAGAAATAAACAACTTATAAGTTTTAAGTTTCAAGTCGTTCTGAGTAGCATGATCAAATCTGAAGACATTCAGCTCTGTCCTGCCCAGGACTTGAGTCATTGCTTTGTCCAGTCGTCCATTAGTCATTTAGTAGTCATTTCAGTTATCAGATAGTCTCAGTACTGCAGTACTATTCAAGTAAACTTCATTTTGCTTAATAGTGGCCCCAAAGTTCCAGAGCAGTGATGCTGGCTATTGAGATGTGCCAAAGACAAGCTGTAAAGTGCTTCCTTTGGTGAAAAGTTGAGAGTTCTTGACTTAACAAGGAAAGAGAAAAAAATAATCATATGCTGAGGTTGCTGAGATCAATGGTAAGCAAGATTTTTCTCTCCATGAAATTGTGAAGAAGGAAAAATTAATGGGTGATAGTTTTGCTCTTGCCCCTCAGATTGCAAAAGTTATGGCCACAGTGTGTGACAACTGCTTAGTTAAGATGGAAAAGGCAATGAATTCATACAATAAGATATTTTGTGAAAGAGATAAACAGATCACATTCACATAACTTTTACTGCAGTATATTGTTACAATTGTTTCATGTTGTTATTGTTGTTAATCTCCTACTGTGCCTAATTTATAAATTTAACTTTATCATAGGCGTATACATACAGGAAAAAACAGTATGTATAGGATTCTGCACCATCCAAGGTTTCAGGTGTCCATTAGGGGTCTTGGAATGTATCCCCCCTGTGGATAAGGGGGGACTACTGTTTAGATAATATAGTAAAAAACTTTATCAGAGAACTGGAAACAATAAAAAAGAATCAAATGAAACTCTGCAACTAACCACTGTAATAACCTAAAGGAAGAATTAATAGCAGATTAGATAAACCAGAAGAGTGAACTGAAAGATAATTCAATAGAAGGTGTGAATGAAAAACACAGAGAAAAAAACTGATGAGATACAAAAAATACAGTAAAAAGATAAAAAAATAAAAATAAAGGTGTTGTAATTAGAGTCAGGGAGAAAGAAGGAAAGAGAATGGAACAGAGGCCATTTTAGAAGAGATCATTATTGGGAAGTTTCTGACACCAATAAAAGTAAGAAATCACAGAGTTAAGAAGTTCCATATATAGAATCATATAAAAATCAGGAATAATATATTCTCTTAGAAATAAAGATGATGACTTCTTTAGGAGAACAGAAACCGGAGAAGAGCATGAGGGAGTCTTATCGTTTGGGCAATAGTCTTTTCCTCCATCAGGGCGCTTGGCCTGGGTACAAAGATGTATTCAGTTTGTGAAAATTCACTGTGCTGCACAGTGACAATCTGTGCATTTTTATCTTATGTATTTTACTCTTCAAATTGTAGTTTTTAAATGTATATTAACAAAGTTACTAACAATAATGCGGCTATACAAATCCCCAAGCAGGGTTAATACAATGGAAACCATCCCTAGGCACCGCACAGAAAAAATTCTGAAAACAAAATCCAACCATATGCTGTTTACAAGACATACATCTTCAATCAGAGGACAAAGAAAGTATGATTGTAGACAGATTAAAAAAGGCAATTCGGGCCAATTCTCATCAAAAGAAAGCTTATGTAACTATACTGATATCATGCAAGATAGACGTCAAGGCATAAAGCATTACTAGATACAAAGAGAGACACTTCTTAATGATACGCCAATTCACTAAGAAGATAAAACAATTCTAAATTTGTGCACAATCCACAAGGTAGCGTCAACTTATGGGAAGACATATTTTAACAATCTTTTTATAGTGGACAAAATAAGCAGACCAAAAAAAAATATGTTAGACTACAGAGAATCTGAATAATTATACATACAAGCCAAATGTCAATTCTGACATATGTGAAGCATGATAGAGAGTACATATGATTTTCAAGTACTCATTAAATACTTCATGAAACTGACTATGTGGTCATTTTACAAAGGAGGAAGTTGAACTGTCACCGGGAGCAACAGAAATGAAACAACGGAATCGAGATTTTGACGTGACAGAGCTTTCATCAGAACGCACACCTGGGTTCCAGTCCTCGGTGCTGCAGTTGCCTCAACTTAAATGATCAAGACCTACGGCATATTCTGGGCTTCTAGGTGGTAAAGAACCCATCTGCTGAGCAGGAGACATGGGCTTGATCCCTGGGTTGGGAAAATCCCCTGGAGGAGGAAGTGGCAAGTCACCCTAGTAGTCTCGCCTGGGAAATCCCGTGGACAGGGGTCTGGCGAGCTACAGACCATTGCGTTGCAAAGAGTTAGGGACGAAACAGTAAAGTATATTCTACCAAATGCTTTACAGCTGAGCTTCTGGCTGCCTAGGCAAGAAGCAGCTGCTATGGAGATTTTGCTATAGAAATAAAGAAAAACCTCTAAAGAGTATCATTTCTCTTCTAACTAGGGGTAGAACAGAACGGTGTCAGATTAGGCAAATTCAGCATCACAAATCCACTGAGAGTGGCTTGCAATTTATATTTGACAACATTATTAGGGTGTAATGACTCCAAAATAGCTTGTGTATGTGTGTGTGTGTGTGTGTGTATGTATGTGCAAAGTCACTGCAGTCCTGTCTGACTCTTTGCCACCCTATGGACTGTAGCCCACAGGATTCCTCTGTCCATGGGATTCTCCAGGCAAGAATACTGGAGTGGGTAGCCATTCCCTTCTCTAGGGGGTCTTCCTGACCCAGGGATCGAACCCACATCTCTGGTGTCTCCTGTATTGACAGGCAGAGTCTTTACCACTGTGACACCTGGGAAGCCTCCTTAGATAATTTATACACATTCCATTTATTCTTTACAAAAAAGTTTCAAGCTGGGTGTTAGTGTCCCTTTTTAACTGATGGAGAACCTCGAATTCTGAGGGTTTTAAGTTATTCGCCCAACCGCAACACATTGTGCCCATCTATCTTCAGTGTTTACCCCCAGTCTCATTCTGCACTGCAATCTGCTACAGACAGGTACTTATTCCAGGGGACACTACTGCCACAGAGAGAAGAGTATGGAATACGGAAGAGCACAGCAGATATACAGAACCAGGGTACTGATAAAAGAAAAGCCTAAGAAAACCAGAGTGAACACGGGTCTGAGGGGCGTCAAGTACTAGTTAGAGAAAGAAAACCTGCCTATTCATTGTTTGGACTGAGTGTGTGTGTGGTAAGGGGAGTGATGTATATGCGTCCATGAGGAAGATCGTGTGTTATAAAAAATTAACCTCTTAGTAAACTGCATTTTGTTTATTTCATAGTTTGATTTCAGCCATTTTCAATTAATCCTTTTTTCAATCATCCCCCTTGGTAGGTGATTCTCACATGCTAACATTTATCTGAGTCATTGGTGGGCTTGTTAAGCATGAATTTCTAGGTTTTACCTCTAGAGTTTCTAGTCTAGGATGTCTGGGTGATATTCAAATTTTACACTTACAGCAAGTTTTCAGGTGATGTTGATGAAGGTGGCCCAGGGACCACGTTTTGGGAACCAGGGCTTGGGATATTGCTAAAGGATAAATAGCCATTTTTCAAGCAGGGATAAGCCAGTAAACCAAGTGGTTAATAAAGATAAGATTTAATATTTACTGACCAATTTTTCTTTTCAGACACTCTGCCGAATACTTCTTATTGATGACCTCATTTACTCTCCCTAACAATTCTTTAAGGTAGATGTTGTTGGTCTTCCATTTTGTAGAAGAGGAAATGGAGGCTGAAAACAGGAAACTTGTCCCCAAATCACACTGTTAGACCCATTGGAACCCAATTAATTTAATTTCATAAGAAGTCCCAAACTATGCTTGCCTGGTTCTCAAATATTATTGTGCAAAAAGGTCATCAAATGAATATTAGAGGGCTCGCTGGTGGCTCAGTGGTAAAGAATGTTCGTGCCAACGCAGCAGACACGGGTTAAATTGCTGATCCCGGAAGCTCCTACATGCTGCGGAGCAACTGAGCCCGACCACAGCTCTTCAGCCTGCACTCCAGAGCCTGGGAGTCACAGCTACGGAACCCACGTGCCACAAGCGCCGAGCCTGCGCGCCTAGGGCCCGCGCGCCGCAGGATGAGACGCCTGCGCAATGAGGAGCTCGCGCAGGGCAACTAGAGAGTAGCCCCTGCTCGCTGCAGCTAGGGAGAGCCCCCGTGCAACAGCGAAGACCCAGCACAGCCAACAGGAAAGAAAGAAATGGAGTATGATACCAGGTCAGGTTCCTGGGGCCCTAGTTTGAGATTCTGACTCAACATCTTTACAGTGAAGCTCAGGAATCTGCATTTCTAACAACACAGTTTTAGACCTTCAGTTAAACACTAAGCTATTCTGGTCCCAGAGTAGGCAGGCCAGGTAAATGGTAGAATCCACTTGATGATTCTGTAGAATAAAGGCTTATTCTTGACTGTGGGTATTGTACAGACTCCAGGGGCCTTTTGCAGCAATGCAGAATGTTAAAGTTAGATTTTTAGCTTATTGTCTCACCATCAATTTAACAACTCCGCAAAAGCTTAGAACACACCAGACATTATCCATGGTTACCGCATCAGTTCCCATTGATCACACACCGCTTCTGTGGCGGTTCCCCAACAGGGAAGAGGACAAGATTCCCCCGAGAATTATGGGGATGGGTGGTGTTTGCTTGTTTTAATGAGTTTCGGAGGTTCACATTCGGTTCGAGCGGAGTGAGGTTCAAGTGGCTCTATTTGTAAACACGTGGTAGGTGACTCATTATCATCAGGCAGGAATGGAAAGCACTGTCCAGAGCATTTTGGGATCAGAATTAGTTCTGATTGTAAACAGCTGGATTACAGAGAGCAAACCGTACTTTTTGTTCGGCTGTTTCTGAGTATATATTCTGCTTCGGTCTTTTCACTTTGTTGCCCCAAGGAGTCACAGATGGTGGTCTTGGTCTTTTCACTTTGTTGCCCCAAGGATTCACAGATGGTGGTCTTGTCAGTCACATCAGCACAAAAATGAGACCGAGAGAGGGAGGAGAGGCAGCTGAGACGCGCTGGGGCTCTCACTCTACTGACCCCTGATTCTGGTGCTCGGTTGGAAAAGTCACAAGTTGTTATTTCACTGATTTTCTCAGGCAGTCAAGTAATTTCAACTAGAAAATCCCCCCAACTGGTTTGTATAAGGAGCAGTAGCAAGAGTGTGAAGACAGTTGCTGGAGCTGAAAAAGGCCGTCCATTCGATCCTCCAATGCATGTGGCGCACCCGCCTGGTGCCAGGCCCTATGTTCCGTGCCGGTGACCCTGCGGAAAATCAGAAGACCACACCCCTACCTTCAGAGTGGCTTAAACCCATCGCAGCAATTAGAAATTAAGAAGGTGAGAAAAGTGAAGAACCATGATTCCAACAGTGACAACCGTTATACAGAAATTAAAACAGAACAGTTTGAAAGTGAGTTACCAGAGATGAGATGAGAGTGTTAGTTGCTCAGTCATGTCCGACTCTTTGCGCCTCCACAGACTGTCTCCTGCCAGGCTCTTCTGTTCATGAATTTTCCAGGCAAGACTACAGGAGTGGGTAACCATTCCCTTCTCCAGGGGATCTTCCCAACCCAGGGACAGAACCTGCGTCTCTTGAGTCTCCTGCGTTGGCAAGTGGATTCTCTGCCACTGCACCAGCTGGGAAGCCCAGTATATTCATAGAGAGAATGAAAACCACACAGATGGAAACTTCCCTCAGGAAATAAAGACAATGTGTGACTTGATAAGCTGATATGGAAAAGTGAAAAAGCAAAATGAAAAGAAATCTCCATGCTAGAGTACTAGCCCTTCTGGGATTTAAAATATAAAGTCTCGATAACTTGAAAAGTGTACTACTGGAACATGAGTCATTTTTCATCCATTATATTGAGCTATCAGTGGAGGAGAATAAGAAGTCACAGAATAGATGCAACTAGATAGAAAGCTTTAGAATATGATAAAGATAGTATTTCAAATTGGCAGGGAACAGATGTATATCGATAAATAGTGATGGGACAACTGGATAACCATCTGGAAAACAACGTAAAGTTAGATTCATACCTCATCCATAGTCTGGATAAATTAATTTCAAATTTCAAACATGTATATGTTAATATGGCAATGAAAAATGGTACAGCTACTTTAGAAAACATTTTGGCAGTCTCTTACAGAGAGAAACATATACTTACCATATGACCCAGTTATTCTATTCCTAGTCTCAAGAGAAATGAAAATACATGTTCACACACAAAAAATATGGTTTTTTGCACTGGCTTTACTTAATTCACCAAAAAACTATTAACAACCAAAATATCCTTCAACCCGTGAATGGACAAGCAAATTGTAGTGTTGTCATACTATGGGACACCATTCAGTGATTGTGGTTTATACACCCAATAACATACTATACAACTGTTTAAAATAAATGACAGTTATGAGTATCACATCCATAAATATCACACATATGTGATAAATACGAATATCACATATATGACATTGAGGGAAGATGTTAATTGCAATAGCATAAAGTATGTAATGCCCATGGATATTAAGTTGTGAATATCAGCAACATATATTCTTAAGGATGTATAAATATGTGTAGAGATCTTAAGGGGCTTCCCAGGAGGCACTAGTGGTAATAACCCACCTGCCAATGCAGAAGACATAATAAAACATGGGTTCGAATAAAGGGATGTATAGGCTTCATAACCATCAAGGCCGGGTTGGTGGGTATCAGATGTGAGAGGAAATGGATGGAGTTAGAGCAGGGTTCCTAGGGAGCTGTGACTCTATTGGTAATACTGTTACAGTTGGGTGGTTGGGCACATAAATGTTTTTTAAATTATATTTTACAGTTTTAAAAATGTCTGAAATAATATAAAAATAAGATTAAAAATAAAAAATACCCTTTTGAGGTATTCCTTCAAGGAATAATTGCTTAAGGGGGTCAACAGGAATAATAATCACACACAGTATGGCTGTGTGGTGGGAATTAAATTTACTAGCAGATAAAGTGTTCTTAGAATGGAACCCAGTATAAGTGTGCTAACATGTTCGTGCTAACATGGGCTAAAATGTTAGTAAGCACTAACAGTTAAAGTGCTTGATAAATCTTGCCATTTATTATTATTATTATATTATTATTATCATCTTCACATGTGCTTGAGCATGCTAAGTCACTGCAGTCATGTCCCACTCCTTGTGACCCTGTGGACTGTAGCCCAACAGGCTCCTCTGCCCATGGGATTCTCCAGGCAGGAATACTGGAGTGGATTGCCATGCCCTCCTCCAGGGGATCTTCCCAACCCTGGGATTGAACCTGCCTCCCTTCTGTCTCCTGGATTGGCAGGTGGGTTCTTTACCACTAGCGCCACCTAGGAAGTCATCTTCATAACTGGTGTTCATGTGAACCAAAAGCCTGATCTTAGCAAAAAGCAAATCATGTGCATATAAAGAAACTCTGGTTCTTGAGCAGTTTCTGAGGAAACTTGATTAAGAGAACAACAGTAGTGTGCTATAGAAACATAGAGCTGTCTGTGCAAGAAACCCCCTGTGCTGTGAATCTGGGCTGAATCTGTCTCCTTAAAGTCAAAAATCACCAGAAATTTCCTCTTTGCGCTTTGGCACCTAGACCAGGCATGGGACCCAAATTCTGCCAATTGGAAGCTTCTACTTATGACTTTGAAACTTGAATGAATAAAAGGATCCATCAGGAAGTAGCAATCCAACAAGACTGGGAACTTTTACCCCCAAATAAGTAACAAAATTCACTAACAGGTGACAGATATATATAGAGCAAGTTCAAAACAAGGTCTCATAACTACTTATTTATTGATGGATTCACCAAAACTCAAAAATCATCACTGACTATGTGACTTCTGGGAAGCTGAAAATTAATTAGATGGATGTCTGATGATATAAAACACTCAAAGTCTAGTTAGGAATCAAGTCATAGAAATACAACAAGAACAACGGCAGAAGCAGCCGCCACCCCATTTTTCTGCCATGTAAGAAGAACCACCTCGGAGGCATATGTCAGATTTCTGCAGAGACATAACGAAGAAATTGAGTCCATCTGCCTGTTAGGGGGTGGGAAGAAGCAGAGAAAGCTTCCAGAGAGTACCTTAAATGGGGCAGGAACTCACTCCACAGTAAAAAAGGGAAAGTCATTTCAGAAAGAAAAGTATTAGCCACAGATGCACGTAGCTATGAAAAAAAAACCTAGCACACTGAAGGAAATATGAGCAGTTTCCAAAACAGCCAACAGAGTGTTTTTACATGGAACCTATTCAAATGCTGGGTTAATGCACGATTAAGGGAATGCACATATGAATAAAGCTAAGCTTTGGGCAAATTGTTGGTAATAGTGAAAGTCAATAATTTACCACCTGATTCGTTAGCCCCTGAGTTTTTAATGAGTCTAATTCACTTGTCGGCTTAGCTTTTGAGAAAGTCCATAACTACTTTTTTAATTGCTTACATAATCCATTCTTATTTATGATTATTTTATTGCCAATTAAAACATAGCCCCATCATCTTAAGTAAAAAAAAAATAATTTTCATGAATTCAAGAGAAAATGAGTACATGAGGCTGAGTGAACTCCGGGAGATGGTGACGGACAGGGAGGCCTGGCATGCTGCGATTCATGGGGTTGCAAAGAGTCGGACACGACTGAGCGACTGAACTGAACTAAATACCATCAACACTGGTGGTGATGAGCGTGAAGCTTGCTTAGTTGTGTCCAACTCTTTGCGACCTCATGGGTTGTAGCCCGCCATGTTACTCTGTCCATGGGCTTTCCCAGGCAGGAATACTGGAGTGGGTTGCCGTTTCCTCCTCCAGAGGATCTTCCCAACCCAGGAACTGAATCCACTTCTCCTGTATCTCCTGGGTTAACTTATTTAGCTCTATTATTTTAAAACCTCTGTGATTATAAATTTAATAATTCACATTCAGTTCAGTTCAGTTCAGTTGCTCAGTCATGTCCGACTCTTTGCGACCCCATGAACTGCAGCACGCCAGGCCTCCCTGTCCATCACCAACTCCCGGAGTTCACTCAAACTCATGTCCATCGTGTCAGTGATGCCATCCAGGCATCTCATCCTCTGTCGTCCCCTTCTCCTCTTGCCCCCAATCCCTCCCAGCATGAGAGTCTTTTCCAATGAGTCAACCCTTTGCATGAGGTGGCCAACGTACTGGAGTTTCAGCATTAGCATCATTCCCTCCAAAGAAATCCCAGGGCTGATCTCCTTCAGAATGGACTGGTTGGATCTCCTTGCAGTCCAAGGGACTCTCAAGAGTCTTCTCCAACACTGCAGTTCAAAAGCATCAGTTCTTTGGTGCTCAGCTTTCTTCACAGTCCAACTCTCACATCCATACATGACCACTGGAAAAACCATAGCCTTGACTAGACGGACATTTATTGGCAAAGTAATGTCTCTGCTTTTGAATATGCTATCTAGGTTGGTCATAACTTTCCTTCCAAGGAGTAAGCATCTTTTAATTTCATGGCTTCAATCATTACTTGCAGTGATTTTGGAGCCCAAAAAAATAAAGTCTGACACTGTTTCCACTGTTTTCCCATCTATTTCCCATGAAGTGATGGGACCAGATGCCATGATCTTCGTTTTCTGAATGTTGAGCTTTAAGCCAACTTTTTCACTCTCCTCTTTCACATTATATTATGTTAAAAAATAATTAACACTACAAAAAGGGATTTCTCTTTGAAGAAACTAAATGAGAAATATTAAAATACAGACATAACTTAAAAATTTTTTTTGACAAATTTAGGTAGGAATAAATAGGGAAATGCTAGAATTTATCAAATGCCCTTAAGGGTTTTATGTTTTGTTTTGTTTATAAAATGAAAATGCTATAAAAGTAAATGCATCTAAAAAAAGTTAAATGCATCTAAATTTTGTAGGAATAATATAATTAAAATATTTATTTTTAAAGTCTCTTCAATTGGCTCAGTAAAGATGGATTAAAAGCATTTTGATCAGCTGCCTCACTGAACCTTTTTATAGAGCCAGTCTTTGTAATGTGTCAACTCTACTGGAACTGCTATTATGAATCTTTGAGCTTCTTAGATTGATTCTTAAATTTAAGCCCAATTACTATAGCATTTGTAGTTTCTTACTTCTTTATTGTTAAACTTTAGTTTAACATATATGTCCTTACTATGCTTGTTATTTAACATTAATCTCCTACCATCAGAATGAAGAAGAAATGGTGCCTCATGAGTAAGCAAGGCATAATAATTTTTTTAAAAATTCATGTGCATTTATATAGTCATCATAATGAAATAAAGATTATCTAATTTTACCCCTCACCTCATATCTGAATTCCTTGTATTTCCCTTGCATTTGGAGCCTAAAGCATACTCTTACCTTTCTCATCATTTCCGTTTTTTCATTTCTTAATATTTCTAAATTAAATTTTACATCTGATCACATGCCAAACTTTGTATACATGCAACTTCAGGCACCAACTGTATTTCAAAAGTGGCCTGCTCTAATGAAACTGTGGCTTCCCAGGTGGCTCAGCAGTAAAGAATCCGCCTGCAATGCAGGAGATGCAAGAAACGTGAGTTCGATCCCAGGGTCAGGAATATCCCCTGGAGGAGGGCATGGCAACCCACTCCAGCACTCTTGCCTGGAGAATCCCGTGGACAGAGCAGCCTGGTGGGCTACCGTCCATGAGGTTGCTGAGTTGGACATGACTGAGGCAGCTGAGTCCACACACAGTGAGGCTCATTTTCCCATGGGGTAGGAGGTAGGCTTGAAGGTGGCTCTGGTCTAAAGGATTTGAGTTGATCATTGAGTTCTTTCTTTCTTTCTCCTCCTTTCTCTCTCTTGTCTCTCTCTCCCAATGGTGGCTATGTTTATGGGTTTTTAAGATTCCTTTGCCCTTTAATCACAAATAAGTAAATATCCTTCCTTCCTGAGTTAACTTCCCTCCTTATTCTCCTCGGGTTTTACAGTAACATCTGCCCTTGTTATTCTAAAGGTGATTCATTCATTCAGCACTGTAACACTCTTGCTTAAGTCACCTGATATGAAAGATAACGTCATCAAACAGAGTCATCTCTCCCTTGGGTAGGCACATTTTTCACTGACCCATGTCTGAGAATTCTTTCAAGCACAATGTACCACCTTGCATGGAACAGAAACCTTATTTTCCTCTTTACTTGGGCATTAAGTCCACCCTCTGCAGTTTTCTAGAATGGCAATAGCTATCCGCTCTCTGAGGCCACCATGGTAAATCAATCTTATAACCCTGAGTTTCAGAAATGCTTTATGTTTTTGAGTCTCAGGTATTGGCCTTACATTGTTTTAAATTCAGCAATGTATTTAGAAGGAAGATTGTGATATCTTATCCAGAATTTTAAGTCTTTATTTTTTTGCAAAAGAAATGTCTGGTTGTCTATTCTGACATATTGCCCGGTTCTCTACATTCTGGAACAAATGGTCTTTTTCTGTTCTTATGTTAGTACAAAACATGCAGCCACACATAAAAGATTAAATGTTGGATATGGTAGTCCTGGTATTTTTCTGGCCATTTTAATATTAAATACTTAACATTAAACATTTAAATGTTAGTGAAGTTTTGAAGTTCAATGCAATATCCTAAAGTTGGCTTTATTTACAACACTTAGTATTTATGGCCATTTTTAATCTAATGGTTTAAACTGTGTTACAGAAGATTTCTCAGAGCTTAATGGTAGCTAATTGAAGTTACAGAGCTAATGCACTGTCCCATTCACAGGATGATTATCCAAGATACATGGCTATCACAGAGCAGCAAAAACATGTTGATTTACTTAAGAAATTTGTAACACGTGGAAATGTGAAATGGTTCAATAGGAGACCATTACTATTGTCTTAATTCCCTGCCTTTTTGTATGACACTATACAAAACTGATCAATGCACATTTTCTCATCTACTTTTTAAAAATAACAGCGCCTCAAATTCTAGTTAACAATGTGTTCTCTGTTTCCTTTTCAATTCCTGAATATGTAATGCTACTGCTGCTGCTAAGTCGCTTCAGTCGTGTCCAACTCTGTGCGACCCCATAGATGGCAGCCCACCAGTCTCCTCCATCCTTGGGATTCTCCAGGCAAGAATACTGGAGTGGGTTGCCATTTCCTTCTCCATGAATATGCAATAAAATTACAGAATTTCAAAGGTAGTTATTTATTTTCCAAGTTCGATTCCTCTAATTATTCTACATAGAATAGTCATTTTCAAGACATGAAAATAAGAAGAAATTGCATTTACCTGATGGACTGTAACACAGGAATGGGTGTTACAGAAAAGAGCCTCAAGTTGTAAATTAGTGGATGGTGCTGGAATGTAAACCCATTACTTGTTCATAAAGCTCTGAAAAATATAAGATGTGAGAGATGGACCAAAAAGAATGCTTAGCACTGAAGAACTGATACTTTCAAACTGTGGTGCTGGGGAAGACTCTTGAGAGCCCCTTGAACAGGAAGGAGATCAAACCAGTCCATCCTAAAGGAAATCATCTGAATATGCACTGGAAGGACTGATGATGAAGCTGAAACTCCAATACTTTGGCCAGCTGACGCAAAGAGTTGACTCTTTGGAAAAGCCCCTGATGCTGGGAAAGATTGCAGGCAGGAGAAGGGGATGACAGAGGATGAGATGATTTTATGACATCATCGACTCGATGGGCGCAAGTCTGAGTAACCTCTGGGAGATGGTGAAGGACAGGGAAGCCTGGCAAGCTGCAGTTCATGGGATTTCAAAGAGTTGGACACAACTTAGAGACAGAACAACAATAAAAACAACAAAATATAAGTGCAGCAGCATATGTGAAGTCATTTTGATCACTAGAGGAGAAAATGACTATTTACACGAATCATATTCTTAGCGTTTGATGACTATGAAATATATTGGACTTCCCTTGTGGCTCAGCTGGTAAAGAATCTGCCTGCAGTGCAGGAGACCTAGGTTCCATCCCTGGGTTGGGAAGATCTCCTGGAGAAGGGAAAGGCTACCCACTATTAGTAATATTAAGTATACATTTGCATAATAGATAGCATTCAATTACATGCATATGGTCATCTTACAGTCCTGTCACCTGATAACAGGGTTTAGTGTGGTAAAGCCTATTTTCAGAAGAAGTGATGGAGTCGGTGAGGCTGATCCAGTAGCCAAAAGAACAAGCAACACAGAAGTCTCAAGAAGTGGAGGATATGATAACAGCTCCTCTGCTGGCATGCGTAATGAGTTCTGTAACCTGCTGAGCACAAGGGTGGCCCCAAGAGAACCAAACTCGCTGAATGTACAGAGTTGGCCAGGGCAATTCACAGAGCTAACAAAGGAAATGGAGTTCTTTCATCTCTCTAATGTAATGACAGAAATTGCATTCTAAATAAAGCCAAGACTGTATACTTTAAGAGTTCTCTGGTTGCTGCCTTTGTGATGAACTTGGCTTTCATATCAATTGCCAATGTTTGGACTCAAATGTAATTAAACTCAAAATCAAACTTTGATCCATTGGCATTTAGTGCTGTTTCCAAGACCTGAATTTCAGGCATTAGTATTAAACTGAAGTGTAGTGTTAGTTACTTGTATATTACATGGGTACAAGGGACCACTACTGAGTCTTTATTTTAATCACTGAGGGTCTATTTGACCCTTAGATGAAAGACAGATAACTAGTCCCTAGGGTGAATTTAAAAGCTGTAGCCGTGCCTCTTTGAACACAGAACACAGTACTTTCTGCTTGGCTGCCTTTTTGGTCTACTCAGTGTTCATTTTCATATCGAATCCCATATTGTAATGTTTTGGTTTTTCTGATACCAGTAAAAACAGCGCTTTTGTCACAATATCACAAACTTAAGAAACGTAGTCTGTTGTGTAAAATTAGTGTTTTAAATGAGAGTGAGTTCTATATAGGAGAATACATAAAAACTACGTGACTCTGTAAGAAAGTTCTCAGGAATGTTGAGAGTTGCAGGCAAAGGTCACGGCTGGCATATTTGTGCATATGCATGTGTGTCTTTGTATGCAAATATGTTGTTTATTTTGGAAATAAAACCCCAAGGCAATGTGGGACCATATCAATTAGGTACAATTATTGGAGAAGGCAATGGCACCCCACTCCAGTACTCTTGCCTGGAAAATCCCATGAACGGAGGAGCCTGGTAGGCTGCAGTCCGTGGGGTCGCTAAGAGTTGGACACGACTGAGCGACTTCACTTTCACTTTTCACTTTCATGCATTGGAGAAGGAAATGGCAACCCACTCCAGTATTCTTGCCTAGAGAATTCCAGGGATGGGGGAGCCTGGTGGGCTGCCATCTATGGGGTCGCACAGAGTTGGACACGACTAAAGCGACTTAGCAGCAGCAGTAGCAGCATGGTTATAATTAAGTCAATTAAGCGGCCTTACAGGAACAGACACATACTTCTGATCAATGAATATATCTAACCAGGGAACTGTCTGTTGGAGGAAGTAGTGGCCATCTAAAGCAAACAGAGTTAATTCAAAAGACGCCTTTTAAGAAGAAAGTAGTAATTATATACTCTTCATATTACAAATATACTTTTAAAACTATGTGAGCTATTTCATGTTCCCCTTTTTGTATTTATTAGGTAAACAAATAAGTCAACTTGTTATTTGATTAAACTATAAACCTCCAGAATCCCTTGCAATTATTAATTAATTCAGTTTGCCATGCAATCTAGTCTTTGCTGCCTAATCACAGGGATACCAGAAACGCCACAAAATTTGGGTGCTGAACTGAATATACTAAGCTGCAAATGTTTAAGACTGTTTCATGATCGTAAAAATAATATCTGAGTATTATTCTTTTGAATCTGTGATATCTTATATTTGAATTACCATTAGACATTTCCATGTTATTTAGATCTTAATAATTTTGAAAAGATGAGAGGAAAAACTCCAAAATTATATTCTCTCTCCCATATATGAGAGATTGACATTTAAATAAAATTCTTAATATGACTTACAATCTACTGTGTCCTCCACATCCAGTCTTACATAGCAACCCCTTCTTGGCACATGGTACATGTTCAGCAAATATTGTTGAATGATTGATTAACTGCAAGATATATTGAAAAGAGCATAGAGTCAAGCAGAACTGGCCTCATATTTTAGCTCTATGACTTTAGGCAAGTTATTTAACCTCTCTGAGCTTGAAATTCATCCTCTATTAATAATACCTACCTGACAGGACAGCTGTGAAAATGAAATAAGACAACATAAATAAAACACATAGGATATTGCCCCCAACATCATAAGGGTTCAATAAATATCAATTTCTTTTATCAGATGTCTTTTCAGTGCCG
Source organism: Capra hircus (assembly GCF_001704415.2). Lineage (NCBI taxonomy): Eukaryota > Metazoa > Chordata > Mammalia > Artiodactyla > Bovidae > Capra > Capra hircus. The sequence goes on from NC_030831.1 coordinate 59,708,965, forward strand.
CCCATATTGGTAAGTGAGCTGCTACATCTCAACCAGTATGATATTTCTGGGATGATTTAATCTAATTTTAAAGTTTAAAGGTAAACATGCATTTTATAAAAATGACCATTGTGTAACATTACAGTAAGAATGGTATCTGGTGTGTATGAAGAAAATTCATTGAACCATCACTCATAGGAACTTGCTTGATCCAGAACTGAAGTGAAGTGCGAAATGAGGAGTGTCTAGACTTGAGTTGTTTTTCATTTGGGGATAAACATTTGTCTAGCGTGGGGTCACAGGGAGCAATTGGTGTAAAGGAACAGAGCTGATTCCAGCTGGCTGAAGGGAGGGATGATTATAAGACAACAGTGTCATCTCAGGGAACACGGGCAGAAACTCAGGCGACTCGCCAGAGGCCTGACTCTGCTATGAAATGGGCCACTGAGATCCTCCACCTCCCTGTCTCCTCTCAGCCTACCGTCAGCTCACACTTTGCAGCCCATCGTTTCCTCCCCTGACTTACTCATTCCTCAGACACGGCTGCTCCACTGCTAATGTTCTAGGGCTTCCTTTACCCAAGTATCCAACAGTGACTGACTATAGTGGCTGGGTATCCATTTCAGACTTGAGGGGAAATACTTTGACTGGCTCAGCAGAACCTCTAAGGGGCTCTCTCTGACCATCTCATCATCTAGGTCCACACAAGAATGGCTCTCAGAAGGTGATAAAACTTACTTCAATTAGTATGATCATCTCCAGGTCCATCTATATGGCTGCAAATGGCATTCTTTTATCTTTTAATGGCTGAGTAACATCCCACTGTATATAAGTACCAAGCTTCTTTATCCATTCATCTGTTGATGGATATTTAGGTGGCTTATCATACCAAGGGAAGTAAGTCATGAATCAAGGTAAATTAGAAGTAGTCAAACAGGAGATGGCAAGAGTGAACATCGACATTTTAGGAATCAGTGAACTAAAATGAACTGGAATTGGTGAATTCAACTCAGATGACCATTATATCTACTACTGTGATCAAGAATCCCTTAGAAGAAATGGAATAGCCCTCATAGTCAGCAAAAGAGTCTGAAATGCAGTACTTGGATGCAATCTCAAAAATGACAGAATAATCTCTATTTTTTCCCAAGGCAGACCATTTAATATTATGGTAATCCAAGTCTATGCCCCAACCAGTAATGCTGAAGAAGCTGAAGTTTAACAGTTCTATGAAGACTGACAAGACTTTCTACAACCAACACCCAAAAAAGATGTCCTTTTCATTATAGAGGACTGGAATGCAAAAGTACAAAGTCAAGAGATACTTGAAGTAACAGGCAAATTTGGCCTTGGAGTACAGAATGAAGCAGAGCCAGGCTAATAGAACTTTGCCAAGAGAATGCACTGGTTATAGCAAACACCCTCTTCCAACAACACAAGAAGAGACTCTATGCATGGACATCACCAGATGGTCAATACTGAAATCAGACTGATTATATTCTTTTCAGCCAATGAGGGAGAAGCTCTATACAGTCAGCAAAAACAAGACCGGGAGCTGACTGTGGCTCAGATCATTACCTCTTTATTGCCAAATTCAGACTTAAATTGAAGAAAGTAGGGAAAAATACTAGACCGTTCAGGCATGACCTAAATCAAAACCCTACAACTGTACAGTGGAAATGACAAACAGATTCAAGGGATTAGATCTGATGGAATGCCTGAAGAACTATGGATGGAAGTTCATGACATTGTACAGGAAGCCGTGATCAAAACCATTCCCAAGAAAAAGACATGCAAAAAGGCAAAATGGTTGTCTGAGGAGAGCTTACAAATAGCTGAGAAAAGAACAGATGTGAAAGGCAAAGGAGAAAAGGAAAGATATACCTATTTGAATGCAGAGATCCAAAGAATAGCAAGGAGAGAGAAGAAAGCCTTCCACAGGGATCAGTGCAAAAAATAGAGAAAAATAATAGAATGGGAAAGACTAGAAATCTCTTCAAGAAAATTAGAGATACCAAGGGAACATTTCATGCAAAGATGGAGTAAATAAAGGACAGAAATGGTATGGACCTAATAGAAGCAGAAGACATTAAGACGAGGTGGCAAGAATACATAGAAGAATTATACAAACAAGATCTTCATGACCCAGATAACCATGATGGTGTGATCACTCACCTAGAGCCAGACATCCCAGACTGCAGAGTCAAGTGGACCTTAGAAAGCATCATTATGAAGAAAACTAGTGAAAGTGATGGAATTCCAGTTGAGCTATTTCAAATCCTAAAAGATGATGTTGTGAAAGTGCTGAACTCAGTATGTCAGCAAAATTGTAAAACTCAGCAGTGGCCACAAGACTGGAAAAGGTCAGTTTTCATTCCAATCCCTAAGAAAGGCAATGTCAAAGAATGCTCAAACTACTGCACAATTGCACTCATCTCACATTTTCACTTTCATGCATTGAAGAAGGAAATGGCAACTCACTCCAGTGTTCCTGCCTGGAGAATCCCAGGGACGGGGGAGCCTTGGGGGTTGCCGTCTATGGGGTTGCACAGAGTCAGACATGACTGAAGCGACTTAGCAGCAGCAGCACATGCTAGTAAATTAGTGCTCAAAATTCTCCAAGCCAAGCTTCAGCACTGTGTGAACCATGAACTTCCATATGTTCAAGCTGGATTTAGAGAAGGCAGAGGAAACAAAGATCAAACTGCCAACATCTGCTGGATCATCAAAAAAGCAAGAGAGTTCCAGAGAAACATCTACTTCTGCTTTATTGATTATGCCAAAGCCTATGACTGTGTGGATCACAACAAACTGTGGAAAATTCTGAAAGAGAAGGGAATACCAGACCACCTGAACTGCCTCTGGAGAAATCTGTATGCAGGTCAGGAAGCAACAGTTAGAACCGGACATGGAAAACAGACTGGTTCCAAATCGGGAAAGGAGTACATCAAGGTTGTATATTGTCACCCTGCTTATTTAACTTATATGCAGAGTATATCATGGGAAATGCTGGGCTGGATGAAGCACAAGCTGGAATCAAGATTGCCAGGAGAAATATCAATAATCTTAGATATGCAGATGACACCACCCTTATGGCGGAAAATGAAGAAGGACTAAAGAGCTTCTTGATGAAAGTGAAAGAGGAGGGTGAAAAAGTTGGCTTAAAACTCAACATTCAGAAAACGAAGATCATGGCATCTGGTCCCATCACTTCATGGCAAATAGATGGAAAAACAACGAAAACAGTGGCAGACTTTATTTTTGGGGGCTCCAAAATTACTCCAGGTGGTGACTGCAGCCATGAAATTAAAAGATACTTACTCCTTGGAAAAAAAGCTATGACCAACCTAGACAGTATATTAAAAAGCAGAGACCTTACTTTGCCAACAAAGGTCTATCTAGTTAAGGCTGTTTTTCCAGTAGTCATGTATGGATGTGAAAGTTGGATTATAAAGAAACCTGAGCAACGAAGAATTGATGATTTTGAACTGTGGTGTTGGAGAATTCTCTTGAAAGTCCCTTGGACTGCAAGGAGATCCAACCAGTCCATCCTAAAGGAGATCAGTCTTGAGTGTTCATTGGAAGGACTGATGTTGAAGCTGAAACTCCAATATTTTGGCCACCTGATGAAAAACTGACTCATTTGAAAAGACCCTGATGCTGGGAAAGATTGAAGGTGAGAGGAGAAGGGGACGACAGAGGATGAGATGGTTGGATGGCATCACCGACTTGATGGATATGAGTTTGAGTAAACTCTGAAAGTTGGTGATGGACAGGGAGGCCTGTTGTGCTTCAGTCCATGGGGTCACAATGAGCTGGGCCTCTGCACCCACACTTTAGTTGCATATTCTGTGCTCTGAGCAGCAACGCTAGTCGGCCTTTCCATGAAATTATGTTTACCTGTAAACAAGCTTTATTTCAGAGACCTGGGCACTGTAATAAAAAGCAACACCTCTAAGATCTCCTGGCTCAGAAGAACTCCAAGGACAGAATGAAGTTTTCCTGAATCCAGTCCTCCTGTGTAGCCACCACCAAGCCAAAGCAACTCGTCAGAACTAAGACAAAAGCACCCGTTTCGCGTGTTCTCCATGAGAGGGAGTTACAGCTCAAGCATGACCATCAGTTAGACACCAAAAGGTCAAAGGAAACTCTTTCGTCACCCATTCATCAACAAAACTGTCTCATAGAGAGCCATTTTCTCTGTGAATCATCCATTAGGCAAGACAGTTTTCCTTGCGAAGCTACATTGCTGTTTGCTGTTTACTCACTCAGTCATGTACAACTCTCTGCAAAACCATGGACTGTAGCCCGCCAGGCTCCTCTGTCCATGGAATTTCCCAGGCAAGGATACTCGAGTGGGTTGCTGCTTCCTTCTCCAGGAGACTGTTCCAACCCAGGGGTCGAACCTGTGTTTTCTGCATCTCCTGCACTGGCAGGGGATTCTTTGGTGCTGAGCCACCAGAACCTTCCAATTTCTACTCTATTAAGGTGAGGAGGTAAAAAGGAGTACTACCTTTCAGTTTTATCAAAATCATGAGTCAATTACCTGAAATTAGCGTAAGAGTGTTTGCAGAGGTATCATGCAGACCAGCACCATTCGTCCGGCCAGTTCTCACACAGTGATGGAAGTCAGCATCTTCATGTGAAGCATACAGGTTGATTACCTCCTTTCTTTCAGAATTTATCAAGAATGCTATGTAAGATAGTGCTTTTAAGCAAGAAAATCTCTCCAAGATATAGCAAAACACCAAATCAATTTTATTATACATTTAAAATACAATTCTTAGTGTCTCAGGTAATTAACTTGATAGAATATTATTATAATATGTCCACTGTGTAAAACAAAGGGGGTGTTTTATGCTCGCTAATGATTTCTCCATAAGCCACGTGTGACAAAATATTTTTCAAAGACACAGTTAAAAATGAATCTTAGCAATCTTTGAGAGACATATTACAAAACTCCCGTCTAACAGATGTGTCTGTGACAGTAAAGAAAAATAAACTTCCAAATATTCATGCATATGTTTGCCCACCTTTCAAAGCCAGTGTGCAAGTGCTGTCTGCTGGAAAATCAAGCACCTGCAAAGTGGAATAATTGATTGACTGTGACTAAGGGCTGTGCCAAAGTTTTTGAAGCCTTCTTGAGGCTCCATAACAAAACACATATAACAATGGTTGGTCACAAAGCTAACATTGACAATTAAGTTTCATGAACTAACTGAAATTTGCAACCTTCTGGTTTCAATTTTACAGTTCAGCTCTGCCAGATGGAGTAGGGAGAAAATAGCATACATAATTAAAATCAATGAAGTTATATCAAACCCTAAAAAAGAAGAAGAAAAAGAAAAAAAAAAAACAAGCAAGAAAAAGTAATCCCAATCATATGTTTTCCCACATCTGTAGCTGAAGTCAAAATTCTGCAAGTTAGAACTCGGAAGCTTTACAGAATAAATCTTAGCTAGGATACAGAAAGCTTCAAATATGTCACTTAGATTCAGGTAATATATAGGAATTTAAGCAATGATATCTTAAAGAAAGAGTCACATGTTATCTGAATTTTAAGAAAGGTAAGTAGTCATGTTGCTGCTTAAAACAATAATAAAAGGACCTTACAATGATAAAATGGAAATGAAGAACCGTGATCCCAGGGCAAGAACAGATATAAGATGGTAGAAATGAGATGATAGTACAGTGTCTGACACATAGTGGGTTTAGTCAATTAGTGGATTACTGACCACATAAAAAACCCTGCTTGGCATCAGCATTCGATCTCCTGATAAAACATCACAAACTAATGTGTAACAGACAATTACAGAGCTATTGGAGAGTAGAGGGAATCAAGTTATGACTTTATTTCCTGAAATATATCAGATAATTAAAGTCCCAGATGAGGGGAATAAATTTATATGAATAAATTCATTCTTCTAGGTGGACTAGGACTTGTTTTATCATTTTATTTTTTAAGTTAAAAAGGGAATATACATCTAATTCAGTCTACTGATTGCATATACAGTCTTTTTATGTTCTTCCCTGAAATTTCATTGAAATTAGAAAATAAATGCTAAAAAGAACTCTAAACAAACAAGCAAGTGTTAGAGGTTGATAAAATAGTGAGAAATTTATGGGAAATATGTAATTAATGGGAGCAGATGAAGTGCTGGCAATTGAGGAAATCTCAAACTGATATTCAATTGAGTCTGAAAGTAAAGACTCAGGAATAATTCCAAGAAAGGGGAAATATGCTCTATTTACTTATACACATTAAAGAAATAATGTAAATAATGAGGAAAGAATGAAACTAGGAAAGAGAAAAAAGCTAAGGAAATAAGATATTAAATAGATGAAAATACTTTAGTAACTTCAGTGAGAATCAAGAAACCACACACACGCTCATGAATGTTTTGTATATAAACACACACATGCACACACATACACATATATATACATATATATAAGTATATATATATATATATATATATATATATAAAACACACCCATATATATTTATAAAATTAAACTCAGCATTTGGGAAAATTAAAAATACTTCATGAAATAATTTGAAAAATCTCAATTCCTAGTTAGAAAAACCAAAATATCAAAGTTTGATGACACCAAAGATTCTGCCAAGGTATTTTTCTAAAACGTATCCTCCAAAATGTAGATAGAGAAATACCACATTAAACTTTCAGAAGGAAAGAACAGTGAGGAACAGCACATTCAAGGAAATAATATATTCCTGGACTTAAAAAAAACATGTTTTTAGACATGCAGAACCAACTCATCAAACAAGATAAAAAATAAAATGAAGATTCAAACCTAGCCAGACCTAGACCCAAGCATACTCTCTCCAATATATGCACACACACACAAAATTTATGAACTCAAAAAGAGAAAAATCTTTAAAACCAAGATGGTGAGAAGAAAAGATAACTTATAAATCAGTAGGAATCAAATTGGCCTGAAACTTTGGTAATGTGAACGCTAAACGTCAGCAGACATATCAGAAAAAGTAAATCCTTTTGACATTAACTATGCAAAGAGTCGACTCATTGGAAAAGACTCTGATGCTGGGAGGGATTGGGGGCAAGAGGAGAAGGGGACGACAGAGGATGAGATGGCTGGATGGCATCACTGACTTGATGGACGTGAGTCTGAGTGAACTCCGGGAGTTGGTGATGGACAGGGAGGCCTGGTGTGCTGCGATTCATGGGGTCGCAAAGAGTCGGACACGACTGAGCAACTAAACTGAACTGAACTGATGACAAAAAGTTAGTGACGTAACAGTTTAATTTTTGCTTACAGGGCATGTTCCAAGCAGGCTGGTGCCGTGGAAAGGGTGTTCTCCCTGCACTGAGCTCAGTGGCTCAGGCTAACAGCTGCTTCACCTCAGTTATCTCTGTCAACGTTCATTGCAGATGGTGGAAGGCGACATGGTGAGCAGCTCCCTGCAAGTAAGCTTTCACCTAAGAGTGATGTGCGTGGCTCTTGCTCACACTTCTCTGCCCAAAGCAAATCACACAACCTTATCTAAACTTCAAAAGAGGTGGGAGAGTGCATTCTTATTTTGTTCTTAGAGGGCAGAAAGCTGAGGATATATGGTAAATAGAATATCTTGTAAACAAATATTTCTATCAGTCTCTCTCCAGCACCTTCTCTGAGACAACCTAAAAGTCCCCTCCAACCAGGCATCAAGCTCAACAGTCTGGCATCTCCAGGTGATGTGTGCCAGATTCTTTGAAGTAGCCAATGCTCATAATATCAATAGCTAGTGGTATATCTAGGGTATTTGATACTACACTTGATTTTAGCTAAAAGGCTGAGAAGCAGTATCCAGGGTATTTGAAAAAAATCAATTTGTAAACACCTTTCTGTTCCATATGACAAAATTATTTTTATTTATTTTTTTTACAAAATTATTTTAATAGTCATCAAGAAATAATTGGAAATCATCTTTATTCATTTGCTATTTTTAATGCAATAAATAATTTAAAGGGACACATTCTATTTTAAAGATACTATTCAAGTTTAGTAAAGTAGTTCGTGGGTCTCTCAGGTGGCACAGTGGAAAAGAATCTGCCTGTCAGCACAGAAGATGAAGAGACACAGGTTTGATCCCTGAATTGGGAAGATCCCCTGGAGAAGGAAATGGCAACCCACTCCAGTATTCTTGCCTGGAGAATCCCAGGGATGGGAGAACCTGGTGGGCTGCCATCTATGGGGTCACACAGAGTCGGACACGACTGAAGAGACTTAGCAGCAGCAGCAGCAACAAGGTAATAAAGAAAAGATTTAAGTGACCCACATGTATAAAAATGAGTGCCTTGAGAGAGCAAAATTAATAAACTGACCATATGAAAACCTTTCAGAAGCCTCCTCCTTACAGGACATTGGACAAAGACTCAAAATTACAACCCAAATAAAGATTTACAAATGGGTTTAGGAAACTCAAATTGTATCCTGGAATAGACAAGAACTAAGACAAAGGAAGACCTGTCCACTCTTGTTATAAATACACTCAAAACTGAGTCAGAAAATAAGTCACAAATTGAGAAAGCAATCACCAATTACAGAACATCCAGTTTGTGGGTGGATGTTCTCAAATAGTGTTAAAAAGTTTAAAAATATAAATCAATAAAATTAAGGCTCTTTAGATAAAATAACCAAAGATTCTATGTGTAAAGGTACCTGCAGATACTGTAAACAGAAGAGCCGCTGCAAGACCCAAAGTCCCACACTGGCCGAGAAACGTGAAAACAACGTCACCGAAGCTACAGTGACTCCACTGAAAGGCAGCTATGAGTATTCAATACCCTGTCCTTTCTTTACTCATGATTATTTAAAATAATAGTAAATAACACTGTTCATCATTTGATTGTAACAGTATCCACCATTAAGCCCACTATTACCACAGAATATCAGACCCATCAGAGGAAAATTTTGCAGATGCTCTAAAAACAAGCAAAAGGCAAATTGACTTGTCATGAAAGCATGAAGAGAGGGAAAGAGTGAGACTAAGGATGAGCAGGAGAGATTGTAGCTTAGAGTACAAGTGACTTATTCTGCCAGATTGTGAAAAAGACTGAAAAAGATGAGCTTGATGATATGTGATCCGTTTTAAAGAGATTAAAAGCAAGTGGATTTTATTTGCTTTGTTTACTAGAGCCACTCAAGGAACAGAAATTTCTAACAGTCCCCAAATGCTTTCCCAAATCCAATCTGTAAGGTTTATTTTAGGATCCTTATTAGAAGAACATTTCTTTCCCCACCGTGACATAATTCCTACAGATTTACTAGTTAGGGACTACTTTACAAATGGAATTTCCAGATAAAACATATTTCAGACAGATTATTTTAGAAATTTTTGTAAGTTTGCCTATACATATTTATAGGCTTCCTGGGTAGTTCAAACAGTAAAGAATCTGCCTGCAAAGCAGGAGACCCAAGTTTGATCCCCAGGTCAGGAAGATCCTCTGGAGAAGAGCGTGGCTACCCACTCCAGTACTCTTGCCTGGAGAATTCCATGGACAGACGAGCCTGGTGGCCTACAGTCCATGGACTCACAAAGAATTGGACGAGACTGAGTGACTAACACACGCACATACATATAGAATAACATCTAGAATTCTGTACTATTTATAAATCGAGAACTTTCCAAAGATTTAACTGTGGTCACAATATCTCTATGATCAGAAGCATCTATCTGACTGTGGCAGGTAATGATGATTCTGACATGATGGCTCTAGTGGGTTGAATACCGCCTTCTTCCTCTCCAGTTCACGTGTATCTGAAACTTCAGGATGTGACCTTCTTTGGAAATAGAGTCATTGCAGACGTAATTTTTTTTAAAGATGAGGTCATACCGGATTAGGGTGAATCCTAAATCCAATGATGGACTCCTTATAAGAAGAGGGAAGAATGGCCAGATGAGAGGGTGGCACCATGTCAAGATAGGAAACAGGCGGATGTATCTGCAAAGCAAAGAATGCCAGGGTCTGCCAGCCACTGCCACCAGCCAGCTGAGAGGCACGAGGCTCTCCCTCCTCACCCATGGAAGTAATCAACCCTGTTGACCCTTTGATTGTGGACTGCCAGCCTCCAGAAATGTGACAGAATGAATCTGTCATAAGTCACTTACTCTGGTGGTAATCTGTTACAAAAGTCCGAAGAAACTAGTACAGTTATAAATCTTGCCTTTTGTGTGAGTCGAATAAAAACTTAAGACTTTGCTCCATAACAGGCCAAGGCTGAGACTTCTTGGCTCAGAGCAATTATAGGCTTCAAATGAATTAGTCAAAACATCTTCAGATCTTGTACAAGGATCATTAAATCTAATGTTATTACATACAGTGAATACCTATTGCTAAAAAATCTCCAACATTTTTCTATTAGCTGATTACTTACTATGAGTTATTGCTATATTATCCTTCTTATAACACTACCCACTTACATAGCGCTCTTAAAGCAGCAAGTCTGTAACACACAAGATAGCAGAATTGTGTGTTTTTTACTTCTAGCCTGTTCTGGGCATGCTCATGAACAGTTACTTTGGAAACTCATAGCCAATCCTTATTTAATTTTTTTGTGGGTCTTATCTTAAAAGTAAGAAAGGACGCCAGATTGATAAGGACTACCGAGCCTACTCCCCGCAGCCTCTGGTAGATCCTTTTTTTTTTTTTTTCCTACTGGAAGTCAAGGAAATTCAAATGGAAAACCTGTGGTCCTTTGTTGTTGATGTTTAGTTGCTTGGTCGTGTCCGACTCTTTGCGACCCCGTGGACGGCAGCCTGCCTGGCTCCTCTGTCCATGGGACTTCCCGGGTAAGCATCCTGGAGTGGGTTGCCCTTTCCTTCTGTGGGAGATCTTCCGGACCCAGGGATCGAACCTGCATCTGTCCTGCACTGACAGGCAGATTCTTTACCAATAAGTCACCAGGGAAGCCCATGCTTCTTTCTACTGCATGTCAAATTACTAAAATAAAAGAGCAAAGATATGTACTGGGACGCTTTTAGAATAACACGCTTCTCTAAGATGTTAGACAAACCAGGCTCTTGCTCTCCCAGGCACTCTATAAAAAATGAACAACAAGTGGGAAGTAGGTGATACTCTGACAAGACTTAAAATAGTTACTCTCATTAAATAAAAGCTCACTACAGATACTATGAAAGTAATTTTTAAATAAATAGAAATATTTTAGCAGATCATCAGGCTAAACAGGCTGTTTTGATTTCTTCTAGAGTATAACAACCAAAAAAAAAATTTCCACGGGAAATTATTCTATCAAAAGTATAAGAAATTTTGAGACGTTCCTCTAACTCTGAGAAGAAGCACTGGAATTATTGAATTATAGGATCCATGAAAGCAAGATTTGTCAAGAACCAGAATGGTTACTAGCCAGCACCAGAAAACAAGAAGCCAAACTCTCTAATGGATATTTGCCAAGCTTCCTGAAGCAAACCATCCCGTACAGACAGATTGGCTGTGATATTAAATTTCACATCGGGGGAAAACTTCTCTAGAATAGCAGAGGATGGGCAATTTGTGCCTTATATATAAATAACATAATTATGGGAAAACAGTAAAACTGAGCCACGGGTAGGCGCCTGGCTCTTTGGGAGAGGGGCGAGCAGCCGTGGCCGGTGACAGTGCGGGACTCAGGATCATTGTTGCTCTTGGTGTTCAGGTTGTCGAACCCCGAGTACAGATTCTCACTGAGACGACTCCTCATGAAATGTCATTTTAAATGACATCAATATTTCTATCTGATTTTAAACAGGGGAGATATGTTTTGACAAAGTGGAAAAGCTCTTCAGAAAACATAAACTTTATCACACAACAGTCCTCCTGGTTAGCTCGAGGCTGCTTGCATCATCACCTGAGGCCAGATGCTTGGGGTTCTATCAGCCTTCTCAGAGCTCATACCCTAAAACTTACTGAACAGGTGCAGAAGGCATTGAATCCTGGTTGGTGGGAGAAAAGTTAAGAATATGCAGAAAACCTAATTCTCTAGTGGGTTCTCGCTCTCTTCCTCCCTCCCTCCTTCTCTCTCCTTATAGCTACAGAAAACAAACAAACAAACAAACAACAACAAAAAAAAAACCTGGAGATCCTCCGATGAAACTTGAGCTTTAGTAGCCCCAGATTAGTTAAACTAGTTGCAGTCTCTCCAATTCACGGTACTAGCAGGCCAGCGAGAGACCATGATTGGCTTTGGGGTATTTGAAAATTTTCATGCCACTTAGGGTGTTTAGAAGGAAATATTTGATGCTGGTCAAAGTTAATCAATGTTCCAAGTCTCCTCTTTAGTGAAGAAAGTGAAAGCGTTAGTCACTCAGTAATGCCTGACTGCTTGTGAGCCCATGGACTGTACCCCGCCAGGCTTCTCTGTCCATGGGATTCTCCAGGCAAAAATACCGGCATGCGTAGCCATTCCCTTCTCCAGGGGGTCTTCCTGACCCAGGGATCAAACCTGGGTCTCCTGCATTGCGGGCAGATTCTTTACATCTGAGCCACCAGGGAAGCCCCCCTTTTTCAAGGTGTTTAGAAGGAAATGTCTGATGCTGGTCAAAGTTAATCAATGTTCCAAATTCCCTCTTTATTCTCAGGAAAAAATCTGCAGGCGAAATAAGTTCCTTTTGAAGTCTAATGTTTCCTTCTAGGGTTTAGTACCCACAAAGCTGGCTACAGTTAAAGAAGCAACTTGCTAATCAGAAGATAAGATTTTAGCTGAAGGACAAATTGAAGTACAGAACAGAACAGGGAAATATCATAATGCAAGTAAAAACCCTCTGGAAGCATTCCAAATCTAGTAAAAAGAAATATATTAGGGATATAAAGAAACCTTGGACAGCTTATTTTTGAAATGTTCGGTGAGTCTTATTAGAAAAGATTTTCAACAAACTAAGGTTAAAAACGGAGAGCGGGGAGTCATTACTTGAACTCACTTGGCAAACTAAAGAACTCTGGAAAGTGCAGTTCTTTAATTCTGAAACAACTGCAATAAAGAACTTGATCCAAATAGACATATTGATCAATCTATTGCAGAACTGACGTTTCAGGAAGGTGCCCTGAATGTCAGTGGGTGTGAATCACAATGAGATCTTAAGACGCAGCAATTCACTGGGATATGTTTTATAAAAATAACATTGAAGATGAGTAAGACTTACTGTTTTGATCCGAAAAATAAACCCTTGTCAGCTAAAGCATAGCAACAGTATGTGTTTTAAAAATCCATCTTGAGTATGTAATTTTCCACCCAAAATATGACAGATGGCTTTCCTCAAATAATTGTACCAGGTAAGATAACCGCTGGAATGCGATTTCACCCAGCACAACACCACATATCAAAGGCTTTCACCTTCGGAGGACATGAGGATGAATCGACTAAGAGTCATTATGTTTCCAAGATATACACAGCACTGCTGAAGACTTTATATGATGCATAAAACCATTAAGATGAAGGTTTATGTTAATCATAGTCGGAGACATTTCTAGGTCAGGCCCGCATTTCCATCGTCGTCTTACCATGTTCTAGATGAAGTTGTAAGGAATAGTATGCACGTGGAGAGGGAAGGGAAATGCACAGTGTTTAGTCAATTTCTTTTCTTTTTTTTCCTCTCCCTCCAAGTTTAGTTCCTTATCAGCTTGCGAAGAGCTGCTGGAAGGAAACAGGGATTTTGCTGCCAGGTCTGAACTGCAGGGGTGGAACTGGGAGTAGTAAAAACAGAAAGATTGAGCAAATAAAAGATAATATAGATTGTCTCCTGTTGTGTCTGTTTTCAAATTGCTGTGTTTAAATGAACTTCTCTTTTAGCAACCTGTCTTTAGCCTCTTTCTTCCTGGCCTCCAGTGACCTTTAACTGATTTTTTATCTCCTTTGTGCCTCAAAGCATCTGAAACTTTGATCTTTCTCTTCATGTGAATAAATATAACATAGACTATTGGGATAAGCAGTTTGATCAGGATTTAGGGACTATTGGGGAAATAAAATGCAATTTTACAGTATGCCATTATTTGATTCATTTATTAAAATAAAAATACTTTTAATAGAGTATTAAAAGGCAAACAATAAATATAGCGCAGTTCATCTCCAGGAGAGGGGTGATGATGCTGGAATAAGACCAGCTTTTCATGTGGTCTGTAATGTCAATTTCAGCTTGTTAGAGTCACTTTTGAGAGAGTAATAGGATTCCTCCTCATATCTGTATGATAAAAAACAATGTGCCTTCAAAGAGAAAATCAACACTTAGGGAAGAGGAAATGCTCAACAACAGTAATAGTTTTTCTAAGTCAGCCAGCTTGGAAATGCAAATATTGAACCATTTCTGAATAATGAAAAATGGTAATAGTATGCCCTCTTATTTGGAGGGGCAAATGCCCCCTGCTTGCTGCTGCTGCTGCTAAGTCACTTCAGTCGTGTCGGACTCTGCGCAACCCCATAGACGGCAGCCCACCAGGCTCCCCCGTCCCTGGGATTCTCCAGGCAAGAACACTGGAGTAGGTTGCCATTTCCTTCTCCAATGCAGGAAACTGAAAAGTGAAAGTGAAGTCGCTCAGTTGTGTCTGACTCTTGGCGACCCCATGGACTGCAGCCTACCAGGCTCCTCCGTCCATGGGATTTTCCAGGCAAGAGTACTGGAGTGGGTTGCCATTGCCTGCACAGCCCTAATTCTTTTTGTGAATTATCTTTGGTATTTTTATTTCCCTACTTAGAATGTTTATTGCAGTTGTATTACACCGATGGAATCATTTTGGGAGAACTGACATAAGAAAGATATTGAACAGTTGCATTAATAAATAGATACATCTCTATATCCATTTAGGTCATTTATGTTCTTTCAGAATTTTTAAATGATTTTCATATAGAGTGTTTTACTTTCCTAAGGCTTCCATAAAAAAGGAAAAAAGTGACCACAAACTTCTTTGCTTCAAACAACAGAAATGTATTCTTTCAGGTCTGCGGAGTCCGGAACTAAAATGTCTGCAGGGCTGTGTTTTCGAGGCGCTGGAGGAGTCTTTTGAGGTCTTTCACTTTCCTCACTCCAGGAAGATGCAGGAACCCCTTGATTTGTGCCTGGTGGCTGCATCAGCCAGCACGTGCCTCCGCGGTCACAAGGCTCCTGCTCTGTGTGTCTGTTCCCCTCTGGGGTCTCTTACAAGGACATTGTCACTGGATTTAGGGTCCACTGGTTAATTCAGGATCATATCCTCATCTTACCATCCCTAACAATTACATCCCAAAGCCCCTTTATCAAAACAAGGCGGCATTCGTGTGTTCTCGATACTAGACGCGAATGTCTTTAGGCACGGAGGCTGGGGGCAGGCGAGGGCGGGAAGTAAGGCAGGTGTTTTGGAGTCTGTTACAGAGGCCGTGAGCATTTTTGTTAGATTTTATTTCTCATCACATTATATTCTTTTCCTAATTGGTAACTGCTGGTATAGAGGCATGGTATCAGTTATTTATCCAGCAATTTGCTAAACATTCATGGTAGTCCTAAATATGAGCCTTTCTCAAATGATTTTGTAGTGAATCATATGAAGTAAATAAAGTATGTTCTTATTTTCTATATTTATACTATTTAATTATACTTATTGCACTAAATAAGACCTCTAATGTGGTATTAAATAGAAATAGTCATAGTGACTCTCCTCGGCTTTTTCTGATGTAATTCTCAAGTCAATAGTAAAAATTAACACATAGTATTTATTATGTCTGACATTGTTCTAAGTACATAAGTTCTAAATATACATGTATATCCATATATATGTATGTAGGTATCTAATATATCTATTATGTAGATAAACTCATTCAGGCCTCACAATAATCTGAGGTGCAGTTATGATACATATTTTACAGATGAGGAAACTGAGACTTATCACAATCTATTTTAGGTTAATACAGACTTAATTTTGACTTAAGAGAGCAAATTTTCTCCAACGTGGTTTCTTTCCCCCCATCCTTTGTCTGATATTGTTATATTTCTCATATATAAGGTCTAAATTCACCACTACAGTGTTTTAACTATTGTTTTCAACAACCTTGTGGTTTTTAAAGACGTGAAGAAAACAGGATCCGAGGCACACACATCTTTTGCGCTCGCCCACGTATTTTCGATGACTATTTCTGACGCCCTTCATTTCTTTCTGTAGATTTGCTCTCCGTCAGGTGTCAGTTCCTATCTTCTGGAAGGACTTTCTTTAGTGGTTCTTGCAGAACAGATCTGCCAACAGTGAATGTAAATTCTCTCAGTTTCTGTCTGATTGGGATTGGCTTTAGTTTCAAAGGATAATTTTGCTGGATTTAAAATTTGGGGTCAACCCGTTTTGCTTTCAGTATTTAAAATGTGTCACCCTACCGCTTTCTGTCATCCAGTTTTCCAAAACAGAAGTCAGTGAAACTTCTTATTTTTGTTCCTTGCATGTGATTAGTCGGATTTCTTTCTTGCTTCCAGGCTGTTCATCTTTGGCTTTCAGGTGTTTAATTAGATGTATCTAGGTGTGGATCTTTTGCGTTTATCATACTGAAAGTGTGTTGAGCTCCCTAGATCTACTGATTAATGGTTTTCATCACTTTTGGGCCATTATTTCTTCAATTTTCCCTCTATTTTTCTCCTCTCTCCCATTTTGAGACTATCATTTGTACATCAGTTAATATCCTTGGCATTTTCCACAGGTCTCTGAATTCCAACATATTTTTTAGAGTTCATGCTTGGTTTTGTAAACTTTGGAAGCTGCCTCCCTTGTAGTGTTTTTCCTCCTGATATTTCTACTCAGTCGCTTCTTATTTTTAATTTTAGATCCCTTCTTAGTTGCGGGGGACTGCCCGTGAAGGGTTAAGTCTTGGGAGCTGCTCGGCGTTATGCAGAGCCCTAGGACATGTTCCTAAGCTCCCTGTCCCGCCCCCCTGAAGAATTTATTACCCTTAAGGCTCCAGGACGTTTGGTTCTTGCAACATTTCATAGAAGATAGATTAGCTTATTGATAGAAGATAGATTATCTATTTGTGATGTACACAACGGTAAGGGTCTTGTGATTGTATTTGGAGATTAAGAACAATCTTGTGAATGTCAGAAGTCACGTACTTTATCCTATATATACTGCAGCACAATAAAGGAAGGCATCAGCCATTTTGGTCTGATCCTCTCAACCCCATCTTTCGTCTCTCTTATTTTTCTTAGCGGGGACGCTCCGTTCTCTCCCTATGCAGGTGTGACTCTTGCTTGTGCTGGCCGCGGCACTTAGTGGTTTCCCCCATGTCTACATAGCTTAGTGATCAACCAGTGAGTTGGGCAAAAGTTGCACTTACACATCTTGAGTCAGTAAGGTTTCCCGCCGCTGCTCGGTCGAGTCAGGGGTGGGGAGTGTTGCAAGCTGAGCTGTTTTCAAGTCTGCTTTGGCTTCCATCCCCTGCTGGGCTCTCTTTGGCCTCTTTGCTCGTGTTTCATAGGCAGGCGGGGTAAGCAGAGGGCCCACTCAGCTCATCGACGGCTCTCGCTTCCCCAGCATCTCTGCTACGCTCCTGGTGGTTTTGCTTCTGACCCTAAATGAGACCGCGACCTCAGACTGACAAAGCAGCAGGTTCCCTCCATCGATCCTTGGTTGTCACATTTAGCTGACAGTGACGCCAGTTTTTCTCTTCCATCCCAAATTAAATTCACCCTCTTTGGAAGCAGTGCTGCTGGGTCTTAGATCCAGAATCAGGTTGGTAAATTCATTGGTCTCACCCACTGAGCTTTGAGTTGGAGGAAGGATGGGACAGCATCCTTACGCTCTCAGTATTCTTACCCAAAGATCTAAAAATTTAAAAATAGAAACATTTAATTTTGTTGTCCACTGTTTGCCAATCTCCAGAGCCCTGAAATGGTTGTTTTTAACAACCTTACCAATTTTATATTTATCTTCAGGGAAGCGCTTTCCTAACTTTTCCACATAGCGTATCTGGTAATCACAGTCAGCAGTGTAATTTTCAATTACTTCCGGGGCTCAGCCCTATGAATTAGCATTTAGATGATACAGAGAGAGATAGATACAGATGTATGTGCTGTGCTGTGCCTAGTCGCTCTGTCGTGTCTGACTCTTCGCATCCCCGTGGACCGTAGCTCACCAGGCTCCTCTGTCCATGGGGAGTCTCCAAGGAAGAATACTGGAGTGGATTTCCAAGCCCTCTTCCAGGCTATCTTCTCAACTCAGGGCTCCAACCAAGGTCTCCCACATTGCAGGCAGATTCTTTACCATCTGAGCCACCGGGGAAGCCACATAGATGTACAGTATATCTATATATGTTGCAGATAGTAGATCATATGATAGAGATGGAAAGATCTACTTATGTGGCTTTTATATCTGTTTAACCTGCATCAGTGGCTTTACTGGTAATTACTAGCATGAGCGCTAACTTGCCAATAGATTCCAGAGTTCAACAAAAGTTTTAGACATGTGGATGAATGGAAGGACGGTTAGATGGATGAATAGATAGATAGGCAGACAGAATGAGCCATACTATGGATCAGCCACTGGCATATATATGATCAGAATTTCTGAGAGTAAAACCGAATATCTGCTTTGATGGAATTTATCGCCTGGAAGTTTTGGAAGATACAGTACAGTTGGCTTGTCAATTTTCCTATAGTATCTAACACTGTTTAGTGTTGTGAATATAGCCTTTGAGCTAATCTTTCAGCCATCTTCATTTTTAGATAGACAAAGGATGGAAAAATCAGAGGCCACAGAATTTAGCCTTGATGTTCTGTGTCCTTCTTCTTTATTTAATAAAAGATCTTGATATCCTAAGGTTATAAGACATAATATCAATTACATAATCTTATACTCTCAGTACTATATAGGACATGGGCACAATTATGTTTCTTGAATATATATTCATTCAACAGGAAGGAGGGATGGAAAATTTATATAAATATGAACATCTTAATTCAGGGTATGAATATAGTCAATGAAATGCTGAACTAAATATTTATATTAATTTTTTTACTCTTTGCAAAGCACTCCCTTGCTATAGTAAGTTGCCATGCTTGGATTTTTTTCTCAAGTCCCTTTTGCCATAACAACTAAGAAACTGGGAAGTAATGTGCCTTTAAACGGCTTCCCTGGTGGCTCAGTGGTAAAGGATTCACCTGCACTGCAGGAGCCGCAGGAGACGTGGGTTCCTTCCCTGGCCTCAGGAAGATCCCCTGGAGGAGGGCATGGAAATCCATGCCAGTATTCTTACCTGGAGAATCCCATGGACAGAGAAGCCTCATGGGCTACCTCCCATGGGGTCACAGAGTCGGACACGGTGGAAGCGACTCAGCAGGCACACCCACCCTTGCCTTTAGACTTGCCAGTAATGTCACAGGGAATGCATCAGTCTCCATGGTGAACAGGATGAAAAGCATCAGCAACGAGGGTGTCAGGCAGACGCATAGATTAAGAAAGAGGAAAGGGAGGACTTGGCCACAGTTCAGCCCCTGAGCTCAGCCTTGGGTTCGAAGCGCCACAGAGCAGCCCAGCCCCTGACATCTTGCTTCCACACATCCAGTATCACACGGATTGACTCTGAACATCTGCTCCTGATGACCAGAAGTAGATTTCAGCTTTCCAGACATCTTATGTCTAACTTGGCATCAGGTATGCAAGCCGCAGGGTCCATTCTGATGTCAGTCTAGGTGGGCTGGGGCACTGATTGGTATGCTTACTCCAATGTTCACATCTTTTAAAAGTGTTGCTTTTATCTGATATCAGGAAGCCAGAGGTATTTTCAGTCACTATTGTAAACTGTGACCAAATTTCAAACGATGAAATCTTGGGGGATTTTAAGGCATGTGAATCCCTTATCACGTGCTGTGCTGATACAGAACCTGGTACATGGTCCACCGCTGATAACACACATGGCACTACGTAGATGTTCGTTGCTTGTCTTACCACCAATAAACCATCTTTAGGCTTTACATTTTCTTCAAGTACTGCCCACAGTAAATCCTGTACTTTTTAAAAAAAGTATTATTCTGCTCTGCCTGCTGTGCACCTTTGATGTCTAACAGCCTATGCAGGCCAGTGCTGTGTGCTGCTTCACATGGAGTCCAGAGTAAAGAAACCGACGTCCCTTCATTAACTTCCTTGGCAGTTATTAATATTAAGAGTTTGAATTTTCCATCAGTTGTCAGATTGTTTAAATTATAGGAGAGTTGACATAAAATTTTCTTAAATATTGAAATTATCTGGTCTGATAGTTCTTTGCACCTAATCTTTTAGCTGGTAAATATAATTTTTAGCATGAGTGGTATCTCTCATTTGCACTAGAAATATTAAATTAAAACATCTATCAATGAAAATTTCATAATTTATCAGAATGACATCTAAATTACTTGG